>NC_039367.1:109133410-110333410 GCF_003573695.1 Papaver somniferum
TGATGTTTGCTGATCTATGACCTTCATGAGTTGTTCATGCCTTGATCAAGATGAGATTATATACATGTGTATATATTAGTGTGAGTTTTATGGAAAAAAAAACCTCGTTTTGAAAACGTATGTTCGTTCGATCGTTAGTTTTGAAAACTAACTATAATCCCTGATTTCGGAGAGATTTTTTTTTAATATATGAACTTAGGTCCAGTGATAAAACTTAGTGTATGATATTTCATGTGTACCACGGTTTTATCATAAAAGGAGTAAATTTTCACGAAATCGAAATAATCCTTCGTTTTAAAGACAAATTACGACGACTCGAAGGAAAATTCATATGATGAACTTGTGTCCAGCGATAAAAATTTTCTTATGATATTTCATGTAAATACAAAACTTTATCATATGTATGAGATGTGAGATTTCATAATATTTTTGAAATAAACCTTCGTTTTAAGACAAATACGACGATACGAAGGAAAATAGTTTTATTTTTATATATGCAGCCGTGACATATATTGTGCAAAATATGATGTATTTTATTTGCATGAAGTTTGTTTTCTTATAAAATCCTTGAGAATTTATGTAAGCAATGTGCATTAATTGCTGTTTTTTGAAAAATCAGAAACGTGGGTTTGAGGAATCTTCAAAGATAGACATATTTATGATGAAATTTTATTGTTGTAAACTTCATAGGTAGTTGTGTGAATGTTCACATTATGAAAATTGTGTCCGTATTTTATGAAAAATCAGTTTCGAAATTAATAAAGTTCGTTGTTTTGCAGTTTGCAGAGACGAACGATTTTGAAGTGTTAACTCATTGTTACTATCACTTATTGTTAGTGGAAGTACAAAAGTAAGAGTGAGTTACCATTTTGCCGTATTCCTTGACGTGTCTGGACAGCATACTGAAGTAGAATGTAATGTGGACTTACAGTTGTTTTTAGCAAATGACCAATTCCCCAGCCAACGATACTTTCAAGGGACGAATCGCATTACTGATGATGACATCTCCAGGGATGATGCATGCATGGACGATACTCCATTGGTGAAGAAGAGGAGGATGCCACCAGCTGAAAGAACATTCCGCATATAGACGACGCATTCTTTGAGGAGGATCCAAAAGGGCTAAAGCAATCTCAAATCTCCAGTAATATCGTCTTCTGATCAACCCTAGGACTTGACGGAATAAATGGTGACCCCGAAGATGTAATACGGCTTTGTCTCGACCAACGACTTTTCCTTGCATCGACCATCGAGTTAAGCTTTCTTGACGCCCTTTGGAAAAAATTCTGGTATGGGCGCGGCATATGTTGGGTTTCCCTCATGTCAGGGGCTATGCTCAATCAGGCACAAGTGACGATAGATATTCAGCTTCTGGGACTTGTCTATTAATCTGATTGAAAAGTATCGTGTTTGCTGCTCGTTGGTGTGTTCCCACTCACACCTTCATATGTAGATGGGGGAATTCTGTTACCTTAGAAGATGTGGCTGCTTTGATTCGTCTCCCGATTACAGGTATTTCTCTGGAGGTCTTTCGGATGAGGAAAAAAGTGGTTTTTGACACTCTGAAAGCTGCGATGGAGAAGTGAAAGGCGTTGGTGTAAAGGTTGTTAGCCCATTGGTTGACACGTTGGTGCCAAGTGATGAAGTTTCTGATAGTCCCATCACGGCTATGTTACCTATTGCTGCTTTCTTATGCTTATGGTTATCCAGAGAATATTCGACGCAGTGGACGTTTGTGGAATCCTTTCGTAATCCCTTTCGCATAATATGGCTCAACGTGATCCAACTCCCAAGTTAGCTTATTCCTGGGTTCCTTGTATTCTAACTTAGACTCCTTGGTGTAGATTCCAGCGTGGAATGGCTTCATGAAGATTGAGTGTTATGTTAACACGATGTTTCTCAAGATTTGATGTGGGAACACTTCAAGAATTATGCGCCTATCCCACGTAATATCTGCAAGGACCAAATACTGATGCCCGTCACATCTTCCGAGAAAGATAATGCCCGAATCATGCGTTGGTCTACAAAGCAGCCTCGGTCTAAAGCACGCCTCATGATTTGTTGGATGAAGAATCGGAGTTCGACTTTCGTCGTGGGTGTCGGTTCCTGATTATTTTCTCACCAATGACTTTCAATACGGAGAGAGCACGACTCTGAAATTCTGGTGCTAACCCGAATGATGGTGAGAGACCTTTCATGTTGAGTGTACCTTCTTTTTTTTCTTCCTTTTTTCCTTTTTTTTTTTGGTCACTTGTTATCCGTTATGCATGGAGAGTGGGCCGTAGAAGAATACAACATTGATAGGGCGGCTCGACAAATGGGTATGGATCAATGTGTTCCAACTACCCGGAGAAGGAAACCATCAGTTGATCAGCTTGCGTCTCGTTTAGATCACACTCACGTGGAAGGGAGTAGTTACTGGTTTCCTGGTTCTGATAGATTTGCATATGTAACCCAGGTTATATAGAATTCTGGCATCAACAATTTGAGAGGTTGCATGAATTCGTGACAGTTAGTCAGCCTCCAGTGAAGATTCCTCGTCTGATGATGATCTCTGGTCGACCAAGACTGAAGTACCTTTCTGGTGATAAACGAAAATTATCTCCAGGATGTTCTCAAGTAAGATTCTCCACATGTCTTTTATGAAACCATGGTAACTGTATTCTGATCATGTTATTGAATTCTTTACAGGACGGTCGTAGCGTAAGACCTCGAATCCATGCAGATTTTTCAGATATTGGAGAAGTTGTTCACGGCGGAGAAGGAAGGAACAAAAGTTATAAGCTGTTACCTAATACCGTGAAGTCCCCAGTTCGTTCTTTGGTGAGTTCCCAATATTTCTCACCGTGACTTTCATTGCTATTAACATTAGAATCATGAAGCCAATGTTGTAATTTTGTTGCAGAATTTTACTCCATCAAGTCTTGAAGGTCTTCAATTTTCTGCTACTGAACAAGCAATCGCTGATTTGAGTGACGAAGAAACTGTAAGTATTTCTCACATGTTCAAATGTGGTGCTTCATAGATGAAAATATTGATTGTAAAGGACGTGTACAGGAGGATGTCGTCATGGAGATGGAGAATTCTGGAACTCAATCATCCTCTGGGAATGGGAATGGAGGTAATTCCCAAGATTCGGAGCCGGATGGAAGTGATGTTCCTCTTGTCGTTGATGTGGACAATTCCAACCCCTTGGACACTTTGGAGACTCCTCAAGTAAGTATATATCCTGTATATTCTTCATAGTATAAAAGTGCTGACTTGTGAATGAATGAATGAGAACCCATGTGAATATATGAAAACTTAGTCGAATTTCGTCGTCAGAAAATTCAGAACCCAGCTTTTTAGTAGAAACGCTGTAGAATCTTCGTCCGGAGTCGGATTTTGATGATCTGCATGTGCAAATTCAAGCCCGGAAAATTTCCAAGCTTTATAAAGAAGCTTTTTAAGTTTTGAGCACGTTCAGAGCCTGAAAAAGGCGAAATAGTAAACTTCCAGGAGACTTCCAGAACTTTTTCAGATTGCGCATCACTTGATATTTTGGCCACATCTACTCGCTCGTTCATCGGATTGTCATGAAATTTTGACATGTCATAGAGTACATCCATACGAAGAGAATGGCATATGACCCATCCTCATATTCATTTTATATTTCTCCCAGTTCGTCTCTTAGTACAGGGCAGAGTTCAGTTTCTTCAGACGGACTCATCGTAAAATGTGTTTTCATGACTTTCATGTTATTTTCTCGTGACTTGAATGTAGTATGATGAACTTTGATGATATTGCCTTGCGGGTATACTGTGTTTCATAATATCCTTTGGCTTCGTGACTCTAACCTCATGTAATCTTCGTATTAGGTGTTAAATACTGAAGTTGAGGACACTGGAGCCAATGATGATAACTCTAACCCTTCCGAAGTTATTGATGAAGAGACAGCCATCCCTGCACTTCGAGGCCATGATAAGGTCGCTGCTGATGTTATGGAAAACCAGATGGTTGTTGCCTCAGTGATAGAAGAAACCGAGATAGCAACGGAGAATACCGAAGGAACTGTTGCTTTGGTCGTGGAAGCCTCTCCAGTGACTGAGAACCGTATAATAGTGTATGAATATCCAACTGCAGGGGTTGATTTTGATCCTCCCTTTAACACTTCACTCCTGTATCATGAACTGGTCAGTGGATTCAGCGTTTTCATTGGATATGCACGCTTGTACGAGACGATATGGAAGAAGTTTGGCCACATGATCGTTGACAGTAACCCTGGGCGTGCTTATGCTTTAACCATGCAAGTAGGCGTTATCTTGCGTGTCGTGAGTGATATGCATACGAGACCCAGGGATACCGTGACTCCAGATATACTCTTTGATTGGGAGTTTAACTTGGAGAATTCAGAAAGACTTGGCCTCAACGTGAAATGGCTTCGTAAGCAAATAAACGTTATCAAGGATTCAGTGAGAAGAACATACCCTTTCCCAATGATGCTGTGAAGGAGAAGGAGGACAAGATTTCCAAGCTTACCAAGAAGTTGAACAAGGAGAGGGTGGCTTTGCAAATCTTGAAGGATGCTGATGAGCGAAAGCCTTTTCTTGATGATCTCTTGAACTTCTGAACTTCTGAGAGATGTGAGGTTTATACTTAGGTTTTGATATTTAGATGGTTTTGGATTGAATGATGGTTAAGGATTTTCTTGTGTATTTGATAGAGATTTTCTTTTACGAAATATGAACTGAATTTTGATAAATTGTTGAATTCAAATACTGATTGCAAGTATTTCAAATGTTTTGGAGGAATTGAAATACAAATGAAAGAAAATCCTAAATATTAAATCCAAATGCCATGAATGCTTCGAACGCCCAATACCTTAAATGTCCAATAATTTCAGATAAACGCCTTGAGCCAATTTTCGTGAATTACTGGTAGGGTTCTGCCATATGTGTTGATCAATTTGTAGTATCCTCCGACCACGGACTTAGCGACCATGAATGGTCCTTCCCAATTGGAGTTCCTTGTAGAATGAAGACCGCGCTGAACTTCTTTGAGAACCAGGTCCCCTTCATGACACTTGTTAGGCTTGGTCGGTCGTGCCTTGAATATCTTCCGTTGATTCGGAATTCCCCGTTTGACGGAATTCCACGATTGTGGCACATATGGACACTCACGCGGAAGAGAGTATCCAGCATAGTGTTGATCATGCTTATCCAGGTCTTCAGCAATAAACCTCTCGATGAAGTGACCGATTTGAAGAAGTTCTGAACCCAACCATTGAGTGTAATATTGCTGAGGTGAAGTTATCCACTCATAGATTTTGATGACTGCTAAATTGTTCATGGGGAGAAGTCCCTGGACCATAGTAGCGTATTTGAACATTGGTAATATTGGAGCATGAGGAGGAATAAGACTTGCCTGAGCTCGAAACCTTCCGACAAAGGTGTGTGGATTTTCTCCAAGTTCATGCGTTAGTCCCATCAGATTTTTTACTTCTTCCAGATGCTCAAACGGTGGTGCGTCCTCTGCTTCGTCTTCCGACTCGGAATCCTTGTCGATGACAGGATGTGTTGAAGGCATCGCTATCCTTCCGGCATGAATCCAAGTTCTTCCAAGGACCATGTCGTATCCAGGGTCTTCCCAGATTATGAAAAACTTGGCCTCAGTGCAGATCAATCTTTCCGTAACTTTGAGAGTGATGAATCCGTATGCGTCTCTGGAGATTCCTTCGTGGTCCCTAATTGCTATGGGAGCGTGGGTGGCTTCCTGTCGAGTAATACCGGAAGCTCTGAGAATTTTCAAAGGGATGATGTTGACAGCGGTACCAACATCGACGAACGCCCTTTTCAACTCATTTCCTTTAATGTGCACTGTGGTGAGCAGTCCCCAGTCATACATTTCTTTGTCGGTGGATGAAGGTTCGGTGGTGGTTTCTTGGATCAACAGACGTTTTCCGGACACGATGTGGTTCAGTGCAAAAAACATGTCTTTCCTTTGAGCTTTCGAAAGATACAACAACTCGCAGACATGTTCGATCAGAGATTGGAACGCTTCCTTGACAGAAGGTTCAGAGATGGTAAAAGTTTTGACTGGGAGGGGGTTTTTGTGCACTCCCTCAGTCCCCAGGTTGAGCTCTCCTGATTCGACCTTTTCTTTGAATATGCGCTTCAAAATTTTGCAATCACTTGTGGGATGGCTGACGTATCTATGGAAGCGGCAATACCGAGGATTTTCCATGGCCTCTTCAGTTGGTTCCTTCTTGACATAAGGCAATTTTATTGCACCATCTTGAATCCAGGCATCGAGTAGTTCATTAACTTCTTCCATTGAACAGGGAAAATCAGGTGCTTATGGATCTTCCGTATGCTGAGGAGGGATTTTCAAATTCTCTTTCTTGTGTACCTTTGAAGGGGTGGAGGAAGTCTGCTTGTGTTGTGGCTCTGCTTTTCTCTTACTCCCTTCCGCGACATCATTTGTTGAAGGTTGCAGGTTGTACTGCTTATTGATCAAACGCCTGCTTCCTCGAGTGTCTTTTGAATCCTCAGTCTTTGTAGACTTTGCTCTTTCCAAAAGAGCGGGTGCAGTGGTTGCCGACCTCTTCGCAGCTTCGTGAAGCTCTGAGAAAGTTTGGAATCGAAGGTTTTCCAGCAAGGCCCTGTATACCGGGAGCATGCCATTGATGCACAAGTCCACTAGTTGTTGCTGAGTGACATTTGGGTCATGACAATCCAGGGCTTGGACTCTGAACCTTTTCACATAATCATTGGGATTTTCACTGACCCTATGAAACATCCTTTCAAGGTCGGAGAGGGTGACTTGTTCTGACACGAAGAAGTATTTCCTGTAGAATGCGTTAACCATTTCTCCCCAATTATTGATAGTCTCTGGTGCGATGTTGTTATACCAGGTGTATGCTCTGCCTTTCAGAGATTTTGAGAATTCCTTGAGACGAATGACATGATTATGTTCTTGTTCTCCAGGGCTTCGATAAAACGAGATACATGTTCCCGAGCATTGCCGGTTCCATCATATAAGGTGAAGGTTGGAGAAACGTAACCTTTGGGGAGTGGAATCCTCTGCGTAGCGGCAGGATAAGGAGGTTGATGGCGATGGACATGCGATGTTTTGTATTTTACACGGTTCTCAAAAGGTGCTCCAAATCCTCGCGAGTGATGAAATTCGATGATCCCTTCACTGATGAGTTGTCTGCAGCAGTTTTGTGGACTTCGTCGTCTTCTACTATATGGATTGGAATTACTTCAGGATCGTCGTCTGAGGATTTCTCCTTCTCCTTTCCTTTCTCTTGAGTCTTATCTGATATCTTGTCAGTAAGAGTTTTGAGATAATTACAGAGCTCCTTCTATGTAGCATCCATGTCAGTCTGATTCTTTGCAAGAGTCTCATGCGCTTTGATAAGATCAGCAATGGTAGGTGGTGGATCTCCTCTGACTTATTCAAGGTGTCGTCCGGACAGTGGATGACCTTCGGCGTGAGGAGGAGTAATGTCACCACCATCAGTGTTGGAGGTCGGAATTGTCTCCGGGATATTCTGATTGTTTTTGTTGCTAGTGCTAGCACGGTTTGTGTTAGGATTCATAACTGAACCCGACCAGAGATCAACCATCTTGTGAAATTGTGAGATTGCAACCAAGAGAATGATCTTCCACTATGTTTGTGAAAAACGATTTGCTGGTTTTTAAGGAATTGAGGAGACGACCGTACAGAGGAGACTCCTCGAACCGAGTGAAATGTTAAACCTCACATAGATGCACCGCTGCAAAGGGGGTGCTTTAGATTCGAGAGATCAATCTTTAGTACTCCGGCCTAAATCAAGACAATGATCGTTCCAGAGTAAATTCGGTCACAAGAGAGGATGAGTTGATCTGTAGGAGGGAAGCTGGGAAACGTGTGGAATCAATGGTAATCAAAGATTGTGGGTGTGTGAATTCTGAATATGATAAGCTCTGAATGATTGAAATTGCTCAATTGAGAGTAGTTGCTCAACTGATGAGTTGATGATCTCGTGTTGTCGATGAGACGTGTGATTGATGATACTGTTGATGATTCAATCATGATTCAGAGACTTATTTATATTGCTGGAATTTTAGACACCATGATCCCATAAAGTGTGACAGTTGATGGAATCAAGGAGTGGGAAAGTGGAGATCGTGTTTGAAACCAGTTGCTCAACATGTGGAGACTTGGTCGATTTTCCACCCATTACCTCGTGAATTCCTTCAACTGATTGCACGACTTGCTCACATTCCATCGTGTGTTTGAACACACGTGCCGTAGACCGCCAAACCAAAACCCTAAGTGATATCCCCCCAAGTGACACGATTGACGTCTCGTGGTTTGTTAGTCAATTGATGACTTCGTGTTTTGATGGGACGATGAGTCCATGTAGTTTCTGAGTGTTGAACATGATGTTCTGAAACTCATGAATTGAACATGTCATGAGACAGAGGTATAATTCTTATGATGAAGTGAGCAAGTATTGCTCATTCGATGGATCGTTGAATATTGATTGTTGAACCATTATTCCTTGGTTTGAGCAAATATTTATCACCTAAGTAAGTGTTGCTCATGTGATGAATTGTTGAATATTTGATCGTCTGAGCATGTGTTGCTCATCTGATGGATTATTGGCAGCGTACCAAAAATATTAATTAGAATACTGGTCGTTGAACCGAGCATAATTAATTAATAAAATGAGTGACCATGAGGCCGTCGTAAAATTATTAAGGTTGGAATCTGGAATGATGATCCTTGGATTCAGAAACCCTAATTTGATCAATTGATGATCAATTCATGGTTCGTTAGAAGTTTAACCATGGGACGAAGGAGGGAGAGACTACATGGGACCGTGGATCAACCATGTAGTTTCCATATGCTCACGTGAGCAAATACGAAGAACTCCTGAAGAGTTGACTATTTGTTGGTGGAAGAATGATTAAATGCTGGCTTAATCATTTATTCAAAATGCTCGTCTGAGCCTTAGGTGAGAAAACCTAATTAATTATGACGAGGCGAGGGACCGACCATGGAGTCATGAAACCGGCCCTGGGTTGTTATGTGACCGCCTGACGATCACTTCATTAAAATCCAAAGTGTTTGGAAGAGTTTTGGACCTAATACGAGCAATTGTGCAAATTAGGTCAAAACTGTGAAAATTGATGGGACCGGCTTCCGTGAGCCAAAGAGACAATCTTGGTCGGTCAAGATAGTGTGCTCGTGTCCCCAAGGCGTCCGCGTCTCAGTCCGGAGAATTTTGATATTTTCTGGCGTGCAATTGAGCATTCATTCGAGAAAATATGCCAAAATTAGGGTTTCGATGAAACTGAGGAAAACACCATGAGATGATGAAAAATAATTATAGAATAAGGAATGAGGAGGTGTGGGACCTCCGTGGTCAAGGCATGGTCGTCCGGTCGTGACCACGGTTCCGTGGTGCCTTTTCCTTAATTTTATAATATTTTGATGATTTTATGAAAAATTCATGAATTTTGAGAAATTTGATGAATTTAAAGAGTTTCCATGAATTGAAGGAGTTTTCATGAGTTCATGGAAGCAAAATATTAAAATAATAAAAACATGGGCGTGTGGGACCATGGAAGCATGGTTGGCCGGCTATGGACCGGTCCCACAAGTTTTTTCATAATTTTTTTTAATATTTTTAGGTATTTTTGATGATTTGAGGGAATTTTTCCTAATTTGAGAGAAATACCATAAAATGAAGGAATTTGATGAATTCAAGGAAAAGTAGGATAAATAATAATAAAATAATAAAGCAAAGGGCATGTGGGACCGGCTAGGGTCCCGGTCCCATAAGTTTTCATAATTTTATTTTATTTTATTATTATATGATGATTTGTGCAAAAAATACCATGAAATCAAGGAGTTTTTTCATGAAATTAGAGAAATAATAATAATAATAAAAAAATAATAAGGAATCGTGGGGTGTGGGGTCGGCTGAGACCAAGGCATGGCCGGTTGGCCAATGGTCACGCCCCACACTCCTTTCGTTAATTTTATATTATTTGTTATGGATTTATGGAAGTACCATGAAACCGAGGAGCTTCCTCGAGACGAAGGAGATTTGATCAGATGATAGAATTTTCATCAAATCATGGAAAATAATAAAAATGTATTAAAAATATAAAACTGGCGTGGAACTAACCACGACACGGTCGGTAGGTCGTGTGTCCGTGTTCCCAACACCTTGGTCAATATTTTTAATTATTTATTATTTTCTTCCCTATTTTGCATAGGTTCATCGATTCGTTGTATTTTAAAATACTCGTTTGTGCAGTGACTGTTAGTGTATCGTCGTTGAATACACTTTCACCATTTGAATCGGGGCTTACTTCGAAGTAGCTCAGACGCCCGGTTGTTGATTATTTATTACTAATTGTGGAATTCAGTGGGGAATAATTCACAAAGCTGAGTAATAAGATGTTTATTATTAATTCATAGGATCAGCTGAGGATTCGACTATGAATTCAGAATAATAAAGTGAGCACTACCATTCCATGGGATAGTAGATTCGACCATAGAATCGGAGTAATTAAGATTTATATATTACCATTTATGAGACCAGTTGTGGATTCGATCATGAAATCAGAGTAATGAGATAATATAGTTATTGTTATTCTATGAGATCAAGCCATGGATTCGATCATAGAATCAGAACAATTGTTATTGCCATTCCATGGGACCAGTCGTTGATTCGACCATGGAATAGGAGCAATTGTAATTAGGAATAATTAACTTTGTGGCTCTATACTAACAGAGCAAGCTGTCTAGGAGCATTAATTATCCCGATATGAGCTTGTCGGTAAGTCATATCCTTTATATAGTCAGGGTAAACTCGTTGTTTGTTCCTGAAGACGTTATCGCTCTATACTAGCATAGCAAGATGTCTAGGAGATGTCCATCTCGTGATACTATATAGAAATAATCACTGAAAGTATTCAGTATTCATGAGATATGTCGTTGTCCAGTCGTGAGACTACATATCTACATGTACTCTGAGAGAAAGTACTCTCCGTTGAGAATTCAATGAGAGACCCGTGTCTCGATATTCACGTCTGATTGCTGGATCAGAGCTTCGTATAATTATGAGTTTACGATTTTATCCCTTGTCGAAATCCACCATCTACAAGTTTATATAACCATTGGAGGATATAAGCATTGTTGTGGAAACACATATATGTATACGTCCTTATTCCTTGAACCGAAGTTTGCAAACTTTGTTGATCAAGAGAACCGGCATGGTGGCGTGAGCCAAGTCCGCGAACTGGCGGAAGTTCTCGTCCCGAGAAATTCTGTTGGAGTTTGTGAACTCCGTCCAAGAACTTAAGTCCGCGAACCCAGTCCGCGAACTTGAGTAGGTTATATCTAAAAACGATGTTTGTGAACTTATTCTTATATAAACTAAGGAATACAAATTGCAAACCGTGGCTATATAGTTCGTGAACCGATTCGAGTGAATCAAATCATTTTTGCTTCGATTGTGTCTTGTGTAGTTACATAAGATTTCCTTGCAATTGAACAACTCTCTAACTAGTTCATTTGAGACACTTGAACTAGTTACTGTGAAGAAGAATATGGTTGATATAAAAGTGATCATATGGCTAACCATTTGGTTGACTTTTGTTGAACCAACAAATGTACAAGTTTGGGTACAGTTACACAAGCCTAGAAACGTGCATTTCATTTATGTGTAACAAGGTAGTTTTCGATCTAACGGTTGAAAGATATTAGCTTGAATCTAAATCAGGTGTCCATCTAACGGTGAATATTGAATGCTATGTTACCAAGCTAACATTGATTGCAAACCCTGATTTGAAAGACTATATAAGGGAGAAATCTAGCAACTGGGAAACCTAATCCCCACACCTTCTGTGTGATACTAGTTGTGCTAAGCTAGAGTCGATTCTCCTTTAAACTTTGGTTTCTTCTTCTAAACCAGGTTAACGACTTAAAGACTTCATTGGGATTGTGAAGCCAGACCGATACTGCTTTCTCGTAGTTGTGTGATCTGATCTTGTTGTTTCTATCGTACGAGTACAATTGTAATAATTGGCTTGAGATTGATATCTCCGATAGGCAAGATATAAAAATAATCACAAACAATTCGTCTCATCGTTTGTGATTCCACAATATCTTTTTTTGCTGCGTCGATTAAGATTATTGTGAGGTGATTGATAATACTACGCTGTTCTTCGGGAATATAAGTCTGGTTTATCAATTGGTTCATGTTCACCTTGATTTATCAAAAGACGGAACAAAACTCGTAGGTATATTCGTGGGAGACGGATTTATCTATTACCGTAGACTTTCTGTGTGATACAGATTTGTTTATTAAAGTCTTCGACTTTGGGTCGTAGCAACTCTTAGTTGTGGGTGAGATCATCTAAGGGAATCAAGTACGTAGTATCCTGCTGGGATCAGAGACGTAGGAGCATAACTGTACCTTGGATCAGTGTGAGATTGATTGGGGTACAACTACAGTCCATACCTGATAGGTGTAGAATACACCGTATTTATTATCTATGGTTTATGCTTTCTTTGCTATTTTTCTTGTAAATTATGTATTTTACGTATGTTTTTGAGTTATTAGGTACTTTGGAGTCGCACGGAGGAAAAGAAGAAGAAATCACCAAATTTGAGCGTAAAAGGAAAAAATTGTCGTTCCATGGACGAACACTATATGGAGCCGGCCAAGGTTAAAAGGGAAACTCTATATGAAGGAACACTAAATAGAGATCAGCTAAGGTTAATGGGGTTACCATCTGGGTGACCCTTATCTCAAGTGTTGTGGTGTCTGAATCCTGCCCTAAAACAATACCCTAAGTCGATAGAAGACTTACTCTCATTCATTTCAATCATTTTCACCTGAAATTGAGAAGGAAGAAAAGCTACGGAGCCATAAGCAGAACCGAGAGGTGCAATTGAGAGACTGAATCCGAGATAGAGAAGATGATGGAACAACCATGGATTGGAGATGGGGTTTCTGTGAGAATCTCCGACAGTTGAAACTCAAGCTGTTAGTGATGAATTCAAGATCGAAGATGAGTTGTTAGTGAATGATGATGTTTTTTTGCTGTTGCGATTTGATGAAGTTGCAGATGAGAAAGCAGATGGGTTTGTGGTTAATTTGGATTTTGATAAAGGCTGAATCTGATGATGAAAGAGAATGGGATTGAATCTGTTTTGAGATCCAGAGAAGATGGTGGTCGATGCTGTTTGTTATGGGCAGAGACGAAGAATAAATTGAGGTAAAGAATGACGTTGTTGAATTGATGGTGTTTGAGCTCGAAGAAGAAGAACTGCAGTTGTTGATTGAAGATTACCAGGGAGGAACAATATGAGATTTCTGTGAAGAAAATGAAGAATGGGTCTCGTCTGGTATTTGGAATTGAAAGTTGAAGCAACAGAAAATGGTGTTATAGAGGAAGACAATGCTGCTAATTGTTTGTGTGGAGCATGGTGTTGTTGTTTAAGGGGATCTTGTTACTGCAGAAGTAGGAGATGAATGAACCAATTGATATGAATAGATGAATGTCTAGGAATTGTACAGGGAAGTGAAGAAAAATACCTGAAATTGGTCGGAACTTCATCAGAATACAAAAGAAACTCGGCAGATGTTCCGATGCCGATTTTCTGACTCACGATTTAGGTGAATTCCGATTAAAGATTCAACTCAGTGATCAGACTACTCAGCTGAGTTACTAGCTGATAGAGAAGCTTACTGAGCAGCTAACTCACTCCTCCCTTGACCCTTCGACTGACGGTCTGACCAAAATGACCGTTAACTTTAACAAAACGGTGACGGAATATTCAGTCGGCGGCGACAGAAGTCAGGTGGCCGGCAGAGAAATTTCAGGCGGAATTCCGGTGATGCCGAGAACTTTTCAGGCGACAAAAAAATACAGAAATTTGTGAAGAATCCTCTAGACTCATCTAGCCTCATGGGTTTTAGGAATTGGACTTGAATTTGGAAAGTGAAGATGGAAGATTTGAGAAAGACAAGGACTTAGAAAGAAGACTTACAAAGGGAAAGGGATTCTATTCCTAATAGGATTGCTAGGAAATTGAAGCCTATAAATAGAGAAGTTCTCTACTTTTCTTTGGATACTTTTTTGACACCTTTTACACACACAACACTTGTGTTTTTGCTTGCTTTTCAAAATTCTTCTTCTTTTAATTATTTGTGAGAACTTCAAAAATTCTCCTTTTAATTATTTGTGTGAATTTCAAAAACATGAGTAGCTAATTTTCTTATTGATCGAGGATGAATTCCTAGTTCTTAACATATGATTTGAGTTTTGTTTTCAATTCTATCTTTGAGTTTTTCACATGATTATCATTTGTTTTTACTAATAGTAATGTTTATACATTCATGGTTGATTTATAGATTGTTTAGGTGGCCAACTAAATTGATTTGTTAATTGATCTAAACCTAGTGAAAGTTAGGGGATAAGTAATCGTTTCTTGACTCTTTACACGAGTAGCAAACACGAGACCTTGCGGAGGGATTCCGTGGAGAAATTGTGTGTGAAAACAATGTTAGCAAGTAGACCTTGATCTAAGAGTCTAACTACTAATATCAACATAATAAGTTCATAAATATTAATGCGTTTATTTAAATTACATCTTGAGTGATCTACTACTAGGTGGTTTGGTAAATAGAATCATGTAGTCTAGAACTTCCGTATCCGGTGATACAAGGGATTTAGGGGTTTAGCACTGATCTAGCTGCTTTACCTACAGTTGGTGATAATCTGTGACTAATAACGTGTGGATGAAAAACATAACTTGAATCATTGTTTTGCAACGAAGAAGGATTCCTTGATCTTGTCTCTCTTATTGATTTCAACTTTATCTTTTTAATTACTTTGTTTATTTCTTTTTTTTTTTAAATCTAAGACCAAAACCCCCCTTTTGTGACAATTTTACAACCAAAAATCTCTTGCTCCTCGTGGGAACGAACTTGACTACACTATATTACTTGTTAATTAGGTGGAAAAATATTGACTAATTTGTTGTGGTTACGACACGCATCAAATTTTGGCGCCGTTTCCGGGGAGCAGCGGACGATTTTAGTTGTTTTTATTTTTATTTTTGCTTTATTCTTGCTTTGTTAGATTCTATATCGTATCTAACTTAGTTTTTGAGAAATTTTTTTTCTAGGTACTATATCTTTGGTGGATGCTTAAAGAGGGCAGATCGAGTCCAATTGGTATACGTCTTCGATCCGGCACTCAACTAAAGGATTTCATTCGAGCGGTTAACACTCCGCTTCCTCCTTCTTCATCAAGTGAGTTTGCAGATTCGAACATAGAAGAAGAAACAATGGCTGATCGTACACTCAAGGACCTAGCTTCTCACAAGCTCGACACACAAAAATGGTGTATCCAAACTAACTCAACCTTCGAGATCAAGCCGGGGTAGATTAGAGAGTTACCAAAGTTTCATGGCATGGTGAATGAAGATCCAAACAAATATCTTATGGACTTTTATACCACAGTCATGGCCATGCTTCCACCTGAGACTAATGAGGATGGAGCAATGTTGAAAGCTTTTCCGTTCTCTTTGGCGGGCAATGGTAAAGAATGGTTGTATTATTTGCCTTCCGGAAGTATCACAACATGGAATGGGATGAGGAAAATTTTCCTCGAGAGGTATTTTCCCGCATCAAAAGCTACTCAAATTTGCAAGGAAATTTGTGGGATGAAGCAAAATGTGGGAGAGTCATTGTATGAATGTTGGGAGCGATACAAGAGATTGGTGGCAAGCTGTCCACACCATCAATTCAGCGAAGTTATGATACTCCAATACTTTTACGAAGATCTCCAACCAAGTGATAGATCTCTTCTTGACGCCGCTGGTGGTGGTGCACTAGTGAACAAGACGGTGATCCAAGCTACCAAGTTGATTGAAAGTATGGATGCGAATTCGCAACAATTCTACACAAGAGATGAACCAATCCTTAGGAGAGTGCATGAAGTTAGTGATTCATCATCACACCTTGATCAAAAGATGGGTAACATGGAGATAATGATGAAAAGGATGGATGTGGTTATCATACCTTCACATGGTGAAGAGTTGGAACAAGTAAATGCTTTGTTTCCAAATCAAAGGCCAAGGTACGATCCATACTCAAATACTTACAATCCCGGTTGGAAGGATCATCCTAACTTTAGTTATGCCAAAAAGAAAGCGGCGGCTCCTAATCCATATGTGCAACAAGGTGGTTTCCAACAACCACGTTTCCAACGTAAACAACAATTCCAACCACAAGTAAGGGAACAAGAATCTTCGATTGATGATAAACTTAATGTCATGATGCAAGGTATTACGTCATTGTTTCAACAAACCCAACAAAAGACCGATTCGGCAATCAAGGATTTGGGAAAAAAAGAACGGTTCGGCAATCAAGGATTTACAAACTCAAATGGGACAATTGGCGACCGATATGAACTTAATGAAAGATCAAGCATCCACAAAGCTTCCTTCAGAAGCATTTGTGAATCCAAGAGAGAATGTTAATGCGATTACTTTAAAAAGTGGAAGACAAGTGGAGAGCGCAAGTCATCATGAAGAAGCTAGTGAAGAGGTAGTCAAAGACAAGGAGGAAGCCACACCAAAGGAGTATTCAACACCAACCACCCAATCCAAGGAACCGGTTCCTACTTTCACTATTCCACCTCCTTTTCCTAGTCGTTTTGCTAAGTCCAAGAAAGAAGCTCAAGACAAGGCACTCATGGACATCTTCAAGAAGATAGAAATCAACATTCCATTCATAGAGGCCATCAAGACAATACCAAGGTATGCTAAGTTCATGAAGGAATTATGCACAAAGAAGGATAGGTTGCTTGATAATCAAATTACTAAAGTTGGCGAGAGTGCGTCGGCTATGCTATTGAAGAAGATGCCTACAAAGTGTATGGATCCCGGTTGTTTTCACGGTGCCAATTACTATTAGTACTAAAAGGTTTGAACGTGCTTTACTCGACTTGGGAGCTTCCATTATTGTCATGTCGGCCGATATATATGACTCCTTGAATCATGGACCTTTGAAAGAGACAAGAGTTATTATCCAATTAGCAAACAAGTCTAACATATATCCTAAGGGACTTGTAGAAGACGTGCTAGTGCAAGTAAATGATCTTATTTTTCCGGTTGATTTCTTCGTGGTGGATATGGACAACAATGAGAATCGGTCGTCTACTTCTCTACTTCTTGGGAGGACATTTATGAAGACCGCAAAGACGATTGATGTTGATAAGGGTACACTTACTATGGAGTTCGACAAGGAGATAATACACTTCAACATATTCGAAGCCATGCGCTACCCAAGTGATGTGCATTCCGTTTACTCTATTGATGTGGTTGGTTCATTAGCACAACAAATGGTGGAATTGAGTCAAAAGGACGAACTTGATGTGGTGTTGCAAAAGAGCATTGAATTGGACATACACGGTTTTTCTAACTTGGATGTTGAAATCTCCAAGGAATTTGTGGAGATGTGTGGTGCCTTGGCGGCATTACAAGAAGCTAAAAGGGTAATGTTTCATATATTTCTTTACCCGTGAATGATGAAATACTTGTACCATCTATCGTGAATGCGCCTAAACTAGAATTAAAGCCACTTCCGGACCATTTGAGGTATGCTTTCTTGGGAGATGGAGATGAGCTTCCGGTGATTATTTCAAAGAACCTCACACCGGTACAAGAAGACCGTTTGCTTAGAGTCTTGAAAGAGCACAAAACGGCTATTGGGTGTACAATTGCGGACATCAAAGGCATTAGTCCATCCATGTGCATGCATAGGATTCTAATGGAAGAAAACGTGAAGCCGGTACGTGATGCTCAACATAGGCTTAATCCTCCCATGATGGAGGTTGTGAAGAAAGAGATACTCAAATTGCTAAGTGTGGGGGTGATCTACCCAATTTCCGATAGCAAGTGGGTTAGTCCGGTACAAGTGGTACCAAAGAAGTCTGGTGTTACGGTTGTTAGAAATCAAGATGATGAACTTGTTCCTACAAGAGTTCAAACCGGTTGGAGAGTGTGCATTGACTATAGAAAGCTTAATTCCGCAACCCGAAAGGATCACTTTCCTTTACCTTTCATTGATCAAATGTTGGAACGGTTAGCGGGGCATTCTCATTATTGTTTCTTGGACGGTTATTCGGGATACAACCAAATTGTTATTGTACCGGAGGACCAAGAGAAGACTACTTTCACTTGTCCGTTTGGAACGTTTGCGTATAGACAGATGCCGTTTGGTCTTTACAATGCACCGGATACTTTCCAAAGATGCATGGTAAGTATATTATCAGATTATGTGGAGCGCATCATCGAGGTATTTATGGACGATTTCAGTGTCTATGGCAATTCTTTTGATAGTTGTTTAGACAACCTTGAACTAGTTCTTAAACGATGCATAGACACAAACCTTGTCCTTCATTGGGAGAAATGTCACTTTATGGTAAACCACGACATAGTACTTGGTCACATTGTGTCCTCTCGAGGGATCGAAGTGGACAAGTCAAAGATAGATTTAATAAGAAACTTACAATATCCCACTTCAGTGAGGGAGATTTGTTCATTTCTTGGCCATTGATAGGTGTCTAAAGCACCTACTTTTATATCTAGTATTTATGCTTTCTTTGCGAGTTTTATTGTAGATTATGTATCTTATATTTGCTTTTGAGTTTATTAGGTGTTTTGGAGTAATATGGTGAAAAAGAGGAGAAACATGAGCTAAAGGCTTTACTTGGAGGCACGAGGCGTTGATAGAGATGAAGATGGAAAGAACACAAATCTTTAGTGTGTTAAAAGAGGAGATTTAGTCAAAGAGGTGTCAGTAGTCTGCCCATATCCATCATTGGATGCCTTTAGTTATCTTGTACCCGTTATCTACTTCCCTGGGTACCATCAATCAATCCCCCTTTCTATTACCAAAACCCTAGGGTCGAGAAAATCATTTCTCTCAATCATTTCATCTCAAATTCAGAGAAGTGTGGCTGCTGTGAGATAAAGCTTTGAAACTGAGATTTGGGTTTTGATTATTTGAGAGCAAAGCATAAATGGGGTTTGTTGGTGATGAAAGATTTGAGTTGTTGGTGATTGAAGATACAACAATTGTGGGTCTGAGTTTGATAATGAAGGAGGTCGATATTTGTAGAGACAATGTGAGTTTGATGGTTGCTGCTAATTGAGATGGAAATTTGGGGTTGCGGTTGTTGATTTGAGAGGTGGTGATGAAATAAAAGATGGGTGAAACTCAATTTGAATGTGGGTTTTCTGCTGATGAAGATAAAGAAGATGGTAGATCCGAGATGTTGAAATTCATGGGAAAGTTATGTTGAAACTCATGGGATATGATTAAGAACTAAAGAAGAAGTTGATGGTAGTACAGTCAAAATCAGAGAAACTAGGGTTTGTGTTGGATGTTTGATTCTGTGATAAAAATGAAGAATTTGAGCTAAGGAAGGAGCAGAGATGGGTGATCACAAGATTCATGTGGGGTTTCAATTGTCGAGTGGCCTGGAATGATGATTGAACAGAAGATGTGATGGGGTTGGCTTTGAATTTGAGTATGTTTGCTATGTAACAGATGGCTGAAGAAATGGAGATCGATATGGGTCTGTGGTAAATATAAAAGGGGATTTACATCTAAAATTGGCGAAAGAATGAATGGGTTCTGGTGTCGGTAGATTGCAGTTAAACTGGTAGAGCTGCAACAGATGGTGGACATGGTATTGCATGTGAAATGCATAGATGAGTGGCTAGGACTGGTGGTGGTTGTAATGATTTAAGTGAGATTGCAACTGGGACTGGTTGACTACAAGGGTTAAATTTAAGAAGAAGCTTCTGCCAGCACTGGATTTGGACATGGAGAAGCCAAGATGGAGAAGAAAATGGTGTTGGTGGTATTGAAGCTGAGAAGAACAAATTTATATTGTTGTTGTTTATGTGTTGGTGCTTTGTAGCTGGTGATAAAGACATGGAAGGATGGAGCTGATGATGCTGTTGGAGTTTTTGTGAACCCAGAGTATGTGATGAATTGCAGGTGATGCACTTGTGTCATTAGTAGGCAGCTGAGATTGGAACTCAATACTACAGTGTGGTGATGAGCAAGGTTGCATCAAGGAATGGAGTTGGAATTCTGAGCTAATAGGTATTGATCTTAACTGGAGTGGTGAATGAATGATATGTGTGAATGTAAACTGTGCAGGGGAGGAGTTATAAAAGGCCTGAATTTGGCCTGGATCGGACAGAAACAGAGGAAACTCTGCCGGAATCGGAGTACAACGAGTTGACTCAACGATCCATGTACTTGACTCACTGATCCAGAGATAACGGTGACGTTAACTTGACCGTTAAATATGACGGTGATCCTGGAAGACTGTTAGCTTGACCCAATTAGCCAGCGACAGACTTCAGGCATCCGGTGATGACGTATTCCGACCGGCAACACCAGTTTTCCGGCGAACCACTTTTCACACAGAATTTTGAGATGGGTATTCACACATGGGCTTGGTGGACCACTTGGAGA
Organism: Papaver somniferum; assembly: GCF_003573695.1. Lineage (NCBI taxonomy): Eukaryota > Viridiplantae > Streptophyta > Magnoliopsida > Ranunculales > Papaveraceae > Papaver > Papaver somniferum. Next base: position 109,153,971 of record NC_039367.1, read on the forward strand.
TGGATTTTGAGAATACCTAAATTTGGAAAGAGTATCCTTTTGGAATTGGAGAATCATATAAATAGAAAAGTCTTTCTCTAAACCTAGATATCTCCATTAGGGAGGCTTCTACTTGTTTGCTAAGTGTTTCACATGATAGTTCTTCTTTGCTTTCTATGATGATTTCCAAAAACACAAGTAACTAAGTTTTTATTATTGGTTAAAGATGTAGTTGGATTTTGCAACCAAGTTATGATTTTTATGTATTAGTTTGGGCTGGATTTGAATTTGAGTATGTTTGCTATGTAATAGATGGTTGAAGAAATGGAGATCGATATGGATCTGTGATAGATAGAAAAGGGGATTTACATATGAAATTGGCGGAAGAATGAATGGGTTTTGGTGTTTTTAGATTGCAGTTAAACCGGTAGAGATGCAACAGATGGTGGACATGGTATTGCAGGTGAAATGCATAGATGAGTGGCTAGGACTGGTGGTGGTTGTAATGCTTTGAGTGAGATTGCAACTGAGACTGGTTGACTACAAGGGTTAAATTTAAGAAGAATCTGCTTCCAGCACTGGAGTTGGACAGGGAGAAGCCAAGATGGATAAGAAAATGGTGTTGGTGGTATTGAAGCTGAGAAGAACAAATTGATGCTGTTGTTTTTTATGTGTTGGTGCTTTGTAGCTGGTGATAAAGACAGGGAAGGATGGAGCTGATGATGTTGCTGGAGTTTATGTGAACCCAGAGTATGTGATGAATTGCAGGTGATGCACTTGTGTCATTAGTAGGCAGTTGAGATTGGAACTCAATACTGCAATGTGGTGATGAGCAAGGTTGCAGCAAGGAATGGAGTTGGAATTCTGAGCTAATGGGTATTGATCTTAACTGGAATAGTGAATGAATGATATGTGTGAATGTAAACTGTGCAGGGGAGGAGTTATAAAAGGCCTGAATGTGGCCTGGATTGGACAGAAACAAAGGAAACTCTGCCGGAATCAGAGTACAATGAGTTGACTCAACGATCCAGGTACTTGAATCACTTATCCATAGATAACGGTGACGTTAACTTGACCGTTAAATATGACGGTGACCCCGGAAGACCGTTAGCTTGACCCAGTTAGCCAGCGACAGACTTCAGGCAACCGGTGATGACGTATTCCGGCCGGCGACACCATTTTTCCGGCAAATCACTTTTCACACAGTATTTTGAGATGGGTATTCACACATGGGCTTGGTGGACCACTTGGAGATGGGTTTTGAGAAGACCTAAATTTGGAAAGAGTATCCTTTTGGAATTGGAAAAGCATATAAATAGAAAAGTCTTTATCTAAACCTAGATATCTCCATTAGGGAGGCTTCTTCTACTTTCGTTCTAGGGTTTACAACATGAAAACTTTTCTCTTTCTTCTTGTTATTAACTCCTTGAGCATGAGTACTTAATTTTATTATTGGTTATGGAATAGTTGGATTTCACATAACATGATTTTGGGTTTAATGAATTAGTTTTGTCTCATAATTATCGTTCATGATTCTCTGGAAATATAGTTATATGATTGACGTATTATAACATGATTTGATTGTTTGTTTTGTCAAGTTGCAAATTGGTAGAACTTGTGATCACATCTATTGCTAGTTTAGGGTTAATCATCGAGCGATAATCCTTGAACACAAGTAGCATGAATATGGTTATAGCTTGTAGTGATACATCCTTGTAATCATATGTGAATCGTGGCCTTTGTTAAATTGTTTGTGCAATGTATTTCGATTGCTTTGATTATCCTTGTTTCATGAATCTTAATGCTCCATGGGAATTGAACTTGATCAGCGCAAGGCGTCAGGTTATTCTTTTGGTAGAATTCATATTCGCATCTTTTAATGTGTTTGCTGATGACAAGAGGCTATTAGAGGGATATTCTTTCGACAAGGTATTCTAGGGATTTTGATAATGAGAGATTAAATATCAGTTTTAGTTATTAAGACAAGAACATGTTAGTGAATGAAACGAAATCCTTAACCAATATTATCTTATTGATTTTCTTGTTTATTTCTTTGTTTGCTTTTATTTTATTTTTAGTTTCATAAAAACAAAACATCCCCCCATTGTCTTATATAGGAAACCGAAACATATTCACAACCTAGTCCTCTCTGTGGGAACGATCCTTTCTTGCCCTTGCTTCATTATATATTTTGAGTAGTAAGAAAGTGTAATTATTTTTGACGCCTACGACAGCGATCAAATTTTGGCGCCGTTGCCGGGGAGGCAGCGGTTGTCACTTGTTTTTGGTTTCTTATTTTATTGTTATTTTTGTTTTGTTTTTAGTTTTTTTTTTTATCTTGTTTTCTGGTTTTTGACATAGTTTTGAGACCTCTTGTTTCAGGTACCAATTTCTATGGACGGAGCATATTGGAACAATGGATACGGTTTTCAACAACCTCAACACTATGAAAATGACCCACCATCTATGGGATACAATCAAAACCAATTTATTTGCTATGATGCATATCCTAGACAACCTTATGGTGATTTTCATACATACCAACAACAACCCTGTAGTGGGTATGTAAGTCAAGCACCAAGGTGGGATAATTCTACTTCTAATTGGCTTCATTCGAGTTGTATGCAGATTTTGAATGGATTACAAGACATGCAACAAAGGCTAGACCAACTTGACCGTAATAGAGAGAACGTCGCACAAACCAATTTCTGCAACACTTTTTCTTACCCGACTCTGGATCGTAGTTATGATCATTCACCCATTCAAAGGGAAGATTCATGGGAAAGAGAACCTATTGTAGCCAACGGTGGTAAGTGTGTGAACATAAAGAAAATTGCACAAAAATTATACAAGTTGGAAGATGATGGAGCCTCGGAAGAGCTTGTAGATGAAATTAGTAGGACCATGCACATGGAGCTTAAACGGCGTCGTGATAAAGGTTGGGAAACTGACGACGATTCTTATTATGGTGAGTCTGAAAATGAAGATGATTGTGTTGAAAAGGACCAACCTTTGGAGATATTTGATGACATTAGTGTAGTTGACTCAACTCTTGATCTTTATAATGATCAAACACCTATTCAAAAGGTACATGAGTATGATGAAACTAGTGTTTTACAGAACTTTGCAACAAGGTTTGAGTCTAATGATGACGAGTATGTTGAGAATGTGACCGATATGACCAATATTATGGAAGACCCAATTGAGCTTGCATATTGTAATGATGATGTTCATGCCGAGATTTTGGTTAAGGCACAAAGGGATGAAGGATGGTTGCAAGGTTTGATATAGGACCATGATATACAAGAGGTGAATAATTCACTTGAGTTTTTCAAGGATGAAGAGGATTCTGTAATACAAGAGATTGTGCAAGGTTTGTCTAACCCTTTGCCTATTGTTTCTTCTCATTTACCTCTTATTGGTTTGAATGTATGTGCTTCGAGAATATTTTTGAATGACTTTGTTTCTCGATTTTCGCCATTAGAGATACTTGATTCTCATACTATGCAGGTTTTGGAACAAGAAACCGTAGAAGTTCCCGACTTCTATATTTTTATACACTTCCAAGTATGGACAAGAATAAGTGTGGGGGAAACTTTTATCGGTTAATAGCTTCATTTCTGTTTTATATTACTAATATTTGTGTGAAGCTAGTGCTTGCAAACAGGTTACATGGAAGGATCCCCAACTTTTCAGATTGTTGGTATATGGGGAATGATTCTTGCAAAGATATAGTCGGGCTGACGACTTTAAACCAAGCGCTACATGGGAGGCAACCCATAGGTTTTGTATATCTTATCTTTTATTTTTCTTGTCTTGCATTTACTTTTTCTTGTCGCATATCATTATAAGATTTCCCACCTTGACTTTCTTTGGACGATTCAATTTAAATTGAGGACAATGTAAAGTTTAAGTGTGGGGGAGTGGTTAAGCATTTGCATTGTAAATTTTTCATAAAATTTTGTAAAATAATGAATAAAAACTCCAACTTGTAGTTAGTTTAGAGTCACATAGTATACATGTCTCTAAGATTACATCGAGATTCTCATAAGAGTAACTGAACTTAGAGATGACAAAGAACGTGATCGGATTTCTTACTTGTATGAGAGTTAAAGTTGTATTTAACCATGCCAGTGGAAAATGAGGTGCAGAATGAATTCGGTATTAGAGTTGTGGTCTCCTATAGTGGAGACTACCCATGTAACATAATGTGAGGCACCAACCTTAAATTCTTTGTACCTGTCTAAATATGTGTTTTTAGAGTGTGTGTCACCGTACGTTAATTCCGGGTAGAATGGTGAGCTACCCAACCTCCCACCAATAGAAGCACTACTTTGATCTCTTGAGTGCTATTTTGTCAATCATGATGGTGACATCGAATTGCTAACTTACATACCACTTGTATTCTTGTTTGCCGTTAGCACCATCCACTTTATCTCTCTCTACACCAACAGGTCCATAAAAACACCATCATCATCAACAAGAGGCGCATCAAAGATTCGAAGGAAAGTTGAAGACGTTCAAGGTTTATATGAGAAGATTTCAGATTTAAGTAAAACAACCAGACGAGGAGCAGAATTTTTACAAGTTGAAGACTTATATACAAGAGCGAAGATTATCAAGATGAGAGTTCGAGAAGTTTATGATATCGAGACGATACAAGTTGTGAATAATCAAGCGGTAAAGTACTTACACCACGGCCATTTGTACTTTTTTTTTTTTAAAATTTTCAGTTTGTGTTCATTTCTCTTGTCTCATGAAAAGAAAAAAAATTGAAAAAAAAAGATTGAAAAATAATAATAATAAAAAAAAAGAGACAAGAGAAAATTTTGTAAGGTTCATTATTATTTTATTATTTTGTTTTCGTTTTGTATTTATTTATTTTTCTTGTCTCATAAAAAAAAATAGAAAAAAGAAGAAAAAAGAAAAAAAAAAGAGAAAAAAATAATAATAAAAAAGAGACAAGAAAAATTCATTGTATCATATTTTGGGTTTGTATAGTTTGTTTTTAGTTTTGTTCTTTTAATAAAGCCAATGGAAAGAAGGAACATTTATAATGAAGTTTCAAGCAACAAGGAATTAGAGGAAAAAATCACATTGTCAAGATTCTACGAAGTTCAAGAGTTATCATCGAGAGTTGAAGACCGAAGATGAAGATGAAGGCACTGATTGAAGACCGAAGACGTTTCTATGGATACTGTGAGAGTGGTTCTAACTGCACGTCGAACGGATAACAAGGTAAGTAAGCATATTCCCACCTTCCTTAAGTGGTTGATTTCCTTTCTTAGAGATCGTCAGAAAAAAGAGTTTTTCAAAATGAATAAAAGATGTGGGTTTTCAAAATATTTCGGAGGGTTTTTGCCTTCCTACCATTCAATGTGCCGCAGGATTCTCTCTTCATTCCTACCTGGACACATGTGTGACCCATAAAAAACTATTTATTATTGAGAGCAACTTCATAAAACCCTTTATTGTGAGGCAGAGTCGAGACTTTTGATCACTTCGAACCCGAATTTCTTTCGATAAGGGATGGTTATTTCTCTCTCAACTTTTAAGGATGAGATTGTGTTCATTTATGTGTCTACCTTCTTATGACTAGTGTGCATATTTTCTATGTCTTCTTAGCGCGTTGGATGCTATCATTTCGGAGAACTAGTAAGTTGGAAAAGTAGGTTTTGTGGGTATATCTCTAGTAAGCCCTCACGAGACTATAACTCGTCCACTAGGGACACCTAGGGGTTTAAAGTCTTGTTATATATGCTAAGTGTGACCGTAGCCTCGACGACACAGAGCTCTATGTATTTTTTAGAATTATTTTGTTTGATTTGCTCGAGGACTAGAAAATTCTAAGTGTGGGGAAATTTGATTCTAAAGCACCTACTTTTATATCTAATATTTATGCTTTCTTTGCGAGTTTTCTTGTAGATTATGTATCTTATATTTGCTTTTGATTTTATTAGGTGTTTTGGAGTCATACGGTGAAAAAGAGGAGAAATATGAGTTAAAGGCTTTACTTGGAGGCACGAGGCGTTGATAGAGATGAAGATGGCAAGAACGCAAGTCTTTAGTGTGTTAAAAGAGGAGATTTAGTCAAAGGGGTGTCAGTAGGTATGCCCATATCCATCATGGGGTACCTATAGTATCTTGTACCCCTTATCTACTTCCCTGGGTACCATCAATCAATCCCCATTTCTATTACCAAAACCCTAGGGTCGAGAAAATCATTTCTCTCAATCATTTCATCTCAAATTCAGAGAAGTGTGGCTGCTGTGAGAGAAAGCTTTGAAACTGAGATTTGGGTTTTGATTATTTGAGAGCAAAGCAGAAATGGGGTTTGTTGGTGATGAAAGATTTGAGCTGCTGGTGATTGAAGCTACAACAGTTGTGGGTCTGAGTTTGATAATGAAGGAGGTCGAGATTTGCAGAGACTATGTGAGTTTGATGGTTGCTGCTAATTGAGATGGAAATTTGGATTGCGGTTGTTGATTTGAGAGGTGGTGATGAAATAGAAGATGGGTGAAACTCAATTCGAATGTGGGTTTTCTGCTGATGAAGATAAAGAAGATGGTAGATCCGAGATGTTGAAATTCATGGGAAAGTTATGTTGAAGCTCATGGGATATGATGAAGAACTAAAGAAGAACCTGATGGTAGTACAGTCAAAATCAGATAAACTAGGGTTTGTGTTGGATGTTCGATTTTGTGATAAAAATGAAGAATTTAGGCTGAGGAAGGAGCAGAGATGGGTGATGACAAGATTCGTGTGGGGTTTCAATTGTTGAGTGTCCTGGAATGATGATTGAAAAGAAGATGGGATGTGGTTGGCTTTGAATTTGAGTATGTTTGCTATGTAACAGATGGCTGAAGAAATGGAGATCGATATGGGTCTGTGATAGATAGAAAAGGGGATTTACATCTGAAATTGGCGGAAGAATGAATGGGTTCTGGTGTTGGTAGATTGCAGTTAAACTGTTAGAGCTACAACAGATGGTGGACATGGTATTGCAGGTGAAATGCATAGATGAGTGGCTAGGACTGGTGGTGGTTGTAATGCTTTGAGTGAGATTGCAACTGGGACTGGTTGACTACAAGGGTTAAATTGAAGAAGAAGTTGCTGCCAGCACTGGAGTTGGACAGGGAGAAGCCAAGATGGATAAGAAAATGGTGTTGGTGGTATTGAAGCTGAGAAGAACAAATTGATGCTGTTGTTTTTTATGTGTTGGTGCTTTGTAGCTGGTGATAAAGACAGGGAAGGATGGAGCTGATGATGTTGCTGGAGTTTATGTGAACCCAGAGTATGTGATGAATTGCAGGTGATGCACTTGTGTCATTAGTAGGCAGTTGAGATTGGAACTCAATACTGCAATGTGGTGATGAGCAAGGTTGCAGCAAGGAATGGAGTTGGAATTCTGAGCTAATGGGTATTGATCTTAACTGGAATAGTGAATGAATGATATGTGTGAATGTAAACTATGCATGGGAGGAGTTATAAAAGGCCTGAATTTGGCCTGGATCGGACAGAAACAGAGGAAACTCGGTCGGAATCGGAGTACAACGAGTTGACTCAACGATCCAGGTACTAGACTCACTGATCCAGAGATAACGGTGACGTTAACTTGACCTTTAAATATGACGGTGACCCCGGAAGACCGTTAGCTTGACCCAGTTAGCCAGCGACAGACTTCAGGCAGCCGGTGATGACGTATTCCGGCCGGTGACACCAGTTTTCCGGTGAACCACTTTTCACACAGAATTTAGAGATGGGTATTCACACATGGGCTTGGTGGACCAGTTGGAGATGGGTTTTGAGAAGACTTAAATTTGGAAAGAGTATCCTTTTGGACTTGGAGAATCGTATAAATAGAAAAGTCTTTCTCTAAACCTAGATATCTCCATTAGGGAGGCTTCTTCTTCTTTGGTTCTAGGGTTTACAACATGGAAACTTTTCTCTTTCTTCTTGTTCTGAAATCCTTGAGTATGAGTACTTAATTTTATTATTGGTTATGGAATAGTTGGATTTCACATAACATGATTTTGGGTTTAATGAATTAGTTTTGTCTCATAATTATCGCTCATGATTCTCTGGAAATATAGTTATATGATTGACATATTATAACATGATTTGATTGTTTGTTTTGTCAAGTTGCAAATTGGTAGAACTTGTAATCACATCTATTGCTAGTTTAGGGTTAATCATCGAGCGATAATCCTGGAACACAAGTAGCATGAATATGGTTATAGCTTGTAGTGATACATCCTTGTAATCATATGTGAATCGCGGCCTTTGTTAAATTGTTTGCGCAATGTATTTCGATTGCTTTGATTAGCCTTGTTTCATGAATTTTAATGCTCCATGGGAATTGAACTTGATCAGCGCAAGGCGTCAGATTATTCTTTTGGTAGAATTGATATTCGCATCTTTTAATGTGTTTGTTGATGACAAGAGGAAATTAGCGGGATATTCTTTCGACAAGGTATTCTAGGGCTTTTGATAATGAGAGATTAAATATCAATTCTAGTTATTAAGACAAGAACATGTTAGTGAATGAAACAAAATCCTTAACCAATATTCTCATCTTATTGATTTTCTTGTTTATTTCTTTGTTTGCTTTTATTTTATTTTTAGTTTCATAAAAACAAAACATCCCCCCATTGTCTTATATAGGAAACCGAAACATATTCACAACCTAGTCCTCTCTGTGGGAACGATCCTTTCTTGCCCTTGCTTCATTATATATTTTGAGTAGTAAGAAAGTGTAATTATTTTTGACGCCTACGACAGCGATCAGCCACGCAGGTTTCTATAGGCGATTTATCAAGGATTTCTCCAAAATATCCATGCTGATGTGCAAGTTATTACAAAAGGAGGTACCTTTTGACTTCAACAAGGAATGCAAGGATGCCTTTGAAGTATTGAAGGAAATGTTGACAAGTGCACCAATTATCAAATCACCGGATTGGAATCTTCCATTTGAATTAATGTGTGATGCTAGTGATTATGCGGTTGGAGCCGTTTTGGGTCAAAGAGTGGACAAGTTGTCCCATGTTATCTATTATGCATCTAGGACCCTTAATGATGCACAAATCAACTATTCTACCACGAAGAAGGAGTTATTGGCTATAGTTTTTGCATTGGAAAAATTTCGATCATACTTGGTGGGCACAAAGGTTATTGTGTATTCCGATCATGCCGCACTAAGACACTTAATAAAGAAGAAAGAAGCTAAGCCAAGACTAATTCGGTGGATCCTATTACTACAAGAGTTCGACATAGAAATTCGAGACAAGAGAGGTGTGGAGAATACCGTTGCGGATCATCTTAGTAGACTTTTATGTCTCAAGAAAAACTTCCATTACAAGACCGCTTTATGGACGAACAACTTTTCTCCTTGGAAGAATCAACACCTTGTTACGTGGATATAGTGAATTACTTGGTGACAAGGAAGGTACCTAGTACAATGTCCAACTTCCAAAAGATGAAACTTAAGAAGATAGCCAAGCAATATGTGTGGGATGAACCATACTTATGGAAATATGGCGTCGATCAAATAATACGAAGGTGCGTACCTAACTCTGAATTTCAATCCATACTCTCTTTTTGTCACACTCTTGCTTGTGGTGGCCACTTTGGTTCTAAACGTACCGCTCTCAAAGTTCTCTAGAGTGGATTTTATTGGCCCACCTTGTTTGAAGATTCATATGCTTTTTATAAATCTTGTGATAGATGTCAAAGAACAGGGAATCTAGGTGCTCGAAATCAAATGCCACTCACAAAAATTCTCGTCGTTAAGATTTTTGATGTGTGGGGTATCGATTTTATGGGCCCTTTTGTCATTTCGAAAGGAAACTTTTATATACTTCTTGCCGTACATTATGTTTCGAAATGGGTGGAAGCTAGAGCCACCAAAACTAATGATTCTCAAGATGTTTGTGATTTTGTAAGAGAAAACATATTCACTAGGCATGGTACACCAAGAGTGGTGATAAGCGATGGAGGCTCACATTTCAAGAAGTCTTTCCACGCTCTCCTCAAGAAGTACAACATAACATACAAGATTGATACGCCTTACCATCCACAAACTAGTGGACAAGCGGAAATTTCAAATCGTGAGATCAAGTCCATTCTTGAGAAAACGGTAAATACAACAAGGAAAGATTGGAGATTTAAGCTCAATGATGCACTTTGGGCGTATAGAACGGTGTATAAGACACCGATTGGTATGTCTCCGTATCTTTTGGTTTATGGCAAAGCTTGTCATCTTCTGGTTGAACTTGAACATAAGGCTTATTGGGCGATAAAGAAGTGCAACATGGAGTATGATGAAGCGGGGAAGCAAAGGAAGTTACAACTAAATGAGCTAGAGGAGATACGTAATGATGCTTACGAGAGTGCTCGAATATACAATGAGAAGACTAAGCTTTTCCATGACAATATGTTTTCTCGTAAAAGCTTCATTGTGGGAAAAAAAAGTCCTTCTATATCATTATCGACTTAAATTATTTCCTGGAAAATTAAGGTCCCGTTGGATTGGACTATATGTTGTTACTAATTTTTTTCCTTATGGTGCAGTTGAAATTACTAGACTTAGAGACAACTCGGTTTCCAAAGTCAACGGCCATATATTAAAGCCGTACTATGAGAACATCGCTTATTTGAATTTGGACGAACTTCCATTTGGATATGTGCTCCCTCTGGAGGAGTAATGTGAAGTAAGAGCTAAGTCGGGCCGTCGACTTTAAAACAAGCGCTAAATGGGAGGCAACCCATAGGTTTTGTATTTCTTATCCTTTTGTTTTTCTTGTTCCATATCATGTTAGGATTTTCCACCTTGACTTTACTAGGAAGATTAAATTACATTGAGGACAATGTAAGGTTTAAGTGTGGGGGAGTGGTTAAGCATATATTTTAAAAAAAAAATTGCATAAAAACCTCCAAATTTTAAGGATTTTAGAGTCACTAGCATACTTCTAGGTATGTTTACATAGAGAATTCTGACCGACATAACTGAACTTGGAAGTGTTAGGGAACTAAGTTCGGATTTCTTACTTATTAGAGTGTTAAATAATGGACTTAATCATGCCGGTGATGCAAATGAGGAGCAGGGAGAAATGCATTATTAGAGTTGTCGATCAATCATTAGTGGATACCACCAGTTTTTTATATCATGTGAGGCACCGACCAAATATTCTTTGTAGCTGACTAAAGAGCTTTCTTTTGAGTGTGTGTCACCGTACGTTAATTCCGGGTAGAATGGTGAGCTACCCAATCTCCCACCAATAAAAGCACTACTCTTTGATCTCTTAAGTGCTAATTTTGTCAATCATGAGGGTGACGTCTATAGATGAAAGTCTCCTTCTTGTAGTTCGATTTGCAGTTAGCACCATTCTCTCTCTCGACAACAACGGGTCCATATAAACACCATCATCATCAACAAGGGAGCGACATCAAAATCTACAAGGAAAGTTGAAAACGTTTAAGGTTAACATGCAACGGAACAAGAAAAGAGCAAATTTTATATCCAAGTAAAGAAACATACAAAGAGCATATTTTTATATGTTGAAGACTTACATATAAGGAGCGGAATTTTATATCCAAGTAGAAGACTTATTTACAAGAGAAAAGAAAAGAAAAAGGTGAGAACTATTGAAGTTTATGATATCTAGACAATACAAGTTGCGAAGAATAAAGTGGTAAAGTACTTTTCCTACGACCATGGTTTTGTTTTATTTTCATTTTATTTTGTATTTTATTTCTCTTATCATCAAAAAAAAATAAGAATGAATGAATGAAGAAAAGAAAAAAACAAAAAAAAAAAGTAAAAAAAAACTGATGATAAGAGAAACTTTTGTTATTTTGGTTTTTATTTATTTAATAAGCCGTGGGGAAGGAAAATATATAAGGAAGTTTCAAGCGACAAGGATTTGAGGTAAAGAATACAAATTGTCAAGGATCTACGAAGTTCGAGAGTTTATCATCAATAGTTGAAGCCAAAGACGAAGAAGATGAAGACGAGGAGCCGAAGACGTTTCTATTGGATGATGTGAGAGTGGTGTCATCATTGCAATCGGATGTGAAGGTGAGTAAGTAATCTCATCCTCGATAATAGTGGTTGATTTCCTTTCTTAGAGATCGTCAGAAAAATGGTTTTTCAAAATGTTAAAAGATGTGGGCTTTTAAAATATTTCGGAAGTTTTCCTTCCCACCATTCAACGTGTTGCAGGATTTCTCTCTTCATTCCTACCTGCACACATGTGAGAACCGTAAAAGTACGTCTTTTGAGTGCAATTTCATAAAACCCTATTTGGTGAGGCAGAAGTCGAGGCGAAATGCTTATTGATCGCTCTCAAACGCGCGTTCTCTCATTATGGTGTGGTTATTTCTCACTCAACATTTAAGAATGAGAATGTATTCTTTAGTATTTCTAACTTCTTATTACTAGCATGCAGAAACTCTATGTCCTCATAGCTCTTTGGATGCTTGGGACGCTGGAAAGCTTTGAAGTTGTGAGTTTTAGTTTGATTTGCTCGAGGACTAGCAAAGTCTAAGTGTGAGTGAATTTGATAGATGTATAATACACTGTATTTATTATCTATGGTTTATGCTTTCTTTGCTATTTTCTTGTAAATTATGTATTTTACGTATGTTTTTGAGTTATTAGGTACTCTGGAGTCGCACGGAGGAAAAGAAGAAGAAATCACCAAATTTGAGCGTAAAAGGAAAAAATTGTCGTTCCATGGACGAACACTATCTGGAGCAGGCCAAGGTTAAAGGGAAACTCTATATGAGGAACACTAAATAGAGATCAGCTAAGGTTAAGGGGTTACCATCTGGGTGACCCTTATCTCAAGTGTTGGGGTGTCTGAATCCTTCCCTAAAAAAATACCCTAAATCGAGAGAAGACTTACTCTCATTCACTTCAATCATTTTCACCTGAAATTGAGAAGGAAGAAAAGCTGCGCAGCCATAAGAAAAACCGAGAGGTGAAATTGAAAGAATGAATCCGAGATAGAGAAGATGATGGAATATCCACGGATTAGAGATGGGGTTTCTGTGAGAATATCCGACAGTTGAAACTCAAGCTGTTAGTGATGAATTCAAGATCAAAGATGAGCTGTTAGTGAATGATGACGTTTTTTTGCTGTTGCGATTTGATGAAGTTGCAGATGAGAAAGCAGATGGGTTTGTGGTTAATTTTGATTTTGATGAAGGCTGAATCTGTTGATCAAAGAGAATGGGATTGAATCCGTTTTGAGATCCAGAGAAGATGGTGGTCGATGCTGTTTGCTATGGCCATAGACGAAGAAGAAATTGAGGTAAAGAATGACGATGTTGAATTGATGGTGTTTGAGATCGAAGAAGAAGAACTGCAGTTGTTGATTGAAGATTACCAGGGAGGAACAATATGAGATTTCTGTGAAGAAAATAAAGAATGGGTCTCGTCTGGTATTTGGAATTGAAAGTTGAAGTAACAGAAAATGGTGTTACAGAGGAAGACAATGTTGCTAATTGTTTGTGTGGAGTATGGTGTTGTTGTTTAAGGGGATCTTTCTATTGCAGAAGTAAGAGATGAATGAACCAATTGAGATGAATAGATGAATGTCGAGGAATTGTACAGGGAAGTGAAGAAAAAGACCTGAAATTGGTCGGAACTTCACCAGAATACAAACGAAACTCGGCCGATGTTCCGATGCCGATGGCCTGACTCACGATTCATGTGAATTCCGATTAAAGATTCAACTCAGTGATCAGACTACTCAGATGAGTTACTAGCTGACAGAGAAGCTGACGGAGCAGCTAACTCACTCCTCCCTTGAACTTTCGAGAGACGGTCTGACCAGAATGACTGTTAACTTTAACAGAACAGTGATGAAATATTCAGTCGGCGGCGACAGAAGTCAGATGGACGGCGGCGGCATTTCAGGTGGAATTCCGGTGATGCCGAGAACTTTCAGGCGACAAAAAAAATACAGAAATTTGTGAAGAATTCTCTAGACTCATCTAGACTCATGGGTTTGAGGAATTGGACTTGAATTTGGAAAGTGAAGATGCAAGATTTGAGAAAGACAAGGACTTGGAAAGAAGACTTACAAAGGGAAAGGGATTCTATTCCTAAGAGGATTGCTAGGAAATTGAAGCCTATAAATAGAGAAGTTCTCTACTTTTCTCTGGATACTTTTTTGACACTTTTTACACACACAACACTTAGTGTTTTTGCTTGCTTTTCAAAATTCTTCTTCTTTTAATTATTTGTAAGAACTTCAAAAATTCTTCTTTTAATTATTTGTGTGAATTTCAAAAACATGAGTAGCTAATTTTCTTATTGATCGAGGATGAATTCCTAGTTCTTAACATATGATTTGAGATTTGTTTTCAATTCTATCTTTGAGTTTTTCACATGATTATCGTTTGTTTTTACTAATAGGAATGTTTATACATCCATGGTTGATTGATAGATTGTTTAGGTGGCCAACTAAATTGATTTGTTTATTGATCTAAAGTTAGTGAAAGTTAGGGGATAAGTAATCGTTTCTTGACTCTTTACACAAGTAGCAAACATGAGACCTTGCGGAGGGATTCCGTGGAGCAATTGTGTGTGAAAACAACGTTAGCAAGTAGACCTTGATCTAAGAGTCTAACTACTAATATCAATCTAATAAGTTCATAAATCTTAATGCGTTTATTTAAATTACGTCTTGAGTGATCTACTACTAGGTGGTTTGGTAAATATAATCCGGTAGTCGAGAACTTCTGTATCTGGTGATACAAGGGATTTAGGGGTTTAGCACTGATCTAGCTGCTTTACCTACGGTTGGTGATAATCTGTGATTAATAACGTGTGGATGAAAAACATAACTTGAATCATTATTTTGCAACGAAGAATGATTCCCTGATCTTGTCTCTCTTATTGATTTCAACTTTATCTTTTTAATTACTTTGTTTATTTCTTTTGTTTTTAAAATCTAAAACCAAAACCCCCCTTTTGTGACAATTTTACAACTAAAAATCTCTTGCTCCTCGTGGGAACGAACTTGACTACACTATATTACTTGTTAATTAGGTGAAAAAATATTGATTAATTTGTTGTGGTTATGACACGCATCAAGACCGAAGTTAATTTGGAGTAGGCTAGTGTCTGTAGCGGCTTAATACAGTGTGTTCAATCTGGACTAGGTCCCGGGGTTTTTATGCATTTGCGGTTTCCTCGTTAACAAAATGCTGGTGTCTGTGTTATTTCTTTTCCGCATTATATTTTGTTATATAATTGAAATATCACGGGTTGTGCATTGTTCAATCAATTAGAATATCTGACCTTTTGTTTGTTGATTTAAATTGATTGACACTTGGATATTTGTCTTTGGTACCATCCAAGTTATCTCTCTAGTATTTGATAAAGACTCGCAGATTTCTATTTGCTTGAGTATATATCAAATCGAGAGAGTGAGATATAAACTCTTTGATATACTTTTTATCTAGATTGAGTCTGACTGTCTAGTTGATTCTCTAGAAAGTATATTGGAGTTTGTCCATACAGATTGCTAAGCGAAATATTGGGTGTGGTTGTTGTACCCCCGCTTTTTCAATTGGTATCAGAGCAGGAAAACACGTTCAAGACCTCACAAGTATGTGTTTGCAGCGATCTGACTCTATGGACAGAGGTGTTATCTCAATTAACATACTACCAGTCTTTGATGGTTTGAACTACCCATGGTGGAAAGCTTCTATGCACGCTTTTCTTCAAGCTCATGATTTTCGAGTATGTGTACATGTTATTAATGGCTATGATCCTCCGGTTAATACAGAAGGAGATGTATCTATACCTAAGGATGTTGGTAGTTATAGTCTACAAGAAATCCTTGCTGCAAAGCAAAATGCTATCAGACAGGCCATTACCCCAGACCTTCAACACTATGTGTCTACTTGCACTAAGTCTAAAGATGCCTGAGATATCTTAGAAACTACTTTTGAAGTCAACAAATACGTTTCTAAGAGGTATACCATCGATGGAGGAAATAACCTCATAACTCTTTCCAAAAATATTCCTTTTGGAAAGGTAAGAATTCCTGATCAAAATTTTGTTCAAACTGTTGCATTCAATGCTGTTCCGACACAAGTGAATCCTCTACCTTGTCTTGGACTGATGAATGTTGTTCAGATGGTATCTGGTTTGAAAAACCATTAATAACAGAAATGATCAAAGAATTTGTGAAAAGAAGCATTAGACGTGACAAACATCTTTTGTCATCCTCCACTGCTAATGATTCCGTGAAAGAAAGATCTCTTAGTGTCAACCGTTTGAATACGATTGATGGATGTGATAAACCCTCAGCTCTTATAGCAGAAGCATCCACATACTCAAGTCCTGATTCAGAGTTTGAGTCTGACACAGAGATTTTCAAATTCTTGAATAAAGAGGTTCTTCAAGAAAATCTTCAATTAAAAACTTTATTGAAGAAACTAGAATCATTAATCCAGGTGAAAAATCTTGAGATGGATTGTCTTAATGATAAACTCACCAGAACCATTTCTCTGAAGGAGAAAGAGATTAATACTCTTAAAGATGATCTACAAAGATTGTCTGGAAGCTCTGACAAAATCTCACCAATGTTATTTGGTCAAAAGTACTTTGGAAACACTAATGGTTTAGGATTTAAAAGAAAGTGTGCAGGCATTTTCAACCCCGCTGCTTCTATTGATCAGGAAAAAATAAAAGTTGACTGTTGTGTTAAACAGAAGGCACCTCATCAAGATAAAGGAGCCTTGATCTGTTCGTTTTGTGGACACGCAAATCATGTTCAAAGTACGTGCTGGAGATTCAGAAGGAGCATTAAGAATCTCTCTAAACTGCAGAAGAACATGCAAAAAAAAAAGAGTCTGGATAATCATCGTGGCTCCCATGAAACCAGTGTTTAAATAATCAAAAGAGGTAGGAATTATGTTTACACAACAAACCTCGGTAAATCACTATGTGATAAACAAGGAGAGCGTTCAGCTCACAACGTCTCTATCTAATACGAGAGACGTTCGCATCCTCATCTTTAACTTGAGAAAATGGGGCTCTGCGTCTTTGTGGCTCAAGTAGTGTATTTATTGTTGTTAAGAAAATATTCTCCTAACAATATAGATATTGATTCTCTAAACTACGGAAGACTTGTCCTTCTAGGGTTTAGACGCTCTCTAGTCTATTTATTTCATTTGTAGACTTTTTTCCTTTCTTCCCTAAAATGATACAGTTTCATGCCTCCTGTAACTAGAGTCATCACAAGCAGAGATGCAGTAGAAGCAATCAATGTGTATCTCTGTAAATCTCTTCCTCAAGGGTGAAGAAAGTAAAGATTACAAATTGTGGAGAAGGTTCTTCCTCTAACTACCTCTTGTCTTTTTATCAGCTTGATGATAACTTCAGGGGATTGGTGAAAGACTTCATCAACAGAAGAAACAATTTAAAATCCCAAATTGTTTCGTCTTTAGAAGAGATAGCTCACTATGAAAAAATGTTGTCTCTTTCAAAGAACACCTTGCGTGAGCTAGAGAGAGAACTTAGTGAGTAGACTGATATTTATGAAGATTTGGAGGAATTGAACGATCCCATAATCAATGGGTTTTTCAATAATGAGAAGGAATTCTATGTAGAGGCTCTGAGAAAGATCTACAACGACTAGTAAGTCTTCGGATAAGAATGATATTTTTCTTGTTTTGTTTAGAAGAATAACTAGAGTTTGGAATAGCCATTATTGTGATTACACATAGCTATGTCCAACATTTTCATCTTCATGTTTTTAGACATATTGGTTTAAATTCTAAATTTGTTTGGAAGATGATCTTTGCAGTATTAATCTTTATGGTTTTGTATATTGCAATATTGTTATGGGATATGCGTGTTTACGTCCGTGAACTTTGATTGTCCCATACCTTGTCAAAAGTAAAGTCTTTCAAATGTCGATATGCATGTATTGATAAAAGAATGAATAAACTTTTGACAAATACAAAAGTTAAGTCTATTATGTCAATTATTGATGGAAGATAGGTTAAAATCTTTTTTTTGCAAGGATTATGTCTATTGAATGTCGGTATCTGAATAGTGATGGAAAATAAAATGAATCCTTGTGTATTCCGCAGTATTGATCTTCCCTGATCCATATTTTATGTATTATTGTGAGGCTCCGTAAAGTGTCTTATGTTGAGCATTAAAACGACCAAGTTGATTATTTTTATGATTAGATATGTTGTTGTTCCGTGAGGTACTTTATGTCGATCATTTTCAACTAAATTAATCATCTTGTTTGGTTATTTAGTTGTTGCTCCGTAAGTTTTCTTATGTCGAGCATGACCAATTAAATTGATTACTTTCGTGATTAGTTTGGTTGTGTATTCGATTAGATAAATTATGGGATCTCTTGTGATTAATATAATTGTATATTTTTGAGTCTCCATAGGTTCACTTATGTTGAGAATTTGTCGATTAGATTAATCATGGGTTCTCTTGTGGTTAATTTAATTGAGTTTTTTGGATTCAAATTCATACTCGTATATTATTTGTTATGTCCAAAGAAATCCTTCTTTTCTTTTGAAATTAAGGTCGCTCTTGTTGTTCTTTCGGGAATGACATTTTATGGGGGAGACTTCTTAATTGAACTTGTGCTTAATTGCCAAATCTTTGTGGGGAGTGCGGATGTGGAATATTATAGGGGTTATCTTGTATCTTTACAAACTCCTTGATGAATGCATTTAGCTTCGGCTTTATGATTGCATGTAAATTAGATGATATATTTTTGCTTTCTTTTTTTCAAGAAATGTCTCTTTCGAAAATTTCATTAGGATCTCGTTCTCGTACCTTTTCCAATTTTATTGACAAAAAGGGGGAGAATTAATATGTAGTTCACACTTCAAATACATATGGTTTTCGGATCACTATGTAAAGGGGAGTGGTTTCCATGTGAGATGGAGTATTGACTAAGGGGGAGTGATACATATCACCATAGTATTGTTGTTAAAGTTGTGATACAATTGAACTTTGACGTTGTGTAATGATACTATGATATTGTATAACAATGATTGAGAACTCTTGTTTTCTCGTTGTTATAGCTACGGATTTTCAACAACGATGATGCTGAACTTACAACCTTTGGGATCATTGAGTACTTGGAAGTGACGAAGATTTCGAGTAATGTTGAAGATTAGGCATATGGAATAGGAGCTACAAAAGTTAATTTATTTATTTTTTGTATTCCATATGTATTGATAGTTTTGTCACTAAAATTGACAAATGGGGAGATTGTTAGAGCATTTCTCGGTCGAACTCGTATCGTTGCTATCTCAAGCATGTTTGTCAATGTTAGTGATCAGAACTATAAGTTTTGATTTCTAGTCTACTATAGCTAAGGTCTCGGACGAGGATAGAAAGTGTAGTTTATCTCAAGAACTCCATGACAATCATCATACAAAACGAAGGACTACTCAAGGAACCGGTGGATCTTCATCGACTAAAAGGTATGTGGAGACTTGAACTTATCTATCACTCAATAGTTTATTTATCTCCTATCTTGAGACAAAAGTAGTTTTGCTATATAGACTTAGATTATACACATTTGCTATTTCGAGCCGAGTTTATCTCGCCTATCTATTTCTCGAAATATGTGTTGGTAAGCTTTCGCTTTAACCAAGTTCATCTTTACCTAGTGACGAAAGTCATGACAAGTTTCAATCATTATGAAAATTGCTTACTTTGGCGAAAAATAGTTTGTGAATAACAACTATAGAATATCAATGTCCTCTAAGAATGTTTCAAATGATTGAAATGAGAGTTTAGATTATATAACCATTGGAGGATATAAGTATTGTTGTGGAAACACATATATGTATAAGTCCTTATTCCTTGAACCGAAGTTTGCGAACTTTGTTGATAAGAGAACCGGCATGGTGGCGTGAGCCAAGTCCGCGGACTGGCGGAAGTTCTCGTCCCGAGAAATTCTGCTGGAGTTTGTGAACTCCGTCTGGGAACTTAAGTCCGCGAACCCAGTCCGCGGGCTTGAGTAGGTTATATCTAAAAACGATGTTTGTGAACTTATTCTTATATAAACTAAGGAATGAAAATTGCAAACCGTGGCTATATAGTCGATTCGAGTGAATCAAATCGTTTTTGCTTCGATTGTGTCTTGTGTAGTTACATAAGATTTCCTTGCAATTGAAAAACTCTCTAACTAGTTCATTTGAGTCACTTGAACTAGTTATGGTGAAGAAGAATATGGTTTATATGAAAGTGATCATATGGATAACCATTTGGTTGACTATTGTTGAACCAACAAATGTACAAGTTTGTGTACGGTTACACAAGCCTATAAATGTGCATTTCATTTGTGTGTAACAATCTAGTTTTCGATCTAACGGTTGAAAGATATTAGATTGAATCTAAATCAGGTGTTCATATAATGGTGAATATTGAATGCTTTATTACCAAGCTAACATTGATTGCAAACCCTGATTTGAAAGACTATATAAGGGAGACCTCTAGCAATTGGGAAACCTAATCCCCACACCTTCTGTGTGATACTAGTTGTGCTAAGCTAGAGTCGATTCTCCTTTAACCTTTGGTTTCTTCTTCTAAATCAGGTTAACGACTTAAAGACTTCATTGGGATTGTGAAGCCAGACTGATATTGCTTTCTCGTAGTTGTGTGATCTGATCTTGTTGTTTCTGTCGTACGAGTACAATTGTAATAATTGGCTTGAGATTGATATCTCCGATAAGCAAGATATAAAAGTAATCACAAACACTTCGTCTCATCGTTTGTGATTCCACAATATCTTTTTTCGCTGCGTCTATTAAGATTATTGTGAGGTGATTGATAATACTAGGCTGTTCTTCGGGAATATAAGTCTGGTTTATCAATTGGTTGTTGTTCACTTTGATTTATCAAAAGACGGAACAAAACTCGTAGGTATATTCATGGGAGACAGATTTATCTATTACCGTATAATTTTCCGTGTGATACAGATTTTTTTATTAAAGTCTTCTACTTTGGGTCGTAGCAACTCTTAGTTGTGGGTGAGATCAGCTAAGGGAATCAAGTATGTAGTATCCTGCTGGGATCAGAGACATAGGAGCATAATTGTACCTTAGATCAGTGTGAGATTGATTGGGGTTCAACTACAGTCCATAACGAAGTTAATTTGGAGTAGGCTAGTGTCTGTAGCGGCTTAATACAGTGTGTGTTCAATCTGGACTAAGTCCCGGGGTTTTTCTTCATTTGCGGTTTCCTCGTTAACAAAATTATGGTGTCTGTGTTATTTCTTTTCTGCATTATATTTTGTTATATAATTGAAATATCATAGGTTGTGCGTTGTTCAATCAATTAGAATATCCGACCTTTTGGTTGTTGATATAAATTGATTGACACTTGGATATTGGTCTTTGGTACCATCCAAGTTATCTCTCTAGTATTTGATAAAGACTCGCAGATTTCTATTTTCTTGAGTATATATCAAATCGAGAGATTGAGATATAAACTCTTTGATATATTTTTTATCTAGATTGAGTCTGATTGTCTAGTTGATTCTCTAGAAAGTATATTGGAGTTTGTCCATACAGATTGCTAAGAGAAATATTGGGTGTGGTTGTTGTACCCCCGCTTTTTCAGATCTGGCATGGTTTAACCACGATTTCCCACTTTCCCACTCTTTCGCTCCAGCTACCGTCACACTTACTGGGATCAATGTGTTTACTGTTCTTGCAATCTAAATAAGTTTTTGAATCCACGATTGAACAACCAAGAATCATCTGGTAAACAACAATTTCGACCAACAAGAAATTATCGCTCAATCAATCAAAAATTATCTCATCTGAACTCAACAGTTCACCAACTTGAAGAAATCATCAACACATACACAATCCTTTATCATCATTGATCTCACACACTTCTCAGCTTTCATCCTACAGATCGACCGTCATCCCTCTTTGTGACAGAATTTATTCTGGAACGACCATTTTCTTGGTTTAGGCCGGAGTCCTACAGATTGATCTCTCGAACTCAAAGCACTCATGTGAAGTGCATTTGTTTGAAAAAGGTTTAGGCAATTTGCTCGGTCAAGGAGTCTCCGCCCGCACGCTCGAGCCTCCGCCTTCCTAATAAACCAGCAAATCGTTTTCACCCATCAACAGATTGGCGACCATAGTGGGAGACTAATCTCTAGGTTGCAATCCCAATTTGTAAAAATGGTCGGTCTTAGGTCTTATCTAACTACTCCAGATTCCAATCAGAATCTTTCGAATAGAGATATTGTTCATGCTTCTTTGAATAATTCTGGTAATGGTCATCGCTCCTATTTTTCCACTCCCTTCCTCTATATTGATGCATTTGATGGAGAAATTCCAACATTGGCCTAACTAGCACGGAGGCAAGAGATTCTGGCCAGAAACGTGAATTGACTGAAGGGAGCAATTGATAATCTATTCAACTGCATGGTGGATTTGATAAGAATTTTGGGAGATCAAGTGGTGGAACGTTCATCTCCTGATACCGCTGATGCCCATCCTAAAGCCAACAGTTTCACTACTTATGAGAAACCGGTGGATCAGGAAGTTACACATCTAATCAAAAATTTATGTGAACTCCTGCACTTCTACAGAGATCAGCGTACGAACACATTTGTTGCACTCAACCAAATATCATCTGATGTGCAAATAAGTCCATCGTCTCTATCAGTTGAAGAAGTACCCATGGTGTCTGAACATTTGATAAACTATATTACCTTCATTGAAGAAGACCAAATGGCATAATAATGACATAATAGAGCCTTGTACGTGACTGCTTTTATCAAAGACTCAGAATATAGGAGAGCTCTCGTTGATACAGGCGCTTCTACTAATCTTATTTCTATGAAGACTCTCAGAGCGGACAAAGTCCCACAAAGAAAAATCGTTCATCATCCCATATTGATGACAAGTTTTGAAGAAATCCAGAGCCACACACACGGGTACACCTATTGGGATATGAAAGTGGGACTTATTCAATCAACGGTCAAATTTCACGTGATTGAGAAAGAGCCTGACTATTATATGATACTCGGACGACCGTGGATTCATGATAACAAGGTCATTCCCTCGACATATTACCAATGTATGAAGGCTCTGCTCAACAACAAGATCGCCCGCATCGCAGATTCATCATCTCCTTATGCTCTGGTTCATGATGTTGAGTTCCTCGAACGTCAAAAAGCATCCCTGAACCTCCAAGCAAGATCTACAACACTCCACTTCCAAGATGGAAGTCCATCGAGAAAGCTGTCGACATGCCATCATCTTTCACGGATAATGTTAGATCCTCCAAGCCACCTGTCACACCGCTCAAGCGTCACCAGGATCAAGTATCGACTCAAAATCATATTAAGAAGGGATCTCACTTTATAACCAACTTTGATGCGGAAGGAAGGATCATTTACCTTCGACGCAGAGATTAACAATTAGCAGGGGAGGTCGATGAAAAGTCTCCCTCCCCGAAGAATCATGTCAAAACGAATAATCACCTGAGGAACAAATTCAAGATGCTCCACGAAAATTGCAAGATGGCACTGACTCTACTATTGATGATCTTGAAACAATGAACATCGGAACAGAGGAAGATCAAAGACCAATCTTGATCAGTTATGCACTATCTTCAGAGGAAAGAACAGGATTGATAATCCTGCTGAAAGAGTATAAGATATTTTTGCTTGGGCGTATGAGGAAATGCCCGGTTTGGATGAAAAATTGGTCACACATCACTTGCACATAAATCCTGGATCCAAACCTGTCGAACAACCGCCTAGGCAATTCAGGCATGAAGTCGAAGAACAAATTAAAGTTGAAGTTCAGAAACTACTAGCACCCGGATTCATCAAACCCATTCAACACCCGACGTGGCTGGCGAACGTTGTCCTGGTCACGAAGAAAAATGGTTGAATCCGATGTTGTGTAGATTTCAGAAACCTGAACAAATGTTGCCCGAAGGATGACTTTCCCTTACCAAACATCGACATGCCCGTAGATGCAACTAGTGGTCATTGCATGTTCTCATTTATGGATGGGTGTAGTGGCTACAATCAGATCAAGATGTATGACTACGATACTAGCAAAATTGCGTTTCGAACGCCCATCGGGAATTTTCACTACACTGTGCCTTTCGGATTGAAGAATGCAGGTGATAACTATCAACGAGCAATGACTACTATCTTTCATGACATGATGCATAAACAAGTAGAAGACTATATTGACGACGTGGTTGTCAAATCGAGAACTCGAACATACCACCTAGATGTTTTGAGACAAGTCTTCGAAAGATGCAGATAACATAAATTGAAGATGAATCCCATGAAATTTGCATTTGGTGTTTCTTCTGGGAAATTTCTAGGTTTCCAAGTCACCGCAGAAGGGATCAAAGTTGACCCAGATAAGACAAAAGCTATTACCACCATGCCTCATCCATTCACTGTGGCAGCTAGAGATTCTACTTGCATTGTGGTATCCAGAGATTCTACTTGCGTTGTGGTTGGAGATATGTCAATTGGTCTAGGTATTACGACTAATTATTTGGCTAAGATTTATGGTGTTATTGTTGGTCTGGAATGGCAGTTGGTTAGGGTTGGAGACGAATCCTAATCAGATCAGATTCATCAAGTGTTGTGGACGCATTTACTAGAAACTTTATCCCTTGGTTTGCTAGAGTTCGTTGGCTCACTATTCGATCTCAATTTGATTCGGTCAGATTTGAACATACTTTTAGAGAGGCTAATTTTTATGCGGATAAGATGGCTAAAAGGGGTTGTTTACTTGGTGATGGTGAAGGGGTAATCTTTGTTGGAAGACATGATTTCTTGAATTGTATTGAGTTTCCTAATGTTTATTATTATTGCTTTAAATATTTTATAAGTTTTTGGGGTCCTCTATGACCTCTTTTCTTGTAAACTCTTTGTAAATATTTTTTGCTATTAATATAATTTTTTGACTTATCAAAAAGAAATCCTTCATGCACTGTGAAAGATCTTCAGAGCTTTATGGGCAAGGTAAATTACATCCGACGTTTCATTCCAGGGTTAGCTCAACTTATTGCTTCATTCAATCCTCTGTTGAAGAAGGGAGCAAATTTCGTATGGACGACCGTCCAGCAAGATGCTTTTAAAAAAATCCTGTAGATACTATTATCACCTGCTGTCATGAAATCCTCGGTGCAAGGACGACCGTTAATACTATACACAGCTTCCAGGGATGTTGCTGTTGGGGCTCTCCTTGCTCAAGAGGATGAAGAAGGTGTTGAACGTCCGATCTACTACTTTAGCCGTACAATGAGAGATACTGAACTTCGATACCCTAAGGATGAAAGAGCATGCTTATCATTGGTTCATGAAATCCAGAAATTCAGACATTATTTATTGTCAAACGGGGTCGTGATCGTTTCTAAAGCTGATCTTGTAAAATTCCCATTATCAAAACCAGTCTTGATAGGGAAACCTGCAAAATAGTTACTTCAGATGGCAGAGTTCGACATCGCTTGTGTCTCTCCCAAAGCATCAAGGGCCAAGCAATTGCATACTTACTCGCTGCTTTTCCAGGGGAAGACATCACAATGCTGCATGAAGATGTGTCGGGTGAGTTTACAGAAATTTCAGTCATTAAAGAAGAAACATGGTTGTTATACGATTACAGAAATTTCAGTCATTAAAGAAGAAACATGGTTGTTATACTTTGATGGATCATCCACCCCTAGCAATGATACTGAAGGAGCAGGAATGGTGTTAGTATCCCCGTCCGGTGAATTATTCTCACATTCATTCAAGCTGGATTTCCACTGCACCAACAATTCAGCAGAATACGAGGCTTTCTTGCTGGGTTGTCCTTGGACAAGCAAGCAGGATAAATTCACCTGGAGATAAGAAGAGACTCAAATTTATTAGTCAACTAGAAGAATAGTGTATACTCTCTCAAAGAAGTAACGCTTGCCTCGTTCAGAGACGAAGCACAACAACTATTAGCTCATTTTTCTGATGCAACGATCGTCCATACTGGTCGTACAAACAACATACATGCAGACTGTTTGGCAACTCTTGCCTCCAAGTTGCAATTTAAAGGGTCGGAGAAGGACATCACAATGCAGAGACGCTCTGTGTCATCCACTTGGATAGCCCAAGTTGAAGACGCTCAAGCAAACGACTGGAGGGCACTTATCATTCATGAATTGAGCAGTTCTCTTACATAAGGGAAAATTAGCCTCAAGGAATTAAAGAACTTTTTTTGCTACATGAGCATTATATTATCGCAACCCTGATGGATCTCCATCACGATGCCTCGGAGACAAAGAGGCAAGCGAGCAACTCAAACAGATACCTAAGGAAATATGCGGAAAAACGTTGGTGGTTACACTTTAAAAGAGTGTTTACGGGTGAAAACCGTTTATGCTGATTTCGGTAATTTCGTGTGAGTGCGGGTGAGAAAAAAATCTAAACCCAAAACAATGTACTGCACGGGAGTACTTTTGATTCGAGAGATAAATCTGTACAATCCTGGCCTAAACCAAGAAATGGTCGTTCCAGGCTTGCTTCGGTCACAAAGTGAAGGAGAAGGGTTGGTCTTAGGGAGGGAAGCGAAGGAAGTATTGAGGCAAGAATAGTTGATTCTGGAAGTGTGGGTGTTTTGCGACTTGTATCCGAAAGTTGAACTGGCGAGCTGAATGGAAAGCTACCAGGTGATTTCTGGATGTGTATTGTTCTCCTGACCAAAAACTTGACGTTTGGTGGAAATAGGTGAAACCTATTTATACAAGTCGTAATAAAACGTACCCTTGACTCGTAAGAAGTGGAAGCGGTTGAGTGGTGGAAAAGTGGTAACAGGTAATGCCTGGAATTGATGTTTCCATAATGAAGATGTGTTTCACCACTTATTTCTTGCCATTACTAACCGCCTCACTCTTATGACACTTTCTTGTAACGGCGTATTGCACGCCGCACGTTGTAAACTTCCAGACCAATACCATGATGAGCATCCCCCAGTTTGTGACATGTTTTGATGTCTCGAGAGTTTTCGTGAAAAACATGTAGCACTTTGTTATGTGTGGCAAGTTAAAATTGAGAGGCTTTCCATAGGTAAATAACATATGTGATGCTAGGCTCGTTTTAGCTAGTAGTTGTGGCATGGTGGCATGCCAGTGACCACGGCATAGCGACGTGCTAGTAGCTGTGGCATGGTGGCATGCCAGTGGTCGTGGCATAGCGATGTGCTAGTAGTTGTGGAATGGTGGCATGCCAGTGGGCATGGCATATCGACGTGCTAGTAGTCGTGGCATGATGGTCTGCCAGTGGCCGCGGTGTTTTAAGTGGCGCTGGCATGCGGGTCTGGGAAGCATGTCTGCGAAGCGCGTATGGAAAGCGTGTCTGGCATGCGCGTCTGGTAAACGCGCCTAGCATGCGTGTCTGGGAAGCGCGTCTGGCATGCGCGTCTGGCATGTGCGTCTGGCATGCGCGTCTGGCAAGCGCGTCTGGCATGCGCGTCTGGTAAGAGCGTCCGGCATGCGCGTCTGGTAAGCGCGCCTGGCATGTGCGGCATGCGCGTGCGGCATGCTGGCGCTTTTTGGGAAGCTAGCGCGTTTTTGGGAAGCTGGCGAGTTTTTGGGAAGCTGATGTGTTTTGGGAAGCAAATTTAGTATGGAAATCTTTTTGAGGTCGTGGCAGGTTTGAAGCGACCTAATTGGTCGACGGGAAGAGGGCCGACATGCTAGGGCGCGGCCGCACTTTTAGCTCGCTATGGTGGATTTGGTTGCCTAGCTTGTTTAAGCATGGTTTCGACCAACGGGGTCCAGTATACTGCGCGGGGCACGAAACCCTAATTTGAAAATTAGTTGGGTTTATGAGTTCTTTGCGAGTTATCACAATAATTAGATGGATTTTTTATGCTGCCACACAAAATCTTTATCTACAGAATGCAGTGTGCTTTCTGTCTGAGCATTTCGTGCAATGGCCTTAACTTTGGTACTTGGAGATTCATGCTACTCTGCTGTGAGTGAACATAAATCTGTCATGCCATACCGATTAAGGGTTCTGCTGGGGAACATAGCACAGGAAAGTACTCAGTGAGTCTCGTATTGGCGAGGTGCCGAAATTTACAAAGTGTTATGGATGAAAGTGTATTGAGCGGCTCAATAAATATGTCGGTGGAGAGGTTAGTACTCGCAGCACCGCTTCCTTGCAGAGTGACGTCACATCTGATGCAAGGTTTTACGATTTTAACCCTAAGCTAAAAACCACCATCAATATTAAGTCCCCTGCTTAGCACGTAACAGTGACATTGTTGCGGGTAAGTATGAGATGGTGACAGGCGAGAGTAAAATCGAGAGAGTAATACGTGAAGAGATCGCCAAGAGAATTCAACTAACCTTTAGTGGATGGCATAAGAAATTTGTGATCCTTGTGATGGCGGATTTTGCATAGATTCGTCTTGGCGTTGGCACCGGTGCTAGCTTGACTTGGACGCGACTTGGATTGGCTTGGGCGCGACTTGGATTGGTTTGGGAGCGACTTGGCTTGGCGCAGCTTGGACGCGGCTTGGCTTGTGCGCGGAGATGGCTTGGCTTGGAGCTATTGGCTTATCTTGGCGCAGAGATAGCTTGGACGCGGAGACGCTGGCTCGGCTTGGGCACGGAGTAGATGACGCCGTTTTGAACTATGCCTGACAACAGAATAGTGATTTTACACGTCTCAATACTAAGAGGATGGATGTGTTAAGGAAGTATGCCTTGCAACACAGTAGTGAGTTTTGAGGAATTTACACGTCTCAACACTAAGATAAAAGGATGTGTTGAGGCAGCATGCCTGGCAACACAATAGTGGTGTTGAGGAATTTGCACGTCTCAACACCAAGAGGAGTGTATGTTGGGGCAGCATGCCTGGAAACACAGTTGTGGTGTTCAGGAATTTTCACGTCTCAACACCAAGAGGAAGAATGTATTGAGGAAGCATGCCTAGCAACACAGTAATGAGTGTTGAGGAATTTAGACGTCTCAACACTAAGAGGGAGGATGTGTTGAGGAAGCATGCCTAACAAAACAGTAGTGCTGTTGAGGAATTTGCACGTCTCAACACCAAGAGAAAAATGTGTTGAGGAAGCTTACCTAGCAACACAATAGTGGTGTTGAGGAATTTACACATCTCAACACCAAGAGGAAGAATGTGTTGAGGAAGCTTTCCTAGCAACACAGTAGTGGTGTTGAGGAATTTGCACGTCTCAACACCAAGAGGAAGAATGTTTTGAGGAAGCATTCCTAGCAACACAGTAGTGGTGTTGAGGACTTTGCACGTCTCAACACCAATAGGAAAATGTGTTGAGGAAGCTTGCCTAGCAACACAGTAATGGTGTTGAGGAATTTGCACGTCTCAACACCAAGAGGAAAATTTGTTGAGGAAGCTTTACTAGAAACACAGTAGTGGTGTTGAGGAATTTTCACGTCTCAACACCAAGACGAAAACGTGTTGAGGAAGCTTGCCTAGCAACACAGTAGTGGTGTTGAGGAATTTGCACGTCTCAACACCAAGAGGAAAATGTGTTGAGGAAGCTTACCTAGCAACACAGAAGTGGTGTTGAGGAATTTGCACGTCTAGACACCAAGAGGAAAATGTGTTGAGGAATCTTGCCTAGCAACACAGTAGTGGTGTTGAGGAATTTGCACGTCTCAACACCAAGAGGAAAATGTGTTGAGGAAGCTTGCGTAGCAACACAGTAGTGGTGTTGAGGAATTTGCACGTCTCAACTCCAAGAGGAAAATGTATTGAGGAAGCTTTCCTAGCAACACAATAGTGGTGTTGAGGAATTTGCACGTCTCAACACCAAGAGGAAAATGTGTTGAGGAAGCATGCCTAGCAACACAATAATGAGTGTTGAGGAATTTAGACATATCAACACTAAGAGGGACGATGTGTTGAGGAAGCATGCCTAGAACCACAGTAATGGTGTTGAGGAATTTGCACGTCTCAACACCAAGAGGAAAATGTGTTGAGGAAGCTTGCCTGGCAAAACAGTGGTGGTGTTGAGGAATTCGCACGTCTCAACACCAAGAGGAAGAATGTGTTGAGGAAGATTTCCTAGCAACACAGTAGTGGTGTTGAGGAATTTGCACGTCTCAACACCAAGAGGAAAATGTGTTGAGGAAGCATGCCAGCAACACGGTAATGAGTGTTGAGGAATTCAGACGTCTCAACACTAAGAGGGAGGATGTGTTGAGGAAGCATGCCTAGAAACATAGTAGTGGTGTTGAGGAATTTGCACGTCTCAACACTAAGAGGAAAATGTTTTGAGGAAGCTTGCCTAGCAACATAGTAGTGGTGTTGAGGAATTTGCTCGTCTTAACACCAAGAAAAAAACGTGTTGAGGAAGCTTGCCTAGCAACACAGTAGTGGTGTTGAGGAATTTGCACGTCTCAACACCAAGAGGAAAATGTGTTGAGGAAGTATGCCTAGCAACACAGTAATGAGTGTTGAGGAATTTAGACGTCTCAACACTAAGAGGGAAGATGTGTTGAAGAAGCATTCCTAGCAACACAGTAGTGGTGTTGAGGAATTTGCACGTCTAGACACCAAGAGGAAAATGTGTTGAGGAGTCTTGCCTAGCAACACAGTAGTGGTGTTGAGGTATTCACAAGTCTCAACACCAAGAGGAAGAATGTGTTGAGGAGGCATGCCTAGCAACACAGTAGTGGTGTTGAGGAATTTGCACGTCTCAAGACCAAGAGGAAAATGTGTTGAGGAAGCTTGCGTAGCAACACAGTAGTGGTGTTGAGGAATTTGCACGTCTCAACTCCAAGAGGAAAATGTATTGAGGAAACTTTCCTAGCAACACAATAGTGGTGTTGAGGAATTTGCACGTCTCAACACCAAGAGGAAAATGTGTTGAGGAAGCATGCCTAGCAACACAATAATGAGTGTTGAGGAATTTAGACATATCAACACTAAGAGGGACGATGTGTTGAGGAAGCATGCCTAGAACCACAGTAATGGTGTTGAGTAATTTGCACGTCTCAACACCAAGAGGAAAATGTGTTAAGGAAGCTTGCCTGGCAAAACAGTGGTGGTGTTGAGGAATTCGCACGTCTCAACACCAAGACGAAAATGTTGTTGAGGAAGCTTTCCTAGCAACACAGTAGTGGTGTTGAGGAATTTGCACGTCTCAACACCAAGAGGAAATGTGTTGAGGAAGCTTGCCTAGCAACACAGTAGTGGTGTTTAGGAATTTGCACGTCTCAACACCAGAGGAAAATGTGTTGAGGAAGCTTTCCTAGCAACACAGTAGTGGTGTTGAGGAATTCGCACGTTCAACACCAAGAAGAAAATGTTTGAGGAAGCTTGCCTAGAAACAGTAGTGGTGTAGAGGAATTTGCACGTCTCAACACCAAGAGGAAAATGTGTTGAGGAAGCTTGCCTAGCAACACAGTAGTGGTGTTGAGTAATTTTCACGTCTCAACACCAATAGGAAAATGTATTGAGGAAGCTTCCCTAGCAACACAATAGTGGTGTTGAGGAATTTGCACGTCTCAACACCAAGAGAAAAATGTGTTGAGGAAGCATGCCTAGCAACACAGTAATGAGTGTTGAGGAATTTATACATCTCAACACTAAGAGGGAGGATGTGTTGAGGAAGCATGCCTAGCAACACAGTAGTGTTGTTGAGGAATTTGCACGTCTCAACACCAAGAGGAAAATGTGTTGAGGAAGCTTGCCTAGCAACACAGTAGTGGTGTTGAGGAATTCGCACGTCTCAACACTAAGAGAAAGAATGTGTTGAGGAGGCATGCCTAGTAACACAGTAGTTGTGTTGAGGAATTTGCGCGTCTCAACACCAAGAGGAAAATGTGTTGAGGAAGTTGCCTAGCAAGACAGTAGTGGTGTTGAGGAAGTTGCACGTCTCAACACCAAGAGGAAAATGTGTTGAGGAAGCTTGCCTAGCAACACAGTAGTGGTGTTGAGGAATTTGCACGTCTCGCACCAAGAGAAAATGTATGAGGAAGCATGCCTAGCAACAAAGTAATGAGTGATGAGGAATTTAGACGTCTCCAACACTAAGGGAGGATGTGTTGAGGAAGCATGCCTAGAAACACAGTAGTGGTGTTGAGGAATTTGCACGTCTCAACACTAAGAGGAATATGTGTTGGGAAGATTGCTTAGCACACAGTAGTGTGGTTGAGGAATTTGCCGTCTCAACACCAAGAAGAAAATGTGTTGAGGAAGCTTGCCTAGCAACACAGTAGTGGTGTTGAGGAATTGGCACGTCTCAACACCAAGAGGAAAATGTGTTGAAGAAGTATGCCTAGCAACACAGTAATGAGTGTTGAGGAATTTAAACGTATCAACACTAAGAGGGAAGATGTGTTAAAGAAGCATGCCTAGCAACACAGTAGTGGTGTTGAGGAATTGCACGTCTAGACACCAAGAGGAAAATGTGTTGAGGAATCTTGCTACAACACAGTAGTGGTGTTGAGGTATTCATAAATCTCAACACCAAGAGGAAGAATGTGTTGAGGAGGCATGCCTAGCAACACAGTAGTGGTGTTGATGAATTTGTGCGTGTCAACACCAAGAGGAAAATGTTTTGAGGAAGCTTGCCTAGCAACACAGTTTGTGTTGAGGAAGTCACCACGTCTCAACACCAAGAGGAAGAATGTGTTGACGAGGCATGCCTAGCAACACAGTAGTGGTATTGAGGAATTTGCGCGTCTCAACACCCAGAGGAAAATGTGTTGAGGAAGTATGCCTAGCAACACAGTAATGAGTGTTGAGGAATTTAAACGTCTCAACAATAAGAGGGAAGATGTGTTGAAGAAGCATGCCTAGCAAAACAGTAGTGGTGTTGAGGAATTGCACGTCTCAACACCAAGAGGAAAATGTGTTGAGGAATCTTGCCTAGAAACACAAGTAGTGGTGTTGAGGTATTCACATGTCTCAACACCAAGAGGAAGAATGTTTGAGGAGGCATGCCTAGCAACACAGTAGTGGTGTTGAGGAATTTCGCGTCTCAACCCAAGAGAAAAATGTGTTGAGGAAGCTTGCCTAGCAACACAGTTGTGGTGTTGAGGAATTCTCACGTCTCAACACCAAGAGGAAGAATGTGTTTAGGAGGCATTCCTAGCAACACAGTAGTGGTGTTGAGGATTTTGCGCGTCTCAACACCAAGAGGAAAATGTTTTGAGGAACTTGCCTAGCAAGACAGTAGTGGTGTGAGGAAGTTGCACGTGTCAACACCAAGAGGAAAATGTGTTGAGGAAGCTTGACTAGCACATAGTAGTGGTGTTGGGGAATTTGTACGTATCCACACCAAGAGGAAAATGTGTTGAGGAAGCATGCCTAGCAACCAGTAATGAGTGGTTTAGGAATTTCGACATCTCAACACTAAGAGGGATGTGTTGAGGAAGCATGCCTAGCAACACAGTAGTGGTGTTGAGGAATTTGCACGTCTCAACACCAAGAGGAAAATGTGTTGAGGAAGTATGCCTAGCAACACAGTAATGAGTGTTGAGGAATTTAGACGTCTCAACACTAAGAGGGAAGATGTGTTGAAGAAGCATTCCTAGCAACACAGTAGTGGTGTTGAGGAATTTGCACGTCTAGACACCAAGAGGAAAATGTGTTGAGGAGTCTTGCCTAGCAACACAGTAGTGGTGTTGAGGTATTCACAAGTCTCAACACCAAGAGGAAGAATGTGTTGAGGAGGCATGCCTAGCAACACAATAGTGGTGTTGAGGAATTCGCACGTCTAGACACCAAGAGGAAAATGTTTTGAGGAATCTTTCCTAGCAACACAGTAGTGGTGTTGAGGTATTCCCAAGTCTCAACACAAAGAGGAAGTATGTGTTGAGGAGGCATGCCTAGCAACACAGTAGTGGTGTTGAGGAATTTGCACGTCTCAACACCAAGAGGAAAATGTGTTGAGGAAGCTTACCTAGCAACACAGAAGTGGTGTTGAGGAATTTGCACGTCTAGACACCAAGAGAAAAACGTGTTGAGGAATCTTGCCTAGCAACACAGTAGTGGTGTTGAGGAATTTGCACGTCTCAAGACCAAGAGGAAAATGTGTTGAGGAAGCTTGCGTAGCAACACAGTAGTGGTGTTGAGGAATTTGCACGTCTCAACTCCAAGAGGAAAATGTATTGAGGAAGCTTTCCTAGCAACACAATAGTGGTGTTGAGGAATTTGCACGTCTCAACACCAAGAGGAAAATGTGTTGAGGAAGCATGCCTAGCAACACAATAATGAGTGTTGAGGAATTTAGACATATCAACACTAAGAGGGACGATGTGTTGAGGAAGCATGCCTAGAACCACAGTAATGGTGTTGAGGAATTTGCACGTCTCAACACCAAGAGGAAAATGTGTTGAGGAAGCTTGCCTGGCAAAACAGTGGTGGTGTTGAGGAATTCGCACGTCTCAACACCAAGAGGAAGAATGTGTTGAGGAAGATTTCCTAGCACACAGTAGTGGTGTTGAGGAATTTGCACGTCTCAACACCAAGAGGAAAATGTGTTGAGGAAGCATGCCAGCAACACGGTAATGAGTGTTGAGGAATTCAGACGTCTCAACACTAAGAGGGAGGATGTGTTGAGGAAGCATGCCTAGAAACATAGTAGTGGTGTTGAGGAATTTGCACGTCTCAACACTAGAGGAAAATGTTTTGAGGAAGCTTGCCTAGCAACATAGTAGTGGTGTTGAGGAATTTGCTCGTCTTAACACCAAGAAAAAAACGTGTTGAGGAAGCTTGCCTAGCAACACAGTAGTGGTGTTGAGGAATTTGCACGTCTCAACACCAAGAGGAAATGTGTTGAGGAAGTATGCCTAGCAACACAGTAATGAGTGTTGAGGAATTTAGACGTCTCAACACTAAGAGGAAAATGTGTTGAAGAAGCATGCCTAGCAACACAGTAGTGGTGTTGAGGAATTTGCACGTCTAGACACCAAGAGGAAAATGTGTTGAGGAATCTTGCCTAGAAACACAGTAGTGGTGTTGAGGTATTCACACGTCTCAACACCAAGAGGAAGAATGTGTTGAGGAGGCATGCCTAGCAACACAGTAGTGGTGTTGAGGAATTTCTGCGTCTCAACACCAAGAGAAAAATGTGTTTAGGAAGCTTGCCTAGCAACACAGTTGTGGTGTTGAGGAATTCTCACGTCTCAACACCAAGAGGAAGAATGTGTTTAGGAGGCATTCTTAGCAACACAGTAGTGGTGTTGAGGAATCTTGCCTAACAACACAGTTGTGGTGTTGAGGTATTCACACGTCTCAACACCAAGAGGAAGAATGTGTTGAGGAGGCATGCCTAGCAACACAGAAGTGGTGTTGATGAATTTGTGCGTGTCAACACCAAGAGGAAAATGTTTTGAGGAAGCTTGCCTAGCAACACAGTTGTGGTGTTGAGGAAGTCACACGTCTCAACACCAAGAGGAAGAATGTGTTGACGAGGCATGCCTAGCAACACAGTAGTGGTATTGAGGAATTTGCGCGTCTCAACACCCAGAGGAAAATGTGTTGAGGAAGTATGCCTAGCAACACAGTAATGAGTCTTGAGGAATTTAAACGTCTCAACAATAAGAGGGAAGATGTGTGAAGAAGCATGCCTAGCAAAACAGTGGTGTTGAGGAATTTGCACGTCTCAACACCAAGAGGAAAATGTGTTGAGGAATCTTGCCTAGAAACACAGTGTGGTGTGAGGTATTCACACGTCTCAACACCAAGAGGAAGAATGTTGAGGAGGCATGCCTAGCAACACAGTAGTGGTGTTGAGGATTTTCCGCGTCTCAACACCAAGAGAAAATGTGTTGAGGAACTTGCCTAGCAACACGTTGTGGTGTTGAGGAATTCTCACGTCTCAAACCAAGAGATGAATGTGTTTAGGAGGCATTCCTAGCAACACAGTAGTGGTGTTGAGGATTTTGCGCGTCTCACACCAAGAGGAAAATGTTTGAGGAAGCTTGCCTAGCAAGACAGTAGTGGTGTTGAGGAAGTTGCACGTGTCAACACCAAGAGGGAAAATGTGTTGAGGAAGCTTGACTAGCAACATAGTAGTGGTGTGGGGAATTGTAACGTATCAACACCAAGAGGAAAATGTGTTGAGGAAGCATGCCTAGCAACACAGTAATGAGTGTTTAGGAATTTCGACATCTCAACACTAAGAGGGAGGATTGTGTTGAGGAGCATGCCTACAACCAGTAGTGGTGTTGAGGAATTTGCACGTCTCAACACCAAGAGGAAAATATGTTGAGGAAGTATGCCTAGCAAACAGTAATGGTGTTGAGGAATTTAGACGTCTCAACACTAAGAGGGAAGAATGTGTTGAAGAAGCATCCTAGCAACACAGTAGTGGTGTTGAGGAATTTGCACGTCTAGACACCAAGAGGAAAATGTGTGAGGAGTCTTGCCTAGCAACACAGTAGGTGTTGAGGTATTCACAAGTCTCAACACCAAGAGGAGAAATGTGTTGAGGAGGCATGCCTAGCACACAGTAGTGGTGTTGAGGAATTTGCACGTCTCAAGACCAAGAGAGAAAATGTGTTGAGGAAGCTTGCGTAGCAAACACAGTAGTGGTGTTGAGGAATTTTGCAGTCTCAACTCCAAGAGGAAAATGTATTGAGGAAACTTTCCTAGCAACACAATAGTGGTGTTGAGGAATTTGCACGTCTCAACACCAAGAGAGGAAAATGTGTTTGAGGAAGCTGCCTAGCAAACACAATAATGAGTGTTGAGGAATTTAGACTATCAACACTAAGAGGGACGATGTGTTGAGGAAGCATGCCTAGAACCACGTATGGTGTTGAGGAATTTGCACGTCTCACACAAGAGGAAAAATGTGTTGAGGAAGCTTGCCTGGCAAAACAGTGGTGGTGTTGAGGAATTCGCACGTCTCAACCAAGAGGAAGAATGTGTTGAGAAGTTCCTAGCAACACAGTAGTGGGGTTGAGAATTTGCACGTCTCAACACCAAGAGGAAAATGTGTGAGGAGCATGCAGCAACACGGTAATGAGTGTTGAGGAATTCAGACGTCTCAACACTAAGAGGGAGGATGTGTTGAGGGAAGCATGCCTAGAAACATAGTAGTGGTGTTGAGGAATTTGCACGTCTCAACACTAAGAGGAAAATGTATTGAGAAGCTTGCCTAGCAACATAGTAGTGGTGTGAGGAATTTGCTCGTCTTAACACCAAGAAAAAACGTGTTGAGGAAGCATGCCTAGCAAACACAGTAGTGGTGTTGAGGAATTTGCACGTCTCAAGACCAAGAGGAAAAATGTGTTGAGGAAGCTTGCGTAGCAACCACTAGTGGTTTGAGGAATTTGCACGTCTCAACTCCAAGAGGAAAATGTATTGAGGAAGCTTTCCTAGCAACACAATAGTGGTGTTGAGGAATTTGCACGTCTCAACACCAAGAGGAAAATGTGTTGAGGAAGCATGCCTAGCAACACAATAATGAGTGTTGAGGAATTTAGACATATCAACCACTAAGAGGGACGATGTGTTGAGGAAGCATGCCTAGAACCACATAATGGTGTTGAGGAATTTGCAACGTCTCAACACCAAGAGGAAAATTGTTGAGGAAGCTTGCCTGGCAAAAACATGGTGGTGTTGAGGAATTCGCACGTCTCAACACCAGAGGAAGAATGTGTTGAGGAAGATTTCCTAGCAACACAGTAGTGGTGTTGAGGAATTTGCACGTCTCAACACCAAGAGGAAATGTGTTGAGGAAGCATGCCAGCACCACGGTAATGAGTGTTGAGGAATTCAGGAGTCTCAACACTAAGAGGGAGGATGTGTTGAGGAAGATGCCTAGAAACATAGTAGTGGTTGTTGGATTTGCACGTCTCAACACTAAGAGGAAAATGTTTTGAGGAAGCTTGACTAGCAACATAGTAGTGGTGTTGAGGAATTTGCTCGTCTTAACACCAAGAAAAAAACGTGTTGAGGAAGCTTGCCTAGCAACACAGTAGTGGTGTTGAGGAATTTGCACGTCTCAACACCAAGAGGAAAATGTGTTGAGGAAGTATGCCTAGCAACACAGTAATGAGTGTTGAGGAATTTAGACGTCTCAACACTAAGAGGAAAATGTGTTGAAGAAGCATGCCTAGCAACACAGTAGTGGTGTTGAGGAATTTGCACGTCTAGACACCAAGAGGAAAATGTGTTGAGGAATCTTGCCTAGAAACACAGTAGTGGTGTTGAGGTATTCACACGTCTCAACACCAAGAGGAAGAATGTGTTGAGGAGGCATGCCTAGCAACACAGTAGTGGTGTTGAGGAATTTCTGCGTCTCAACACCAAGAGAAAAATGTGTTTAGGAAGCTTGCCTAGCAACACAGTTGTGGTGTTGAGGAATTCTCACGTCTCAACACCAAGAGGAAGAATGTGTTTAGGAGGCATTCTTAGCAACACAGTAGTGGTGTTGAGGATTTTGCGCGTCTCAACACCAAGAGGAAGAATGTATTTAGGAAGCTTGCCTAGCAACTCAGTAGTGGTGTTGAGGAATTTGCACGTCTCAACACCAAGAGGAAGAATGTTTTAAGCAAGCATGCCTAGAAACACAGTAGTGGTGTTGAGGAATTTGCACGTCTCAACACCAATAGGAAAATGTGTTGAGGAAGCTTTCCCAGCAACACAGTAATGGTGTTGAGGAATTTGCACGTCTCTACATCAAGAGGAAAATGTGTTGAGGAAGCTTTCCTAGCAACACAGTAGTGGTGTTGAGGAATTTGCACGTCTCAACACCAAGACGAAAATGTGTTGAGGAAGCTTTCCTAGCAACACAGTAGTGGTGTTGAGGAATTTGCACGTCTCAACACCAAGAGGAAAATGTGTTGAGGAAGCTTGCCTAGCAACACTGTAGTGGTGTTTAGGAATTTGCACGTCTCAACACCAAGAGGAAAATGTGTTGAGGAAGCTTTCCTAGCAACACAGTAGTGGTGTTGAGGAATTCGCACGTCTCAACACCAAGAAGAAAATGTGTTGAGGAAGCTTGCCTAGCAACACAGTAGTGGTGTAGAGGAATTTGCACGTCTCAACACCAAGAGGAAAATGTGTTGAGGAAGCTTGCCTAGCAACACAGTAGTGGTGTTGAGGAATTCGCACGTCTCAACACTAAGAGAAAGAATGTGTTGAGGAGGCATGCCTAGTAACACAGTAGTTGTGTTGAGGAATTTGCGCGTCTCAACACCAAGAGGAAAATGTGTTGAGGAAGCTTGCCTAGCAAGACAGTAGTGGTGTTGAGGAAGTTGCACGTCTCAACACCAAGAGGAAAATGTGTTGAGGAAGCTTGCCTAGAAACACAGTAGTGGTGTTGAGGAATTTGCACGTCTCAGCACCAAGAGGAAAATGTATTGAGGAAGCATGCCTAGCAACAAAGTAATGAGTGTTGAGGAATTTAGACGTCTCAACACGAAGAGGGAGGATGTGTTGAGGAAGCATGCCTAGAAACACAGTAGTGGTGTTGAGGAATTTGCACGTCTCAACACTAAGAGGAATATGTGTTGAGGAAGATTGCTTAGCAACATAGTAGTGGTGTTGAGGAATTTGCACGTCTCAACACCAAGAAGAAAATGTGTTGAGGAAGCTTGCCTAGCAACACAGTAGTGGTGTTGAGGAATTGGCACGTCTCAACACCAAGAGGAAAATGTGTTGAAGAAGTATGCCTAGCAACACAGTAATGAGTGTTGAGGAATTTAAACGTCTCAACACTAAGAGGGAAGATGTGTTAAAGAAGCATGCCTAGCAACACAGTAGTGGTGTTGAGGAATTTGCACGTCTAGACACCAAGAGGAAAATGTGTTGAGGAATCTTGCCTAACAACACAGTAGTGGTGTTGAGGTATTCATAAATCTCAACACCAAGAGGAAGAATGTGTTGAGGAGGCATGCCTAGCAACACAGTAGTGGTGTTGATGAATTTGTGCGTGTCAACACCAAGAGGAAAATGTTTTGAGGAAGCTTGCCTAGCAACACAGTTGTGGTGTTGAGGAAGTCACACGTCTCAACACCAAGAGGAAGAATGTGTTGACGAGGCATGCCTAGCAACACAGTAGTGGTATTGAGGAATTTGCGCGTCTCAACACCCAGAGGAAAATGTGTTGAGGAAGTATGCCTAGCAACACAGTAATGAGTCTTGAGGAATTTAAACGTCTCAACAAT
Organism: Papaver somniferum; assembly: GCF_003573695.1. NCBI lineage: Eukaryota > Viridiplantae > Streptophyta > Magnoliopsida > Ranunculales > Papaveraceae > Papaver > Papaver somniferum. Next base: position 109,194,112 of record NC_039367.1, read on the forward strand.
AAGAGGGAAGATGTGTTGAAGAAGCATGCCTAGCAAAACAGTAGTGGTGTTGAGGAATTTGCACGTCTCAACACCAAGAGGAAAATGTGTTGAGGAATCTTGCCTAGAAACACAGTAGTGGTGTTGAGGTATTCACACGTCTCAACACCAAGAGGAAGAATGTGTTGAGGAGGCATGCCTAGCAACACAGTAGTGGTGTTGAGGAATTTCCGCGTCTCAACACCAAGAGAAAAATGTGTTGAGGAAGCTTGCCTAGCAACACAGTTGTGGTGTTGAGGAATTCTCACGTCTCAACACCAAGAGGATGAATGTGTTTAGGAGGCATTCCTAGCAACACAGTAGTGGTGTTGAGGATTTTGCGCGTCTCAACACCAAGAGGAAAATGTTTTGAGGAAGCTTGCCTAGCAAGACAGTAGTGGTGTTGAGGAAGTTGCACGTGTCAACACCAAGAGGAAAATGTGTTGAGGAAGCTTGACTAGCAACATAGTAGTGGTGTTGGGGAATTTGTACGTATCAACACCAAGAGGAAAATGTGTTGAGGAAGCATGCCTAGCAACACAGTAATGAGTGGTTTAGGAATTTCGACATCTCAACACTAAGAGGGAGGATGTGTTGAGGAAGCATGCCTAGCAACACAGTAGTGGTGTTGAGGAATTTGCACGTCTCAACACCAAGAGGAAAATATGTTGAGGAAGTATGCCTAGCAACACAGTAATGAGTGTTGAGGAATTTAGACGTCTCAACACTAAGAGGGAAGATGTGTTGAAGAAGCATTCCTAGCAACACAGTAATGGTGTTGAGGAATTTGCACGTCTAGACACCAAGAGGAAAATGTGTTGAGGAGTCTTGCCTAGCAACACAGTAGTGGTGTTGAGGTATTCACAAGTCTCAACACCAAGAGGAAGAATGTGTTGAGGAGGCATTCCTAGCAACACAGTAGTGGTGTTGAGGAATTTGCACGTCTCAACACCAAGAGGAAAATGTGTTGAGGAAGCATGCCTAGCAACACAGTAATGAGTGTTGAGGAAGTTGCACGTCTCAACACCAAGAGGAAAATGTGTTGAAGAAGCTTGCTTAGCAACATAGTAGTGGTGTTTAGGAATTCGCACGTCTCAACACCAAGAGGAAAATGTGTTGAGGAAGCTTGCCTAGCAACACAGTAGTGGTGTTGAGGAATTCGCATGTCTCAACACTATGAGGAAGAATGTGTTGAGGAGGCATGCCTAGCAACACAGTAGTTGTGTTGAGGAATTTGCGCGTCTCAACACCAAGAGTAAAATGTGTTGAGGAATCTTGCCTAGCAAGACAGTAGTGGTGTTGAGGAAGTATGCCTAGCAACACAGTAATGAGTGTTGAGGGATTTAAACGTCTCAACACTAAGAGGGAAGATGTGTTGAAGAAGCATGCCTAGCAACACAGTAGTGGTGTTGAGGAATTTGCACGTCTAGACACCAAGAGGAAAATGTGTTGAGGAATCTTGCCTAACAACACAGTAGTGGTGTTGAGGTATTCACAAGTATCAACACCAAGAGGAAGAATGTGTTGACGAGGCATGCCTAGCAACACAGTAGTGGTATTGAGGAATTTGCGCGTCTCAACACCCAGAGGAAAATGTGTTGAGGAAGCTTGCCTAGCAAGACAGTAGTGGTGTTGAGGAAGTTGCACGTCTCAACACCCAGAGGAAAATGTGTTGAGGAAGCTTGACTAGCAACATAGTAGTGGTTTTGAGGAATTTGTACGTATCAACACCAAGAGGAAAATGTGTTGAGGAAGCATGCCTAGCAACACAGTAATGAGTGTTGAGGAATTTCGACATCTCAACACTAAGAGGGAGGATGTGTTGAGGAAGCATGCTTAGCAACACAGTAGTGGTGTTGAGGAATTTGCACGTCTCAACACCAAGAGGAAAATGTGTTGAGGAAGTATGCCTAGCAACACAGTAATGAGTGTTGAGGAATTTAGACGTCTCAACACTAAGAGGGAAGATGTGTTGAAGAAGCATTCCTAGCAACACAGTAGTGGTGTTGAGGAATTTGCACGTCTAGACACCAAGAGGAAAATGTGTTGAGGAGTCTTGCATAGCAACACAGTAGTGGTGTTGAGGTATTCACAAGTCTCAACACCAAGAGGAAGAATTTGTTGAGGAGGCATGCCTAGCAACACAGTAGTGGTGTTGAGGAATTCGCACGTCTAGACACCAAGAGGAAAATGTTTTGAGGAATCTTGCCTAGCAACACAGTAGTGGTGTTGAGGTATTCCCAAGTCTCAACACAAAGAGGAAGAATGTGTTGAGGAGGCATGCCTAGCAACACAGTAGTGGTGTTGAAGAATTTGCACGTCTCAACACCAAGAGGAAAATGTGTTGAGGAAGCATGCCTAGCAACACAGTAATGAGTGTTGAGGAAGTTGCACGTCTCAACACCAAGAGGAAAATGTGTTGAGGAAGCTTGCTTAGCAACATAGTAGTGGTGTTTAGGAATTCGCACGTCTCAACACCAAGAGTTAAAGTGTTGAGGAAGCTTTCCTAGCAACACAGTAGTGGTGTTGAGGAATTCGCATGTCTCAACACTAAGAGGAAGAATGTGTTGAGGAGGCATGCCTAGCAACACAGTAGTTGTGTTGAGGAATTTGCGCGTCTCAACACCAAGAGTAAAATGTGTTGGGGAATCTTGCCTAGCAAGACAGTAGTGGTGTTGAGGAAGTTTCACGTCTCAACACCAAGAGGAAAATGTGTTGAGGAAGCTTGCCTAGCAACACAGTAGTGGTGTTGAGAAATTAGCACGTCTCAACACCAAGAGGCAAATGTGTTGAAGAAGCATGCCTAGCAACACAGTAATGAGTGTTGAGGAATTTAGACGTCTCAACACTAAGAGGGAGGATGTGTTGAAGAAGCATGCCTAGCAACACAGTAGTGGTGTTGAGGAATTTGCACGTCTAGACACCAAGAGGAAAATGTGTTGAGGAATCTTACCTAGCAACACAGTAGTGGTGTTGAGGTATTCACAAGTCTCAACACCAAGAGGAAGAATGTGTTGAGGAGGCATGCCTAGCAACACAGTAGTGGTGTTGAGGAATTTGTGCGTCTCAACACCAAGAGGAAATTTTTTTGAGGAAGCTTGCCGAGCAACACAGTAGTGGTGTGGAGCAAGTTGCACGTCTCAACACCAAGAGGAAAATGTGTTGAGGAAGCTTGCCTAGCAACACAGTAGTGGTGTTGAGGAATTCGCACGTCTCAACACCAAGAGGAAAATGTGTTGAGGCATGCATAGCAACACAGTAATGAGTGTTGGGGAATTTAGACGTCTCAACACTAAGAGGGAGGATGTGTTGAGGAAGCATGCCTAGAAACACAGTAGTGGTGTTGAGGAATTTGCTCGTCTCAACACTAAGAGGAAAATGTGTTGAGGAAGCTTGCTTAGTAACATAGTAGTAGTGTTGAGGAATTTGCACGTCTCAACACCAAGAAGAAAATATGTTGAGGAAGCTTGCCTAGAAACACAATAGTGGTGTTGAGGAATTTGCACGTCTCAACACCAAGAGGAAAATTTAATGAGGAAGTATGCCTAGCAACACAATAATGAGTGTTGAGGAATTTAGACGTCTCAACACTAAGAGGGAAGATGTGTTGAAGAAGCATGCCTAGCAACACAGTAGTGGTTTTGAGGAATTTGCACGTCTAGACACCAAGAGATAAATGTGTTGAGGAATCTTGCCTAGCAACACAGTAGTGGTGTTGAGGTATTCACAAGTCTCAACACCAAGATGAAGAATGTGTTGAGGAGGCATGCCTAGCAACACAGTAGTGGTTTTGAGGAATTTGTGCGTCTCAACACAAAGAGGAAAATGTTTTGAGGAAGCTTGCCTAGCAACACAGTTGTGGTGTTGAGGAATTCACACGTCTCAACACCAAGAGGAAGAATGTGTTGACGAGGCATGCCTAGCAACACAGTAGTGGTATTGAGGAATTTGCGCGTCTCAACACCAAGAGGAAAATGTGATGTGGAAGCTTGCCTAGCAAGACAGTAGTGGTGTTGAGGAAGTTGCACATCTCAACACCAAGAGGAAAATGTGTTGAGGAAGCTTGCCTAGCAACACAGTAGTGGTGTTGAGGAATTTTCACGTCTCAACACCAAGAGGAAAATGTGTTGAGGAAGCATGCCTAGCAACACAATAATGAGTAATGAGGAATTTAGACGTATCAACACTAAGAGGGAGGATGTGTTGAGGAAGCGTGCCTAGAAACACAGTAGTGGTGTTGAGGAATTTGCACGTCTCAACACTAAGAGGAAAATGTGTTGAGGAAGCTTGCCTAGAAACATAGTAGTGGTGTTGAGTAATTTGCACGTCTCAACACCAAGAATAAAATGTGTTGAGGAAGCTTGCCTAGCAACAGAGTAGTGGTGTTGAGGAATTTGCAACTCTCAACACCAAGAGGAAAATGTGTTGAGGAAGTATGCCTAGCAACACAATAATGAGTGTTGAGGAATTTAGACGTCTCAACACTAAGAGGGAGTATGTGTTGAAGAAGCATGCCTAGCAACACAGTAGTGGTGTTGATGAATTTGCACGTCTAGACACCAAGAGGAAAATGTGTTGAGGAATCTTGCCTAGAAACACAGTAGTGGTGTTGAGGTATTCACACGTCTCAACACCAAGAGGAAGAATGTGTTGAGGAGGCATGCCTAGCAACACAATAGTGGTGTTGAGGAATTTGTGCGTCTCAACACCAAGAGGAAAATGTGTTGAGGAAGCTTGCCTAGCAACACAGTTGTGGTGTTGAGGAATTCACACGTCTCAACACCAAGAGGAAGAATGTGTTGAGGAGGCATGCCTAGCAACACAATAGTGGTGTTTAGGATTTTGCGCGTCTCAACACCAAGAGGAAGAATGTGTTGAGGAAGCTTGCCTAGCAAGACATTTGTGGTGTTGAGGAAGTTGCGCGTATCAACACCAAGAGGAAAATGTGTTGAGGAAGCTTGCCTAGCAACACAGTAGTGGTGTTGAGGAATTCGCACGTCTAGACACCAAGAGGAAAATGCTTTGAGGAATCTTGCCTAGCAACACAGTACTGGTGTTGAGGTATTCCCAAGTCTCAACACAAAGAGGAAGAATGTGTTGAGGAGGCATGCCTAGCAACACAGTAGTGGTGTTGAGGTATTCACAAGTCTCAACACCAAGAGGAAGAATGTGTTGAGGAGGCATGCCTAGCAACACAGTAGTGGTGTTGAGGAATTTGTGCGTCTCAACACCAAGAGGAAATTTTTTTGAGGAAGCTTGCCTAGCAACACAGTAGTGGTGTGGAGCAAGTTGCACGTCTCAACACCAAGAGGAAAATGTGTTGAGGAAGCTTGCCTAGCAACACAGTAGTGGTGTTGAGGAATTTGCACGTCTCAACACCAAGAGGAAAATGTGTTGAGGCATGCATAGCAACACAGTAATGAGTGTTGGGGAATTTAGACGTCTCAACACTAAGAGGGAGGATGTGTTGAGGAAGCATGCCTAGAAACACAGTAGTGGTGTTGAGGAATTTGCTCGTCTCAACACTAAGAGGAAAATGTGTTGAGGAAGCTTGCTTAGTAACATAGTAGTAGTGTTGAGGAATTTGCACGTCTCAACACCAAGAAGAAAATGTGTTGAGGAAGCTTGCCTAGAAACACAATAGTGGTGTTGAGGAATTTGCACGTCTCAACACCAAGAGGAAAATTTGATGAGGAAGTATGCCTAGCAACACAATAATGAGTGTTGAGGAATTTAGACGTCTCAACACTAAGAGGGAAGATGTGTTGAAGAAGCATGCCTAGCAACACAGTAGTGGTGTTGAGGAATTTGCACGTCTAGACACCAAGAGATAAATGTGTTGAGGAATCTTGCCTAGCAACACAGTAGTGGTGTTGAGGTATTCACAAGTCTCAACACCAAGATGAAGAATGTGTTGAGGAGGCATGCCTAGCAACACAGTAGTGGTTTTGAGGAATTTGTGCGTCTCAACACAAAGAGAAAAATGTTTTGAGGAAGCTTGCCTATCAACACAGTTGTGGTGTTGAGGAATTCACACGTCTCAACACCAAGAGGAAGAATGTGTTGACGAGGCATGCCTAGCAACACAGTAGTGGTATTGAGGAATTTGCGCGTCTCAACACCAAGAGGAAAATGTGATGAGGAAGCTTGCCTAGCAAGACAGTAGTGGTGTTGAGGAAGTTGCACATCTCAACACCAAGAGGAAAATGTGTTGAGGAAGCTTGCCTAGCAACACAGTAGTGGTGTTGAGGAATTTTCACGTCTCAACACCAAGAGGAAAATGTGTTGAGGAAGCATGCCTAGCAACACAATAATGAGTAATGAGGAATTTAGACGTATCAACACTAAGAGGGAGGATGTGTTGAGGAAGCGTGCCTAGAAACACAGTAGTGGTGTTGAGGAATTTGCACGTCTCAACACTAAGAGGAAAATGTGTTGAGGAAGCTTGCCTAGAAACATAGTAGTGGTGTTGAGTAATTTGCACGTCTCAACACCAAGAATAAAATGTGTTGAGGAAGCTTGCCTAGCAACAGAGTAGTGGTGTTGAGGAATTTGCAACTCTCAACACCAAGAGGAAAATGTGTTGAGGAAGTATGCCTAGCAACACAGTAATGAGTGTTGAGGAATTTAGACGTCTCAACACTAAGAGGGAGTATGTGTTGAAGAAGCATGCCTAGCAACACAGTAGTGGTGTTGATGAATTTGCACGTCTAGACACCAAGAGGAAAATGTGTTGAGGAATCTTGCCTAGAAACACAGTAGTGGTGTTGAGGTATTCACACGTCTCAACACCAAGAGGAAGAATGTGTTGAGGAGGCATGCCTAGCAACACAATAGTGGTGTTGAGGAATTTGTGCGTCTCAACACCAAGAGGAAAATGTGTTGAGGAAGCTTGCCTAGCAACACAGTTGTGGTGTTGAGGAATTCACACGTCTCAACACCAAGAGGAAGAATGTGTTGAGGAGGCATGCCTAGCAACACAATAGTGGTGTTTAGGATTTTGCGCGTCTCAACACCAAGAGGAAGAATGTGTTGAGGAAGCTTGCCTAGCAAGACATTTGTGGTGTTGAGGAAGTTGCGCGTATCAACACCAAGAGGAAAATGTGTTGAGGAAGCTTGCATAGCAACACAGTAGTGGTGTTGAGGAATTTGCACGTCTCAACACCAAGACGAAAATGTGTTGAGGAAGTTTGCCTAGCAACACAGTAGTGGTGTAGAGGAATTTGCACGTCTCAAAACCAAGAGGAAGAATGTTTTGAGGAAGCATACCAAGCAACACAGTAGTGGTGTTGAGGACTTTGCATGTCTCCACACCAATAGGAAAATGTGTTGAGGAAGATTTCCCAGCAACGCAATAATGGTGTTGAGGAATTTGCACGTCTCAATATAAAGAGGAAAATGTGTTGAGGAAGCTTTCCTAGCAACAAAGTAGTTGTGTTGAGGAATTTGCACGTCTCAACACCAAGACGAAAATGTGTTGAGGAAGCTTGCCTAGCAACACAGTAGTGGTGTTGAAGAATTTGCACGTCTCAACACCAAGAGGAAAATGTGTTGAGGAAGCTTGCCTAGCAACACAGTAGTGGTGTTGAGGAATTTGCACGTCTCAACACCAAGAGGAAAATGTGTTGAGGAAGCTTGCCTATCAACACAGTAGTGGTGTTGAGGAATTTGCATGTCTCAACACCAAGAAGAAAATGTGTTGAGAAAGCTTGCCTAGCAACTGAGTAGTGGTGTTGAGGAATTTGCACCTCTCAACACCAAGAGGGAAATGTGTTGAGGAAGTATGCCTAGCAACACAGTAATGAGTGTTGAGGAATTTAGACGTCTCAACACTAAGATGGAGGATGTGTTGAAGAAGTATGCCTAGCAACACAGTAGTGGTGTTGATGAATTTGCACGTCTAGACACCAAGAGGAAAATGTGTTCAGGAATCTTGCCTAGAAACACAGTAGTGGTGTTGAGGTATTCACACGTCTCAACACCAAGAGGAAGAATGTGTTGAGGAGGCATGCCTAGAAACACAGTAGTGGTGTTGAGGAATTTGTCCGTCTCAACACCAAGAGGAAAATGTGTTGAGGAAGCTTGCCTAGCAACACAGTAGTGGTGTTGAGGAATTTGCACGTCTCAACACCAAGAGGAAAATGTGTTGAGGAAGCTTGCCTAGCAACACAGTAGTGGTGTTGAGGAATTTGCACGTCTCAACACCAAGAGGAAAATGTGTTGAGGAATCTTGCCTAGCAACACAGTAGTGGTGTTGAGGAATTTGCACGTCTCAACACCAAGACAAAAAATGTGTTGAGGGAGCTTGCCTAGCAACACAGTAGTGGTGTAGAGGAATTTGCATGTCTCAACACCAAGAGGAAAATGTTTTGAGGAAGCTTGCCTAGCAACACAGTTGTGGTGTTGAGGAATTTGCACGTCTCAACACCAAGAGGAAATGTGTTGAGGAAGCTTGCCTATCAACACAGTAGTGGTGTTGAGGAATTTGCACGTCTCAACACCAAGAAAACGTGTTGAGGAAGCTTGCCTAGCAACACAGTAGTGGTTTGAGGAATTTGCACGTCTCACACCAAGACGAAAATGTATTGAGGAATCTTGCCTAGCAACACAGTAGTGGTATAGAGGAATTTCACGTCTCAACACCAAGAGGAAGAATGTTTTGAGGAAGTATGCCAAGCAACACAGTAGTGGTGTTGAGGACTTTGCATGTCTCCACACCAATAGGAAAATATGTTTTGAGGAAGTTTCCCAGCAACCAGTAATGTGTATGAGGAATTGCACGTCTCAATATAAAAGGAAATGTGTTGAGGACGCTTGCCTAGCAACACAGTAGTGGTGTTGAAGAATTTGCATGTCTCAACACCAAGACGAACAATGTGTGTGAGGAATCTTGCCTAAACAACAGTAGTGGTGTTGAGAATTTTCACGTCTCAACACCAAGAGGAAAATGTGTTGAGGAAGCTTGCCGAGCAACACAGTAGTGGTGTTGAGGAATTTGCACGTCTCAACACCAAGAGGAAAATGTTTGAGGAAGCTTGCCTAGCAACACAGTAGTGGTGTTGAGGAATTTGCACTCTCAACACCAGAGGAAAATGTGTTGAGGAGCTTGCCTAGCAACACAGTAGTGGTGTTGAGGAATTTCACGTCTCACACCAAGAAGAAAATGTTTTAGAAGCTTGCCTAGCACAAAGTAGTGGTGTGAGGAATTTGCACCTCTCAACACCAAGAGGAAAATGTGTTGAGGAAGTATGCCTAGCAACACAGTAATGAGTGTTGAGGAATTTAGACATCTCAACACTAAGATGGAGGATGTGTTGAAGAAGCATGCCTAGCAACACAGTAGTGGTGTTGATGAATTTGCACGTCTAGACACCAAAAGGAAAATGTGTTCAGGAATCTTGCCTAGAAACACAGTAGTGGTGTTGAGGTATTCAGACGTCTCAACACCAAGGAAGAATGTGTTGAGGAGGCATGCCTAGAAACACAGTAGTGGTGTTGAGGAATTTGTGCGTCTCAACACCAAGAGGAAAATGTGTTGAGGAAGCTTGCAGAGCAACACAGTAGTGGTGTTGAGGAATTTGCACGTCTCAACACCAAGAGGAAAATGTGTTGAGGAAGCTTGCCTAGCAACACAGTAGTGGTGTTGAGGAATTTGCACGTCTCAACACCAAGAGGAAAATGTGTTGAGGAAGCTTGCCTAGCAACACAGTAGTGGTGTTGAGGAATTTGCACGTCTCAACACCAAGACGAAAATGCGTTGAGGGAGCTTGCCTAGCAACACAGTAGTGGTGTAGAGGAATTTGCATGTCTCAACACCAAGAGGAAAATGTTTTGAGGAAGCTTGCCTAGCAACACAGTTGTGGTGTTGAGGAATTCACACGTCTCAACACCAAGAGGAAGAATGTGTTGACGAGGCATGCGTAGAAACACAGTAGTGGTATTGAGGAATTTGCGCGTCTCAACACCAAGAGGAAAATGTGTTGAGGAAGCTTGCTTAGCAAGACAGTAGTGGTGTTGAGGAAGTTGCACGTCTCAACACCAAGAGGAGAATGTGTTGAGGAAGCTTGTCTAGCAACACAATAGTGGTGTTGAGGAATTTTCACGTCTCAACACCAAGAGGAAAATGTGTTGAGGAAGCATGCCTAGCAACACAGTAATGAGTGTTGAGGAATTTAGACGTCTCAACACTAAGAGGGAGGATGTGTTGAGGAAGCATGCCTAGAAACTCAGTAGTGGTGTTGAGGAATTTGCACGTCTCAACACTAAGAGGAAAATGTGTTGAGTAAGCTTGCTTAGCAACATAGTAGTGGTGTTGAGGAATTTGCACGTCTCAACACCAAGAAGAAAATGTGTTGAGGAAGCTTTCCTAGCAACACAGTAGTGGTGTTGAGGAATTTGCACGACTCAACACCAAGAGGAAAATGTGTTGAGGAAGTATGCCTAGCAACACAATAATGAGTGTTGAGGAATTTAGACGTCTCAACACTAAGAGGAAAGATGTGTTGAAGAAGCATTCCTAGCAACACAGTAGTGGTGTTGAGGAATTTGCACGTCTAGACACCTAGAGATAAATGTGTTGAGGAATCTTGCCTAGCAACACAGTAGTGGTGTTGAGGTATTCACAAGGCTCAACACCAAGAGGAAGAATGTGTTGAGGAGGCATGCCTAGCAACACAGTAGTGGTTTTGAGGAATTTGTGCGTCTCAACACCAAGAGGAAAATGTTTTGAGGAATCTTGCCTAGCAACACAGTTGTGGTGTTGAGGAATTCACACGTCTCAACACCAAGAGGAAGAATGTGTTGACGAGGCATGCCTAGCAACACAGTAGTGGTATTGAGGAATTTGCGCGTCTCAACACCAAGAGGAAAATGTGTTGAGGAAGCTTGCCTATCAAGACAGTAGTGGTGTTGAGGAAGTTGCACGTCTCAACATCAAGAGGAAAATGTGTTGAGGAAGCTTGCCTAGCAACACAGTAGTGGTGTTGAGGAATTTGCACGTCTCAACACAAAGATGAAAATATGTTGAGGAAGCATGCCTAGCAACACAGTAATGAGTGTTGAGGAATTTAGACGTCTCAACACTAAGAGGGAGGATGTGTTGAGGAAGCATGCCTAGAAACACAGTAGTGGTGTTGAGGAATTTGCACGTCTCAACACTAAGAGGAAAATGTGTTGAGGAAGCTTGCCTAGAAACATAGTAGTGGTGTTGAGGAATTTGCACGTCTCAACACCAAGAAAAAAATGTGTTGAGGAAGCTTGCCTAGCAACACAGTAGTGGTGTTGAGGAATTTGCACGTCTCAACACCAAGAGGAAAATGTGTTGAGGAAGTATGCCTAGCAACACAGTAATGAGTGTTGAGGAATTTAGACGTCTCAAACTAAGAGGGAAGATGTGTTGAAGAAGCATGCCAAGCAACACAGTAGTGGTGTTGAGGAATTTGCACGTCTAGACACCAAGAGATAAATGTGTTGAGGAATCTTGCCTAGCAACACAGTAGTGGTGTTGAGGTATTCACAAGTCTCAACACCAAGAGGAAGAATGTGTTGAGGAGGCATGCCTAGCAACACAGTAGTGGTTTTGAGGAATTTGTGCGTCTCAACACCAAGAGGAAAATGTTTTGAGGAAGCTTGCCTAGCAACACAGTTGTGGTGTTGAGGAATTCACATTTCTCAACACCAAGAGGAAGAATGTGTTGACGAGGCATGCCTAGAAACACAGTAGTGGTATTGAGGAATTTGCGCGTCTCAACACCAAGAGGAAAATGTGTTGAGGAAGCTTGCCTAGCAAGACAGTAGTGGTGTTGAGGAAGTTGCACGTCTCAACACCAAGAGGAAAATGTGTTGACGAAGCTTGCCTAGCAACACAGTAGTGGTGTTGAGGAATTTGCACGTCTCAACACAAAGAGGAAAATGTGTTGAGGAAGCATGCCTAGCAACACAGTAATGAGTGTTGAGGAATTTAGACGTCTCAACACTAAGAGGGAAGATGTGTTGAGGAAGCATGCCTAGAAACACAGTAGTGGTGTTGTGGAATTTGCACGTCTCAACACTAAGAGGAAAATGTGTTGAGAAAGCTTTCCTAGAAACATAGTAGTGGTGTTGAGGAATTTGCACGTCTCAACACCAAGAAGAAAATGTGTTGAGGAAGCTTGCATAGCAACACAGTAGTGGTGTTGAGGAATTTGCACGTCTCAACACCAAGAGGAAAATGTGTTGAGGAAGTATGCCTAGCAACACAGTAATGAGTGTTGAGGAATTTAGACGTCTCAACACTAAGAGGAAAGATGTGTTGAAGAAGCATGCCAAGCAACACAGTAGTGGTGTTGAGGAATTTGCACGTCTAGACACCAAGAGATAAATGTGTTGAGGAATCTTGCCTAGCAACACAGTAGTGGTGTTGAGGTATTCACAAGTCTCAACACCAAGAGGAAGACTGTGTTGAGGAGGCATGACTAGCAACACAGTAGTCGTTTTGAAGAATTTGTGCGTCTCAACACCAAGAGGAAAATGTTTTGAGGAAGCTTGCCTAGCAACACAGTTGTGGTGTTGAGGAATTCACATGTCTCAACACAAAGAGGAAGAATGTGATGACGAGGCGTGCCTAGCAACACAGTAGTGGTATTGAGGAATTTGCGCGTCTCAACACCAAGAGGAAAATGTGTTGAGGAAGCTTGCCTAGCAAGACAGTAGTGGTGTTGAGGAAGTTGCACGTCTCAACACCAAGAGGAAAATGTGTTGAGGAAGCTTGCCTAGCAACACAGTAGTGGTGTTGAGGAATTTGCACGTCTCAACACAAAGAGGAAAATGTGTTAAGGAAGCATGCCTAGCAACACAGTAATGAGTGTTGAGGAATTTAGACGTCTCAACACTAAGAGGGAGGATGTGTTGAGGAAGCATGCCTAGAAACACAGTAGTGGTGTTGAGGAATTTTCACGTCTCAACACTAAGAGGAAAACGTGTTGAGGAAGCTTGCCTAGAAACATAGTAGTGGTGTTGAGGAATTTGCACGTCTCAACACCAAGAAGAAAATGTGTTGAGGAAGCTTAAATAGCAACACAGTAACGGTGTTGAGGAATTTGCACGTCTCAACACCAAGAGGAAAATGTGTTGAGGAAGTATGCCTAGCAACACAGTAATGAGTGTTGAGGAATTTAGACGTCTCAACACTAAGAGGGAGGATGTGTTGAAGAAGCATGCCTAGCAACACAGTAGTGGTGTTGATGAATTTGCACGTCTAGACACCAAGAGGAAAATGTGTTGAGGAATCTTGCCTAGAACCACAGTAGTGGTGTTGAGGTATTCACACGTCTCAACACCAAGAGGAAGAATGTGTTGAGGAGGCATGCCTAGCAACACAGTAGTGGTGTTGAGGAATTTGTGCGTCTCAACACCAAGAGGAAAATTTGTTAAGGAAGCTTGCCTAGCAACACAGTTGTGGTGTTGAGGAATTCACACGTATCAACACAAAGAGGAAGAATGTGTTGAGGAGGTATGCGTAGCAACACAGTAGTGGTGTATAGGATTTTGCGCGTCTCAACACCAAGAGGAAGAATGTTTTGAGGAAGCTTGCCTAGCAAGACAGTAGTGATGTTGAGGAAGTTGCACGTCTCAACACCAAGAGGAAAATGTGTTGAGGAAGCTTGCCTAGCAACACAGTAGTGGTGTTGAGGAATTTGCACGTCTCAACACCAAGACGAAAATGTGTTGAGGAAGCTTGCCTAGCAACACAGTAGTGGTGTAGAGGAATTTTCACCTCTCAACACCAAGAGGAAGAATGTTTTCAGGAAGAATGCCAAGCAACACAGTAGTGGTGTTGAGGACTTTGCATGTCTCCACACCAATAGGAAAATGTGTTGAGGAAGGTTTCCTAGCAACACGGTAATGGTGTTGAGGAATTTGCACGTCTCAATATAAAGAGGAAAATGTGTTGAGGAAGCTTGCCTAGCAACACAGTAGTGGTGTTGAGGAATTTGCACGTCTCAACACCAAGACGACAATGTGTTGAGGAAGCTTGCCTAGAAACACAGTAGTGGTGTTGAGGAATTTGTACGTCTCAACACCAAGAGGAAAATGTGTTGAGGAAGCTTTCCTAGCAACACAGTAGTGGTTTTGAGGAATTTACACGTCTCAACACCAAGAGGAAAATGTGTTGAGGAAGCTAGCCTAGCAACACAGTAGTGGTGTTGAGGAATTTGCACGTTTCAACACCAAGAAGAAAATGTGTTGAGGAAGCTTGCCTAACAACAGAATAGTGGTGTTGAGGAATTTGCACCTCTCAACACTAAGAGGGAGGATGTGTTGAAGAAGCATGCCTAGCAACACAGTAGTAGTGTTGATGAATTTGCACGTCTAGACACCAAGAGAAAAATGTGTTGAGGAATCTTTCCTAGAAACACAGTAGTGGTGTTGAGGTATTCACACGTCTAAACACCAAGAGGAAGAATGTGTTGAGGAGGCATGCCTAGCAACACGGTAGTGGTGTTGAGGAATTTGTGCGTCTCAATACCAAGAGGAAAATGTGTTGAGGAAGCTTGCCTAGCAACACAGTTGTGGTGTTGAGGAATTCACACGTCTCAACACCAAGAGGAAGAATGTGTTGAGGAGGCATGCCTAGCAACACAGTAGTGGTGTATAGGATTTTGCGCGTCTCAACACCAAGAGGAAGAATGTGTTGATGAAGCTTTCCTAGCAAGACAGTAGTGGTGTTGAGGAAGTTGCACGTCTCAACACCAAGAGGAAAATGTGTTGAGGAAGCTTTCCTAGCAACACAGTAGTGGTGTTGAGGAATTTTCACGTCTCAAGACCAAGACGAAAATGTGTTGAGGAAGCTTTCCTAGCAACACAGTAGTCGTGTAGAGGAATTTGCACCTTTCAACACCAAGAGGAAGAATGTTTTGAGGAAGAATGCCAAGCAACACAGTAGTGGTGTTGAGGACTTTGCATGTCTCCACACCAATAGGAAAATGTGTTGAGGATGATTTCCCAGCAACACAGTAATGGTGTTGAGGAATTTGCACGTCTCAATATAAATAGGAAAATGTGTTGAGGAAGCTTGCCTAGCAACACAGTAGTGGTGTTGAGGAATTTCCACGTCTCAACACCAAGAGGAAAATGTGTTGAGGAAGTATGCCTAGAAACACAGTAATGAGTGTTGAGGAATTTAGACGTCTCAACACTAAGAGGAAAGATGTGTTGAAGAAGCATGCCAAGCAACACAGTAGTGGTGTAGAGGAATTTGCATGTCTCAACACCAAGAGGAAAATGTGTTGAGGAAGCTTGCCTAACAACACAGTAGTGGTGTTGAAGAATTTGCACGTCTCAACACCAAGAGGAAAATGTATTGAGGGAGCTTCCTTAGCAACACAGTAGTGGTGTTGAGGAATTTGCACGTCTCAACACCAAGAGGAAAATGTGTTGAGGAAGCATGCCTAGCAACACAATAATGAGTGTTGAGGAATTTAGAAGTCTCAACACTAAGAGGGAGGATGTGTTGAGGAAGCATGCCTAGAAACACAGTAGTGGTGTTGAGGAATTTGCATGTCTCAACACTAAGAGGAAAATGTGTTGAGGAAGCTTGCTTAGCAACATAGTAGTGGTGTTGAGGAATTTGCACGTCTCAACACCAAGAAGAAAATGTGTTGAGGAAGCTTGCCTAGCAACACAATAGTGATGTTGAGGAATTTGCACGTCTCAACACCAAGAGGAAAATGTGTTGAAGAAGTATACCTAACAACACAGTAATGAGTTTTGAGGAATTTAGAAGTCTCAACACTAAGAGGGAAGATGTGTTGAAGAAGCATGCCTAGCAACAAAGTAGTGGTGTTGAGGAATTTGCACGTCTAGACACCAAGAGGAAAATGTGTTGAGGAATCTTGCCTAGAAACACAGTAGTGGTGTTGAAGTATTCACAAGTCTCAACACCAAGAGGAAGAATGTGTTGAAGAGGCATGCCTAGCAACACCGTAGTGGTGTTGAGGAATTTTTGCGTCTCCACACCAAGAGGAAAATGTTTTGAGGAAGCTTGCCTAGCAACACAGTTATGCTGTTGAGGAATTCACACGTCTCAACACCAAGAGGAAGAATGTGTTGACGAGGCATCCCTAGCAACACAATAGTGGTATTGAGGAATTTGTGCGGCTCAACACCAAGAGGAAAATGTGTTGAGGAAGCTTGCCTAGCAAGACAGTAGTCGTGTTGAGGAAGTTGCACGTCTCAACACCAAGAGGAAAATGTGTTGAGGAATCTTGCATAGCAACACAGTAGTGGTGTTGAGGAATTTGCACGTCTGAACACCAAGAAGAAAATGTGTGGAGGAAGCATGCCTAGCAACACAGTAATGAGTGTTGAGGAATTTAGACGTCTCAACACTAAGAGGGAGGATGTGTTGAGGAGCATGCCTAGAAACACAATAGTGGTGTTGAGGAATTTGCACGTCTCAACACTAAGAGGAAAATGTGTTGAGGAAGCTTGCTTACAAACATAGTAGTGGTGTTGAGGAAGCTTGCCTAGCAACACAGTAGTGGTGTTGAGGAAGCTTTCCTAGCAATACAGTAGTGGTGTTGAAGTATTCACAAGTCTCAACACCAAGAGGAAGAATGTGTTGAAGAGGCATGCCTAGCAACACCGTAGTGGTGTTGAGGAATTTTTGCGTCTCCACACCAAGAGGAAAATGTTTTGAGGAAGCTTGCCTAGCAACACAGTTATGCTGTTGAGGAATTCACACGTCTCAACACCAAGAGGAAGAATGTGTTGACGAGGCATCCCTAGCAACACAATAGTGGTATTGAGGAATTTGTGCGGCTCAACACCAAGAGGAAAATGTGTTGAGGAAGCTTGCCTAGCAAGACAGTAGTCGTGTTGAGGAAGTTGCACGTCTCAACACCAAGAGGAAAATGTGTTGAGGAATCTTGCATAGCAACACAGTAGTGGTGTTGAGGAATTTGCACGTCTCAACACCAAGAGGAAAATGTGTTGAGGAAGTATGCCTAGCAACACAGTAATGAGTGTTGAGGAATTTAGACGTCTCAACACTAAGAGGGAGGATGTGTTGAGGAAGCATGCCTAGCAACACAGTAGTGGTGTTGAGGAATTTGCATGTCTCAACACCAAGAGGTAAATGTGTTGAGGAAGCTTGCTTAGCAACACAGTAGTGGTGTTGAGGAATTTTCACGTCTCAACACCAAGAGGAAAATGTATTGAGAAAGCTTCCTTAGCAACACTGTAGTGGTGTTGAGGAATTTGCACGTCTCAACACCAAGAGGAAAATGTGTTGATGAAGCTTGCCTAGCAAGACAGTAATGAGTGTTGAGGAATTTAGACATCTCAACACTAAGAGGGAGGATGTGTTGAGGAAGCATGCCTAGCAACACAGTAGTGGTGTTGAGGAAGCTTGCCTAGCAACACAGTAGTGGTGTTGAGGAATTCGCACGTCTCAACACTAAGAGGAAGAATGTGTTGAGGAGGCATGCCTAGCAACACAGTAATTGTGTTGAGGAATTTGAGCGTCTCAACACCAAGAGGAAAATGTGTTGAGGAAGCTTGCCTAGCAAGACAGTAGTGGTGTTGAGGAAGTTGCACGTCTCAACACCAAGAGGAAAATGTGTTGAGGAAGCTTGCCTAGCAACACAGTAGTGGTGTTGAGGTATTCACAAGTCTCAACACCAAGAGGAAGAATGTGTTGAGGAGGCATTCCTAGCAACACAGTAGTGGTGTTGAGGAATTTGTGTGTCTCAACACCAAGAGAAAAATGTTTTGAGGAAGATTGCCTAGGAAAACAGTTGTGATGTTGAGGAATTCACACGTCTCAACACCATGAGGAAGAATGTGTTGACGAGGCATGCCTAGCAACACAGTAGTGGTATTGAGGAATTTGTGCGGCTCAACACCAAGAGGAAAATGTGTTGAGGAAGCTTGCCTAGCAAGACAGTAGTCGTGTTGAGGAAGTTGCACGTCTCAACACCAAGAGGAAAATGTGTTGAGGAATCTTGCATAGCAACACAGTAGTGGTGTTGAGGAATTTGCACGTCTCAACACCAAGAAGAAAATGTGTGGAGGAAGCATGCCTAGAAACACAGTAATGAGTGTTGAGGAATTTAGTCGTCTCAACACTAAGAGGGAGGATGTGTTGAGGAAGCATGCCTAGAAACACAATAGTGGTGTTGAGGAATTTGCACGTCTCAACACTAAGAGGAAAATGTGTTGAGGAAGCTCGCTTAGCAACATAGTAGTGGTGTTGAGGAATTTGCACGTCTCAAAACCAAGAAGAAAATGTGTTGAGGAAGCTTGCCTAGCAACACAGTAGTGGTGTTGAGGAATTT
The DNA here is from genome assembly GCF_003573695.1 of Papaver somniferum. Taxonomy (NCBI): domain Eukaryota; kingdom Viridiplantae; phylum Streptophyta; class Magnoliopsida; order Ranunculales; family Papaveraceae; genus Papaver; species Papaver somniferum. Next base: position 109,212,447 of record NC_039367.1, read on the forward strand.
GCACCTCTCAACACCAAGAGGAAAATGTGTTGAGGAAGTATGCCTAGCAACACAGTAACGAGTGTTGAGTAATTTAGACGTCTCAACACTAAGAGGGAGGATGTGTTGAAGAAGCATGCCTAGCAACACAGTAGTGGTGTTGATGAATTTGCACGTCTAGACACCAAGAGGAAAATGTGTTGAAGAGGCATGCCTAGCAACACAATAGTGGTGTTGAGGAATTTGTGCGACTCAACACCAACAGGAAAATGTGTTGAGGAAGCTTGCCTAGCAACACAGTTGTGGTGTTGAGGAATTCACACGTCTCAACACCAAGAGGAAGAATGTGTTGAGGAGGCATGCCTAGCAACACAGTAGTGGTGTTTAGGATTTTGCGCGTCTCAACACCAAGAGGAAGAATGTGTTGAGGAAGCTTGCCTAGCAACACATTAGTGGTGTTGAGGAATTTGCACGTCTCAACACCAAGAGGAAGAATGTTTTGAGGAAGCATGCCTAGCAACACAGTAGTGGTTTTGAGGTCTTTGCACGTCTCAACACCAATAGGAAAATGTGTTGAGGAAGCTTTCCTAGCAACACAGTAATGGTGTTGAGGAATTTGCACGTCTCAACATCAAGAGGAAAATGTGTTGAGGAAGCTTTCCTAGCAACACAGTAGTGGTGTTTAGGAATTTGCACGTCTCAACACCAAGACGAAAATGTGTTGAGGAAGCTTTCCTAGCAACACAGTAGTGGTGTTGAGGAATTTGCACGTCTCAACACCAAGAAAAATGTGTTGGGGAAGCTTGCCTAGCAACACAGTAGTGGTGTTGAGGAATTTGCACGTCTCAACACCAAGAGGAAAATGTGTTGAGGAAGCTTGCCTAGCAACACAGTATTGGTGTTGAGGAATTTGCACGTCTCAACACCAAGACGAAATGTGTTGAGGAAGCTTGCCTAGCAACACAGTAGTGGTGTTGAGGAATTTGCACGTCTCGACACCAACAAGAAAATGTGTTGAAGAAGCTTGCCTAGCAACACAGTAGTGGTGTTGAGGAATTTGCACGTCTCAACACAAGAGGAAAATGTATTGAGGAAGCTTGCCTAGCAACACAATAGTGGTGTTGAGGAATTTCCACGTCTCAACACCAAGATGGAAATGTATTGAGGAAGCATGCCTAGCAAAACAGTAATGAGTGTTTAGGAATTTAGAAATCTCAACACTAAGAGGGAGGATGTGTTGAGGAAGCATGCCTAGCAACACAGTAGTGGTGTTGAGGAATTTGCACGTCTCAACACCAAGAGGAAAATGTGTTGAGGAAGCTTTCCTAGCAACACAGTAGTGGTGTTGAAGAATTCGCACGTCTCAACACTAAGAGGAAGAATGTGTTGAGGAGGCATGCCTAGCAACACAGTAGTAGTGTTGAGGAATTTGCGCGTCTCAACACCAAGAGGAAAATGTGTTGAGGAAGCTTTCCTAGCACACAGTAGTGGTGTTGAGTAATTTGCACTTCTCAACACCAGAGGAAATGTGTTGGGGAAGCTTGCCTAGCAACACAGTATTGGTTTTGAGGAATTTGCACGTCTGAACACTAAGAGGAAAGTGTGTTGAGGAAGCTTGCCTAGCAACATAGTAGTGGTGTTGAGGAATTTGCACGTCTCAACACCAAGAAGAAAGTGTTGAGGACTTGCCTAGCAACACAATAGTGGTGTTTAGGAATTTCCACGTCTCAACACCAAGAGGAAAATGTGTCGAGGAAGTATGCCTAGCAACCAGTAATGAGTGTTGAGGAATTTAGACGTCTCAACACTAGAAGGGGAGATGTTTGAAGCACAGGCCTAGCAACACAGTAGTGGTGTTGAGGAATTTGCACGTCTAGACACGAGAGGAATATGTGTTGAGGAATCTTGCCTAGGAACCCGTAGTGGTTTGAGGTATTCACAAGTTTCAACACCAAGAGGAATGTGTTGAGGAGGCATGCCTAACAACACAATAGTGCTGTTGAGGAATTTGTGCGTCTCAAAAACCAAGAGGAAAATGTTTTTAGGAAGCTTGCCTAGCAACACAGTTGTGGTGTTGAGGAATTCACACGTCTCAACACCAAAAGAATGTGTTGAGGAGGCATGCCTAGCAACACAGTAGTGGTTTTGAGGATTTTGCGCGTCTCAACACCAAGAGGAAAATGTGTTGCGGAAGCTTGCTGAGCAACACAGTAGTGGTGTTGAGGAATTTTCACGTCTCAATACTAAGAGGAAAACGTGTTGAGGAAGCTTGCCTAGCAACACAGTAGTGGTGTTAAGGAATTTGCATTGCTCAACATCAAGAGGAAAATGTGTTGAGGAAGCTTGCCTAGCAACACAATAGTGGTGTTGAGGAATTTGCATGTCTCAACACAAGGAAGAAAATGTGTTGAGGAAGCTTGCCTAGCAACACAGTAGTGATGTTGAGGAATTTGCACGTCTCACCACCAAGAGGAAAATGTGTTGAAGAAGTATGCCTAGCAACGCGGTAATGAGTGTTGAGGAGTTTAGACGTCTCAACACTAAGAGGGAAGATGTGTTGAAGAAGCATGCCTGGCAACATAGTAGTGGTGTTGAGGAATTTGCACGTCTAGACACCAAGAGGAAAATGTGTTGAGGAATCTTGCCTAGCAACACAGTAGTGGTGTTGATGTATTCACAAGTCTCAACACCAAGAGGAAGAATGTGTTGAAGAGACATGCCTAGCAACACAGTAGTGGTGTTGAGGAATTTGCACGTCTCAACACTAAGAGGAAAATGTGTTAAGGAAGCTTGCCTAGCAACATAGTAGTGGTGTTGAGGAATTTGCACGTCTCAACACCAAGAAGAAAATGTGTTGAGGAAGCTTGCCTAGCAACACAGTAGTGGTGTTGAGGAATTTGCACCTCTCAACACCAAGAGGAAAAAGTGTTGAGGAAGCTTGCCTAGAAACACAGTAGTGGTGTTGAGGAATTTGCACGTCTCAACACCAAGAGGAAAATGTGTTGAGGAAGCATGCCTAGCAACACAGTAATGAGTGTTGAGTAATTTAGACGTCTCAACACTAAGAGGGAGGATGTGTTGAGGAAGCATGCCTAGAAACACAGTAGTGGTGTTGAGGAATTTGCACGTCTCAACACTAAGAGGAAAGTGTGTTGAGGAAGCTTGCCTATCAACATAGTTGTGGTGTTGAGGAATTCGCACGTCTCAACACTAAGAGGAAGAATGTGTTGAGGAGGCATGCCTAGCAACACAGTAGTGGTGTTGAGGAATTTGCGCGTTTCAACACCAAGAGGAAAATGTGTTGAGGAAGCTTGCCTAGCAAGACAGTAGTTGTGTATAGGAAGTTGCATGTCTCAACACCAAGAGGAAAAAGTGTTGAGGAAGCTTGCCTAGAAACACAGTAGTGGTGTTGAGGAATTTGCACGTCTCAACACCAAGAGGAAAATGTGTTGAGGAAGCATGCCTAGCAACACAGTAATGAGTGTTGAGTAATTTAGACGTCTCAACACTAAGAGGGAGGATGTGTTTAGGAAGCATGCCTAGAAACACAGTAGTGGTGTTGAGGAATTTGCACGTCTCAACACTAAGAGGAAAGTGTGTTGAGGAAGCTTGCCTAGCAACATAGTTGTGGTGTTGAGGAATTTGCACGTCTCAACACCAAGAAGAAAATGTGTTGAGGAAGCTTGCCTAGCAACACAGTAGTGGTGTTGAGGAATTTGCACGTCTCAACACCAAGAGGAAAATGTGTTGAGGAAGTATGCCTAGAAACACAGTAATGAGTGTTGAGGAATTTAGACGTCTCAACACTAAGATGGAGGATGTGTTGAAGAAGCATGCCTAGCAACACAATAATGGTGTTGAGGAATTTGCACGTCTAGACACGAAGAGGAATATGTGTTGAGGAAGATTGCTTAGCAACACAGTAGTGGTGTTGAGGAATTCGCACGTCTCAACACTAAGAGGAAGAATGTGTTGAGGAGGCATGCCTAGCAACACAGTAGTGGTGTTGAGGAATTTGCGCGTCTCAACACCAAGAGGAAAATGTGTTGAGGAAGCTTGCCTAGCAAGACAGTAGTTTTGTATAGGAAGTTGCATGTCTCAACACCAAGAGGAAAAAGTGTTGAGGAAGCTTGCCTAGCAACACAGTAGTGGTGTTGAGGAATTTGCACGTCTCAACACCAAGAGGAAAATGTGTTGAAGAAGCATGCCTAGCAACACAGTAATGAGTGTTGAGTAATTTAGACGTCTCAACACTAAGAGGGAGGATGTGTTTAGGAAGCATGCCTAGAAACACAATAGTGGTGTTGAGGAATTTGCACGTCTCAACACTAAGAGGAAAGTGTGTTGAGGAAGCTTGCCTAGCAACATAGTAGTGCTGTTGAGGAATTTGCACGTCTCAACACCAAGAAGAAAATGTGTTGAGGAGACTTGCCTAGCAACACAGTAGTGGTGTTGAGGAATTTGCACGTCTCAACACCAAGAGGAAAATGTGTTGAGGAAGTATTCCTAGCAACACAGTAATGAGTGTTGAGGAATTTAGACGTCTCAACACTAAGATGGAGGATGTGTTGAAGAAGCATGCCTAGCAACACAGTAGTGGTGTTGAGGAATTTGCACGTCTCAACACCAAGAGGAAAATGTGTTGAGGAAGCTTTCTTAGCAACACAGTAGTGGTGTTGAGGAATTCGCACGTCTCAACACTAAGAGGAAGAATGTGTTGAGGAGGCATGCCTAGCAACACAGTAGTGGTGTTGAGGAATTTGCGCGTCTCAACACCAAGAGGAAAATGTGTTGAGGAAGCTTGCCTAGCAACACAGTAGTGGTGTTGAGGAATTTGCACCTCTCAACACCAAGAGGAAAATGTGTTGAGGAAGTATGCCTAGCAACATAGTAATGAGTGTTGAGGAATTTAGACGTCTCAACACTAAGAGGGAGGATGTGTTGAAGAAGCATGCCTAGCAACACAGTAATGAGTGTTTAGTAATTTAGACGTCTCAACACTAAGAGGGAGGATGTGTTGATGAAGCATGCCTAGAAACACAGTAGTGGTGTTGAGGAATTTGCACGTCTCAACACTAAGAGGAAAGTGTGTTGAGGAAGCTTTCCTAGCAACATAGTAGTGGTGTTGAGGAATTTGCACGTCTCAACACCAAGAAGAAAATGTGTTGAGGAAGCTTGCCTAGCAACACAGTAGTGGTGTTGAGGAATTTGCACGTCTCAACACCAAGAGGAAAATGTGTTGAGGAAGTATGCCTAGCAACACAGTAATGAGTGTTGAGGAATTTAGACGTCTCAACACTAAGATGGAGGATGTGTTGAAGAAGCATGCCTAACAACACAGTAGTGGTGTTGAGGAATTTGCACGTCTAGACACGAAGAGGAATATGTGTTGAGGAATCTTTCCTAGAAATACAGTAGTGGTGTTGAGGTATTCACAAGTCTCAACACTAAGAGGAAGAATGTGTTGAGGAGGCATGCCTAACAACACAGTAGTGGTGTTGAGGAATTTGTGCGTCTCAAAACCAAGAGGAAAATGTTTTGAGGAAGCTTGCCTAGCAACACAGTTGTGGTGTTGAGGAATTCACACGTCTCAACACCAAGAGGAAGAATGTGTTGAGGAGGCATGCCTAGCAACACGGTAGTGGTTTTGAGGATTTTGCGCGTCTCAACACCAAGAGGAAAATGTGTTGCGGAAGCTTGCTGAGCAACACAGTAGTGGTGTTGAAGAATTTGCACGTCTCAACACTAAGAGGAAAACGTGTTGAGGAAGCTTGCCTAGCAACACAGTAGTGGTGTTAAGGAATTTGCATTGCTCAACATCAAGAGGAAAATGTGTTGAGGAAGCTTGCCTAGCAACACAATAGTGGTGTTGAGGAATTTGCACGTCTCAACACAAGGAAGAAAATGTGTTGAGGAAGCTTGCCTAGCAACACAGTAGTGATGTTGAGGAATTTGCACGTCTCACCACCAAGAGGAAAATGTGTTGAAGAAGTATGCCTAGCAACGCGGTAATGAGTGTTGAGGAGTTTAGACGTCTCAACACTAAGAGGGAAGATGTGTTGAAGAAGCATGCCTGGCAACATAGTAGTGGTGTTGAGGAATTTGAACGTCTAGACACCAAGAGGAAAATGTGTTGAGGAATCTTGCCTAGCAACATAGTAGTGGTGTTGATGTATTCACAAGTCTCAACACCAAGAGGAAGAATGTGTTGAAGAGACATGCCTAGCAACACAGTAGTGGTGTTGAGGAATTTGCACGTCTCAACACTAAGAGGAAAATGTGTTAAGGAAGCTTGCCTAGCAACATAGTAGTGGTGTTGAGGAATTTGCACGTCTCAACACCAAGAAGAAAATGTGTTGAGGAAGCTTGCCTAGCAACACAGTAGTGGTGTTGAGGAATTTGCACCTCTCAACACCAAGAGGAAAAAGTGTTGAGGAAGCTTGCCTAGAAACACAGTAGTGGTGTTGAGGAATTTGCACGTCTCAACACCAAGAGGAAAATGTGTTGAGGAAGCATGCCTAGCAACACAGTAATGAGTGTTGAGTAATTTAGACGTCTCAACACTAAGAGGGAGGATGTGTTGAGGAAGCATGCCTAGAAACACAGTAGTGGTGTTGAGGAATTTGCACGTCTCAACACTAAGAGGAAAGTGTGTTGAGGAAGCTTGCCTATCAACATAGTTGTGGTGTTGAGGAATTCGCACGTCTCAACACTAAGAGGAAGAATGTGTTGAGGAGGCATGCCTAGCAACACAGTAGTGGTGTTGAGGAATTTGCGCGTTTCAACACCAAGAGGAAAATGTGTTGAGGAAGCTTGCCTAGCAAGACAGTAGTTGTGTATAGGAAGTTGCATGTCTCAACACCAAGAGGAAAAAGTGTTGAGGAAGCTTGCCTAGAAACACAGTAGTGGTGTTGAGGAATTTGCACGTCTCAACACCAAGAGGAAAATGTGTTGAGGAAGTATGCCTAGAAACACAGTAATGAGTGTTGAGGAATTTAGACGTCTCAACACTAAGATGGAGGATGTGTTGAAGAAGCATGCCTAGCAACACAATAATGGTGTTGAGGAATTTGCACGTCTAGACACGAAGAGGAATATGTGTTGAGGAAGCTTGCTTAGCAACACAGTAGTGGTATTGAGGAATTCGCACGTCTCAACACTAAGAGGAAGAATGTGTTGAGGAGGCATGCCTAGCAACACAGTAGTGGTGTTGAGGAATTTGCGCGTCTCAACACCAAGAGGAAAATGTGTTGAGGAAGCTTGCCTAGCAACACAGTAGTGGTGTTGAGGAATTTGCACCTCTCAACACCAAGAGGAAAATGTGTTGAGGAAGTATGCCTAGCAACATAGTAATGAGTGTTGAGGAATTTAGACGTCTCAACACTAAGAGGGAGGATGTGTTGAAGAAGCATGCCTAGCAACACAGTAGTGGTGTTGATGAATTTGCACGTCTAGACACCAAGAGGAAAATGTGTTGAGGAATCTTGCCTAGAAACACAGTAGTGGTGTTGAGGTATTCACACGTCTCAACACCAAGAGGAAGAATGTGTTGGGGAGGCATGCCTAGCAACACAGTAGTGGTGTTGAGGAATTTGTGCGTCTCAACACCAAGAGGAAAATGTGTTGAGGAAGCTTTCCTAGCAACACAGTTGTGGTGTTGAGGAATTCACACGTCTCAACACCAAGAGGAAGAATGTGTTGAGGAGGCATGCCTAGCAACACAGTAGTGGTGTTGAGGAATTTGCACGTCTCAACACCAAGAGGAAGAATGTTTTGAGGAAGTATGCCTAGCAACACAGTAGTGGTATTGAGGACTTTGCAAGTCTCAACACCAATAGGAAAATGTGTTGAGGAAGCTTTCCTCGCAACACAGTAATGGTGTTGAAGAATTTGCACGTCTCAACATCAAGAGGAAAATGTGTTGAGGAAGCTTTCCTAGCAACACAGTAGTGGTGTTGAGGAATTTGCACGTCTCAACACCAAGACGAAAATGTGTTGAGGAAGCTTTCCTAGCAACACAGTAGTGGTGTTGAGGAATTTTCACGTCTCAACACCAAGAGGAAAATGTGTTGAGGAAGCTTTCCTAGCAACACAATAGTGGTGTTGAGGAATTTGCACGTCTCGACACCAAGAGGAAAATGTGTTGAGGAAGCTTTCCTAGAAACACAGTAGTGGTGTTGAGGAATTTTCACGTCTCAACACCAAGAGGAAAATGTATTGAGGAAGCTTGCCTAGCAACACAGTAGTGGTGTTAAGGAATTTCCACGTCTCAACACCAAGATGAAAATGTGTTGAGGAAGCATGCCTAGCAACACAGTAATGAGTGTTGAGGAATTTAGACATCTCAACACTAAGAGGGAGGATGTGTTGAGGAAGCATGCGTAGCAACACAGTAGTGGTGTTGAGGAATTTGCACGTCTCAACACCAAGAGGAAAATGTGTTGAGGAAGCTTGCTTAGCAACACAGTAGTGGTGTTGAGGAATTCGCACGTCTCAACACTAAGAGGAAGAATGTGTTGAGGAGGTATGCCTAGCAACACAGTAGTGGTGTTGAGGAATTTGCGCGTTTCAACACCAAGAGGAAAATGTGTTGAGGAAGCTTGCCTAGCAAGACAGTAGTTGTGTATAGGAAGTTGCATGTCTCAACACCAAGAGGAAAAAGTGTTGAGGAAGCTTGCCTAGAAACACAGTAGTGGTGTTGAGGAATTTGCACGTCTCAACACCAAGAGGAAAATGTGTTGAGGAAGCATGCCTAGCAACACAGTAATGAGTGTTGAGTAATTTAGACGTCTCAACACTAAGAGGGAGGATGTGTTTAGGAAGCATGCCTAGAAACACAGTAGTGGTGTTGAGGAATTTGCACGTCTCAACACTAAGAGGAAAGTGTGTTGAGGAAGCTTGCCTAGCAACATAGTTGTGGTGTTGAGGAATTTGCACGTCTCAACACCAAGAAGAAAATGTGTTGAGGAAGCTTGCCTAGCAACACAGTAGTGGTGTTGAGGAATTTGCACGTCTCAACACCAAGAGGAAAATGTGTTGAGGAAGTATGCCTAGAAACACAGTAATGAGTGTTGAGGAATTTAGACGTCTCAACACTAAGATGGAGGATGTGTTGAAGAAGCATGCCTAGCAACACAATAATGGTGTTGAGGAATTTGCACGTCTAGACACGAAGAGGAATATGTGTTGAGGAAGCTTGCTTAGCAACACAGTAGTGGTGTTGAGGAATTCGCACGTCTCAACACTAAGAGGAAGAATGTGTTGAGGAGGCATGCCTAGCAACACAGTAGTGGTGTTGAGGAATTTGCGCGTCTCAACACCAAGAGGAAAATGTGTTGAGGAAGCTTGCCTAGCAAGACAATAGTTTTGTATAGGAAGTTGCATGTCTCAACACCAAGAGGAAAAAGTGTTGAGGAAGCTTGCCTAGCAACACAGTAGTGGTGTTGAGGAATTTGCACGTCTCAACACCAAGAGGAAAATGTGTTGAAGAAGCATGCCTAGCAACACAGTAATGAGTGTTGAGTAATTTAGACGTCTCAACACTAAGAGGGAGGATGTGTTTAGGAAGCATGCCTAGAAACACAATAGTGGTGTTGAGGAATTTGCACGTCTCAACACTAAGAGGAAAGTGTGTTGAGGAAGCTTGCCTAGCATAATAGTAGTGTTGTTGAGGAATTTGCACGTCTCAACACCAAGAAGAAAATGTGTTGAGGAGACTTGCCTAGCAACACAGTAGTGGTGTTGAGGAATTTGCACGTCTCAACACCAAGAGGAAAATGTGTTGAGGAAGTATTCCTAGCAACACAGTAATGAGTGTTGAGGAATTTAGACGTCTCAACACTAAGATGGAGGATGTGTTGAAGAAGCATGCCTAGCAACACAGTAGTGGTGTTGAGGAATTTGCACGTCTCAACACCAAGAGGAAAATGTGTTGAGGAAGCTTTCTTAGCAACACAGTAGTGGTGTTGAGGAATTCGCACGTCTCAACACTAAGAGGAAGAATGTGTTGAGGAGGCATGCCTAGCAACACAGTAGTGGTGTTGAGGAATTTGCGCGTCTCAACACCAAGAGGAAAATGTGTTGAGGAAGCTTGCCTAGCAACACAGTAGTGGTGTTGAGGAATTTGCACCTCTCAACACCAAGAGGAAAATGTGTTGAGGAAGTATGCCTAGCAACATAGTAATGAGTGTTGAGGAATTTAGACGTCTCAACACTAAGAGGGAGGATGTGTTGAAGAAGCATGCCTAGCAACACAGTAATGAGTGTTTAGTAATTTAGACGTCTCAACACTAAGAGGGAGGATGTGTTGATGAAGCATGCCTAGAAACACAGTAGTGGTGTTGAGGAATTTGCACGTCTCAACACTAAGAGGAAAGTGTGTTGAGGAAGCTTTCCTAGCAACATAGTAGTGGTGTTGAGGAATTTGCACGTCTCAACACCAAGAAGAAAATGTGTTGAGGAAGCTTGCCTAGCAACACAGTAGTGGTGTTGAGGAATTTGCACGTCTCAACACCAAGAGGAAAATGTGTTGAGGAAGTATGCCTAGCAACACAGTAATGATGTTCAGGAATTTAGACGTCTCAACACTAAGATGGAGGATGTTGAAGAAGCATGCCTAGCAACACATAGTGGTGTTGAGGAATTTGCACGTCTAGACACGAAGAGGAATAGTGTTGAGGAATCTTTCCTAGAAATACAGTAGTGGTGTTGAGGTATTCACAAGTCTCAACACTAAGAGGAAGAATGTGTTGAGGAGGCATGCCTAACAACACAGTAGTGGTGTTGAGGAATTTGTGCGTCTCAAAACCAAGAGGAAATGTTTTGAGGAAGCTTGCCTAGCAACACAGTTGTGGTGTTGAGGAATTCACACGTCTCAACACCAAGAGGAAGAATGTGTTGAGGAGGCATGCCTAACAACACGGTAGTGGTTTTGAGGATTTTGCGCGTCTCAACACCAAGAGGAAAATGTGTTGCGGAAGCTTGCTGAGCAACACAGTAGTGGTGTTGAAGAATTTGCACGTCTCAACACTAAGAGGAAAACGTGTTGAGAAGCTTGCCTAGCAACACAGTAGTGGTGTTAAGGAATTTCATTGCTCAACATCAGAGAAAATGTGTTGAGGAGCTTGCCTAGCAACACAATAGTGGTGTTGAGGAATTTGCACGTCTCAACACAAGGAAAATGTGTTGAGGAAGCTTGCCTAGCAACACAGTAGTGATGTTGAGGAATTTGGCACGTCTCACCACCAAGGAGGAAAATGTGTTGAAGAAGTATGCCTAGCAACGCGGTAATGAGTGAAGAAAGAATTGCGGAGTTTAGACGTCTCAACACTAAAGGGAAGATGTGTTGAAGAGCAGCCTGGCAACATAGTAGTGGTGTTGAGGAATTTGAAACGTCGAGACACCAAGAGGACAAAGTGTTGAGGAATCTTGCTAGCAACATAGTAGTGGTGTTGATGGTATTCACAAGCTCAACACCAAGAGAAGAATGGTGTTTGAAGAGACATGCCTAGCAACACGTAGTGGTGTTGAGAATTTGCACGTCTCAACACTAAGAGGAAAATGTGTTAAGTAAGCTTGCCGAGCAACATAGTAGTGGTGTTGAGAATTTGCACGTCTCACACCAAGAAGAAAATGTGTTGAGGAAGCTTGCCTAGCAACACAGTAGTGGGTTTGAGGAATTTGCACCTCTCAACACCAAGAGGAAAATGTGTTGGAGGAATTGCCTAGCAACATAGTAATGAGTGTTGAGGAATTTTAGACGTCTCAACCCTAAGAGGAGGATGTGTTGAAGAAGCATGCCTAGCAACACAGTAGTGGGTTGATGAATTTGCACGTCTAGACACCAAGAGGAAAATGTGTTGAGGAATCTTGCCTAGAACACAGTAGTGGTGTTGAGGTATTTCACACGTCTCAACACCAAGAGGAAGAATGTGTTGGGGAGGCATGCCTACAACACAGTAGTGGTGTTGAGGAATTTGTGCGTCCGCATCACCAAGAGGAAAATGTGTTGAGCTTCCTAGCAACACTTGTGGTGTTGGGAGGAATTCACACGTCTCAACACCAAGAGAAGAATGTGTTGAGGAGGCATTACTACAACACAGTAGTGGTGTTGAGGATTTGCACGTCTCAACACCAAGAGGAAGAATGTTTTAGGAAGTAGCCTAGCAACACAGTAGTGGTATTGAGGACTTTGCAAGTCTCAACACCATAGGAAATGTGTTGAGGAAGCTTTCCTCGCAACAAGCAATGGTGTTGAAGAATTTGCACGTCTCAAATCAAGAGGAAAATGTTTGAGGAAGCTTGCCTAGCAACACAGTACTACTGGTGTTGAGGAATTTGCACGTCTCAACACCAAGACGAAAATGTGTTGAGGAAGCTTTCCTAGCAACACAGTAGTGGTGTTGAGGAATTTTCACGTCTCAACACCAAGAGGAAAATGTGTTGAGGAAGCTTTCCTAGCAACACAATAGTGGTGTTGAGGAATTTAGACGTCTCAACACTAAGAGGGAGGATGTGTTGAGGAAGCATGCCTAGAAACCATTAGTGGTGTTGAGGAATTTGCACGTCTCAAACCAAGAGGAAAATGTGTTGAGGAAACATTCCTTGTAACACAGTAGTGGTGTTGAGGAATTCGCACGTCTCAACACCAGAGGAAGAATGTGTTGCGGTGGCATGCCTAGCAACACAGTAGTGGTGTTGAGGAATTTGCACGTCTCAACACCAAGAGGAAATTGTTGAGGAAGCTTTCCTAGAAACACAGTATGGTGTTGAGGAATTTTCACGTCTCAACACCAGAGGAAAATGTATTGAGGAGCTTGCCTAGCAACACAGTAGTGGTGTTGAGGAATTTCCACGTCTCAACACCAAGATGAAAATGTGAGGAAGCATGCCTAGCACACAGTAATGAGTGTTGAGGAATTTAGACATCTCCACACTTAGAGGGAGGATGGTTGAGGAAGCATGCGTAGCAACACAGTATGGTGTTGAGGATTTGCACGTCTCAACACCAAGAGGAAAAGTGTTGAGGAAGCTTGCTTAGCAACACAGGTGGTGTGAGGAATTCGCACGTCTCAACACTAAGAGGAAGAATGTGTTGAGGAAGCTTGCTTAGCAACACAGTAGTGGTGTTTGAGGAATTCGCACGTCTCACACTAGAGAGAATGTGTTGAGGAGGCATGCCTAGCAACACAGTAGTGGTGTTGAGGAATTTGCGCGTCTCAACACCAAGGAAAGTGTGTTGAGGAAGCTTGCCTAGAAACACAGTAGTGGTGTTGAGGAATTTGCACGTCTCAACACCAAGAGGAAAATGTTGTGAGGAAGCATGCCTAGCACACAGTAATGAGTGTTGAGTAATTTAGACGTCTCAACACTAAGAGGGAGGATGTGTTGAGGAAGCATGCCTAGAAACCAGTATGGTGTTGAGGAATTTGCACGTCTCAACACTAAGAGGAAAGTGTGTTGAGGAAGCTTGCCTAGCAACATAGTTGTGGTGTTGAGGAATTTGCACGTCTCAACACCAAGAAGAAAATGTGTTGAGGAAGCTTGCCTAGCAACCACAGTAGTGGTGTTGAGGAATTTGCACGTCTCAACACCAAGAGGAAAATGTGTTGAGGAAGTATGCCTAGAAACACAGTAATGAGTGTTGAGGAATTTAGACGTCTCAACACTAAGATGGAGGATGTTTTGAAGAAGCATGCCTAGCAACACAATAATGGTGTTGAGGAATTTGCACGTCTAGACACGAAGAGGATATGTGTTGAGGAAGATTGCTTAGCAACACAGTAGTGGTGTTGAGGAATTCGCACGTCTCAACATAAGAGAAGAATGTGTTGAGGAGGCATGCCAGCAACACAGTAGTGGTGTTGAGGAATTTGCGCGTCTCAACACCAAGAGGAAAATGTGTTGAGGAAGCTTGCCTAGCAAGACAGTAGTTTTTGTATAGGAAGTTGCATGTCTCAACACCAAGAGGAAAAAGTGTTGAGGAAGCTTGCCTACCAACACAGTAGTGGTGTTGAGGAATTTGCACGTCTCAACACCAAGAGGAAAATGTGTTGAAGAAGCATGCCTAGCAACACAGTAATGAGTGTTGAGTAATTTAGACGTCTCAACACTAAGAGGAGGATGTTTTAGGAAGCTGCCTAGAAACACAATAGTGGTGTTGAGGAATTGCACGTCTCAACACTAAGAGGAAAGTGTGTTGAGGAAGCTTGCCTAGCAACATAGTAGTGCTGTTGAGGAATTTGCACGTCTCAACACCAAGAAGAAAATGTGTTGAGGAGACTTGCCTAGCAACACAGTAGTGGTGTTGAGGAATTTGCACGTCTCAACACCAAGAGGAAAATGTGTTGAGGAAGTATTCCTAGCAACACAGTAATGAGTGTTGAGGAATTTAGACGTCTCAACACTAAGATGGAGGATGTGTTGAAGAAGCATGCCTAGCAACACAGTAGTGGTGTTGAGGAATTTGCACGTCTCACACCAAGAGGAAAATGTGTTGAGGAAGCTTTCTTAGCAACACAGTAGTGGTGTTGAGGAATTCGCACGTCTCAACACTAAGAGGAAGAATGTGTTGAGGAGGCATGCCTAGCAACACAGTAGTGGTGTTGAAGAATTTGCGCGTCTCAACACCAAGAGGAAATGTGTTGAGGAAGCTTTCCTAGCAAGACAGTAGTTGTGTATAGGAAGTTGCATGTCTCAACACCAAGAGGAAAAATTGTTGAGGAAGCTTGCCTAGCAACACAGTAGTGGTGTTGAGGAATTTGCACGTCTCAACACCAAGAGGAAATGTGTTGAGGAAGCATGCCTAGCAACACAGTAATGAGTGTTTAGTAATTTAGACGTCTCAACACTAAGAGGGGGATGTGTTGATGAAGCATGCCTAGAAACACAGTAGTGGTGTTGAGGAATTTGCACGTCTCAACCTAAGAGGAAAGTGTGTTGAGGAAGCTTGCCTAGCAACATAGTAGTGGTTTGAGGAATTTGCACGTCTCAACACCAAGAAGAAAATGTGTTGAGGAAGCTTGCCTAGCAACACAATAGTGGTGTTTAGGAATTTCCACGTCTCACACCAAGAGGAAAATGTGTTGAGAAGTATGCCTAGCACACAGTAATGAGTGTTGAGGAATTTAGACGTCTCAACACTAAGATGGAGGATGTTGAAGAAGCATGCCTAACAACACAGTAGTGGTGTTGAGGAATTTGCACGTCTAGACACGAAGAGGAATATGTGTTGAGGAATCTTTTCCTAGAAATACAGTAGTGTTTGAGGTATTCACAAGTCTCAACACTAAGAGGAGAATGTGTTGAGGAGGCATGCCTAACAACACAGTAGTGGTGTGAGGAATTTGTGCGTCTCAAAACCAAGAGGAAAATGTTTTGAGGAAGCTTGCCTAGCAACACAGTTGTGGTGTTGAGGAATTCACCGTCTCAACACCAAGAGGAAGAATGTGTTGAGGAGGCATGCCTAGCAACACGGTAGTGGTTTTGAGGATTTTGCGCGTCTCAACACCAAGAGGAAAATGTGTTGCGGAAGCTTGCTGAGCACACAGTAGTGGTGTTGAAGAATTTGCACGTCTCAACACTAAGAGGAAAACGTGTTGAGGAAGCTTGCCTAGCAACACAGTAGTGTGTTGAGGAATTTGCATGGCTCAACATCAAGAGGAAAATGTGTTGAGGAAGCTTGCCTAGCAATACATTAGTGGTGTTGAGGAATTTGCACGTCTCAACACCAAGAGGAAAATGTGTTGTGGAAGCTTTCCTAGCCACACAGTAGTGGTGTTGAGGAATTTGGCACGTCTCAACACCAAGAGGAAAATGTGTTGAGGAAGCATGCCTAGCAACCCAGTAATGACTGTTGAGGAATTTAGACGTCTCAACACTAAGAGGGAGGATGTGTTGAGGAAGCATGCCTAGAAACACATTAGTGGTGTTGAGGAATTTGCACGTCTCAAAACCAAGAGGAAAATGTGTTGAGGAAACATTCCTTGTAACACAGTAGTGGTGTTGAGGAATTCGCACGTCTCAACACCAAGAGGAAGAATGTGTTGAGGTGGCATGCCTAGCAACACAGTAGTGGTGTTGAGGAATTTGCACGTCTCAACACCAAGAGGAAAATGTGTTGAGGAAGCTTTCCTAGCAACACAGTAGTGGTGTTGAAGAATTCGCACGTCTCAACACTAAGAGGAAGAATGTGTTGAGGAGGCATGCCTAGCAACACAGTAGTAGTGTTGAGGAATTTGCGCGTCTCAACACCAAGAGGAAAATGTGTTGAGGAAGCTTTCCTAGCAACACAGTAGTGGTGTTGAGTAATTTGCACGTCTCAACACCAAGAGGAAAATGTGTTGGGGAAGCTTGCCTAGCAACACAGTATTGGTGTTGAGGAATTTGCACGTCTGAACACTAAGAGGAAAGTGTGTTGAGGAAGCTTGCCTAGCAACATAGTAGTGGTGTTGAGGAATTTGCACGTCTCAACACCAAGAAGAAAATGTGTTGAGGAAGCTTGCCTAGCAACACAATAGTGGTGTTTAGGAATTTCCACGTCTCAACACCAAGAGGAAAATGTGTCGAGGAAGTATGCCTAGCAACACAGTAATGAGTGTTGAGGAATTTAGACGTCTCAACACTAAGAGGGAGGATGTGTTGAAGAAGCAGGCCTAGCAACACAGTAGTGGTGTTGAGGAATTTGCACGTCTAGACACGAAGAGGAATATGTGTTGAGGAGTCTTGCCTAGGAACACAGTAGTGGTGTTGAGGTATTCACAAGTTTCAACACCAAGAGGAAGAATGTGTTGAGGAGGCATGCCTAACAACACAGTAGTGCTGTTGAGGAATTTGTGCGTCTCAAAACCAAGAGGAAAATGTTTTTAGGAAGCTTGCCTAGCAACACAGTTGTGGTGTTGAGGAATTCACACGTCTCAACACCAAAAGGAAGAATGTGTTGAGGAGGCATGCCTAGCAACACAGTAGTGGTTTTGAGGATTTTGCGCGTCTCAACACCAAGAGGAAAATGTGTTGCGGAAGCTTGCTGAGCAACACAGTAGTGGTGTTGAGGAATTTTCACGTCTCAATACTAAGAGGAAAACGTGTTGAGGAAGCTTGCCTAGCAACACAGTAGTGGTGTTAAGGAATTTGCATTGCTCAACATCAAGAGGAAAATGTGTTGAGGAAGCTTGCCTAGCAACACAATAGTGGTGTTGAGGAATTTGCATGTCTCAACACAAGGAAGAAAATGTGTTGAGGAAGCTTGCCTAGCAACACAGTAGTGATGTTGAGGAATTTGCACGTCTCACCACCAAGAGGAAAATGTGTTGAAGAAGTATGCCTAGCAACGCGGTAATGAGTGTTGAGGAGTTTAGACGTCTCAACACTAAGAGGGAAGATGTGTTGAAGAAGCATGCCTGGCAACATAGTAGTGGTGTTGAGGAATTTGCACGTCTAGACACCAAGAGGAAAATGTGTTGAGGAATCTTGCCTAGCAACACAGTAGTGGTGTTGATGTATTCACAAGTCTCAACACCAAGAGGAAGAATGTGTTGAAGAGACATGCCTAGCAACACAGTAGTGGTGTTGAGGAATTTGCACGTCTCAACACTAAGAGGAAAATGTGTTAAGGAAGCTTGCCTAGCAACATAGTAGTGGTGTTGAGGAATTTGCACGTCTCAACACCAAGAAGAAAATGTGTTGAGGAAGCTTGCCTAGCAACACAGTAGTGGTGTTGAGGAATTTGCACCTCTCAACACCAAGAGGAAAATGTGTTGAGGAAGTATGCCTAGCAACATAGTAATGAGTGTTGAGGAATTTAGACGTCTCAACACTAAGAGGGAGGATGTGTTGAAGAAGCATGCCTAGCAACACAGTAGTGGTGTTGATGAATTTGCACGTCTAGACACCAAGAGGAAAATGTGTTGAGGAATCTTGCCTAGAAACACAGTAGTGGTGTTGAGGTATTCACACGTCTCAACACCAAGAGGAAGAATGTGTTGGGGAGGCATGCCTAGCAACACAGTAGTGGTGTTGAGGAATTTGTGCGTCTCAACACCAAGAGGAAAATGTGTTGAGGAAGCTTTCCTAGCAACACAGTTTGGTGTTGAGGAATTCACACGTCTCAACACCAAGAGGAAGAATGTGTTGAGGAGGCATGCCTAGCAACACAGTAGTGGTGTTGAGGAATTTGCACGTCTCAACACCAAGAGGAAGAATGTTTTGAGGAAGTATGCCTAGCAACACAGTAGTGGTATTGAGGACTTTGCAAGTCTCAACACCAATAGGAAAATGTGTTGAGGAAGCTTTCCTCGCAACACAGTAATGGTGTTGAAGAATTTGCACGTCTCAACATCAAGAGGAAAATGTGTTGAGGAAGTTTGCCTAGCAACACAGTAGTGGTGTTGAGGAATTTGCACGTCTCAACCCAAGACGAAAATTGTTGAGGAAGCTTTCCTAGCAACACAGTAGTGGTGTTGAGGAATTTTCACGTCTCAACACCAAGAGGAAAATGTGTTGAGGAAGCTTTCCTAGCAACACAATAGTGGTGTTGAGGAATTTGCACGTCTCGACACCAAGAGGAAAATGTGTTGAGGAAGCTTTCCTAGAACACAGTAGTGGTGTTGAGGAATTTCACGTCTCAACACCAAGAGGAAAATGTATTGAGGAAGCTTGCCTAGCAACACAGTAGTGGTGTTGAGGAATTTCCACGTCTCAACACCAAGATGAAATGTGTTGAGGAAGCATGCCTAGCAACACAGTAATGAGTGTTGAGGAATTTAGACATCTCAACACTAAGAGGAGGATGTGTTGAGGAAGCATGCGTAGCAACACAGTAGTGGTGTTGAGGAATTTGCACGTCTCAACACCAAGAGGAAAATGTGTTGAGGAAGCTTGCTTAGCACACAGTAGTGGTGTTGAGGAATTCGCACGTCTCAACACTAAGAGGAAGAATGTGTTGAGGAGGCATGCCTAGCAACACAGTAGTGGTGTTGAGGAATTTGCGCGTTTCAACACCAAGAGGAAAATGTGTTGAGGAAGCTTGCCTAGCAAGACAGTAGTTGTGTATAGGAAGTTGCATGTCTCAACACCAAGAGGAAAAAGTGTTGAGGAAGCTTGCCTAGAAACACAGTAGTGGTGTTGAGGAATTTGCACGTCTCAACACCAAGAGGAAAATGTGTGTGAGAGCATGCCTAGCAACACAGTAATGAGTGTTGAGTAATTTAGACGTCTCAACACTAAGAGGGAGGATGTGTTGAGGAAGCATGCCTAGAAACACAGTAGTGGTGTTGAGGAATTTGCACGTCTCAACACTAAGAGGAAAGTGTGTTGAGGAAGCTTTCCTAGCAACATAGTTGTGGTGTTGAGGAATTTGCACGTCTCAACACCAAGAAGAAATGTGTTGAGGAAGCTTGCCTAGCAACACAGTAGTGGTGTTGAGGAATTTGCACGTCTCAACACCAAGAGGAAAATGTGTTGAGGAAGTATGCCTAGAAACACAGTAATGAGTGTTGAGGAATTTAGACGTCTCAACACTAAGATGGAGGATGTGTTGAAGAAGCATGCCTAGCAACACATAATGGTGTTGAGGAATTTGCACGTCTAGACACGAAGAGGAATATGTGTTGAGGAAGCTTGCTTAGCAACACAGTAGTGGTGTTGAGGAATTCGCACGTCTCAACACTAAGAGGAAGAATGTGTTGAGGAGGCATGCCTAGCAACACAGTAGTGGTGTTGAGGAATTTGCGCGTCTCAACACCAAGAGGAAAATGTGTTGAGGAAGCTTGCCTAGCAAGACAGTAGTTTTGTATAGGAAGTTGCATGTCCCAACACCAAGAGGAAAAAGTGTTGAGGAAGCTTGCCTAGCAACACAGTAGTGGTGTTGAGGAATTTGCACGTCTCAACACCAAGAGGAAAATGTGTTGAAGAAGCATGCCTAGCAACACAGTAATGAGTGTTGAGTAATTTAGACGTCTCAACACTAAGAGGGAGGATGTGTTTAGGAAGCATGCCTAGAAACACAATAGTGGTGTTGAGGAATTTGCACGTCTCAACACTAAGAGGAAAGTGTGTTGAGGAAGCTTGCCTAGCAACATAGTAGTGCTGTTGAGGAATTTGCACGTCTCAACACCAAGAAGAAAATGTGTTGAGGAGACTTGCCTAGCAACACAGTAGTGGTGTTGAGGAATTTGCACGTCTCAACACCAAGAGGAAAATGTGTTGAGGAAGTATTCCTAGCAACACAGTAATGAGTGTTGAGGAATTTAGACGTCTCAACACTAAGATGGAGGATGTGTTGAAGAAGCATGCCTAGCAACACAGTAGTGGTGTTGAGGAATTTGCACGTCTCAACACCAAGAGGAAAATGTGTTGAGGAAGCTTTCTTAGCAACACAGTAGTGGTGTTGAGGAATTCGCACGTCTCAACACTAAGAGGAAGAATGTGTTGAGGAGGCATGCCTAGCAACACAGTAGTGGTGTTGAAGAATTTGCGCGTCTCAACACCAAGAGGAAAATGTGTTGAGGAAGCTTTCCTAGCAAGACAGTAGTTGTGTATAGGAAGTTGCATGTCTCAACACCAAGAGGAAAAAGTGTTGAGGAAGCTTGCCTAGCAACACAGTAGTGGTGTTGAGGAATTTGCACGTCTCAACACCAAGAGGAAAATGTGTTGAGGAAGCATGCCTAGCAACACAGTAATGAGTGTTTAGTAATTTAGACGTCTCAACACTAAGAGGGAGGATGTGTTGATGAAGCATGCCTAGAAACACAGTAGTGGTGTTGAGGAATTTGCACGTCTCAACACTAAGAGGAAAGTGTGTTGAGGAAGCTTTCCTAGCAACATAGTAGTGGTGTTGAGGAATTTGCACGTCTCAACACCAAGAAGAAAATGTGTTGAGGAAGCTTGCCTAGCAACACAGTAGTGGTGTTGAGGAATTTGCACGTCTCAACACCAAGAGGAAAATGTGTTGAGGAAGTATGCCTAGCAACACAGTAATGAGTGTTGAGGAATTTAGACGTCTCAACACTAAGATGGAGGATGTGTTGAAGAAGCATGCCTAACAACACAGTAGTGGTGTTGAGGAATTTGCACGTCTAGACACGAAGAGGAATATGTGTTGAGGAATCTTTCCTAGAAATACAGTAGTGGTGTTGAGGTATTCACAAGTCTCAACACTAAGAGGAAGAATGTGTTGAGGAGGCATGCCTAACAACACAGTAGTGGTGTTGAGGAATTTGTGCGTCTCAAAACCAAGAGGAAAATGTTTTGAGGAAGCTTGCCTAGCAACACAGTTGTGGTGTTGAGGAATTCACACGTCTCAACACCAAGAGGAAGAATGTGTTGAGGAGGCATGCCTAGCAACACGGTAGTGGTTTTGAGGATTTTGCGCGTCTCAACACCAAGAGGAAAATATGTTGCGGAAGCTTGCTGAGCAACACAGTAGTGGTGTTGAAGAATTTGCACGTCTCAACACTAAGAGGAAAACGTGTTGAGGAAGCTTGCCTAGCAACACAGTAGTGGTGTTGAGGAATTTGCATGGCTCAACATCAAGAGGAAAATGTGTTGAGGAAGCTTGCCTAGCAATACAGTAGTGGTGTTGAGGAATTTGCACGTCTCAACACCAAGAGGAAAATGTGTTGTGGAAGCTTTCCTAGCCACACAGTAGTGGTGTTGAGGAATTTGCACGTCTCAACACCAAGAGGAAAATGTGTTGAGGAAGCATGCCTAGCAACCCAGTAATGAGTGTTGAGGAATTTAGACGTCTCAACACTAAGAGGGAGGATGTGTTGAGGAAGCATGCCTAGAAACACATTAGTGGTGTTGAGGAATTTGCACGTCTCAAAACCAAGAGGAAAATGTGTTGAGGAAACATTCCTTGTAACACAGTAGTGGTGTTGAGGAATTCGCACGTCTCAACACCAAGAGGAAGAATGTGTTGAGGTGGCATGCCTAGCAACACAGTAGTGGTGTTGAGGAATTTGCACGTCTCAACACCAAGAGGAAAATGTGTTGAGGAAGCTTTCCTAGCAACACAGTAGTGGTGTTGAAGAATTTGCACGTCTCGGCACTAAGAGGAAAATGTGTTGAGGAAGCATGCCTAGCAACACAGTAATGAGTGTTGAGGAATTTAGACGTCTCAACACTAAGAGGGAGGATGTGTTGAGGAAGCATGCCTAGCAACGCAGTAGTGGTGTTGAGGAATTTTCACGTCTCAACACAAGAGTAAAATGTTTTGAGGAAGCTTGCCTAGCAACACAGTAGTGGTGTTGAGGAATTTGCACGTCTCAACACCAAGAGGAAAATGTGTTGAGGAAGTATGCCTAGCAACACAGTAATGAGTGTTGAGGAATTTAGACGTCTCAACACTAAGAGGGGGGACGTGTTGAGGAAGAATTCCTAGAAACACAGTAGTGGTGTTGAGGAATTTGCACGTCTCAACACCAAGAGGAAAATGTGTTGAGGAATCTTTCCTAGCAACACAGTAGTGGTGTTGAGGAATTCGCACGTCTCAACACCAAAAGTAAAATGTGTTGAGGAAGCTTGCCTAGCAACACAGTTGTTTACGGGTGAAAACTATTTCTGCTGGTTTTGGTAATTTGGGGTTTGTGGATGAGAAATGAATCTAAACCCTAAAGAAATGCACTGCACAGGAGTGCTTGTGATTCGAGAAATCAATCTGTCCAACTCCGGCCTAAACCAAGAAATGGCCGTTCCAGACTTGCTTCGGTCACAAAGTGAAGGAGATGGGGTTGATCTTAGGGAGGGAAGCGAAGAAGGTGTTGAGATTGTGGAGGTGTTGGCTGTGTATGACTTGTATCAGAAAGCTGAACTAGCTTTCACAATGTAAGCTATCAGTTCTGGTATTTGGATACGGTTGTATCAACACTTGGTTTCTGTTGTCTTGTTCTGTCTTGGAAATAGGGAGGAGAACCTATTAATACAAGTCTTTGAGCCTAACCCACGTCTCTCATGGGAAGTGGAGGAAGTGGAGTGATGGAGTAGTGGAGTTGCGTGTGTTAGTGTCACACGATAAGTCTTTGCCCACTTCTCCCATCATTACTAACCGTCCATGTCTTCCTGACACGTTCTTGTTATGGCGCGTTGTGCGCTGCACGCTGTGAACCAATACCCCAGTAAGTATCCCCCAGTTTGTGACATGTTTGATGTCTCGAATGTGTGGATCGTGGGACCCACAAAAAGTAGCATGTGATGTTAGATTAAATAACTAAGTTATTTAGGAAGTCGATACTTGTGAAGTATCTTGTGTATTTTATGCAGGTAATGCATCGAATATATTCAACATGTGTGAAGCATCGTTGTTTTAAGGCTTAACGGAGTAAGTCGCGGATTAAGCATCTTAAAATTGCATCACACCCAGCCATCTTCGAGTGATCGTTTGGAGGCTGTACAGGTAAGTCCTGACTTGGCCGATTACTTTGTGTGGAAGAGTGGTGGACGGTGATCGTGGTGATGCCTCACTGGTCTCCTAACTTCTGTCTTAGGCTTTCCGTCCAAGATGGTGAAGTTGGACGGACGAGATGGCTTACGACCCACATCTGCGACCGTCGGATTAGGGTTTAAGAGGTGCTCGAACACCAACCTTTAGCTTGGTCGAATCCAAGCATGGGACACGTTTTCGGCAGGGCCGATTGGGCATGCCTGTAGAAGGCATGCTGGTGTAGGTGTCTGTACCTCACTGTCCCATGGATATGTGATCTAAGCCACTCAATTTGTCTGGCAAAGAGGAGCGGCCGAGATTTATTTGCGACAGAAATCCCACGCCCCAAAGGAATTGAAGACCGCACGTCGTGCCTACTTCGGGCGCGCGTTTCGAGATGACCATGGTCGGTCTTGGCCGGTCGGTCTTGGCCGATCAGTCATGCGTGCAGTCGGCAGGCCAGTGTACATGTCCGTACCTTACTGTCCCGTGAATATGTGATCTAAGCCACTCAATTTTTCCGGCAAAGTTGAGTGGTCGAGATCGATTTGCAGGTGAAAACGCGTGTCCATGCATGGTTTGGGCGCACGAATTGAAACGACCAACCATAGTTGGTCTTGACCGATTAGTCATGTATGTAAGCGGGCCCACGGTGATTGTGTTGACATACTCTGGGCCCTTTGAATCTACATCTACACCCTTCATCTATGCCTGCGAAGATGGATGGTTGAGACTGATTTGCGTCACATGTGATGTGCCGCAAACCCTAATTAGGGTTTCACGTCCACGCTGCTTTTGGATGGACGAATTGGAAATCCACGCTTCTCCTTTGGGGAGGCCGATTGTACGAGGCACTTATTAGGCCGGTGGTGAGTGTGGTGGTATGTGTCCGACCACCTCAGGGTTAATCTAAGCCATCCAACCGTGCTAGTGAAGTTGGATGGTCGTGATCAATTTTAGGTTTTTAGTTGACTTTCCTTCGACCCTCAATTCTTCACGCTGACACAACTTCGGACAATCGTATATTGCAATCTGGTCAGGTTAACGAAGAGTCGGTCATGCAGGTAGAAAGAAGGTCTGTCGGTATACACCACGACGCTTGTTCGACCGGCTTTGGGATGATCCACGTCGTCCAACCACGCCGGTGACTTTGGACGGACGTGATGAACTTGAGACTTCCATATGCGGCCTTTGTACGATTCCTCCAAGCTGCTTCGTACTAGTATGGACATCCAACTTCAGGTTGGTGTTCGGTGGTAGTTTGGGAGGCATGGTAGGTATTCGACCGACTAGGGCATAAGTGGGCCCGCTGGTAGTCATTAATGTAGTAGCCTGCTCCTGCTGAGGATCATCTAGGGTTGGTTAAATCGTGCGGCCAACTTGCATGGTCATGATTGTTTCTGAGACTGATATGGACAGTTCAGATTCGAATATGCTCAATAGGGTTAGTATAACACACAGGGAGATGTAGATTGTACGCGTATTTCGTGCATGCCTCACTATTAATACTTGGAGATTCGTGTTACTCTGCTTAGAGTAACACTCAGTCGTCATGTCGCACTAATAATGAGAGTTCTGCGGGAACAACATAGGAAATACAAGGCTGGTCATGCATTAATTGATAATGATATAAATTCATAGGGTATATGGGACTTGTTACTACATGCTCCATTCTAGGTGAATTAGTAAAGTGAAGAAGTATTCATCACTCATTAATGGATTTATCCTTTACAGGATGTCAGCACATAATTTTGGCTTTTACAATTTTACCCTTAAATGAAAATCCACCATCAACATTAAGTCCCCTGCCTAGCGCATAATGGTTACACTATTGTGGGGTAGGCATTAGGTGGTTACATATACAGATAAAACTTATGAGACGAAGTTAGATGTTACAAGGAGAGGCGAGTCGTCCTGTACTTGGAGCATGTCACGTTCAAGAGGCGTCCAGGCGAGCGTTCCCCTAGCATGATGTCGGTATTGTCTGCTTCGATCGACCTTGTTATGCCTGCTTCGGTCGAGAGCCTGCTTCGTGATTGCTCCGCTCGAGCGTGGGGCTGATGTTCCTGCTCAATGGACTGTTGCGCATGCTTCGCTCGATCGTGGGACTCATCATGCGCCTGCTTGCTCGAACGTGGGCTTGTTATGCCTGCCTTGCTCTAACGTGGGCTTGTTATGCCTGCCTTGCTCGAACTTGGGACCCGCCGCGTGCTTGCTTTGCTTGGGGACGGCTGTGTCTGATTAAGTGGTACCCGTCGCATGTCGTCTTTGCTTGGAGCCGGTTGTGCCTGCTTCGACCAAACACCATACCTGTTGCCTCACCCCAACACCAGACTTTCCCCTTGACCAACACCGGCCTTGCTGATTTGACGAACCCCGGCCTTGCTGACGGACATCGCTGCTTCGATCGACACCGGACTTGCTGTATTTTTTCGTTCGGCCTTGTGACCTTGATCAACACCGGCTTCGTGGACTTGACCAACACCGTCTTTGTTTGCTAACGTGGCTCAATACCAGCCTTGTTTGCTGACGTGGACCAGTACCAGCCTTGTGACCTTGATCAGCCTTGACCAATACCGGCCTGACGTGACCCAATATCATCCTACTTGCGTGACGTGATATCAGTCTTGCTTTCGTGACGGGATATTAGCCTTGCGATCTCGACCAACACCGGCTTTGCGGACTTCACTAACACCGGCCTCGTTTGCTGACGTGGCCCAACTAGCCTTGATTGTTTTACCCAGCCTGGTGTATTTTAACGTGAATGTATGTCATGTCGTGCGTGACTACACATCCCATGCGTTTTCATACAAGTACTGACTCCCCCGCTTTTATTTTATTGTAGGATGAACAAAAGGGGTCATGCTAAGATGTCTTCTGGGGATAATGTTGATGCCAAGTCAGGGAGTATTGACATCTTCAAAGATATGCCGGACATAGATGATGAGTTGTTCACCGCGCCCTTTCAACTATCTGAAAATATCCGTTCCACAAGATAACCATTCTCCTATCGAATTCAAGGTTTGTCATGCTCCGCTGGGCCCTTATGAAGGATGGATGAGACGTATGTTGAGCAATTAGTACATCAAAGATAACTTGACCAAAGCGCAGATTATTGATGTATCTTGGGTGTTGAAACAACTTGAGAGGATGTTAAAGTGACTTCTGGTGCGAACGCTGAACCGGCTCCTGGAGAGAGTGTTGAAGCAGGATTTCTAAAGCGAACATGGGTCCTGGCGAGAGCGTTGAGGCGTCTCTTGAATAGACCATTGAAGCAGCTTCTGAAGCAAATGTGTAGGTGGCTCCTGGAGAGAACATTGAAGAAGGATTCTGAAGCGAACGTGGGTCCCGGAGAGAGCGTTGAGGCGGCTCTTGAATAGACCATTGAAGCAGCTTCTGCTGGAGGGAGCGTTGAAGTGGTTTCCTCTTCAGTTTGATTTACTTTTGTGAATTCCATGATTCTTGATTGACCATCTCTCTCGTGTTGAAGAATTCCTTGACTGACAGTGAAGGAATTTCGTGCTGAGCCTCAATCCCCAAGCGTGGTTTACATGGTTCTATCTTATATGCCCGATGGGTCTTTTGTACGTAATGGTCGTTGATATGGTGAACCTCTGGATGGTATCAATAGACAAGCAACAATAGTTCTTGGCAGCAGCTGTGATTAGAAGAGACTGGCAGGAAGAGGCGTGGTGGAAACTTGTATGAACGTGTCACCCTCTTAAGTCCCAGGTGCAATCTCCTTTGGTAACAGAACTACTTTTTCCACGGGAGACAAATTCTGAAAGCGTCTCTGATTGTTGTAATTACCGTCGATCCATATATGGAATATCTTGGACGTTGTTTCATTATTGCGGCAGTCGTGCATGTGGTACTAGAGTTGAAGTAGGCTATTTTGGACGCGCAGGATGTTGTATCTCGGTGGCTTTCCTCTTGCTGCTTCAGCGAAATTGGTTCCTTCTAGCAGGGAAGATGCTGTTGTATATGAGCGTTCAACATCTTCACGAAGTCCAGAGGATGATCAAAAGCGCAGATTCTCCAACATAGCACGATAGACATGCACCATCGTCTGATAGAGTGACTCTCCCGGATTTTGTTCGATATGACGCGTGGACATCGTTATCTTCTTGAGGCGTCTCTCTTGAGGTATCGGTTCCAGTGGAATATTTCCGTCATAGAGCGTTGATACGTTGCACCGGCATTCTTTAAACCAAATGGCAGTACAGTATAATAAAAATTTCTGAGAGGAGTTCGAAAAGCTATCTTACTTTCTTCATGCTCGTATATCCTTATCTGGTTGTATCCGCTACATCCATCCATGGAGGAGAACATGTCGTGTACGCTGGTTGCATATGCTAACATGTACATGTTAGGTAGAGGAGAATCGTTTTTGGGGCGGCATCTGTTCAAGTCTCTGAAATCCATGCAGCACCTGATCTGTCAATTTTCCTCGTGTCTGAACTGCAACCGGCTTGGATCCGGGTATGACATGTAGATGATGGGTGACCAATCTAAATCTGGCATTTCTTCATACGTCCAGGAAAATATGTCCTGGTATTCCTTGAGAAGTTGCACAAGTATCGTGTGTTCCTCCGCAGACAAGGTCGAACTGATGGAGATAGGCCTAGGATATTCCTCATCCCCGATGTTGACCACTTCGAGCTCATCAGTTGTGGAATTGGTACCGTCCTGCAGCTTCGTGGAGCATCCAGTACTTCCTCTCGTGGCTCGTCGTTGTAGTAGGCTTCCGTACGACCTTTCCTTGGCGAACCTTGGATGTCCTGAGAGTCTTGAGAGTAATCACATTCGAAGACACTCCTGTGTCAATAAGGGCCCTCTTGAACTCTGAATCCTTGATGTGTGCGGTGACATGTAGGGAACGGTTGTGACCTACCTCTGGTTGATTGAAGCAAAACGTCTCCGCCCGCTGATTCTTCGAGAGGTGTAAAATTTCGCATAAACTTTCCTAGAGAAACTGCTTCCTGATCCGGCCTCTGGTTCATAGTGAAATTATTGTCTTGAGGAGGATCGTTGTGAGGATCAGTTCCCAGTGTAGGAGTCTCCATGACAGGACCGCTCATATCTGATGTTGCTTCTTTGATCAGGTTCATGTAGGCCCGTGCCGCTGAAGTACCTTCTCCGGGTGCGTTGAATGCGTTCCTTGTTGTCTCCAGGGTCTGTCGCGGCTCTTGTGGCAATCGATTAGTTAATGTTTTAAGAAAAGTGAGTACCTCTTTATGAGTTGTAGCCATATCTGTTTGAGTCTTAGCAAGAACTTCCTGCCTCTCCATCAAGTCTGCGATGGTAATGGGAGATGGTCCTCCTCTCGTCCCTCCGGATCCTCGTCCTGACGAAAGAGTGGAATTTGTTGCTCTAGTGACCACCGGAGGCGTTACACTTAAGGAGATATCGGGATTCGCGGCTTCTCTGGTGATGGGAGGCGTTACACTTACTGGAACATCTCCTACTCCGCTGGCGTTGGTGGTAGAAGTGACGACTCCAAGAGATTTATTGACTACAATAGCTCCACTGACAGGTACATCAATACCGAGAGTGTTATCCACACTAGCTCCATCATAATTGATTGCTGATCCAGACCTGAGTTCTACCATCTTGAAATGGATTGATGATTGAATTGGTCCTAAGATCTACCCTTTTCGAAATTGATAAAGTTGAATCGGATATTGAAGAAATTGACTTTACGACCGAGAGATTAACCTCCCACTGTGGTCGCCAATTTTTTATGGGTGAAAACTATTTCTGCTGGTTTTAGTAATTTGGGGTGTGTGGATGAGAAATGAATCTAAACCCTAAACAAATGCACTGCACGGGAGTGCTTGTGATTCGAGAAATCAATCTATACAACTCCGACATAAACCAAGAAATGGCCGTTCCAGACTTGCTTCGGTCACAAAGTGAAGGAGATGGGGTTGATCTTTAGGAAGGAAGCGAAGAAGGTGTTGAGATTGTTGAGGTGTTGGTTGTGTATGACTTGTATCAGAAAGCTGAACTAGCTTGCAGAATGTAAGCTATCAGTTCTGGTGTTTGGATACGGTTGTATCAACATTTGGTTTCTGTTGTCTTGTTCTGTCTTGGAAATAGGGAGGAGAACCTATTTATAGAAATCGTTGAGCCTAACCCACGTCTCTCATAGGAAGTGGAGGAAGTGGAATGATGGAGTAGTGGAGTTGCGTGTGTTAGTGTCACACGATCAGTCTTTTCCCACTTCTCCCATCATCACTAACCGTCCATGTCTTCCTGACACGTTCTTGTTATGGCGCGTTGTGCGCTGCACGCTGTAAACCACCAGACCAATACCCTAGTAAGTATTCCCCAGTTTGTGACATGTTTGATGTCTCGAATGTGTGGATCGTGGGACCCACAAAAAGTAGCATGTGATGCTAGATTAAATAACTAAGTTATTTAGGAAGTCGATACTTGTGAAGTATCGTGTGTATTTTATGCAGGTAATGCATCGAATATATTCAACATGTGTGAAGCATCGCTGTTTTAAGGCTTAACGGAGTAAGTCGAGGATTAAGCATCTTAAAATAGCATCACGTCCAGCCGTCTTCGAGTGATCGTTTAGAGGCTGTACAGGTAAGTCCTGACTTGTCCGGTCACTTTGTGTGGAAGAGTGGTGGACGGTGATCGTGGTGATGCCTCACTGGTCGCTTAACTCCTGTCTTAGGTTGTCCGTCCAAGCTGGTGGAGTTGGACGGACGAGATGGCTTGCGACCGTCGGATTAGGGTTTAGGAGGTGCTCGAACACCAACCGTTAGCTTGGTCGAATCCAAGCATGGGACACGTTTTCGGTAGGGCCGATTGGGCATGCATGTAGACGGCATGCTGGTGTAGGTGTTTGTACCTCACTGTCCCATGGAGATGCGATCTAAGACAATCAATTTTTATGGCAAAGAGGAGCGGCTGAGATTGATTTGCGACAGAAATCCCATGCCGCAAAGGAATTGAAGACCGCAAGTCGTGCCTACTTCGGGCACGCGTTTCGAGACGACCAACCATGGTCGTTCTTGGACGATCAGTCAGGCCTGCAGTCTGCAGGCCAGTGTACACGTTCGTACCTTACTGTCCCGTGAAGATATGATCTAAACCACTCAATTTTTCCGGCAAAGTTGAGTGGTCGAGATCTATTTTCAGTTGAAAACGCGTGTCCATGCCTAATTTGGGCGCACGAATCGAAACGACCAACCATAGTTGGTCTTGACCGATTAGTCATGTATGTAAGCGGGCCCACGGTTATTGTGTTGACATGCTCTGGGCCCTTTGAATCTACATATACACCCTCCATATATGCCTGCGAAGATGGATGGTTGAGACTGATTTGTGACACATGTGATGTGCCGAAAACCCTAATTAGGGTTTCACGTCCACGCTGCTTTTAGCTGGACGAATTGGCAAGCCACGCTTCTCCTTTGGGAAGGATGATTGTACGGGGCACTTATTAGGCCGGTGGTGAGTGTGGTGGTATGTGTCCGACCACCTCAGGGTTAATCTAAGCCATCCAACCATGCTAGTGAAGTTGGATGGTCGTGATCAATTTTAGGTTTTTAGTGGACTTTCCTTTGACCCTCAATTCTTCACGCTGACACAACTTCGGACAATCGTATATTGGAATCTGTTCAGGTTAAGGAAGAGTCGGTCACGCAGGTAGGAAGAAGGTCTGCCGGTGTACACCACGGCGCTTGTTCGACCGGCTTTGGGCTGATCCACGCCGTCCAACCACGCCGGTGAAGTTGGACGAAGGTGATGAACTTGAGACTGCCATAGGCTGCCTTTGTACAATTCCTCCAAGCTGCTCCATACCAGTATGGACATCCAACTTTAGGCTGGTGTTCGGTGGTAGTTTGGGAGGCATTGTGGGTATTCGACCGACCAGAGCATAAGTGGTCCCGCTGGTAGTCATTAATGTAGTAACCTGCTCCTGCTGAGGATCGTCTAGGGCTGGTTAAATCGTGCGGACAACTTGCGTGGTCATGATTGTTTCTGAGACTGATATGGACAGTTCAGATTCGAATATGCTCAATAGGGTTAGTATAACACACAAAGAGATGTAGATTGTACGCGTATTTCGTGCATGCCTCACTATTAATACTTGGAGATTCGTGTTACTCTGCTTAGAGTAACACTCAGTCGTCATGTCACACTAATAATGAGAGTTCTGCGGGAACAACATAGGAAATACAAGGCTGGTCATGCATTAATTGATAATGCTATAAATTCATAAGGTATATGGTATTTGTTGCTGCATGCTCCATTCTAAGTGAATTAGTAAAGTGAAGAAGTATTCATCACTCATTAATGGATTTATCCTTTACAGGATGTCAGCGCATAATTTTGGCTTTTACAATTTTACCCTTAAATGAAAATCCACCATCAACAACAGCAGTGGTGTTGAGGAATTCACACGTCTCAACACCAAGAGGAAGAATGTGTTGAGGAGGCATTCCTAGCAACACAGTAGTGGTGTTGAGGAATTTGCGCGTCTCAACACCAAGAGGAAAATGTGTTGAGGAAGCTTGCCTAGAAACACAGTAGTGGTGTTGAGGAATTTGCACGTCTCAACACCAAGAGGAAGAATGTGTTGAGGAAGCTTGCCTAGCAACACAGTAGTGGTGTTGAGGAATTTGCAAGTCTCAACACCAAGAGGAAGAATGTGTTGAGGAAGCATGCCTAGCAACACAGTAGTGAGTTATGAGGAATTTAGACGTCTCAACACTAAGATATTTTAAAATTTATTGAATATGCCTAATAGATATAAAACATTTCGTTTAAGGATAGTTACTTAGCTCTGTCTCCAATAGGCATGTCCTTCGCGCATGATTGGTCTTTGGGTATTTTAGGCTCCCCATGAGTAAGCAGCATCAGGCGTTAGTGATGACATCAGGACGATGAAAGGTTGACAAACGGACAAAAGTCCCCAGGTCTTTGATGGGATGAAGCAAAAGTGGCCATAATTATGAACCTTGGCTGGATGCGATCACGATTCTTGAAAGGGACGAGTGTGGGGGCTACAGGCACGAACCTTGGAAGGGAGGAGTGGCGGCTACGGAACGATCCTTGGCAGGAAGGAGGCGTTGAAGCGGCTTCGGCTTTTGGAGAGGACATTGAAGCTTATGGAGTAAAACGCTGAAGCTTCGGCTTCGGATCCTGGAGCAGCTTATGGAGAGAACGCTGAAGCGGAGCGACTTCTGAAGAGAACGTTGAAGCAGCTCCTGGAGAGAAACGTCGAAGCGGCTCCTGGAGAAAACTCCAGTGAGGGCTCTATTAACCCTTGACATCGAAAAACGACTTGATTCGATATGGCATATGGGAAGACGGCGCAAATAGTGTTGGTCGACAAGTCGTGTTTTTCTCTCATGTTAAAGAGTACGCTTCTTCTGTTTGATTTTCCCTTGCAACTCTCAGAGCCTTGACGGTTACAATGTTGAAGTCCCGCGTCAATTAGCATACTGTCAAACTCGACATCCTTCAAGTGAACAGTGGTTAGGAGTCCCCAGTTCCATCTATAAATCATGCTTTCCAGGAGAGGTTGGGGTTTGGGAACAACTTCCTTGGCTGGAGACAGCTGCTCTCCTGATGCAGTGCGGTTGAGGGATGCAAATATGTCTTGACGCTGTGCCTTGGAGAAATATGAAATCTCACACAAATTTTTCATCATAGATTGCACGATTTTGTGGGCGAAGTCCCAGAAATCATGCAGATCCTGACGGGAAGAGGGTCTCTGTGAACTCAGGAGGGTTGCTGATTTTCTTTGCCTCGATTTTGGAGATGTCGTTCCTGATCTTCACGTGTGATGAAATTGGGTTGCTGATTCCCTTCTACTGGGATTTCAAGAGCAACGCGAGCCTCTTCATTTATAAACGCACGTCCTGCTGAAGTGCCTGTGCCGGATGTTAAAAGTATTCCTTGTCAGCTCCATCTGGGGTTAACGTGACTTTTGTGGTGGTCGCTCCGTTAGTGCCTTGAGGAAAATAGGTATCTCTTTCTGAGTTGTAGCAATGCATGTCTGAGCCTTACGAGAACCTTTTGTCTTTCCGTGAAATCAACAGTGGTAAGAGGAGGTCGGCTTCTTCGGGATCCTCCAGTCTCTCGTCCTGATGGTGGAGTAGCAGCGGCTTTGGTGACGATTGGAGCTGTCACACTTGAAGAAACGTTGGGGTGGCGGCAACGGATCTGGCTCTGGCTCTGGTGATCGGCGGTGAAACACCTGAAGGAACATTTCCCTAGCCGCTGGTGTTGGAAGGTGGCGTATTAGTGCCACTGGAAGGAGCGTTAGTACCAGGGATGATTTCAGCGCTAGTGTTCTCAGGGTTTGTTGCTGATCCGGACCTGAGTTCTACCATCTTGAGATCGGGTTGAAGATGAAATCGGGAATTGTAAATTGATATTGTAACTGAGAGATTAATCTCCCACTGTGGTCGCCAATTGTTTGTGGGCGAAAACTGTTTCTGCTGATTTCGGTAATTTCGTGTGAGTGCGGGTGAGAAACAAATCTAAACCCAAAACAATGTATTGCACGAGAGTACTTTTGATTCGAGAGATCAATTTGTACAATCCTGGCCTAAACCAAGAAATGGTCGTTCCAGGCTTGCTTCGGTCACAAAGTGAAGGAGAAGGGTTGGTCTTAGGGAGAGAAGCGAAGGAAGTGTTGAGGCCAGAATAGTTGATTCTGGAAGTGTGGGTGTTTTGCGACTTGTATCCGAAAGTTGAACTGGCGAGCTGAATGGAAAGCTACCAGGTGATTTCTGGATGTGTATTGTTCTCCTGACCAAAAACTTGTCGTTTGGTGGAAATAGGTGAAACCTATTTATACAAGTCGTAATAAAACGTACCCTGGCCTCGTAAGAAGTGGAAGCGGTTGAGTGGTGGAAAAGTGGTAACGGGTAACGCCTGGAATTGATGTTTCCATAATGAAGATGCATGTCACCAATTATTTCTTTCCATTACTAACCGCCTCACTCTTATGACACTTTCTTGTAACGGGCGTATTGCACGCCGCATGTTGTAAACCGCCAGACCAATACCCTGATGAGCATCCCCCAGTTTGTGACATGTTTTGATGTCTCGAGAGTTTTCGTGGAAAACATGTAGCACTTTGCTACATGTGGTAAGTTAAAATTGAGAGGCTTGCCGTAGGTAAATATCATATGTGATGCCAGGCTCGTTTTGGCTAGTAGTTGTGGCATGGTGGCATGCCAGTGACCGTGGCATAGCGACGTGCTAGTAGCTGTGGCATGGTGGCATGCCAGTGGTCGTGGCATGGCGATGTGCTAGTATTTGTGGCATGGTGGCATGCCAGTGCCCGTGGTATAGCGACGTGCTAGTAGACGTGGCATGATGGTCTGCCAGTGGCCGTGGTGTTGTAAGTGGCGCTGGCATGCACGTCTAGGAAGCGTGTCTGGGAATCGCGTCTGGCATGCGCGTCTGGCAAGAGCGTCTGGCATGCACGTCTGGCATGCGCGTCTGGTAAGTGCGCCTGGCATGCGTGTCTGGTAAGTGTGTCTGGCATGCGCGTCTGGTGAGCGCGTCTGGCATGCGCGTCTGGCATGCGCGTCCGGCATGCGCGTCTGGCAAGCGCGTCCGGGAAGCGCGTCTGGCATGCGCGTCTGGTAAGCGCATCTGGCATGCGCGCCTGGCATGTTAGGCATGCGCGTGCGGCATGCTGGCGTTTTTTGTGAAGCTAGCGCGTTTTTGGGAAGCTGGCATATTTTTGGGAAGTTGGCGTGTTTTGGGAAGACAATTTAGTATGGCGACCTTTTTGAGGCCGTGGAAGGTTTGAAGCGACCTGATTGATCGACGGGAAGAGGGCTTGCATGCTAGGGCACGGCCGCACTTTTAGCGCGCTGTGGCGGATTTGGTTGCCTAGCTTGTTTAAGCATGGTTTCGACCAACGGGGTCCAGTATACTGCGCGGGGCGCGAAACCCTAATTTGCAAATTAGTTGGGTTTATGAGTTCTTTGCGAGTTATCACAATAATTAGCTGTATTTTGTATGCTGCCACACAAAATCTTTATCTACAGAATGCAGTGTGGTTTCTGTCTGAGCATTTCGTACAATGGCCTTAACTTTGGTACTTGGAGGTTCATGCTACTCCGTTGCGAGTGAACATAAATCCGTCATTCCATACCGATTAAGGGTTCTGCTGGGGAACATAGCACAAGAAAGTACTCAGTGAGTCTCGTATTGGCGAGGTGCCGAAATTTACAAAGTGTTATGGATGAAAGTGTATTGAGCGGCTCAATAAATATGTCGGTGGAGAGGTTAGTACTCGCAGCACCTCTTCCTTGCAGAGTGACGTCAAATCTAATGCAAGGTTTTAAGATTTTAACCCTAAGCTAAAAACCACCATCAACAAGGAGGCTCCAAAGGCTCGGGTATTGTTGGCCCTCCATAGAGGCTCATTCGAGAATGTTGCAAGGATCTTGTCCCAATTTTCAAACACCTCCTCATCATTTGGAATCTCTGACAATTCACCATCCTGGGGACTGGAGAGAACCTTACATCAAATACCTTCGCGACAATGATTCGCCATCAGAGAAGAAAGAAGCAATCAAACTCGCCCAGAGGGCTAAACGATTTCTCAATCTGGAAGGGATTTTATATCGCAAAAGCTTTGGTGGGAACTTGCTGAGATGCTTAGACGAGCATGAAATCCCAACAATCCTGAAACAAATGCACGAGGAGTGCATCAAGGATCGAATAATATTTCTCCAGATCCATGAGAAATATTATTGGCCAGCCATGGAAGACAACGCAACTGCCTACGTTCAGAAATGTCATCAATGCCAAGTCCATGGTAATCTCATTCACACTCTTGTCTCTCACTGCATTATGTGAGCAGTCCATGGCCATTCTACAGCTGGGGACTAAACATCATTGGAAAAATCAATCCAGCATCTTCGAAGCAGCATGAATACATCATCATAGCAACTGAGTATTTCATCAAATGGGTTGAATCTATCCCTCTTCGAAGCACCACTGGAATCACAATTGGAGCCTTCATCAAGGAATACAACATATGTAGATTCGGCGTTCCCAAACATCTTATCACAGATAATGAAACTCCTTTTGCCAAGAAACATGTGAAATAATTGCTCGAGGAATATGGTATCAAATATATTTTCTCTACACCGTATTATCCCCAAGGAAACAGATAATCAAAGATTACCAACAAGACTTTAATCTGAATTCTCAGTCGAACGGTTCATGATAATCCTCGAACGTTCCATGAACAACTTCCTATGGCTTTATGGGCCTATAGAACCGCACCAAGAAACTCGATCGTAACTTCACCATATTACCTCGTCTATGGTGCCATTTCCTAGCCGAAATCAAGACTACTTTCAGCAAGGATTGGAACGGCCAGTGGAGTACAATGGGATGAAGCCGAAGTGTCGAATTCAAGAATTGTTGAACTGGACATGCTCGAGTCAAGGAGGTTAAAGTGGAGAAATGTGTGGAGGCTTACAAACAAAGGATCTTCAGAGCATACAACAAAATGGTAATACCTCGAACATTCCAAGTAGGAGATTTGGTGCTAATAACAAAGCATATTCAACAAGACATGTCTTCTTCCAAGTTCTCTCCAAAATGTGAAGGGTCGTATATAATCTTCAAAGCAGTATCCGGTGGATATTACAAAATCTTGGTTGTTAATGGAGGAGTGGAAGGGAATATGATCAATGGAAAGTGGCTTAAAGCATATTATGCTTGAACTTGCAGTCAACAATTACTTTACTTTCGAAATGTAATTTCTATTCCTTCAAAAGAGCGTGCAAAATGCTCATTCGTTCAAAACTCAAAAAAGGATTTCATTAATATAAACAGAGAAATTCCTTCATTAACATCATGATCAATCAATCTACCTCATTCAAAAACAAAACTTGAACCTACAGGAAACAACCTCAAATGCTCATTCAAAGCAAACCATCTAGCAGTGGATAAATTTTTGTCGAATACCATTTTGATCCTTTTCAGGAAATTTTCGGTTTTCACCTTCAATTCTTGAATTGCCCTGTCAACCCTTATTGACTCTAGCGCGAGCGCCTTCTGTTCCTCCATGATGGCAGTTGAAGTAGAAATCATGTTAGCAGCAACAGCCGCTCTATCAATCTTGATAACCTCGAGCCAGCGACAGAACCACCCTAAGTTGAACTTCAAAGTATCACAGTTCGAGATCATATTATCCCATCGGTAAAACTCTTTGTTCTTGTTCATTTCATCAATGATGGGCAACTGTCCAGCAACTGTGGTCAAAAGAGTCAGCAGAAAATTCTTCCATATAGTAGTGGCAATATGCCCGTACCTTCTCCAGATCTTGGTATAGAGAGATGCATAACACTTGTGAATGATGAAGCCACCGAGAAGTTGATTATCAAACAAGAATTCTCCATAGGGATGTCAAATGGGAGTCCAGCTTCGGGTACTCGCGAATAGGAACTCCAAGATCAGCATCTACGGAGTTGGTTGAATTATTGCCAGCACGATCATCATCATCATCTATAATCGCATACTTTCCATTTCTTCTCTTCCCAGTATCAACGACGTGAACACCAACTTG
Source organism: Papaver somniferum (assembly GCF_003573695.1). Classification (NCBI taxonomy): domain Eukaryota; kingdom Viridiplantae; phylum Streptophyta; class Magnoliopsida; order Ranunculales; family Papaveraceae; genus Papaver; species Papaver somniferum. The sequence continues at coordinate 109,250,423 of NC_039367.1, forward strand.
CAACAACGAGACATCTAAGTTCAATAAAGGTTTGGAGAATTGTTCAAATAAATCTCTGATCGACAACTGTAGATGGTGGATTTTCGACAAGGGAAAAAATCATAAACTCATAATTATACGAAGCTCTGATCCAGCAATCAGACGTGAGTATCGAGACACGGGTCTCTCATCGAATTCTCAACGGAGAGTACTTTCTCTCAGAGTACATGTAGATATGTAGTCTCAGAATACTTTCAGTGATTATTTATATATATTATCACGATATGGACGGATCCTAGGCAGCTTGCTCTGCTAATATAGAGCGATAACGTCTTCAGGAACAAACAACGAGTTTACCTGACTATATAAAGGATATGACTTACCGACAAGCTCATATCGGGATAATTAATGCTCCTAGACAGCTTGCTCTGCTAGTATAGAGCCACAAAGTTAATTATTCCTAATTACAATTGCTCATATTCCATGGTCGAATCCACGACTGATCCCATGGAATGGCAATAACAATTGCTCTTGTTCCATGGTTGAATATGCGACTGGTCCCACGGAATGGAAATAACAATTTTTCTGATTCTATGATCGAATCCACGACTTGATCTCATAGAATAGCAATAACTATATTATCTCATTACTCCGATTTCATGATCGAATCCACAACTGGTCTCATAAATGGTAATAGATAAATCTTAATTACTCCGATTCTATGGTCGAATCTACGATCCCTTGGAATGGTAATACTCACTTTATTAATCTGAACTCGTAGTCGAATCCTCAGCTGATCCTATGAATTAATAATAAACATCTTATTACTCAGCTTTGTGAATTATTCCCCACTGAATTCCACAATTAGTAATAACAACCGGGCGTCTGAGCTACCTCTAAGTAAGCCCTGATTCAAATAGTGAAAGTGTATTCAACGACGATACACTAACAGTCACTGCACGAACGAGTATTTCAAAATACAACAAAACGATGAACCTATGCAAAATAGGTAAGAAAATAATAAATAATTAAAAATATTGACCAAGGTGCTGGGAACACGGCCACACGACCGACCTACCGTGTCGTGGTCAGTTCCACGCCAACTTTATATTTTTAATACATTTTTATTATTTTCCATGATTTGATGAAAATTCTCTCATCTGATCAAATCTCCCTCGTCTCGAGGAAGCTCCTCGGTTTCATGGTACTTCCATAAATCCATAACAAATAATATAAAATTAAGGAAAGGAGTATGGGGCGTGACCATTGACCAACCGGCCATGCCTTGGTCTCAGCCGGCCCCACACCCCATGGTTCCTTATTATTTTATTATTATTATTATTATTTCTCTAATTTCATGAAAAAACTCCTTGATTTCATGGTATTTTTTGCACAAATCATCATGAAAAACCTCCTTGATTTCATGGTCCCACACGCTCATGTTTTTATTATTTTAATATTTTGCTTCCATGAACTCATGAAAACTCCTTCAATTCATGGAAACTCCCTAAATTCATCAAATTTCTCAAAATTCATGAATTTTTCATAAAATCCTCAAAATATTATAAAATTAAGGAAAAGGCACCACGGGACCGTGGTCACGACCGGCCGACCATGCCTTGACCAAGGCGGTCCCACGCCTCCTCATTCCTTATTCTATAATTATTTTTCATCATCTCATGGTGTTTTCCTCAGTTTCGCCGAAACCCTAATTTTGGCATATTTTCTCGAATGGATGCTCAATTGCACGCCAGAAAATATCAAAATTCTCAGGACTGAGACGCGGACGCCTTGGGGACACGAGAAAGATATCTTGACCGACCAAGATTGGCTCTTTGGCTCACGAAAGCCGGTCCCATCAATTCTCACAGTTTTGACCTAATTTACACAATTGCTCGTATTAGGTCCAAAACTCTTCCAAATACTTTGGATTTTCATGAAGTGATCGTCCGGCGGTCACGTGACAACCCAGGGCCGGTTTCATGACTCCATGGTCGGTCCCTCGCCTCGTCATAATTAATTAGGTTTTCTCACCTAAGGCTCAGACGAGCATTTTGAATAAATGATTAAGCCAGCATTTAATCATTCTTCCACCAACAAATCGTCAACTCTTCATGAGTTCTTCTTATTTGCTTATGTGAGCATATGGACACTACATGGTTGATCCAAGGTCCCATGTAGTCTCTCCCTCCTTCGTCCCATGGTTAAACTTCTGACGAACCATGAATTGATCATCAATTGATCAAATTAGGGTTTCTGAATCCAAGGATCATAATTCTAGATTCCAACCTTAATAATTTTACGACGGCCTCATGGTCATTAATTTTATTAATTAATTATGCTCGGTTCAACGACCAGTATTCTAATTAATATTTTTGGTACGCTGCCAATAATCCATCATATGAGCAACACATGCTCAGACGATCAAATATTCAACAATTCATCACATGAGCAACACTTGCCCAGATGATAAATATTTGCTCAAACCAAGGAATATTGGTTCAACAATCAATGTTCAACGATCCATCGAATGAGCAATACTTGCTCACTTCATCGTAAGAATTATACCTCTGTCTCATGACATGTTCAATTCATGAGTTTCAGAACATCATGTTCGACACTCAGCAACTACATGGACTCATCGTCCCATCAAACCACGAAGTCATCAATTGACTAACAAACCACGAGACGTCAATCGTGTCACTTGGGGGGATATCACTTAGGGTTTTGGTTTGGCGGTCTACGGCACGTGTGTTCAAACACACGATGGAATGTGAGCAAGTCGTGCAATCAGTTGAAGGAATTCACGAGGTAGTGGGTGGAAAATAGACCCAGTCTCCACATGTTGAGCAACTGGTTTCAAACACGATCTCCACTTTCCCACTCCTTGATTCCATCAACTTTCACACTTCATGGGATCATGGTGTCTAAAATTCCAGCAATATAAATAAGTCTCTGAATCATGATTGAAGCATCAACAGTATCATCAATCTCACGTCTCATCGACAACACGAGATCATCAACTCATCAATTGAGCAACTACTCCCAATTGAGCAATTTCAATCATTCAGAGCTTATCATATTCAGAATTCACACACCCACAATCTTTGATTACCATTGATTCCACACATTTCCCAGCTTCCCTCCTACAGATCAACCCATCCTCTCTTGTGACCGAATTTACTCTGGAATAGTCATTGTCTTGATTTAGGCCGGGGTACTACAGATTGATCTCTCGGATCTAAAGCACCCCCTTTGCAGCGGTGCATCTGTGTGAGGTTTAACATTTCGCTCGGTTCGAGGAGTCTCCTCTGTATGGTCGTCTCCTCGATTCCTTAAAAACCAGCAAATCCTTTTTCCCCATCTACAGATTGGCGACCACAGTAGGAGATCATCTCTCGGTTGCAATCTCACAATTTGACAAGATGGTTGGTCTTAGGACTAATTCAACTAATCCAAATCAAACTCTTTCAAATGGCGTTCCTCATACTACACCTGGCGGTACAGAAGACAGAAGAATCCCAACCTTGGCAGAATTGGCTCAAATTCTAGAGGTCCATACCAGGAACATGGACCTGATGAATAACACGGTGAACCACATCCTCGACTTTCTCATCAAATTAACATCCGAGTTAGGCGGTACCTCCGCTCCAGAAGTCTCAACACCGGGGACTGAATCGTCACCTGATCCTCAAATCAACAGCTTCACCACATACGAGATGTCGGTGGAACAAGAGGTCACACATTTGATCGAAAGTCTATGTGAACTCCTACACTTCTCCAGGGACCAAAGCATGGACACGTTTTCTGCACTCAACCAGATATCATCTAGCGTGCAAATGACGCCACCAAAACCATCAGTTGCAGAAGTCTCCCTAGTGTCTGAGCACTCGATCGACAACATCTCTTTTGGAGAAGAAGATCGCATGACGGATGAAGGATACAACCGAGCTTTGTATGTCACTGGTTTCATCAAAGGCACCGAATTTAGAAGAGCTCTTGTCGACACGGGTGCTTTTACCAACATTGTCACTATGAAAACTCTCAGGATGGCCAGATTCCCACAAGGTAAAATCGTTCGCCATCCCATCCTAATGACAGGATTTGAAGGAAGTCAAAGCCATACATATGGATATGCATACATAGATTTGATGGTAGGGCCGATTAGATCGAAAGCAAAGTTTCATGTGATTGAGCAAGAACCTGACTACCACATAATACTGGGACGCCCATGGCTCCATGATAACAAGGTGGTTCCTTCAACATACCATCAATGCATGAAGGCCCTGATCGACAACAAGATCATTAGCATTCCGTCTTCGTCATCTCCTTATGCTCATGTCTATGATACTGAGTTCCTTGAATCTCAAAAAAGCATCCCGGAACCTCCAAGCAAGATTCGCAATATTCCCCTTCCAAGCTGGAAGACTATCGAGGAGGCTGATAACGATCCGTCATCCTCAGCTGCTAAAATGATCAAGTCACCTACTACATCGACTAAACGCCATAACGATCAGGTCTCAACTCCAGGGTCAAACTTCACGACTGATCGAGATACAGAAGGGAGAGTCATTTATCGCCGAATGAAAGATTAGCAATTAATCTGGGAGAACGATGAAAAGTCTCCCCACCATGAAGAATCATGTCAGAGTGAACTATCACTTGAAGAAGAAGACCAGAACGCCCCACGACAACTACAAGACGACACTGACTCTACCACTGACGATCTTGAAACAATCAACATTGGGACTGAAGACGATCTGAGGCCAATCCTGATCAGTTCAGCACTATCACCAAAGGAGCGGACCGAGCTGATGAAATTATTGAGAGAATATCAAGATGTCTTCGCCTGGACGTACGAATAAATGTCGGGTTTGGATGAAAAACTCGTCACCCATCACCTGCACATCGTCCCTGGTTCCAAAGCTGTCAAACAACCGCCCAGACAATTTAGACACGAAGTGGAGGAGCAAATCAAAGTCGAAATCCAGAAACTGTTGGCAGCGGGGTTCATCAAACTTATCCTTCATCCAACGTGGCTACCAAATGTGGTACCTATTAAGAAGAAAAACGGTCAAATCAGATGTTGTGTCATTTGATGGTTTTCCAAAAGTTGTTGTAGTGATAGTGGTAAAAAGATTCGTTTCAGACTTGTGAAGGAAATGGAATTTTTAGATTTAATAAAAATATATATACAAAAATATTAACAATGGGCGAGAGGTATTGGGACTAAGGATTTGGCCGAATTCACTAAAAAGGGTTCATTCATATATTCTTTGACAATTTAAAACTCAATAAAATTAACATGGACTCTGATTTTGCCAAGATAGATTCTCAAAACATCGATTTTAAGTCCTAAGCAGGATGTGTCAAAACACCTAAGCTAATCATACATCATCAAATTAAATAACAACCAATTAATTCAAATCATATTTCAATTTTAAATTAATGCAAAAGTCATAAAAAAGAATAAAATAAATTTACCCGTGTATGAAATTCACCCTCCTCCGTCGTCCCAGTGTTGGGTTTAGCTCATCATGATAAAAACACGCTCACAATATTTATTTATTGCTCAAAGTTGTTTACAATGAAGAGAAGAAGAGAAAATGGTGTAAACAGCTAATGTGCGACCCACAGGAAGCGTCACAAAAGAACGATAAAAGAGAAGTGCTATTGTCGCTGTGGTTCTAAGACCCACACCTACGACCCAAGCCTGTGAGTCTGTTTCACTGTTGATAAACGAATGTCCCTGCGAGTCTGTTCTTGGTGTTTTTCATCATCAGCAGGAGCAGAAACAGAGTTTCATCAACTCTTGATTTCCCTCTCCTGAGCTCTCCTTAGCCCCCAGACTCTCGACACCCCTTCTAGGACACCCAGGGAACCTATTTATACCAAACAACGACAAAAAATCACGCTCATTAACTCTCCATGATCCTCCATCACTCGGTGTTAAAAGAAAATATTTTCCGAATATTTTCTTCCCTGAAATGATTCTCCACGCGTAAACAGCTTCTGATACTCCCTTATTTAGCTTCTACACGCATCTCATCCAAACACGAGCAGCACACATCAAACTTGCTGAAAATCCGTGAATATCATTTTCAAACCCGTGTTGCCCTGATTTCTTCCACGTGATTATCCAGCCAAATTCAGTCGAAACAATCACCCATACCAGCTCTGTTATGATATATTACATCTTTCCACAAAGTTTCAGCGATTGAATCGCACAAAATCACGTCCAAATGCAATCGAGAAAATCTTCCAGTAAAGAGCAAATATTTTCCCGCCAAAATATTTTTTTGAATTTGTGAAGAAGGTCACCCCTTATCCAGTGGTCGCCCCCTTTTCCGTTGCTGGAGTCCGAATAACACATGTCCCTTGGGGTGCGTAATTTTCTGGGGTGTTTCCAACACTTTTTCTGGGTTCCTCCGGTGCATTTCTGGGGTGTCTTTAGTACTCTATCCTAGGGTGTAAAACACCACTTTTCGAGCCAATTTCGCCGCAAGAGCTTATTTTTCCAAAAACGTCTACAAAAATATAAAATAATACAATAAGTATTTAATCGAGTCTAATAATACAGAACATTGAGAACAAAATAGACACATAAATGCGTCTATCAGTCAACTTCAGGAACTTGAACAAATGCTTCCCAAAGGATGATTTTCCTCTACCCAACATTTACATGCTCGTCGATGCAACCAGTGGTCACGGTATGTTCTCATTCATGGACGGACATAGTGGATACAACCAGATAAAGATGTATAAACATGATGCCAACAAGACTGCGTTCGTACTCCCATTGGGAATTTTCACTACACTGTGATGCCCTTTAGATTAAAAAATGCTGGTGCCACATATCAACGATCCATGACTGCCATATTCCACGACATGATGCACAAGCAAGTAAAAGACTATGTTGATGATGTGGTGGTAAAATCGAAGACTCGAACATCTCATCTCGAAGTTCTAAGGCAGGTGTTTGAAAGATGCAGAGAATACAAATTAAAAATGAATCCTTTGAAGTGCGCATTCAGAGTTTCTTCCGGAAAATTCTTAGGATTCCTGGTCACGGCTGAAGGGATCAAAGTCGACCCGGACAAGGCAAAAGCTATTACCACTATGCCCCCTCCACGTACCGTGAAGGAACTACAGAGATTTATGGGCAAGGTAAATTATATTCGACGCTTCATTCTTCGATTACCTCAACTCATTGCTTCGTTCACACCTCTGCTGAAGAAAGGAGCAAGCTTTACCTGGACAGCTGTCAACAAGAAGCTTTCCATAAAATACAACAGATATTATTGTCACCGTCCGTCATGAGGTCTCCAGTGCAGGGACGACCTCTGATTCTTTACACAGCCTCCAGTGACGTCGTCATCGGTGCACTACTCGCTCAGGAAGACGACGAAGGCGTCGAACGACCGATTTACTACTTCAGCCGCACAATGATAGATGCTCAACTCCGATATCCGAAGGCCGAAAGGGCATGCCTGGAATTTGTACATGCAATCCAGAAGTTCAGACATTACTTGTTATCTAACAGGGTCGTACTCATCTCCAAAGATGATGCCATAAAGTTCTTGCTATCAAATCCATCCTTGATAGGGAGACCGTCGAAGTGGCTACTCCAGATGTCAGAATTTGACATATCTTGCACGCCACCTAAAGCCATCACGTCAAGCGGTCGCAGACTTGCTCGCTGCTTTTCCAGGGGAAGACACAACAACACTACATGAAGAAGTGCCTGGCGAATTCCCAGATATCTTGGTCATCAAGGAAGAAACATGGCTTATATACTTTGATGGATCTGCCACCCCTAGTAGTGACACCGGAGGAGCGGGCATAGTGCTGGTGTCTCCATCTGGTGAAGTTTTCTCACATTCGTTCAAGTTGGATTTCCATTGCACCAACAACTCAGCGGAATATGAAGCCTTCCTATTAGGATTATCCTTGGCCAAGCAAGCAGGAGCAACACACCTCGAGATAAGGGTAGATTCAAAATTATTGGTCAACCAGATGAATGGAACGGATTCTCTCAAAAAAATCACACTTGCTCCATTCAGAACCGAAGCTCAGCGACTGTTGACCTATTTTGCTGACACAACGATCGTCCATACTGGACGGACTAACAATAGGCATGCTGATTTCCTAGCAACTCTCGCCTCCAAGCTGCAATTCGAAGGAGCACAGAAAATGATCACTCTACAGAGGCGTACAGTATCTTCAACTTGGCTCACTCAGATCGAAGACATTCCCGCGAACGATTGGCGAGCACCCATCATTCATGAATTGAGCAGCTCTATTTCAGAAGGCCAAGTCAGCCTCAAGGAATTGAAGAACTACTTCTTGCTTCATGGAGGGCTATACTATCGAAACCCTGATGGATCTCTATCACGATGTCTTGGGAGCGACGAAGCGGAAGAACAGCTCAAGCGCATACATGAAGAAGTCTGCGGGAAAACGTTAGTGGTAACACTTTACAGAAAGCTTCAAAGAATCGGGTATTACTGGCCATCCATGGAGACTCAGTCAAGAGCTTTACAAGGATCTTGTCCTGATTGCCAAACACCTCTTCATCACTTAGAGGTTTTGACGGTCCACCATACTGGGGACTGGAGGGAGCCTTACATCAAATACCTCTGGGACAACGAACTACCACTGGAAAAGAAGCAAGCAGTCAAACTCATTCAGAAAGCTAAGAGATTCGTCTATCTCGATGGGATCTTATACCGCAAAAGCTTTGGTGGAAATTTACTGAGGTGCTTAGCCGAACATGAAATCCCTACAATCCTGAAGGAAGTACATGATGGAGAACATCAAGGAAAGAGGAAACTATTTCTTCAAATTCATGAGAAGTATTATTGGCCGACCATGGAAGATGATGCAACCGCACACGTTCAGAGGTGTCACCAATGCCAAACCCATGGTAATCTCATCCACACTCCTTGTCTCCCGTTGAATTCAGTGAATAGTCCGTGGCCTTTCTACAGATGGGGACTATATATCATTGGTAAGATCAATCCAGCATCTTCAAAACAACATGAATACATCATCAGTGCAACAGAGTACTTCACCAAGTGGGTCGAAGCTATTCCTCTTCGAAGCACCACTAGAGTTATGATTGCTGCCTTCATCAAAGAGCACATAATATGCAGATTCGGAGTTCCTAAGCACATCATCACAAATAACGGAACTCCTTTTTCCAATCAAGATGTTGAAAAGCTGCTCAATAAATATGGGATCAAACAAATCTTCTCTACGCCTTACTATCCGCAAGGAAATAGTCAAGCAGAGAGTACCAACAAGATTTTGATCAGGATTATCAGTCGGATAATTCATGACCATCCTCGATCGTGGCATGAGCAATTACCCATGGTTCTGTGGGCTTACAGAACTGCACCAAGGAGCTCGATCGGTACTTCACCATATTCCCTCGTCTATGGAGCTGACGCCATACTTCCAGCAGAAAGCAAAATTCCCTCAGCCAGGATTGCAGCATCTAGTGGCGTACAATGGGATGAGGATGAGATCTCCAAATCAAGAATTGCTGAATTGGATATGCTTGAATCAAGGAGAGCCAAGGTGGAAAAATATGTGGAAGTTTACAAACAGAGGATCTCCAGAGTCTACAACAAAATGGTAAGACCTCGAACATTTCAAGTAGGAGATTTGGTATTAAAGACGGCAAAGCACATTCAACAAGACATGTCTACTCCTAAGTTCTCTCCTAAATGGGAAGGGACATATGTTATTATCAAAGTAGTGTCTAGCGGATACTACAAAATTTTAGCAATCAATGGAGGAAAGGAAGGAAACATCATCAATGACAAATGGCTCAAAGCTTATTATGCATGATCCATGAAACACACTACCTCTTCATCATTTCAAGCATTTTCAAAATGTGATTTCATTCCTCCAAAGAGCATGTGAATGATCCTTTGTTCATTAAACATTTCATAAATGAGCAAAATTCGTTCATACCATGATCAACTGTTTCACCTAACTAGAAACTCAGATTTATTCAAAAAGCAACAACCACAAATGCTCACTCAGAGAAAACCATCCAGCAACGAAGCCTCGTCAAGCTTCTTCTGAAAAATCTTAGTCTTTGCCTTCAAGTCTTCGACCGCTTTCTCAACCCTTGCTGACTCCAGAGCCGGTATCCTCTCCTCATCCAGTAAAGCGACATTCATGGAAATTGCATCGGCAGCCCCTGCCGCCTTATGAACCTTGATTATCTCAAGACGACGATGGAGCCAGCTTACATTGAATCACAATATCTCACAATTCGAGATCATTTCATCCCATTTGTGAAGTTCATGGTTTTTGACGTCTCGCAAATGCATCTGATTCATTTCCTCGATGATCGGCAATAGCCTCGCTACCGTGGTTAAAAGAGTTGGAAGAAAACCTTTCCACACTTATGTGGTAGCAATGTGACCATACCTCTTCCTAATCTTGGTGTACAGAGGCGCATGACATTTGGGAATCACGAATCCACCAACCACTTCATTTTCTGGGAAGGTATTAATCAATGGAGCTTCGAATAAGAGTCCAGCGGTTGGGTATTCACGAACATGGACACTGTCTCCAGTCTCCACGGATCCTGCAGAATCTTCACATGCCTGGTTGCTGCTTTCCTCAACCTCAACCACGGTCACGAACTTTCCACTCTTTCTTCGTCTTGCATCGACGACGACACGGACATCCGCCTATGATGAAACGAAGGAGTGTTAATCCCTGGACTCAGTACAATCTCAAGAGTCATAGTTTTACTTACAAACGATCCAGCTTCAGCACGAGCCGATCCATACCGGGCAGGAGCTCTAACAGTCCGCTTAGGACTTGCATTATGAGGAGTAGCATTCTTCTTACAGTCCTACGACAAATCATTCTCTTGTGATCAACAATCTCGATCGAACAGGGACAAAAAAGGAGAAGAATAGGAAGTGTACAACTTACTGAGATAGACCTTGTTATTTCACGCTTAGACTGAAGATCATCTTGAGAATAAATGCTATTGCTCGACATGACGGCAAGGAGGTAGGATCAAAACTTCTCTGCACGATGAAACTGACTCAGGAATGGAAGAAATATTTGCGTGGATCATAGATTTGGAGTCTTGAAGATATATATATCAGGAGATAGTCATCACTAGCGAATAGTCAACTCAGTTACGAGTTTCACTGAAACCCTAGGCTTCAAAGATCGATACCGAAGACGCGGAGAAAAATAACGCACTGGGGACTGAACATCACGGGTCAAAGGATAGGCCACGCGGCCTTGTACACGTCAGGAATTCTCAGCCGTGTGTTATGTTACTTCTCATGAAAATCGATAAGTCATGATGAATTTGGATGTATGGACATTGGTCCATGTCATGGATTCGAATAAATCGACGTTAAAAAAATGTTCATCATTCAAAGAAAAGTCTAATTGAAGTAAAGTCATTTAAACAGTCAAAAGAAAGATATCCACTATGAAGACTAAAAGGGAATGCTCTAACGTCTAAAGAAGATGGAAGTAAAACTACTCGTCGGACTCATCCGAATTGTCATTCATCGTCACTATCCTTCTCGGAATCATCTTCTTCAGAGTCACTGTCAGGATCATTGGTGAAGTCCGGTGGACGGAAGATAACATCATCATCTGAATCCGAGTATCTTCTGCTGCAGCTTCAGCTTCAATTTTCTTCATCATCCTCTGATGCTCTCTTTCATATCGATCAGGCTTAATGTAACGCTCGGATGGTTCCCATGTGATCTCTCTTCAGAAGCATCAGCATCAGAATCAGAAGGCACCCATCCAAGAATCGCTTCTCCTCAACCCTCTGTCTCTTACGCCGGGTGCGATCTTTTCACGTTGACGGGCATCCTTTTTGTCTTCAGCTCTTTTCTTGAGTTCAGCAAAAGAGACTCTTCGCTCACCCAAGGGAACATTAGGCTTCGCCCCTTCTGGGTAACCCTAGCCTTTGATTTCTACAGGAGCGTCGGAATCCTCATCAGAAGAGCCAGAGGAAGAAGAGGAATACCAGTAATCGTAATTGCTGTTATTGTTGGTCGACATTTTCTGGAACCGGAAGATCAAAGATTACTACTATGTAAACAAACCAACATAAAAGGTAACTCTAACTCTTACCTATTTACAATTCTACTAATGGTAGTTATGTAAGAGTTAACACCTCAAAATCGTTCGTCTCTTCGAAAACTGCAAAAACGAACGAAACTTTATTTATTTCCGAAACTGATTTTTCATGAAATCACGGACACAATTTTCATAATGTGCATTCACACAACTGACCTATGAAGTTATAACAATAAAATATTTCTATAAATATATGTCTATCCGAAGGTTCCTCAAAACACACGTTTTGATTTTTCGAAAAAAACAGCAATTAATGCAACTTGCATACATAAATTCTCAAGGATTTTATTAATGAAAACAAACTCATGAAATAAAATATCATCATATTTTGCACAATATATGTCACGGCTGCATATATAAAAAAAAAACTATTTTTCCTTCGTATCGTCGTTATTTGTCTTTAAAACGAAGGTTTATTTCAAAAATATTGTGAAAGCTCACATCTCATACATATGATAAAGTTTTGTATTTACATGAAAGCTCATAAGCAAAATTTTATCACTGGACACAAGTTCATCATATATTTTCCTTGTCGTCGTATTTGTCTTTAAAACGAAGGATTATTCCGATTTCATGAAAATTCACTTCTTTTATGATAAACCTTGGTACACATGAAAGCTCATACACTAAGTTTTATCACTGGACCTAGGTTCATATATTAAAAAAAATATCTCCTAAATCAGGGATTATAGTTAGTTTTCAAAACTAACGATCGAACGAACATACGTTTTCAAAAACGAGGGTTTTTCATAAAACTCACACTAATATACACACATGTATATAATTCATCATGATCAAACATGAACAACTCATGAAGGTCATAATCAGCAAACATCAAAAAAAAAACGCACCTGGTCGGTTTGGCCGGAAATCGGCCGGCGGCAACGGCGGCGGGGGTGGTGGTCGGCAGCGGGAATTTCTCCTGCTGGCGTGAAGGTGCAGAGATGATGGAGAGCTGGTCGTGAAAAAAAAAAGGATTAATCCTTTTATATCAATTTTATTTCCAAAACCTAATTTTCTAAGGATTTCCTATTGGGCCCGCCGCGAATCCTAACCGACCACGGACTCGTCGTCCAAACCAGCGGTTCAACACCAATTATGCTCATCAAACGACGCTCCAATCATGACATTGAAGCCTTCATCAAGTCGTGGTTTGCTCATGCTCTCTAAATCCGGTAACGTCTCAACTTACGACTAAGTTCAATTACTGGTATTATTATTTATGGCCGGAAAATCACCATTTAATGCTGACTGAGGAACACAGCTTTCCTCAGTAAGCAGGGGACTTAATGTAGATGGTGGATTTTCGACAAGGCTAAAATCGTAAACTCATAATTATACGAAGCTCTGATCAGCAATCAGACGTGAGTATCGAGACACGGGTCTCTCATCGAATTCTCAACGGAGAGTACTTCTCTCAGAGTACATGTAGATATGTAGTCTCACGACTGGACAACGGCATATCTCATGAATACTGAATACTTTCAGTGATTATTTCTATATAGTATCACGATGGACGGCTCCTAGACAGCTTGCTCTGCTAGTATAGAGCGATAACGTCTTCAGGAACAAACAACGAGTTTACCCTGACTATATAAAGGATATGACTTACCGACAAGCTCATATCGGGATAATTAATGCTCCTAGACAGCTTGCTCTGCTAGTATAGAGCCACAAAGTTAATTATTCCTAATTACAATTGCTCTATTCCATGGTCGAATCCAGACTGTCCCATGGAATGGAATAACAATTGCTCCTATTCCATGGTCGAATCACGACTGGTCCCATGGAATGGCAAAACAATTGTTCTGATTCTATGATCGAATCCACGGCTTGATCTCATAGAATAGCAATAACTATATTATCTCATTACTCCGATTTCATGATCGAATCCACAACTGGTCTCATAAATGGTAATAGATAAATCTTAATTACTCGATTCTATGGTCGAATCTACGATCCCATGGAATGGTAATGCTCACTTTATTATTCTGAATTCGTAGTCGAATCCTCAGCTGATCTATGAATTAATAATAAACATCTTATTACTCAGTTTTGTGAATTATTCCCCACTGAATTCCACAATTAGTAATAAATAATCAACAACCGGGCGTCTGAGCTACCTCTAAGTAAGCCCCGATTCAAATGGTGAAGTGTATTCAACGACGATACACTAACAGTCACGCACGAACGAGTATTTCAAAATACAACGAAACGATGAACCTATGCAAAATAGGAAGAAAATAATAAATAATTAAAAATATTGACCAGGTGCTGGGAACACGGACACACGACCGACCGACCGTGTCGTGGTCATCCACGCCAGTTTTATATTTTTAATACATTTTTATTATTTTCCATGATTTGATGAAAATTCTCTCATTGATCAAATCTCCTTCGTCTCGAGGAAACTCCTCGGTTTCATGGTACTTCCATAAATCCATAAAAAATAATATAAAATTAAGGAAAGGAGTGTGGGGCGTGCCATTGGCCAACCGGCCATGCCTTGGTCCCACGGCCCCACACGGTTCCTTTTATTTTATTATTATTATTATTTCTCTAATTCATGAAAAAACTCCTTGATTTCATGGTATTTTTGCACAAATCATCATAATAATAAATAAAATAAAATTATGAAAACTTGTGGGACCGGGCCCTAGCCGGCCGGCCATGCCCTAGCCGGTCCCACACGCCCTTTGCTTTATTTTTATTATTATTTATTATTTTTCCTTGAATTCATCAAATTCCTTGATTTATGGTATTTCTCTCAAATTAGGAAAAATTCCCTCAAATCATCAAAAATACCTAAAAATATTAAAAAATTAAAACTCGTGGGACCGGTCCATAGCCGGCCGCCAGCCTCCATGGTCCCACACGCCCTGTTTTTTTATTTTAATATTTTTTATTTCTCTAATTCATGGAAACTCCCTAAATTCATCAAATTTCTCAAAATTCATGAATTTTTCATAAAATCATCAAAATATTATAAAATTAAGGAAAAGGCACCACGGGACCGTGGTCACGACGGCCGACCATGCCTTGACCACGGCGGTCCCACGCCTCCTCATTCCTTATTTATAATTATTTTTCATCATCTCATGGTGTTTTCCTCAGTTTCGTCGAAACCCTAATTTTGGCATATTTTCTCGAATGGATGCTCAATTGCACGCCAGAAAATATCAAAATTCTCAGGACTGAGACGCGGACGCCTTGGGGACACGAGCACGCTATCTTGACCGACCAAGATTGGCTCTTTGGCTCACGGAAGCCGGTCCCATCAATTTTCACAGTTTTGACCTAATTTGCACAATTGCTCGTATTAGGTCCAAAACTCTTCCAAACACTTTGGATTTTCATGAAGTGATCGTCGGCGTCACGTGACAACCCAGGGCCGGTTTCATGACTCCATGGTCGGTCCCTCGCCTCGTCATAATTAATTAGGTTTTCTCACCTAAGGCTCAGACGAGCATTTTGAATAAATGATTAAGCCAGCATTTAATCATTCTTCCACCAACAAATCGTCAACTCTTCAGGAGTTCTTCGTATTTGCTACGTGAGCATATGGACACTACATGGTTGATCCACGGTCCCATGTAGCTCCCTCCTTCGTCCCATGGTTAAACTTCTGACGAACCATGAATTGATCATCAATTGATCAAATTAGGGTTTCTGAATCCAAGGATCATCATTCCAGATTCCAACCTTAATAATTTTACGACGCCTCATGGTCATTAATTTTATTAATTATGCTCGGTTCAACGACCAGTATTCTAATTAATATTTTTGGTACGCTGCCAATAATCCATCAGATGAGCAACACATGCTCAGACGATCAAATATTCAACAATTCATCACATGAGCAACACTTGCTCAGATGATAAATATTTGCTCAAACCAAGGAATATTGGTTCAACAATCAATTTCAACGATCCATCGAATGAGCAATACTTGCTCACTTCATCGTAAGAACTATACCTCTGTCTCATGACATGTTCAATTCATGAGTTTCAGAACATCATGTTCACTCAGCAACTACATGGACTCATCGTCCCATCAAACCACGAAGTCATCAATTGACTAACAAACCACGAGACGTCAATCGTGTCACTTGGGGGGATATCACTTAGGGTTTTGGTCTGGCGGTCTACGGCACGTGTTTCAAACACACGATGGATGTGAGCAAGTCGTGCAATCAGTTGAAGGAATTCACGAGGTAGTGGGTGGAAAATCGACCAAGTCTCCACGTTGAGCAACTGGTTTCAAACACGATCTCCACTTCCCACTCCTTGATTCCATCAACTGTCATACTTCATGGATCATGGTGTCTAAAATTCCAGCAATATAAATAAGTCTCTGAATCATGATTGAAGCATCAACAGTATCATCAATCTCACGTCTCATCGACAACACGAGATCATCAACTCATCAATTGAGCAACTACTCTCAATTGAGCAATTTCAATCATTCAGAGCTTATCATATTCAGAATTCACACACCCACAATCTTTGATTACCATTGATTCCACACATTTCCCAGCTTCCCTCCTACATATCAACCCATCCTCTCTTGTGACCGAATTTACTCTGGAACGGTCATTGAATTGATTTAGGCCGGAGTACTACAAATTGATCTCTCGAATCTAAAGCATCCCCTTTGCAGCGGTGCATCTGTGTGAGGTTTAACATTTCGCTCGATTCGAGGAGTCTCCTCCGTACGGTCTTCTCCTCAATTCCTTAAAAACCAGCAAATCGTTTTTCCCCATCTACAACAACAAACTCACAGACGTTCCAGCATCCGTACGAGCAAGCTTGAAACGAGCAGGGACCTTAACAGTCCGTTTGGGTCTCAAGTTATAGGGAGAAGAAGAAGAAAAAAAAAATCGATCTCCCTGATTCATCTGCAACAAATATTTTCAATATTAACCAACTGATGATTACATAAAAAAAGAAGAAGGAAAACATATTTCATATGAAGATATGTGCTTTAATTTCACGCCTCACTGGATATCCATTCTGAGAAGATGTACAACTGTCAGACATGATG
Organism: Papaver somniferum; assembly: GCF_003573695.1. Classification (NCBI taxonomy): domain Eukaryota; kingdom Viridiplantae; phylum Streptophyta; class Magnoliopsida; order Ranunculales; family Papaveraceae; genus Papaver; species Papaver somniferum. The sequence continues at coordinate 109,267,589 of NC_039367.1, forward strand.
ATAAAAGGTGTGATTATGATCAAAAATCTCTTATGTACGACTAGACTCAAGAATGGAAGAATATATATTGGTGTAAGTGAAAACCCTAAGTCTTGAAGGTCAATACACAAGATACGGTGGATACTTATCCTCTACAGATGGTCAAATTAGTTTTCATTTCTACTGAAGCCCTAAATTTTAAATGAGATTGATATCAGTGACGCATAGGAAAAGCGATGACATTGGAGAGTGACGGCCCATAACCATGGTTGGACGCGGTCAACGATCAGTGCGCTAACTTGGGATTGATCATTTGTGCATATCACACGTTTTTCTAGACGCACATGGACATTGGTCCACTTCATTCAATCAAAGGCGTAAGAGAACTAAGCAGAATGTATAATAAATAATTGTCATGCAGAAAATCCTAATGCAATATTTATGCAGCAAAGTTGATCAAATGATTAAAATGACATCTACGAAAAATAAAAATGTTCAACTATCCAGAAAAATTGCAAGCAAGACTAATCGTCAGATTCGTCATCTTCGCGGTCATCATCCTCCATGGAATCTTCTTCAAGTTCTTCTTCAGAGTCATCTTCAGAATTCTTATCAGGAACTTCTTTCAAGTGGTCTTCAGGATCATCATAAGTTGCATCTAAATATTCATCTTCTTCATATTCGTTGGACAATCGTTCAGCCTTCATACTAGGTGGATATGGTTTAACTTTGCGATCAATGGGTTTCCAGACAGACTCAACTTCTTCCGCATATGAATCAGAAGCTACACCATTGACACGAGGTCGAACCTCATCTTCATCCGCTAGTATCGCTTGCTGGAGTCGACGCCGTTTCTGCTGATAAGCTACGAGATTTTCATCTTCAGATCTTTTCTTCTGAGATATCTCATCACGTCTCTGCTTCTCTTCTGCATCCACTAAATCCAAGAAAGCGTTGATTATGCCACGGACGACTTTCATATGATCAAGACACATACCATGTACCAGCATTCCTGAAAGATTGATTTACTTTGGCATGAACATCTGTAGAAGTTTTCATCTTTTGCATGGTATTTATGGAATGTTCCACAAAAGAGCCACAAGAGTGGTTGTGACTAGGTATCACACATATCTGGGGCGAAAGATATGAAGTCACGGATACGTAAAAAACAAACACGCGACAAAAACGGCAACAATCCAACTTTACATGTTTACAATTTCACTAACAGTAGTGATTATAACGCAAAGGCTTTGATAATTTGCTCGTTCCTTCAAATCTGCAAAGACGAGCAAAATTCGTTATCCAAAAAATTAAAACTTGATTTTATAAAACGGTGAACGACTCACGTAATTCTCTACCGTGTGAACATTCACCAATTTTTCGTAAAACCGTGAACGACTCACGTAATTCTCTATCGTGTGAACATTCACTAATTTTTCATAAAACCGTGAATAATTCACATAATATTTCATCGTGTGAACATCCACTGATTTTTTTTATACTGTGTGAACATCCACTATCAAATTGTGAAAATTTGCATAAGATATTATTTCATTGTAAATAATTGTCTATTTTCAACGATTATTTAAAAAATCAAAACTTGATTTTAAAAAAAAAAAAAAAAAAATTGGCGTGAGTTACACGTAAAAAAAATATAATCTTTTCTCGTTCGAACGAGCATCAGTCTATGAAACGAGAGTCTCTTCTATTTTGGTGAAAATATGCATATTCAAAATAAAATAGTGTTTTCATGAAAGTTCATAGACAAAATTTTCTTCACTGCAATTAGATCATGTCTATTCAAAAATATATGTTTTTCTCGTATTATGGATTATTGCTCGTTTCTTAAACTAATGGACGGACAGACGTCCGTTTCCTAAAGCAAAGTTTTATGGATAATCGTGCATGCGTGTATATATGAGTATATACATTTTTAATGAAAACAATTCATTAAAAAATCATGAGCTTAATGAACTACCAGTAGTAAGTGGGGGTAGTGACATGAGAATATGGATTGGCACAATCACAAGAGAGTTCTCAGTCTCATCTACAGTGGAGTGCATTATAGAAAAGTTTCAACTCTACGATGGACCAAAAAGGTATGGCATAACTCAGTTCATCCTAGTATCTCTAGCTCAGTATGGAAACTAGTAAGAAATATATGTGCAACAGATGAAAATATGAAAAAATGAAAAGTTAATATTGCCTATAGATGCATATTCTGTAAGAAAGAGGAATAAGAAAGAGACCATCATCTTTGGTACTGTGATTTTAGTGAGATTATTTAGAAGTGGCTAGGAGGAATCTTTGAATTCATTAATTCAAGATTTTTTGAAGAAATGGTTCACTTAGCAAAAAATAAAAGTCCAGCAGTCAAAGAATTAAGGAAAATTGCTTCCTTTATTACTATGAAAGAATTATGGATTATGAGGAATGCATGTTTGTTTGAAAATAAAAACTGTAATGTAGAAGTTATCAAGAAGAAAATCCTTATGTTTACAGCTGAACATGAAGTGAGAATGAACGCACCTATGTGTAATAGTTCCTATGATTTATAGGTGTTGAAAGCTTTTGGTCTTAAAAGCATTAAAGTAAAGATTGTAAAAATAAAGGAAATGTTCTTCCAACTACCAGGTCATAACCAACTACTTATGCATTGTGATGGTGGGGAATCCAGGGCTGGCAGGATATGGATTTATTGGAAGGAAGAGTTCTGGTAAATATGTGATGTTGTATCTTGTGGTTTGGGGATCTCTACAAATTATTATTCTGAAATTATGGAAGTTCTGAATTCATGGGAGTGGGCTATAAGTCAGGGTTTCTATAACCTTTGGTTTAGAACTGGTTCAATTCATTTATTCAAGCTTTTAAATCTCATAAGATCCCTTGGTTTGCAATTACTAGATGGAACAGGATCTGTGAAAGTGTGGTCTCCTGGAGTTTCATTCATTGCTACAGATAAGTGAATTTCTCTGCTGATAAACTTGCAAAGAAAGGAACCAGTTTAGTAAGGGGAGAAAGAATAATATTTGACACAAGGCCTGAATTTTTGAGTTGTCTGGAAAATCCAGACCATCCCTATTTTCATCTTTGTTAGCTGAGAATTAATAAGGCTTTTCTTCTGTAGATTTCTTTTGAACGGTTTTGTATTTTTTGATACCTCTTTGGTTTTAATCAAATCATATTGTAAAGCAAAAAGAAACAAAACCAAATCATGAACTTCAAAAATAAATAATCGGACATACTTGGTCGGCGTCGGTCGGAACTTGGCCGGACGGTGATCGGCGGAGGTCAGCGACGACTGGAAGTTCGGCAAAAAATTTCCTTCCTCTTGATCTAGCGTGAAGAAGATAGAGAAAAGGCAGGTGCACGGTCGGTGGAAAAAAAAATAAAAAAAAAGGTTTCTTCCCTTTTATAACAATTTTATTTCCAAAAACCTAATTAAACAATGATTTCCTTTTTTGGGTTCGGGCCCGTAAACGCTAAACCGACCAAAATTGGGTGTCTGACCACCTGAATCAGCGATGCCTCATCTCTCCACGCTCACTGGATGATGCTCTATCATACTACCAGAGTCTTTATTCAAGATATCGCTTGTACATGACATCACTAGAGCAAATCGAGGATTTTGGTAACATCTTTTATGATTAAGTTCGACTACTTATTTCGTTTACAGGAAAATCACCATCCAGTGCTTACTGCGGAATATGATTGTCCCTCACTAAGAAGGGGACTAAATGTTGTCTAAATAGAAAGTTCTAAGTTATTGTCTAAATAATTAGAGCCTGATGATAGAAATAAAGTTAATTTTTATCTTTATTTTAGTCTTATCAAAATAAGCGATTGCACATAAGCAATCGGTTTAACAAGGGAATTAAGTTTCTTAGTCGAAACTTTTACTCCCCCTAAAGGTAAGCTAGGTAAATATTCAACCCAAACATCTTTGTTATTCCCTTTCTTGTAGTCAGAATACTACAACAGCAATATGATATGTTTCTTTAGGGGGAGTAAAAGCTTTTGTTCGGATTGAATATTTACCTAGCTTACCTTTAGGGGGAGTAAAATCTTTTGTTATTCAAATGTCACCATCGACATTTATTGATTGAATATATGCAGGTTATTGTGCTGTTGAAACTTGGAATCAAGCGTCTGTAAAATGAATTCTTATGTAGTTTGTTTATCCATATGTAATAAGAGTTATGTTACTAAAATTGACAAAGGGGGAGACTATTAGAGCATAGCTCGGTTGAACTCACCAAGCGTTTGTATGTCAAGTCTGGTTGTCATATTTTAGTGTGTCAAAACTCATCTAAAATCGCTTGATTATTTACTAGAGTCAGCTTCGTTTAGGTTAGAATAGAAAGTCTAGGAATGTTGAGACATACAAGTATTACTCCGAAGACCTGAAGAAAGTGAAAAAGTAGTGAACTACAACGACGACATCGTTCTTCTACTTGAGGTTGGTAATGTTGACTTGAACTGTTTCGTTTCTAACATATCTTTCAAGTCGTGCTATATTGAAAACATAACTGCGAAGCTGTATATACTGTACATATTGTATAATACTCTAGTGATGTGACATGTTCATAATTGTATGATCATAGTATTAGGGGATTAGACTACAAAGTATAACGCTTATCTTTTTAACTTCGTAGATATGACATCGACATAATCTTGTATATACTATTATGATTATATGAATGGGTTATGGGTTATGGTGAAGATTTCATCCTAGGAAACAATGTTTTACATTCGTTTAAAGGAAGTACATTCATGAACTTGTTTCGTGAATCGAAAGGGAAATCATTAGGCTTATTGGTCCGGCTATTCATTGCAAATTTTTGGATGACCAATATGTGTGAGATGGTAGAACCGATCGTAACTATGTTATGTATCTTGGTATAACTAATCACAATGACTGACTTATGATTTGGTATGACTTGTTTTTAATTGGTGTAATCGATCCTAAGTAATCACCATGAGATGGTATGATCGAAATTTGTAATTGGTGTGACCGATCCTATTAATTGGTGTAACCGATCCTAGTAATTGGTGTGACCAATCACAGAGTGTTGTGTAACCGATCCTTGTAACCCGTCCTGGTAACTGGTGTGTCCGATCACAAGCAATACCATGGCAATATGGAACCGATCCTGGACACTGAAGTAACCGGTCCTGGTAACTTGTGTGACCGACCATAAGTATTTTCATATTAAGGTATAACCGATCCTGGTGATTGGTAGAACCGATTGAACCCATGTATGTGATTTGATTTGATCAATCACATAGTTATCTTGGAATATAGGTCAACCGATTCTAAACTTGTTTGAAAGTGTAGTATAACCGATTCCAAGAATGTAAATCCATGTAAATATGAATAAATATTTACAATCAAAAGATGTCAACATACTTTGAACACGTACAGTAACTCTTATAATTTATTGTTCAAAGATATTTCTTAGTACTCAATGAGATCATGTCCCGAAATAAATTAAGAATCTCTTAACTAAGGTTTTTGGTTTTATATGCTTTAATTACCAGCAATTAAATGCATATCTCTAGAGAATGAAAATTAGTAATGTGCATTTACTAATTGGAGATTTTTTATTAAGAGATTTCGGGATCTTTGGACAAGCATTTATTAGAATTAGAAAAACTGAATGTTGTCATTCATTGCAAATCTTGAGAATATTTTCGGTTTTGGAAATTCCTTGATGTCCAAACATCCCTGGTCTATAAATACCTAACTTTGCATTTCTGGCAGACTATCCTAAGATCCAGGCAAACTTCAGTTCTTGTTGTTTCTGGTAGAGTCGTTTATTCAGAGAGGAAAGTATACTAATTAGGTGAAATCGCTTACGATCGCTCGTTTAAAGACTTTTATGGGATCAAGAAGCTCTACGAGTACCGTTGGTGGGAAACTAGATAATTGTGGTGTTATTAGTTTTCGATTGATTTGATTGACTAACAGTTGTTGAAACTTTGATTGCACCTAGTTTTTTTATTCTTGAGAATCTTCTCTTCTGATATAAGATTCACTCAAATTAGATCGAAGTATCGACGAGATCTTTAGAATTGTTGTTAGATCTAAAGACATCTTGTGATAATCCATTGTTAACCGACTCCGTTATGTATGTGATTGATCACAAGAGATTCAAGTGGTGTAGTGCAGGTTATTATTGAAGATTAAAGAAGATTTGAAGACGAAGAAGATTTCTTATTAGTTTGCATATCTTTGTGTGTGCACAAACCTTGATCGTCTGTGATCCAACTAGAGTAGGATTTTTTCGATTGATTAGTTGTTTGAGATCGACATCTCTTTATAGTTTCTCGTTGAGATCTATACTGATTGATTGCGAATCTAATCTTAACTGCTTTGGTAGTTATTGGATAGATTTTTGTAACCAGGCAAAGGAGTTTATTAGATTAAACGGAAGAGACTTTACGTATAACTTGAGATATCTTTATCTTAAAAGAATCAATAGAGTTGTTACCAAACAGATTCGTTGTACCTTTGTTGTTTGGAATATGATCCAAAGGAATTGTACCGGTGCTTGACCTTCGAAGTCGGAAGCACAGGGATACTGAGGAAACTAAGTGAACTAGGAGTGGTTGCTTGGTCTCAACTATACGAAGTTGTTTTAGATTTTGTATAGCGGCTTAATTCTGAGAGTATTCAATTCTGGACTAGGTCCCTGGGTTTTTCCGCACTTGCAGTTTTCCTCGTTAACAAAACCTTGTTGTGTGATTTACTTTTGTTTTCCGCAATTATATTTGTTTATATAATTTAAAGTAAATTGCACTTTACGTTAACTTCGATATACTTGATAGTGATCCTATAGAGTTTTGTTAAGTCCAAACCTATTATCAAGTATCACACTTTGGTCGTCGTATTATATCGATCTCGTATCCATAGACAATCACATAAAAGTGTGAATACCGAAGTTGTTGTATTGTCTCGACTTTGTCCTTAGACGATCACACTTGGTAAGAGGACTTATGGGTTGAAACAAAAATATTGTGGTGTATTTGGGTACCATACTCATGTCCAGTGCAAGCACACACAATATCAAAACCATTAGCACCAAATCAAAAGAGTGAAAACTAGTTTATAGGCAGACTATATATATTTATATTTCTTTTCTTTTTAAAAAAAAAAATCAATTCATTGTACACTAAACAAGTCTTCAGTTTCATGAACAACATCTGGAATACATATCACAGTTTGGATAAGTTTGCCTGTGTAAGTGGTGGTTAAGATTTACTCTCCCAAAAGATAAATCAACGGTTATGGATGCTCCTACAAAAAATAAATTTACACCCATTAAATTGGTGTCTCATTAATTGCTCATGATGAAAGATTTATTAAATTTTCGTTTCTCTTAATTAATCTAATAACTACAAAACTTCATTAATAAATGATTTTACTAAAAACTATGTCAATAGAAACTAATAATGGTTGTTTCTCACAAGTTATGGTTGTGATTGAGATTAGAAATGCATCAAATGGACAAAATTTACTTATCGTATCAATGATGTCTCATTATTTTTTACAATAATTTTATTATATAATAATCAATGTCATATTAAAATTATAATAAATAAATTACTCAATTAATAATTATATAAATGTATTTTTATCAACTATTGCTTAGATTTTCTAACAATTATATAAGTGGAGAGGTGGTCCTGGTGGAGTCGGTGAGCAGTGAAGATGGCAAAAACGTTATGCCATTGTGGACAGAGGTGGCGGAAGCTGTTTCGGTAGCAAGAGTGGTGGTGGTAACTATTGGTGAACAACGGTGGCCGGTGAAAAATAAAATGCGCTCATGTCCCTCAACCATAATAACAAGTATTTGATTAATCTTTTTATGTTTCTCCAAATCGAGTTTGTTGCATAGTGTCATAGGTCATATTTTATTTACTTTTTGCATAGTCTCATAGGTCATGTTTTATTTATTTTTCTTATTTTTGTATGACTTTGAATCTCAATCAGAAAAAACGACTAAAATAGAAAATTATGGTTATTTCATCAAATATGGTATGATTTATTTTAGATATTCCGCCGGGCTTCGACAAGCACATTTGGTAGGCGATGAGATTTTTCTCAATTCTTCAATGGATTATGTTATTTTCATGAAGATCACTTCCCCAGACATTATTTTTCAAGGTTGTCTATCTTATTTATTTTACTTTTTTTTAAATTAAACTTTGAAAAATTGAAACCCATTAAAAAAAAATTGAGTCTGATCGTTTATATATATATATATATATATATATATACATACTTTCTTGCATTTGTGATTCCGGTTATTTTCTCCTTATTGTTTTTCCATCCTCATTTTCAGATTACTACAAACAAAGTTCCTTAATGCTGGTGGAAATGAGTATTGAGAATCATAAATCATATATCCTATACCAAATGAGAAACTCATCTTAAGGTTAACCACCTACTTATTTTGTTCTTTATATGAATTATAATGTGTTGTATGTTTTTAAAATTATCCATTGCATTCGTGCTCTGACGCTCGACGTAGGGAAAACAACAACGAGCACAATAACACTTTGAAATGCTTTATTCTTTTGTCCTACCAATTGGATAAGGGACTCATCATCTTCTGATAACTATTTTTTTAGTGCTACTGTGTATGTTTTCTCCTCGGTATCAAATATATATGATGTTAATTTAAGTCGCTTCATCCAAAAGATTCTACACAAAAAACAATATATATATATATAAAATATAAAAAATCATGTGTTTAGAAACATCCCTTTTTTCATTCGACTCTGTATAATTTAGATGCTTTAATAGTTCAGTTTTGTATTCACCTGCTAAGTAACATGGTTTGGTCAAACAACCACCCTGATAAAATCTATCGCTCATAATTTTTCTTTCTATTTAATTTCATTTCACCACATAAATCACAAGCTAACCTTCTTATTCTTAGTATTTATCCTAATATTAATTGTTATCCTTGAATGAGTTACGCTTTATTTGTTATATTCTCAAACTTTGATCACACTGCTAAATATTTTATCTCAACTTTGTCGTCATGGTCTTTTAGAATTTCAGTCTTTTGTAGATCAGTGACAACGATATCGTGGTTTAAAAATAGTACTATTATAAATAGAACATATATTTCTTTTGCGCACATGTTTACTATTATAAGATAGTGGAAAGAAGATATTGATAACATACACATGTTTACCGCTATAATTTTGTCATCGAGACTGTTTTCCTACCTTACTAAGAGGTTTTCTTGGGCACACTTACATGATTTTAAATTCTTAGGTAGCAAACGCAAAATAATGCCAATTGATGAGTCATAATATTATAGTCAACAAAAATTAAGAGCTGAAAAAATTTGATTGTTAGAATTATTGCATCCAAGAGATTCCATAAGGCATTTCACACAAAAATATTCCTTAATAAATGTTTTAGCATCAATTTAATTAAATGATGGATAACTGAGTCTATTGTTATTTGGTTAAGTGGTTAACCATTTGACTGACTAGCTAACCATAGTTTCATCATTTTTATGCAGCGAATAACCACACATTTGGAAATTCCGTAGAATGTGTAGAAGTTTTGAGGTACTAGAGATCTTATTGTGTTATTGAATTTGTAAGAACATAAAATGTGATATTTATTGTTGAGTCCATACTGGGTTTTAACCTCTTTGGATTATTCTTAAAGGAGAAAAATTTAACAAGGATATAGACATTTTTAAATCCTACCCAACTATCCATGACGACTACATAATTTTCTTAATAACTAACATAGTTCAATGTTTTGGTTTTGCACGGTCACTGAAATAAAGGAAATTCAGAAGTGGAGTATCATTTCAAATGACTCATAGGATACCTTTATAAACTATAAAACACTATAACCTTTTTTTCTTTTTTTTTAGGAAAGAGAGTGTGAAAATTAATTATGATAAATTCATGGCTTGAGGATACAACTCTAACATACTCCACCCGTCCCTATTATAAATGCGGAGAAGTAAAATATCGTAGCCCCTTTATATAGGCGGAAGATTTCTTCCATATATATCCTTATTAATTGTATACCCTTATCAAAGAGTATGATATTCACAAACTTAGTTAATGTCATTCGTTATTCCCAAAAACAATTATATTTTATAAATACTTTATAGTGGGATAGAAACTCTTAATATATTCTTATTTTCCATATTTCCTAGATAAATGTGTTTTAATTGATGATGGTAAACCAGGTATAACTAGGAAATTTAAAAAAAAAAAACTAAAAAAACTTTCTTATTCTAAGAGAATTCCATTTTTCTGCCTATATATAGGGGACGTCGGGAGTATTTGGGAAGATGTCAAAGTTTCAAACATACTAGAAATAAATCATATATGAGTGCATGATAGACTGAAGACCGGAAATATCAATCAATTTTTTATTCACTTTTAATAAGGAAGGTAACACAACAAATAATAAGTATTAAATCAAAAATCCAAACGCCGAAAAATGCATATCATCATGCCCGTGTCGTTACGGCACGGGTTAAGCCCTAGTATGAGTTATAACACAAATTCAACGAGTCTCTTTTGCATATATAACATACACTATTATGTGTTTGTCACCCTAATCAATTTTGAAACTATTTGAGTTAACCAAGTAATCAAATTTCTCATTCAATTGTGTAAGAGCTTGTTGCAAAATATATGTTGACTAATCAAACTTATATGCATTTCGTTCTTATAGGAACTACAAAGTTTTTCATGCTTGGTTTACATAGATTTAACATTTAACTCATTCAATATATTTTTCTACGTATGATATATAATAAATCATGCATCGTAGAAATAATATCACCAATCAAGAATGTAAATCCAGCGACATGAAAGCATATATCAAGATTAATTACCCTTTCTCTATTTGTCAAACTAAAACATTTGGTTCTTAAAACCTTTTTCCAAAGATTACAATTATGAGGAGCTAAGTATCTCAAACAAGATAATAATTACAACCAAAATTCTTTTTAGTCTTACTATTTACACATTCATTCTTAATGATCTTGTGATATCCATTTCTAGCTAGCTCCTTAATATAAGTTTGGTGTTCAAACATACATAGGGTAAAGAACCCCCACTATTTTTCGACTCAAAAGGAAATATTAAATCAACACCAAAAGATCTAAAATTGAGAAGTTACTTATGCAAATTGCATTTCTTCCCATGTTCATTCAAAAAATTCTATAGACTTAGTTAGACATCGGAATTCGGTGTTTAATATCAATCCAGAAACTAGAAAATCTCCCAATTCATGTAAAAATTAGAAATAATTTTTCTATGCGAAAATAATGTGTCTAGTATCTACATGAAAATCTGGACAGGATTTGTATTCAACAAAATTCAAATCTGACGCGCTATGCATTCTTGCTCATAAGTAATAAACCAATGATTCAATTTCAAAACCTTTTGACACAATATAGAGGACGAATAAACGAACTTTTTTTCGTGAAGATAACATCACCGAATTCACTGCTAAAAATTTCAGTTTTAGTCACCAAGTTAGACTACGTGAAATGCCAAAAATATCTTATAAAATTCTCAAATATTTTATTTCATACGATGCGTTTAAAACTAGCAAGATTGGAAGTCTACATGCTTTGGTGAGTTGGGTAAAATTTGATACATCTTATCTTATCTTATATTATACTAATATAAAGAAAAGAGACGTTTTTCACATGTCCGATAGGAAACGACTCAACTACCCTTCTGTATTTTTGTTTTCCTGCCTATTGTCCCATATCGTGTTTTCTATCAATTTTCCCCCAAATCTTTCTTGTCAAACCGACTACACCGATTTTACAGAATATCGATTAGAGTTTCGATTTAGGTAATTGTTAGTTCCACATACCCCTCATCGATCTACAGAAGAAGTAGCAATTATAGATTCACAGAATATGGATTAGCAAAAGAGAAGAAGTTTGTAATGGAAGTAGCAGTAGAGAAGAAGTAGCAGTTTACAAAATCAACATTCCACATCGATCTACAACTGGACAGATCACATATTTGTTTAAGAAACCGCATCTCATGATTGGAATTGGGACTCAAATTCCAAAATTCCAATCGTCCCCAATTTCAATATCCATCAAGCCTAAAGTGACAGGATTTAACATACTCCCCAAATCAGAGTTCTCCAAGTTATTGCGATTTAATTACGTATTCAGATAAGTAGATGACAACATCATGCATTTACAAATTTTGTCATGGACTCTCACTTTTTTGTTAGTGCAATTTTGTCATCTACCCCAAGTTACAGTAGTTGTATTGTGTTTTTCTATGGGTGTCTCTATTATGTAGAAAGTCTTGGCATTGTATCTTAGGTCTGTCACTCAAAGCCACTCAATACCTTGCATTGGGAGTTTAGTATGTCTTAGAAATCTGTTTAATTTTCTCTTTTTTTTTGGTAATTTATCTTCAATGGCAGTTTGCTCTAATCCTATCTCAAATAGGTTCTTTTGAATCTAATTATGTCTAAAATGTTCCAAAAGACAAGACCTTAACATTTATCTTATCCATTTTTCAGCCATTCTAACCTGAGTTGACATCGGCTTCAATTCGTAATAATGATCACTGGATAAGATTTACAGAGCCAAGGATGCAAGGTTGAGGTAAGGATTTTAATCTCAGTAATATTAGCGACTTTAATCTTTTTGAAATGAAACTTTGAATGATTTTTTCATAAAACATATCCTTTAACATTTTTTATTGAATGGGTTCAGATTTAATGGTTTCCATGAAATGGTGCTTCAATTAGAGTGTCGATTTAATGGGTTCGGATTTAATGGTTTCCATGGCCTTAATTTATCCCCCTCTCTACCTGCCATTGCTGGCAACATCCACCATTAACGGTGAGTAAGATTATTAGATTATCAAATTATAAATATGACCAATCACTGTCCATTTTTTATCCTGACGAGATTGGGGTATACTCAAACTAATTTGGGTATACCCAAATTTAAATGGACATATGCCCTTACTAAAGGGAGGTGGAAACCGGATGAAGTTACTTTAGTACCCCTGCACTAATTAACCTAAAATTAAATCCTAAACCTAAAAACTAAAAACTGATTAATCTTCCTCTAATCTATCTTCTCTAATCCCTCTCCTCTTCTCCTTCCTTCATCTTATTCCATCAACCAAAAATCAACCAAAAATTTCAATTTTGATATTCTTCCAAAAATGGTTCGATCCAGTAGCAAGAGAGATTCAACAGGTAACATGAGAAGATCCAAATCAGATAGAAAAGGTAAGGAAAAAGTTGGAACTAGCAAACTCGAAAATCCAATCCCTGATAATGTTGAAAAAAAACCCTCCACCGGTGAAAAGAAGACTGTAAGTGATTTCTAAACTCGTCCCATTATTGTTAAGTGTTATACGATTGTTATATTAGGTTAGAAATCGAAAATTTTGATTTTCAAGGATTTTGGCCGGCAAACTCGATACTTTAAGAACATGCCGACTGTTGTTTGTTTTGTAAGCGCCGGCATGGTATTAGGATGAATAACCTGCCGACTTTTCATAGCATCCATGGCGACTGTTAGACAATAACCAGGGCCGGCAGGGTATATTAACAAACCATGCCGACTTACATATAGTCGTCATGGTTTTAGTCTTGTACCATGCCGACTTCAGGTCACAGAAACTTGATTTTCATTACTTAAGTGTCGGCATCTTTCTTAAATAGGACCATTACGACTGTTTATTAGTCAGCATTGTAAATGAATACAACCTTGTCGACCTGTTGGTAGTCGGCACGATTTAGTTTATCGACCTTGCCGACCAGTAGATGACCAAAACCATATGAAAATGTGTAACAATTTTCATCTCTCTCCCGCTTTATGTGTATGGGTAAGTGGTCAGGAATTGATTATTTTTCTCTGAGAAACAAGGAGAACAGTAATTAATTCTTCGCCATTTCCCCATACACGTAAAGTGGAAGGGAGAAGAAAATTGTTATCCAAATTTAAACCTTGCTGATCGATATCGTATGTTCAACTGTGTTGTTTGTTTTCATATCTCTTACTTGTGCATTGTTTAGGTTCCCAGAGGAAACAAAAAGAAGATCTACCTTGTTCAGTTACTGCATAAGAGCTATTAGAATTTATTGACGGAATTTATCCCAATGTAGAAGATCCTAAAGATGAAACTGAAGAGAATTTCCCCGTTAGGAAGTTACTTCTAATGGGTAAGAAAGATCCTGAAGAATTCCTAAGGTTTATGCACAGTCCTAGCAATCCCCTCAACTATGTTGAATGCACATCATCAGAGGAGGAAGAAGAGGAGGTTGATCCAAGAACTTTTTTCAGGGCATGTGAATTTTCTGGAGTGAACCCCTATTACAATGAGGACGGTGACTACATAGGTCCAGATAAGGGAAAAGCAAAAGTTGATGCTGCTGAAAAAGCTAGTGATGGTGAAGAAGCTAGTGATGTGGAGGAAGATAACAACAACAAGAAGAATCCATGAAATTCTTAAACTTTATTATATTTCACTTGCTTTAGAAACTTAGATTGTGGTTTGAACTATTTGAACTGTTAGTTGTTGGTTTTAGACTTGTTAAACTTATGTTAATTTTCAGTTTCAGTTGCTTTAGAACTTAATCTTTTTTATGAAGTTGTAGATAATTTTAGTAGTCGGCATGGTTTGTAAGCTCGATCTTGCCGACCTAATCATGTTATATGCTTTAGTGCTGTCAGGGATATGTAATCGGCATTGTTTGAAATATCAACCCTGCAGACCTAAATGTTAGTAATATAAAAATGTTACTTTTTAAGTACAAAGTACAACCCATTGAATGCTCAACGGCTAGAAATTTCAAAATCAAGATATTAGGTGTGTTGTTATTATAAAAGCATTCTCAACTTCATCCTCAACCTTGCATAAAGAATGGAAGTTTCAAGTGCAACACAACCAAATATTTGTAGTCTTTGTACACTAAGTGGTCATTTTGCAAACGATTGTCCCTTTGAAGGAAGCAAATGCACTATTGAAAGTTGTCCTCCTCCTTTGGTCAAATCTATGGGAGGGAGTTCATTCAAATCTATTGAACCTCCTCCTTTAGTCAAATTTATGGGACATTCCCTACTCATCTAAAACATTCCAAAGGGTCATGTTGTCCTCATAAAGTTTCATCCATTCCTTGCTCTTGTTGTTTGTGAACTTCTCCCAAAAACTAAACCTACAAAGAGGATGTAATGGACATTCCTTGTTAAGTTGTTGACCAATAAAATGATTTTGATCCACCAAATCCATGACAATTCTTCTATGCTTGAGTTGCTCCATGCAAACCGCATGTTTCGCTGCAGATGCTATAGATAGTCCCTTACTAAAAAAATGTACCACGCAATTCCACGTATCCGCCAATAGATGGCCACACTCCGGCATTCTCAACAAATGCTCCCATTTGAACGGTGCATTTCCCTCCGGGCCTTTAACACTAGTTAGCAAATCTTTAAAAGTTGCTTCTTTGTCCTCCATGGAACCTTCTAGCATCATTGAGATATGAAACTCCTTGTCGTTTTTTAGTCGGGCGGCCATCTTCTTTCTTATGTATTGGCATTGGGTGAGATTCTCTTCAACCGCTCCACTTAGGTGTCCCAATTGTTGTGAGACAACGTGAAACCCACGATTTCCATCTTTTGGGACGTCGTCGGTACCAATAACGAACTCTTGAATAATTGGAGGGAATTGTACGCGATACTCTTGCAACACCGTTTATACTACCTTCCTTGGACGACCTCTTTTATTCGCAACATCTCCTTGGCTTGCTTGACTCTCAATAGGTAGAGTGTCATTTGTATTCAAATTTGAGACCGTTGGTGTAATTGAATCCTTCCTTGGCCGACCCCTTTTCTTTCCAACAAATTCCACACTTGCTTGACTCTCAAGAAGTTGAGTGCTATTTGGATTCAAGTTTGAAACCGTTGGTGTAGTTGTTTCTTTCCGCGGACGACCTCTTTTCTTTTTAGCCGGCTCCTCCTTGTATTGCGCCTCAGTATAAACATGTCCGGATGGATCGCACTTTGTAGTCAAATGCTCTTTAATTTGTTCCCTTTCGGATTGATCGCACTTTGTACTCAAATACTCTTTAATTTTATCCCTTTCGGATTGATCGCATTTTGTACTCAAATACTCTTTAATTTGTTCCCTTTCTTCCGCCCTCGTCTTTGTGGTAGGTGGTCTACCACAAGGATCTTGTTTCCCCGGTTCTTGAAGTTCTTCCATAAAAGGGTAAACAATCGGCATCAACTTGTGCTTCATAGTTTGTTTGTCCAACCTATTCAACTTGGGGTACTTTTCAAGGATTATTCTCTCAAGTTCCATGTCGCCAAACTCTTCACCGGGATCTTCTCTTGGAGCCGGTTTGAAAGATAATTGCTTCCAAGAAGGATCGATATCATCAAGAGGAATGGGAGTTTTATACCTACCAAGCATATGACGACATGCAAGTCCGATAGCCTTCATTATCCTACACTTACAAGGAGTGCTCGGGTCGTCATACTTTTTATACTTTTTAAACAAAGTGAGATGTTTCATCATAAAACATATTGCCCAATGCGAGACATTGCAATGTATACCAACAAGCATCCAATTATCCTCCTTAAACTCCCTCAACTTCCGGAAGCTACTTTCTTGGAATTGCTTTTTTATCTTGTTGATATCATTATTAGTGTACTCACGGATAGCATGTTGCACCGTCACAATCCCATTTTGACTTGTGAAAAGTAGACCTTTTAATCTCCCATGAGCTTGCTCTACCATACTTGTGGATTCAAGTTTGAAATGTTTATAGTCGTAAGTAAAAGCATACACAAACCTCTCTTTGTGTGGCCTTAACCATTGTTTCTTGAAATATTCCACTACTTTGGGGTAATTAGTCCCCCAATCTTCCTCGAACTCCTTCAAGTTTATCTCATATCTTGCAATATTCATTGACCAAACCACATTATCCCACGCTTTCATGAATAACCCAAACTTGATATCACCTTCTTTTCATTCTTCGTCTTCTTTCTCTTTCTCCTTCTCTCGCTCCTATTTAGTTAGTTTGCTAACGCGTTCATCGTCCTCCTTTTCATGTTTAGTTACTTTATTTTCCTTCGGTTTTTGGATATGACTTCTACAATTCTTTCTAAGATTGCATTGTATATGCCAAGTGCAAAGGAAATTTTGTGCATTGGGAAAGACTATCCTCACGGCGTTCATTATTGCTTGCTCATTGTCGGTGACTATAACCCCGGGAGTCTCGTCTTCGTGGTAGAGAAGCTTCAAAGTTTCCAATGCGCAAATATAGCTATTATCCTTCTCATGATCCATAAAACACCATGCCACCGTGAATGATTGCTTATCCGAGGTTTGTCCAACAATATTCAACAAAGGCATGTTGTACCTATTCGTCTTATAAGTACAATCCATGAACAAAACTTGGTAAAAACAACGCGCCAATTGAATCATATCGGGATGCGCAAGAAAAATACGATCCACCTTCCCCTCTGATGACTCATGGTGTCTCACCGTGTAGTTTTATTTGTGTATTAACCATTGTGATTCTTCCATCACCTTTCTTCCATCCCATTCAATTCTTTTAATAGTTTCCTTGGCCGCATAAATTGTAGACAATGAAGAGAGGTTATTCTTGTCATCCCTCTTGAACTTACTAAGGAGCTTGATTGGTTTAATTCCCTAACTTGTTCGAACTCGTGCGGTTTCAACTTGGCAACTTGACAATGCCCAATAAGAGTTTCCGTATATTTATGGTTATGCCAACCAACATCAACTCTAGTCATTCTCCACATGCCATCGATGTCTTTGTTCCTACCAAAAATAATCTTGAATGCGCATCCACACTTTTTTGACTTCGTCTTGTACACCCTAGTCGTCTTCTTATCATACACATAACCCTTTCTCTTGTGACTTTTGTCTGGCGACCCATAACATTCGCATACCATTTCAAACCGCGTAGATTTTTGTTGAGTGTTTTTCACTAGAACGCACATCTTCTCTTTTGCTTTCTCAACAATCCAATTGACCGTGTCGTTTTTTTCCTTCCATTCCAAATCATTAGCATAATGTGCAGAAGTATCAGGACCCCTAATTTTCTGAGCTTGAGGTTGATCTGTCATCGGTACCAATGCAACAATCTATAAAACATCAAAAGTTAGTTGATATGTATTACCAAAGTCGGCAAGGTCGAGATATAAAACCCTGCCGACAACAAAACAGCCGGCACGTAAGCAAAATTTAACAGTGTCGACCAATCTAGAGTCGGCAGGGTTCAAAAAAAAAGATGTCGGCTTAAGTATTTTCAATTGACGACTCCTTTGTTGTAAAACTGAAAGTTGGCATGGTTTCAATTTTCTAACCTGCCGACACGATTACTGCTCATGAAAAGTCTGCACGTTGCTCAATTAACAACCACGCCGGCGTGTTTGGCCGGCATGATCGACAAGTGTCGACCCTGCCGACCCTGTGCAGGAAAAGTGAAAAAAACAAAACCAAAATCCATCATTTGCATGGAAAAATCACAATCTTCACCACGTAGGTTGTCTACCTGATTACTTGCAGCTCCATTCTCTTCTTCTTGGTCATTAGATTCTACGTTTGGCTCAAGATATTCATCACTTCCATACCCATCATGAATTTGAGGAAAATAAAAGTGAGGGTCATGCATGTAATCCATTTGATCATGGTCTGGTAGATCATCATACAAGTACTCATATGTAGGAGGAAAGTTAGAAGACTCCCCCACTTCAAAATCAGGATTTGGATCACTCATATCACAAATTTCTCAAAAACCCTAACTCCCCCCCCCCCCCCCCCCCCCAAACTTCCTCTACTACTTCATTCTACTTCTCTCTCTAATTTATTTCTAAAACCCAATTTATAAATCAACTAACTAATTTAACTAATCTAATCATTTTAATTAAATTAGTGCTAATCATTGTGGGGACATTTTAACCATAATGACCACATTTTGTCTTATTGGGTATACCCCAATTAATTTGGGTATACCCCAATCAAGCCAGGTTTTTTTATCGAATAGTCTTAAGGAAAACACTTTAAATTACCAAATTCATTGTTAGGCAAAAACTTCATATCACTATCCATCTTCAATTATACCCGGCAAATGTTTGTAAAACAACAACCAAAAATATTTAAGTTTCAACTCTCAAGTAGCTAAAGTGACTTCTTAAGAAAAAAAGAGGAGTAGAAATTATTTTTAAGTCATGTGATTCATCGTGATGGTATATACACAATTTCGTCAGTCCATATCATGGAGCAAAGGGTATGGACCGTAAGGTCGGTTTTCATTTGTCTGATCGTGTTTATGAAAGTCGTCCTCTTTCCATTTTCTAATTAACTTAATGCAAACTCTGTTATAAAGGCATACCTAATACTTTGTTGTAAATTAATTAAAATTAATGCTTTACAATCTATTCTATTTCGTTGTTTTTGAAACCTATTATAGGGACTCCAAGCATTTGGTTTTGAGGGCTCCTATGGATTCAACTATCCTAAATATAGATGTGGGGGACCTATTTTGTTATCAAAAATACAAAAATATTCTTCGAAAACCTAAATCTAATTAAATCAAAAACAAAACCTAAATAATAGTGTGACATAAAGAAACAGACAGAGAAAGTAGATAGATAAGAAGAATTCTTATTAATGTGTGTGTGGAAAATTGAGAACACAACCTCTATTTACATAGGCTAGACACAAGGGCATCCCGGTAATAAACGGGATTTACCCTGGATACTATTAACATATATAAACATTTATAACACTCCCCCTGATGAGCACTGTGTCTAAGTCACAAAAATATATCAGGAAAATCAAGAGAGAAAAAACCTGAAATGTGTGAGGATCAGAACAGTGTTGGACACGCATATGCTTCCTCATTAAGACCTTGACAAGTAAACCCAGTGGGACAAACCTTGACGAAGGAAAGAGTACAATGCGTTTAAGTCCTAATGATGCTCCCCCTGATGGATACTTCAGCGAAATTTTGGCCTACAAATCTTTAAGTTGACGCATTCCAATCTTGTGAACTAGTTTCTTGAATGTAGGAGTTGGTAACTCCTTAGTGAAGAGGTCTGCTAGATTGCGATTTGAACGTACTTGTTGGATATCAATTTCACCATCATTTTGTAGATCATGTGAGAAAAAGAACTTCAGACTGATGTGCTCTATTCAATCACCTTTGATGAATCCTTCCTTTAGTTGTGCAATACAAGCAGTATTGTCTTCGTATAATATTGTTGGTGAATCTTCAGTTGAAGGAAGTCCACATGATTCTTGAATATGATGTATTACTGACCTTAACCAGACGCTCTCACGGCTTGCTTAATGGATTGCTATTAGTTCATAATGATTTGTAGATGTAGCTGAAATCATTTGCTTCACTGTCCTCCAAGATATAGTTGCATCCCCATAAGTAAACAAATACCCAGTTTGTGATCGTCCTTTGTGTGGATCTGAAAGATAACTTGCATCTGCGTACCCAATTAGTTTTGGTTTAGATTCACAAGGGTAAAATAGACCTAAATCAATAGTGCCACTAAGATAATGTAATAAGTTCTTGATTCCATTCCAGTGTCTTCGATTTGGAGCAGAACTATATCTAGCTAACAGATTAACTGAAAATGCAATATCTGGCCTTGTGCAATTTGCAAGATACATAAGAGCACCAATTGCACTTAGATATGGCACTTCTGGACTAAGAAGTTCTTCACCATCTTCTTTAGGTCGAAATGGGTCTGTATTCACGTCAAGTGATCTCACAACCATGGAGGAACTCAGTGGATGTGCTTTGTCCATATAAAATCGTTTTAAGATTTTTTCTGTGTAAGTAGATTGATGGACAAATATCCCATTTGAGACATGCTCAATTTGTAAACCAAGACAATACTTAGTTTTACTAAGATCTTTCATCTCAAATTCCTTCTGCAAGTAAGCAACAGTTTCAGTGAGTTCTTTTAGGGTTCCAACAAGATTTAGATCATCAACGTATACTGTAATAATATCAAACCCATAATTGGATTTCTTAATAAAAAACACATGGACAAATAGTGTTAGAGCATAGATCGGTCGACCTCGCATGCGTTGCTATCTAAAGCATGTTTGTCAATGTTAGTGATCAAAACTATGAGTGCTTATTTCTAGTCTACATAGATAAGTCTCGAACTAGGATAGAAAAGTGTAGTTGAGATCAAGGACTTCATGTCGATTCACCATACAACGACGAAGATCTACTCAAGGAACCGTGGAACTTCATCAACAAAAAGGCATGTGGAGACTTGAACTTATTTATCACTCAAAAGTCTATCTCTTATTTCTCCTACTTCTTATGAGACAAAAGTCGTATGCTATATAGACTGGATCATACACATTTTCGAGCCGAGTATATCTCGCCTATATATATCTCGAAATCATGTGTTGGTAAAGCGTTTCGCTTTGATCGGGTTTATCTTCACTAAATGACGAAAGTCATATTGTTTCAATCACTTTAAAAATCGCTTTGACGAGAAATAGTGTAACAACTATATAACGTCCTCTAAGAATGTTTCAATGGTTGGAATGAGAGTTTAGGTATATATAACCAATGATGGATATAAGCATTGTGTGGAAACACATATTTGCATAAGTCTTATTCCTTAATCCGAAGTTTGTGAACTTTGTTGATTGAGAGAAACCGGAGGAATTGGCTTTGCCAAGTCCGCGAACTGACGGAAGTTCTCTTGCCGAGAATTTCTGCTGGGATTTTTCAAAAACTCGTCTGCGTGTTTAGTCCGCGAGATCAGTCCGCGAACTGGAGGAAGTCTCCTTGCCGAGATTTTCTACTGAGTTTGGAAAACTCTGTCGGTTGTCTTAAGTCCGCGAACTTGTTTGCATACTTGAGTGGGTTATGATCTAAATATGTGCTCTGAACATGAAACTTAAATTACTAAGGAATACAGTATACAAACCGTGGCTATAAAGTTCATGAGCCGATTCAATCGAATCGAATCATCTTTGTTTCAATTTTGTCTTGTGTAGTTACATAAGATCTCATAGCAATTTAACAACTCTCTAACTAGTTCATTTGAGTCAATTTAATTAGTTATGGTGAAGAAGAACAAGGTTAATATGAAATGCTCATATGGTTGACCTTTTGGGTTACTATGTTGAACCAACATACACGTACACGTTTGGGCACGGTTTTAACAAACTCAGTAAACGTATATCTCAAGTGTGTGTGACAAGCTAAGTTTTTGATCTAACGGTTGAGATATATTAGCTTGAATCTAAATCAGGTTTTCATCTAACGGTGAATATTGATTGCTTTGTAACTAAGGTAAAACCCTGATTTGAAGACTATATATAGGAGACATCTAGCATTGGGAAAAACTAATCCTCAAACGTCTGTTTGATACTAGTGCGCTCGCTAGAGTCGATTATCCTTTAACCTTTGGTTTTCTTCTCTAAAACCAGGTTAACGACTTAAAGACTTCATTGGTATTGTGAAGCCAGACCGATACTACTTTTATCGTAGTTGTGTGATCTGATCTTACATCTTCTATCGTACGAGTACAATCTTTAATTGGCTTGAGATAGTGAGAGTTCTCCGATAGGCAAGATAAAGAAGTCACAAATATCTTAGTCTCACTGTTTGTGATTCCTCGACGTCCTCTTGTGTATTCAAGTAAGACTGTTGAGAGGTGATTGATTAATCTAGGTTGTTCTTCGGGAATATAAGACCGGATTATCAATTGGTTCCCGTTCACCTTGATTTCATATCTTAAGACGGAACAAAAACCTAGGGTTTTTCTGTGGGAGACACATTTATCCTTTGATAGACTTTTCTGTGTGAGACAGATTTGTTTATTATCAAGTCTGCGATTTTGGGTTGCAGCAACTCTTGGTTGTGAGTGAGATCAACTAAGGTAATCAAGTGCGCAGTATCCTTCTGGGATCAGAGGCATAGGAGTACGACTGTACCTTGAATTAGTGGGAGACTGATTGGGGTTCAACTATAGTTCAGTCCGAAGTTAGCTTGGAGTAGGCTAGTGTCTGTAGCGGCTTAATACAGTGTGTGATCAATCTGGACTAGGTACCGAGGTTTTTCTGCATTTGCAGTTTCCTCGTTAACAAAATTTCTGTTGTCTGTGTTATTTCATTTTCCGCATTATATTGTTTATCTTTATAATTGAAATAATACATGTTGTGCGTTAAAGGTTAATCGATTGGAGATCTGACCTTGTGGTTGTCGATTTCATTGATTAACACTTGGACATTGGTGAAAAAGCGGGGGTCTAACAACACCACCCAATATTTCGACTAGCAGTCTGTATGGACTAACTCTGAAACACTTTGCTAGAGAATCAACTAGACAGTCAGAATCAATCTAGATATAAAGTATCTCAAGGAGTTATTATCTCAATCTCTCGATTTGATCTTTACTCAAGCAAATAGAAATCTGCGAGTCTTTATCAAAGAGAGGTAACTTGGACGGTACCAAAGACCAATGTCCAAGGATCAATCAACAACCAAAGGTTGGATTTCCAATTTATGATCACGAACGCACAACCTGTATTATTTCAATTATTTAAAATATAATGCGGAAAAAAATAACAAAACACCGGAAATTTTGTTAACGAGGAAACCACAAATGCAGAAAAACCCCGGGACCTAGTCCAGATTGAATACACACTGTATTAAGCCGCTACAGACACTATCCTACTGCAAAATAACTTCGGACTGGACTATAGTTTAACCCCTATCAATCTCCCACTGATACAAGGTATAGTTGTACTCCTACGCCTCTGATCCCAGCGGGATACTGCGCGCTTGATTCACTTAGCTGATCTCACCCACAACCAAGAGTTGTTGTAACCAAAAATCACAGACTTGATAATAAACAGATCTGTCTCACACGGAAAAGTCTATAAAAGGATAAATCTGTCTCCCACAGATAAACCCTAGGTTTTGTTCCGTCTTTAGATATAAAATCAAGGTAACATGAACCAATTGATAATCCGATCTTATATTCCTGAAGAACAACCTAGATTAATCAATCACCTCTCTACAATCCTTCCTGACTACACAAGCGGATTGTCGAGGAATCACAAACAGTGAGACGAAGATGTTTGTAACTTCTTTATCTTTCCTATCGGAGAACTCTCACGATCTCAAACCAATAAATCGATTGTACTCATACGATAGAAGATGCAAGATCAGATCACACAACTACGATAAAGTAGTATCGGTCTGGCTTCACAATCTCAATGAATTCTTTAAGTCGTTATCCTGATTTTAAAGAAGAAAATCAAAGGTTAATGGAGATCGACTCTAGCGGGCGCACTAGTAGCACACATACGTGTGGGGATTAGTTTTGCACAATGCTAGATGTCTCCTTTATATAGCCTTCAAATCAGGGTTTTGCCTTAGTTACAAAGCAATCCATATTCACCGTTAGATGAAAACCTGATTTAGATTCAAGCTAATATTTCTCAACCGTTAGATCGAAAACTTAGCTTGTCACACACAATTGGGTAGACGTTTACTGGGTTCGTGAAAAAAATTCCCAAACGTGTACGTGTATGTCGGTTCAACATAGCAACCCAAAAGGTTAACCATATGAGCATTTCATATTAACCTTTTTCTTCTTCACCATAACTAGTTCAATTGACTCAATGAACTAGTTACAGAGTTGTTCAATTGCTATGAGATCTTATGTAATTACACAAGACACAATTGAAGCAAAGATGATTCGATTCGATTGAATCAGCTCATGAATATTATATCCACGGTTTGCATAAAACATTCCTTAGTAATTTAATGTTTCATGTTCAGATCACATATTTAGATCATAACCTCTTAAGTTCACAAACAAGTTCGCGGACTTAAGTTAATCGGTTGAGTTTTCGAAACTCAGCAGAAATTCTCGGTCGAGAACTTCCGATAGTTCGCGGACTTGGCAAGCCAATTCCACAATCCTCCAGATTTCTCTTGATCAACAAAGTTCAAAAACTTCGGTTCAAGGAATACATGGTTATGTAACCTAAACTCTCATTTCAATCATTGAGACATTCTCAGAGGACGCTATGTAGCCGTTATTCACAGAACGATTCACGTCAGATCAATTCTCAAAGTGATTAAAACTTTTCATGACTTTCGTCACTAGGTGAAGATAAACTTGATCAAAGCGAAATGCTTTACCAACACACGATTTCGAGATAAAAGATAACCAATGAATGCTCAGCTCGAAATGTCAAATGTGTATGATCTAGTCTATATAGCATACGACTTTTGTCTCATAAGAAGTAGGAGATAGAAGAGATAGACTTTTGAGTGATAGATAAGTTCAAGTCTACACATACCTTTTTGTTGATGAAGTTCCACGGTTCCTTGTATAAATCTTCGTCGTTGTATGATGAATCGCCATGAAGTCCTTGAGCTCAACTACACTTTTCTATCCTAGTCCGAGACTTAGTTATGTAGGCTAGAAATCAAGACTTATAGTTTTGATCACTAACATTGACAAACATGCTTGAGATAGCAACGCATGCGAGGTTGACCGAGCTATGCTCTAACAATCTCCTCCTTTGTCAATTTTAGTGACAAAACTATTGATACATATGGAATACAAAAAAGATAAACTTTAGTGGCTCCTATTCCATAGTCTAATCTTCAACGTTCCTTGAAATCTCCGTCCTTCCAAGTACTCCAATGACCCCAAAGGTTGTAAGTTTAGCACCATCGTTGTTGAAGATCCGTAGCTATAACATTGAGAGAAATCGAGATTCTCGATCATTATTATACAGTGTCATCGTATTATTATATAACATCAAAGTCCAATTGTATCACGACTTTAACAATAATACTATGACGATATGTATCACTCCCCCTTAGTCAATTCTCCATATCGATCATGGAAACCACTCCCCCTTACACAATGTTTCGAAAACCATATGTATTTGTAGTGTGAACTACAATATTTCTCCCCCTTTTTGTCAATAAAATTGGCAAAGGTACAAGAACGGGATCATAATGAAATTTCCACAAGAGACATTTCAAGACCAAAATAAAAATACATACCAACTTAATTTAGATGCAATCTAATAGCCGAAGCTAACAACATTCATCAAGGAGTTTTCAGATACAAGATAACCCCTATAAAATTCCACAGACGCACTCTCCGCAAGATATTACCATTAAGCACTAGTTCAAAAGAACTCTCCCCCATTTGATGTCATTCCCGATAGAACAACAAGAGCGACCTTAATTTCGAAAGAAAAGAAGGATTTTTTATTGGACACCAAAAACCATGGGAATGATTTTCTATATCCAAAGCTCAACCAAATTAATCACAAGTAAACCCATGATTAATTCAATTGGAATACCCATGATTACAAAGTTCTTGATCCTTTCTGTTATCAAAGGTTTATTGAACCGATTACCAATAGAACAACACTCATCAGCCCATGACAAGTTTGAGGATTTACTTGTTTCGGAAACAACATTGAATGCAAAGGCAGAAACAAAACATGGATCATGAACTAACACTTTTCCAAAAGAGGTATTCATGGAGAAAGTGTTGCGGTTGTTTTTAACTCCTGGTGAAACGTTAATTGAGACCTTATGGTACACATAGTCAGATCGCTACAAACACGGACTTGTTAGGTCTTAAACGTGTTTGCCTGCTCTGATAGCTATTGAAAAAGCGGGGGTCTAACAACACCACCCAATATTTCGATTAGCAATCTGTATGGACTAACTCCGAAACACTTTGCTAGAGAATCAACTAGAGAGTCAGACTCAATCTAGAATGAAAGTATCTCAAGGAGTTATTATCTCAATCTCTCGATCTGATCTTTACTCAAGCAAATAGAAATCTGCGAATCTTTATCAAAGAGAGATAACTTGGACGGTACCAAAGACCAATGTCCAAGGATCAATCAATATCAATCAACAACCAAAGGTTGGATTTCCAATTGATGATCAAGAACACACAACCTGTATTATTTCAATTATAAAAAATATAATGCGGAAAAGAAATAACACAGACACCAGAAATTTTGTTAACGAGAAAACCGAAAATGCAGAAAAACCTCGGGACCTAGTATAGATTGAATACACATTGTATTAAGCCGCTACAGACACTAGCCTACTGCAAACTAACTTCGGACTGGACTATAGTTGAACCCTTATCAATCTCCCACTGATACAAGGTACGGTTGTACTCCTACGCCTCTGATCCCAGCAGGATAATGCGCGCTTGATTCCCTTAGCTGATCTCACCCACAACCAAGAGTTGTTGTAACCCAAAATCACAGACTTGATAATAAACAGATCTGTCTCACACGAAAAAGTATATAAAAGGATAAATCTGTCTCCCACAGATAAACCCTAGGTTTTGTTCCGTCTTTAGATATAAAATCAAGGTAACATGAACCAATTGATAATCCGATCTTATATTCCCGAAGAACAACCTAGATTAATCAATCACCTCTCTACAATCCTTCCTGACTACACAAGCGGATTGTCGAGGAATCACAAACAGTGAGACGAAGATGTTTGTAACTTCTTTATATTTCCTATCAGAGAACTCTCACGATCTCAAACCAATTAATCGATTGTACTCATACGATAGAAGATACAAGATCAGATCACACAACTACGATAAAGTAGTATCGGTCTGGCTTCACAATCTCAATGAAGTCTTTAAGTCGTTATTCTGATTTTAGAGAAGAAAATCAAAGGTTAATGGAGATCGACTCTAGCGGGCGCACTAGTAGCACACATACGTGTGGGGATTAGTTTTGCACAATGCTAGATGTCTCCTTTATATAGCCTTCAAATCAGGGTTTTGCCTTAGTTACAAAGCAATCCATATTCACCGTTAGATGAAAACCTGATTTAGATTCAAGCTAATATTTCTCAACCGTTAGATCGAAAACTTAGCTTGTCACACACAATTGGGTAGACGTTTACTGGGTTCGTGAAAAAAATTCCCAAACGTGTACGTGTATGTCGGTTCAACATAGCAACCCAAAAGGTTAACCATATGAGCATTTCATATTAACCTTTTTCTTCTTCACCATAACTAGTTCAATTGACTCAATGAACTAGTTACAGAGTTGTTCAATTGCTATGAGATCTTATGTAATTACACAAGACACAATTGAAGCAAAGATGATTCGATTCGATTGAATCAGCTCATGAATATTATATCCACGGTTTGCATAAAACATTCCTTAGTAATTTAATGTTTCATGTTCAGATCACATATTTAGATCATAACCTCTTAAGTTCACAAACAAGTTCGCGGACTTAAGTTAATCGGTTGAGTTTTCGAAACTCAGCAGAAATTCTCGGTCGAGAACTTCCGATAGTTCGCGGACTTGGCAAGCCAATTCCACAATCCTCCCAATTTCTCTTGATCAACAAAGTTCAAAAACTTCGGTTCAAGGAATACATGGTTATGTAACCTAAACTCTCATTTCAATCATTGAGACATTCTCAGAGGACGCTATGTAGCCGTTATTCACAGAACGATTCACGTCAGATCAATTCTCAAAGTGATTAAAAAATTACATGACTTTCGTCACTAGGTGAAGATAAACTTGATCAAAGCGAAATGCTTTACCAACACACGATTTCGAGATAAAAGATAAGCAATGAATGCTCAGCTCGAAATGTCAAATGTGTATGATCTAGTCTATATAGCATACGAATTTTGTCTCATAAGAAGTAGGAGATAGAAGAGATAGACTTTTGAGTGATAGATAAGTTCAAGTCTACACATACCTTTTTGTTGATGAAGTTCCACGGTTCCTTGTATAAATCTTCGTCGTTGTATGATGAATCGCCATGAAGTCCTTGAGTTCAACTACACTTTTCTATCCTACTCCGAGACTTAGTTATGTAGGCTAGAAATCAAGACTTATAGTTTTGATCACTAACATTGACAAACATGCTTGAGATAGCAACGCATGCGAGGTTGACCGAGCTATGCTCTAACAATCTCCCCCTTTGTCAATTTTAGTGACAAAACTATTGATACATATAGAATACAAAAAAGATAAACTTTAGTGGCTCCTATTCCATAGTCTAATCTTCAACGTTCCTTGAAATCTCCGTCCTTCCAAGTACTCCAATGATCCCAAAGGTTGTAAGTTTAGCACCATCGTTGTTGAAGATCCGTAGCTATAACAATGAGAGAAATCGAGATTCTCGATCATTATTATATAGTGTCATCGTATTATTATATAACATCAAAGTCCAATTGTATCACGACTTACAATAATACTATGACGATATGTATCACTCCCCCTTAGTCAATTCTCCATATCGATCATGGAAACGACTCCCCCTTACACAATGATCCGAAAACCATATGTATTTGTAGTGTGAACTACAATATTGCTCCCCCTTTTTGTCAATAAAATTGGCAAAGGTACAAGAACGGGATCATAATGAAATTTCCACAAGAGACATTTCAAGACCAAAATAAAAATACATACCAACTTAATTTAGATGCAATCTAATAGCCGAAGCTAACAACATTCATCAAGGAGTTTTCAGATACAAGATAACCGCTATAAAATTCCACAGCCGCACTCTCCGCAAGATATTACCATTAAGCACTAGTTCAAAAGAACTCTCCCCCATTTGATGTCATTCCCAATAGAACAACAAGAGCGACCTTGATTTCGAAAGAAAAGAAGGATTTTTTATTGGACACCAAAAACCATGGGAATGATTTTCTATATCCAAAGCTCAACCAAATTAATCACAAGTAAACCCATGATTAATTCAATTGGAATACGCAACTAAATCAAACCACAAAAGTGATCAATTTAATTGAAAGTGCTCAACATAAGTAAACTCACGGAGCTACGACTAAGTCAATCACACGAATATGACTAACTTAACCTTTCAAATACTCAACATAAGGAAAACCTTACGGAATATATGACTACAATAACCAAAGAACATGATAGTGTAGCCTTTCATATACTCAACACAAGAACTTGTGGAATATATGAAAACTCAACTAGATTAATTACAAGAGAACCTATAATTAATCTAATTGGAATACAAACAACCAAACTAATCACCGAAGTAATCAATTTAATTATTTTGGGCTCAATATAAGAGAACTTATGGAACCCCGACTAAGTTCATCATAGAGTATGACAACCATAACCGTACATGTACTCGACATAATAAAGAAGACTTATGGAGTACTAACTAAATAACCAAACTAGTTGATTAATTTAGTTCCTAATGCTCGACATATAGCATCTTATGGAACAACCAACAAAGCCAAGGTAAATCGACTTAGTTGTAAGGTGCTCAACATAAGACACACAATGGATCCTTCACGGTAAAACATAATAAGATGGATCAATGAAGAACAATACCGTGGATAACATACAAGGATCTATTCTATTTTCCATCATAACAACATAATAGACTTTATCCTTGTTGAACAAAATATTTTATCCTATTTTCCATCAAATACATGATTACATAGGCTTAACTTTTGTGTATGTCAAAAGTCCATTCGTCCTTTCATCAATAAGAATAACTATTCATGAACGACTTTACTTTTGACAAAACATGGGACCTTCAAGTTCATGGACGCAAACAATACATATCCCATAAAAATATTGCAATATCACAAACCATTAAAATACTGCAATAAACATCATCCTCCAAATATTTTTAGAATTTAATACCAATAAACCTAAAAAATAATATAAGAAGATGAAAACAAAAATAGCTATGTGTAGTCACAATCTTCGCTATTCATCGCACTAGTTATTCTTCCAACTAATCAAAAGGAAGACTTACTAGGTATTGTAGATATTTCTCAGGGAATCTACAGAAAACTCCTTCTTGTTATTGAAGAACCCATTGATTATGGAATCGTTAAGTTCCTCTAAATCTTCAGAAATATCAGTTAACTCACTAAGTTCCCCTTTCAGATCGCGCAAGGTATTCTTGGTTAGAGACAACCTTTGTTCATAGTGAGTTATTTCTTCCACAGAGGAAATGATTCGAGATTTTAAATCATTTCGCTTATTGATGAAGTCTTTCACCATTTCTCTAAAATGACTATCAACACAACAAACAGAAAAGAGACAGTTAGAGGAAGAACCTTTTCTCTTGATTGTAGACTTCTTCTTTATCATCCTTGAGGAAGTGATTCCTTTGCACCGGTGTACGTCGACTGCATCTACTGCATTACTTTTAGAAGAACTTCTAGTTACAGGATCCATGAAAACGTATGAGAGGAAAGAAGAAGATAAGACGATTTATAAGTGTCAAACCCTAATCCTTGACACAGTCTTCCATAGTATAAGGACCCACAATCAATAACGTTAGCAGAATTTTTTTTTTTAACAAATAGAGATACATACTTGATCCACAAGATGCATAACCTCAACCTCTCAAGCTAAGAATGAGGATGCAGGCGTCTCCGAGCTTAACTAGAGACCAGATGAGCCAGACGCTCCCCTTGCTTATCAAGGCTTGTTGCATGAACAGGTTTCCTCCTTCTGTTTCTCGAAACATTGGTTTTGCACAACCTTTGATTATCCAGATTCAACTTTTGCATGCTCTCTTGTATTTTAGAAATTCTTGTGTTCCTCTGCTTAAACCTCCAGCACGAGTTTTGAACATGATTTTCATTTCCACAAAACGAACAAGCCGGTGATCCTTTGTCTTGTCGGAGTACCTTATGTTTATCACAACTGCCATCCTTTGTTTTTACATGATACTTAGGAACAGAGTTGACAATACCGGCTGTCTTGCTCTTGAATCCTAAACCATTAGCGTCTCCAAAGGATTTCTGACCAAATAACATTGCTGAGATTTTATCAGAACTTCCATACAATCGTTGAAGATCATCTTTGAGGGTATTAATCTCTTTATCCTTTAGACAAATGGTTCTGGTGAGTTGATCATTAAGACAATCTATCTCAAGCTCTTTCACTTGGATTGGTGATTCTAGTTTCTTCAATGAACTAATTGAATATTTTCTTGAAGGACCTCTTTATTCAAGAATTCAAAAATATATGTGTCAGACTCAATCTCTGAATCAGACTTTGAGTATATGGATGTTTCTGCCGTAAGAGCGGTTTCATCACATCCAATAGACGCATATCAAAGCGTTGACACAAAGAGATTTTTCTTCCATAGAATCATTAGAAGCAGCAGTTGACAGGAGATTTTCGTCAGATATAATACTTCCTTTTACAAAGTTCTTGATCCTTTCTGTTATCAAAGGTTTATTGAACCGATTACCAATAGAACAACACTCATCATCCCATGAAAAGTTTGAGGATTTACTTGTTTCGGAAACAACATTGAATGCAAAGGCAGAAACAAAACATGGATCATGAACTAACACTTTTCCAAAAGAGGTATTCATGGAGAAAGTGTTGCGGTTGTTTTAACTCCTGGTGAAACGTTAATTGAGACCTTATGGTCCACATAGTCAGATCGCTACAAACACGGACTTGTTAGGTCTTAAACGTGTTTGCCTGCTCTGATAGCTATTGAAAAAGCGGGGGTCTAACAACACCACCCAATATTTCGATTAGAAATCTGTATGGACTAACTCTGAAACACTTTGCTAGAGAATCAACTATAGAGTCAGACTCAATCTAGAATGAAAGTATCTCAAGGGGTTATTATCTCAATCTCTCGATTTGATCTTTACTCAAGCAAATAGAAATCTGCGAATCTTTATCAAAGAGAGATAACTTGGACGGTACCAAAGACCAATGTCCAAGGATCAATCAATATCAATCAACAACCAAAGGTTGGATTTCCAATTGATGATCACGAACGCACAACCTGTATTATTTCAATTATAAAAAATATAATGCGGAAAAGAAATAACACAGACACCAGAAATTTTGTTAACGAGAAAACCGAAAATGCAGAAAAACCTCGGGACCTAGTACAGATTGAATACAATTTGTATTAAGCCGCTACAGACACTAGCCTACTGCAAACTAACTTCGGACTGGACTATAGTTGAACCCTTATCAATCTCCCACTGATACAAGGTACGGTTGTACTCCTACGCCTCTGATCCCAGCAGGATAATGCGCGCTTGATTCCCTTAGCTGATCTCACCCACAACCAAGAGTTGTTGTAACCCAAAATCACAAACTTGATAATAAACAGATCTTTCTCACACGGAAAAGTATATAAAAGGATAAATCTGTCTCCCACAGATAAACCCTAGGTTTTGGTCCGTCTTTAGATATAAAATCAAGGTAACATGAACCAATTGATAATCCGATCTTATATTCCCGAAGAACAACCTAGATTAATCAATCACCTCTCTACAATCCTTCCTGACTACACAAGCGGATTGTCGAGGAATCACAAACAGTGAGACGAAGATGTTTGTAACTTCTTTATCTTTCCTATCGGAGAACTCTCACGATCTCAAACCAATCAATCGATTGTATTCATACGATAGAAGATGCAAGATCAGATCACACAACTACGATAAAGTAGTATCGGTCTGGCTTCACAATCTCAATGAAGTCTTTAAGTCGTTATCCTGATTTTAGAGAAGAAAATCAAAGGTTAATGGAGATCGACTCTAGCGGGCGCACTAGTAGCACACAGACGTGTGGGGATTAGTTTTGCACAATGCTAGATGTCTCCTTTATATAGCCTTCAAATAAGGGTTTTGCCTTAGTTACAAAGCAATCCATATTCACCGTTAGATGAAAACCTGATTTAGATTCAAGCTAATATTTCTCAACCGTTAGATCGAAAACTTAGCTTGTCACACACAATTGGGTAGACGCTTACTGGGTTCGTGAAAAAAATTCCCAAACGTGTACGTGTATGTCGGTTCAACATAGCAACCCAAAAGGTTAACCATATGAGCATTTCATATTAACCTTTTTCTTCTTCACCATAACTAGTTCAATTGACTCAATGAACTAGTTACAGAGTTGTTCAATTGCTATGAGATCTTATGTAACTACACATGACACAATTGAAGCAAAGATGATTCGATTCGATTGAATCGGCTCATGAATATTATATCCACGGTTTGCATAAAACATTCCTTAGTAATTTAATGTTTCATGTTCAGATCACATCTTTAGATCATAACCTCTTAAGTTCACAAACAAGTTCGCGGACTTAAGTTAATCGGTTGAGTTTTCGAAACTCAGCAGAAATTCTCGGTCGAGAACTTCCGATAGTTCGCGGACTTGGCAAGCCAATTCCACAATCCTCCAGATTTCTCTTGATCAACAAAGTTCAAAAACTTCGGTTCAAGGAATACATGGTTATGTAACCTAAACTCTCATTTCAATCATTGAGACATTCTCAGAGGACGCTATGTAGCCGTTATTCACAGAACGATTCACGTCAGATCAATTCTCAAAGTGATTAAAACTTTTCATGACTTTCGTCACTAGGTGAAGATAAACTTGATCAAAGCGAAATGCTTTACCAACACACGATTTCGAGATAAAAGATAAGCAATGAATGCTCAGCTTGAAATGTCAAATGTGTATGATCTAGTCTATATAGCATACCACTTTTGTCTCATAAGAAGTAGGAGATAGAAGAGATAGACTTTTGAGTGATAGATAAGTTCAAGTCTACACATACCTTTTTGTTGATGAAGTTCCACGGTTCCTTGTATAAATCTTCGTCGTTGTATGATGAATCGCCATGAAGTCCTTGAGCTCAACTACACTTTTCTATCCTAGTCCGAGACTTAGTTATGTAGGCTAGAAATCAAGACTTATAGTTTTGATCACTAACATTGACAAACATGCTTGAGATAGCAACGCATGCGAGGTTGACCGAGCTATGCTCTAACAATCTCCCCCTTTGTCCATTTTAGTGACAAAACTATTGATACATATGGAATACAAAAAAGATAAACTTTAGTGGCTCCTATTCCATAGTCTAATATTCAACGTTCCTTGAAATCTCCGTCCTTCCAAGTACTCCAATGATCCCAAAGATTGTAAGTTTAGCACCATCGTTGTTGAAGATCCGTAGCTATAACAATGAGAGAAATCGAGATTCTCGATCATTATTATACATTGTCATCGTATTATTATATAACATCAAAGTCCAATTGTATCACGACTTTAACAATAATACTATGACGATATGTATCACTCCCCCTTAGTCAATTCTCCATATCGATCATGGAAACCACTCCCCATTACACAATGATCTGAAAACCATATGTATTTGTAGTGTGAACTACAATATTTCTCCCCCTTTTTGTCAATAAAATTGGCAAAGGTACAAGAACGGGATCATAATGAAATTTCCACAAGAGACATTTCAAGACCAAAATAAAAATACATACCAACTTAATTTAGATGCAATCTAATAGCCGAAGCTAACAACATTCATCAAGGAGTTTTCAGATACAAGATAACCGCTATAAAATTCCACAGCCGCACTCTCCGCAAGATATTACCATTAAGCACTAGTTCAAAAGAACTCTCCCCCATTTGATGTCATTCCCGATAGAACAACAAGAGCGACCTTAATTTCGAAAGAAAAGAAGGATTTTTTATTGGACACCAAAAACCATGGGAATGATTTTCTATATCCAAAGCTCAACCAAATTAATCACAAGTAAACCCATGATTAATTCAATTGGAATACGCAACTAAATCAAACCACAAAAGTGATCAATTTAATTGAAAGTGCTCAACATAAGTAAACTCACGGAGCTACGACTAAGTCAATCACACGAATATGACTAACTTAACCTTTCAAATACTCAACATAAGGAAAACCTTACGGAATATATGACTACAATAACCAAAGAACATGATAGTGTAGCCTTTCATATACTCAACACAAGAACTTGTGGAATATATGAAAACTCAACTAGATTAATTACAAGAGAACCTATAATTAATCTAATTGGAATACCAACAACCAAACTAATCACCGAAGTAATCAATTTAATTATTTTGGGCTCAATATAAGAGAACTTATGGAACCCCGACTAAGTTCATCATAGAGTATGACAACCATAACCGTACATGTACTCGACATAAGAAAGAAGACTTATGGAGTACTAACTAAATAACCAAACTAGTTGATTAATTTAGTTCCTAATGCTCGACATATAGCATCTTATGGAACAACCAACAAAGCCAAGGTAAATCGACTTAGTTGTAAGGTGCTCAACATAAGACACACAATGGATCCTTCACGGTAAAACATAATAAGATGGATCAATGAAGAACAATACCGTGGATAACATACAAGGATCTATTCTATTTTCCATCATAACAACATAATAGACTTTATCCTTGTTGAACAAAATATTTTATCCTATTTTCCATCAAATACATGATTACATAGGCTTAACTTTTGTGTATGTCAAAAGTCCATTCGTCCTTTCATCAATAAGAATAACTATTCATGAACGACTTTACTTTTGAAAAAACATGGGACCTTCAAGTTCATGGACGCAAACAATACATATCCCATAAAAATATTGCAATATCACAAACCATTAAAATACTGCAATAAACATCATCCTCCAAATATTTTTAGAATTTAATACCAATAAACCTAAAAAATAATATAAGAAGATGAAAACAAAAATAGCTATGTGTAGTCACAATCTTCGCTATTCATCGCACTAGTTATTCTTCCAACTAATCAAAAGGAAGACTTACTAGGTATTGTAGATATTTCTCAGGGAATCTACAGAAAACTCCTTCTTGTTATTGAAGAACCCATTGATTATGGGATCGTTAAGTTCCTCTAAATCTTCAAAAATATCAGTTAACTCACTAAGTTCCCTTTTTAGATCGCGCAAGGTATTCTTGGTTAGAGACAACCTTTGTTCATAGTGAGTTATTTCTTCCACAGAGGAAATGATTCGAGATTTTAAATCATTTCGCTTATTGATGAAGTCTTTCACCATTTCTCTAAAATGACTATCAGCACAACAAACAGAAAAGAGACAGTTAGAGGAAGAACCTTTTCTCTTGATTGTAGACTTCTTCTTTATCATCCTTGAGGAAGTGATTCCTTTGCACCGGTGTACGTCGACTGCATCTACTGCATTACTTTTAGAAGAACTTCTAGTTACAGGAGCCATGAAAACGTATGAGAGGAAAGAAGAAGATAAGACGATTTATAAGTGTCAAACCCTAATCCTTGACACAGTCTTCCATAGTATAAGGACCCACAATCAATAACGTTAGCAGAATATTTTTTTTTAACAAATAGAGATACATACTTGATCCACAAGATGCATAACCTCAACCTCTCAAGCTAAGAATGAGGATGCAGGCGTCTCCGAGCTTAACTAGAGACCAGATGAGCCAGACGCTCCCCTTGCTTATCAAGGCTTGTTGCATGAACAGGTTTCCTCCTTCTGTTTCTCGAAACATTGGTTTTGCACAACCTTTGATTATCCAGATTCAACTTTTGCATGCTCTCTTGTATTTTAGAAATTCTTGTGTTCCTCTGCTTAAACCTCCAGCACGAGTTTTGAACATGATTTTCATTTCCACAAAACGAACAAGCCGGTGATCCTTTGTCTTGTCGGAGTACCTTATGTTTATCAAAACTTCCAGCCTTTGTTTTTACATGATACTTAGGAACAGAGTTGACAATACCGGCTGTCTTGCTCTTGAATCCTAAACCATTAGCGTCTCCAAAGGATTTCTGACCAAATAACATTGCTGAGATTTTATCAGAACTTCCATACAATCGTTGAAGATCATCTTTGAGGGTATTAATCTCTTTATCCTTTAGACAAATGGTTCTGGTGAGTTGATCATTAAGACAATCTATCTCAAGCTCTTTCACTTGGATTGGTGATTCTAGTTTCTTCAATGAACTAATTGAATATTTTCTTGAAGGACCTCTTTATTCAAGAATTCAAAAATATATGTGTCAGACTCAATCTCTGAATCAGACTTTGAGTATATGGATGTTTCTGCCGTAAGAGCGGTTTCATCACATCCAATAAACGCATATCAAAGCGTTGACACAAAGAGATTTTTCTTCCATAGAATCATTAGAAGCAGCAGTTGACATGAGATTTTTGTCAGATATAATACTTCCTTTTACAAAGTTCTTGATCCTTTCTGTTATCAAAGGTTTATTGAACCGATTACCAATAGAACAACACTCATCAGCCCATGACAAGTTTGAGGATTTACTTGTTTCGGAAACAACATTGAATGCAAAGGCAGAAACAAAACATGGATCATGAACTAACACTTTTCCAAAAGAGGTATTCATGGAGAAAGTGTTGCGGTTGTTTTTAACTCCTGGTGAAACGTTAATTGAGACCTTATGGTCCACATAGTCAGATCGCTACAAACACGGACTTGTTAGGTCTTAAACGTGTTTGCCTTCTCTGATAGATATTGAAAAAGCGGGGGTCTAACAACACCACCCAATATTTCGATTAGCAATCTGTATGGACTAACTCCGAAACACTTTGCTAGAGAATCAACTAGAGAGTCAGACTCAATCTAGAATGAACGTATCTCAAGGAGTTATTATCTCAATCTCTCGATTTGATCTTTACTCAAGCAAATAGAAATCTGCGAATCTTTATCAAAGAGAGATAACTTGGACGGTACCAAAGACCAATGTCCAAGGATCAATCAATATCAATCAACAACCAAAGGTTGGATTTCCAATTGATGATCACGAACGCACAACCTGTATTATTTCAATTATAAAAAATATAATGCGGAAAAGAAATAACGCAGACACCAGAAATTTTGTTAACGAGAAAACCGAAAATGCAGAAAAACCTCGGGACCTAGTACAGATTGAATACACACTGTATTAAGCCGCTACAGACACTAGCCTACTGCAAACTAACTTCGGACTGGACTATAGTTGAACCCTTATCAATCTCCCACTGATACAAGGTACGGTTGTACTCCTACGCCTCTGATCCCAGCAGGATAATGCGCGCTTGATTCCCTTAGCTGATCTCACCCACAACCAAGAGTTGTTGTAACCCAAAATCACAGACTTGATAATAAACAGATCTGTCTCACACGGAAAAGTATATAAAAGGATAAATCTGTCTCCCACAGATAAACCCTAGGTTTTGTTCCGTCTTTAGATATAAAATCAAGGTAACATGAACCAATTGATAATCCGATCTTATATTCCCGAAGAACAACCTAGATTAATCAATCACCTCTTTACAATCCTTCCTGACTACACAAGCGGATTGTCGAGGAATCACAAACAGTGAGACGAAGATGTTTGTAACTTCTTTATCTTTCCTATCGGAGAACTCTCACGATCTCAAACCAATCAATCGATTGTACTCATACGATAGAAGATGCAAGATCAGATCACACAACTACGATAAAGTAGTATCGGTCTGGCTTCACAATCTCAATGAAGTCTTTAAGTCGTTATCCTGATTTTAGAGAAGAAAATCAAAGGTTAATGGAGATCGAATCTAGCGGGCGCACTAGTAGCACACAGACGTGTGGGGATTAGTTTTGCACAATGATAGATGTCTCCTTTATACAGCCTTCAAATCAGGGTTTTGCCTTAGTTACAAAGCAATCCATATTCACCGTTAGATGAAAACCTGATTTAGATTCAAGCTAATATTTCTCAACCGTTAGATCGAAAACTTAGCTTGTCACACACACTTGGGTAGACATTTACTGGGTTCGTGAAAACAATTCCTAAACGTGTACGTGTATGTCGGTTCAACATAGCAACCCAAAAGGTTAACCATATGAGCATTTCATATTAACCTTGTTCTTCTTCACCATAACTAGTTCAATTGACTCAAATGAACTAGTTACAGAGTTGTTCAATTGCTATGAGATCTTATGTAACTACACAAGACACAATTGAAGCAAAGATGTCGATTCAATTGAATCGGCTCATGAACATTATAGCCACGGTTTGCATAAACAATTCCTTAGTAATTCAATGTTTCATGTTCAGAGCACATCTTTAGATCATAACCTCTTAAGTTCACAAACAAGTTCACGGACTTAAGTTAATCGGTTGAGTTTTCCAAACTCAGCAGAAATTCTCGGAAAGAGAACTTCCGCCAGTTCGCGGACTGGGTTCGCGGACTGAGTTCGCGTACTAAGCACACAAACGAGTATTTGGAAAATCCCAGCATAAATTCTCGTTCGAGAACTTTCGACAGTTCGCGGAATTGGCAAGCCAATTCCACAATCCTCCCGATTTCTCTTGATCAACAAAGTTCGAAAACTTCGGTTCAAGGAATACATGGTTATGTAATCCAAACTCTCATTTCAATCATTGAGACATTCTCAGAGAACGCTATGTAGTCGTTATTCACATACCGATTCATGTCAGAGCAATTCTCAAAGTGATTGAAACTTTTCATGACTTTCGTCACTAGGTGAAGATAAACTTGATCAAAGTGAAATGCTTTACCAACACACGATTTCGAGATAAAATATAAGCAATAAATGCTCAGCTCGAAATGTCAAATGTGTATGATCTAGTCTATATAGCATACGACTTTTGTCTCATAAGAAGTAGGAGATAGAAGAGATAGACTTTTGAGTGATAGATAAGTTCAAGTCTCCACATACCTTTTTGTTGATGAAGTTCCACGGTTCCTTGTATAGATCTTCGTCGTTGTATGATGAATCTCCATGAATTCTTTGAGCTCAACACTTTTCTATCCTAGTCCGAGACTTAGCTATTATGCTACAAATAAAGACTTATAGTTTTGATCACTAACATTAACAAACATGCTTGAGATAGCAACGCATGCGAGGTTGACCGAGCTATGCTCTAACAATTGGTCTTTGGTACCGTCCAAGTTATTCCTTGTATTTGATAAAGACTCGCTATTGTTTTTAGCTTGAGTAAAAATCAAATCAAGAGAGAGATATTAACTCCTTGAGATACTTTTATCTAGATTGAGTCTGACTGTCTAGTTGATTCTCTAGCAAATTATTTCGGAGTTAGTCCATAAAGATTGTTAAGCGAAATATTGGGTGGTGGTGTTAGACCCCCGCTTTTACAATTGGTATCAGAGCAGGCAAACGCGGTTAAGACCTTACAAGTCTGTGTTTGTAGCGATCTGACTCTATGGACAAGAATATTATCTCTGACAACGCAACATCAGTACATGTTGCTCAGATAAGTTTCATAAGTCTGAAACCACTGAGGAAAACTCATTCACGCCTCCTTCAGCCAAATCCGCATTCAACTGGAGAAAATCTCTTGATGAACAGTTGGATGAGCTCTCGGATAATAGTGATTCGGAAGAAGGACAGAGTCTTGATGAGGAAGTTTCTCAATACATCAAGTTGTTTAATCGTGAATTGAAATAAACAAGGACAACTGCTTGCTTGAGAAAGTACATGGGTCCTCTCTGTCAAGAAAACAGAAAGTTGAGAAAACTTTTCAAAGGTTATGATGGTGGATACAAACTTTTACAATCTACCGTTAAAGATCATGAAGAAGAGGTTCGCTCAAAAAAAATCTGAATGTGATAATCTTCTTCGTAACCTATGTATGTTGTAAGAGAGGCTTGCCGAAACTGAAGCAAGATGTGAATCTCAACAGAAATGTTTCAATGACAAAGAACGCAGTCTTCTTACCAAAGAGAAATCCTTGGAAACAAAACTCACTTCTGCTCTTAATAAGGTAAAATCACTGGAGAGAATCTAAATAGGTTCGGTTCTAGCTCTACAAAACTGTCTTCTATGCTGAGAGCCTGTAAAGAACATCATGATAAACATAGTCTGGGATATAAAGGAATAGACGCTCCTAACAATGGTAAGATTAAGTTTGTTAAAGCTGTTAATATTTCTCCATGTGAAGAACCTGTATCAGCTTGCAAAAACAAGGATTCTACTTCTTCTAAATCTGCTCAAAAGAAAACTACTGAAAGTAAGTCCTTCAACTGCTATTACTGCGGAAACAAAGGACACTCTGAGCGAAGGTGTCGTCTTCGAATAAGGAATGAAAAACTTCACAACATTCTTACTTGGATGTCTAAAGAAGTTGTTAAACCTATATCACATATTGGAATCAACCCTGCTCGGCCTCAAGGGATATAATGTGATAAGGCTTTTCCTAATTATGTTTTCAAACCGAATGATGCCTACAATGGTGGAAGGAAAAACAATAAAAGTGTGACAAGTGCTGTAAATCAGTCTGGAAAGAGAAAAAGGAACATGAGAAAGAAAAACGAGTTAAGTTCTTCTAATCTTCTCAAAAAGGACTGTGAATTCAAGTCTTCCAACTCAAATTTTCTACACGTCAACAATAGGGTGTCTGATCTGAAGATCTGTATAAACAACCTAAGACGGAATATCAAGAAAACATGGAATGTTGTTAACACAGGTACTTCTAATTCTTCTCTTGATAATGCTTCTTCAACTATACCAGGTAGCTTGATAAATACCGACGAAAAGGAAAAAGAAGAAGTAAATGATGATGAGAAAGATGTTCATCTTATTACACCCTGACATGTTCATGTTGCATCTCTTTTAATTATGTTTAGTTAAAAGGGGATGCTCATGATTCTCAGGATTTTCATCTTGAGAAAGCTGTCAGGATTGTACTGCATTCGATGTTACTTTATTCCGTTTGCTCCTCAACATCTATTTCTTTTTACGTTTTGGGCTTCTTTGGTCTATCTTAGGCCCGTTTCTCCAGTACACGCACCAACCCTCACGAATGGCATGTTTCCTAGGGTTTGATGGAATTCCTTATATGTATAATGTGTTCCAGAAGTGCAAAAAGATTTTCTAAAAGTCTTTTTGGTGCACAATGGAGGGAAGCGACAAGGTTGATGATGTTGAGCTTTGTCCTATTGATATCTCGTGCTTTCATGCTCTTGATCATGAAAATGAAGACAAACTACCAGTTCAGATTTCTTCACAACTGGTAGGAAATCTTCTTGGAGACTTTAAGGTCGTTCGAGAACAACTTAGTATTGCAACGAGGAACCTTGACTACCTAAAAGGCGAACTAAGGAACTCATTCTTGTTCAATCCCTGGTTGCAGACAGGATTTAGTTTTTCGTATGATCTTAGTTCTAGTTTGTTGCCTAGTATGTCTTCTTTTTGGATTAGTTGGAAGAATAACTAGCGTTTTGAACAGCGAAGATTGTGACTACACATAGCTATTTTTTGTCTTTATCTTCTTATATTTATTATTTAGGTTTATTGGTTTTAAATTCTAAAAATATTTGGAGGGTGATGTTTTATTGCGGTATTAATCTTTATGATTTTTTGATATTGCAATATTTTTATGGGATATGTATTGTTTGTGTACGTGAACTTGAAGGTCCCATATGTTGTCAAAAGTAAAGTCGTTCATGAATTGGTTTTCGTATTAATGAAAGGACGAATGGACTTTTGACAAATACAAAAGTCATGCCTATGCAGTCATTTATTTGATCGAAAATAGGATAAAATCTTTTGTGTGACAAGGATAAAGTCTATTATGTCATTATGCATATAGTGATGGAAAGATAGAATAGATCCTTGTATGTATTCCGCGATATTAATCTTCTTTGATCCATTCCTTTTGTATTACCGTGAAGGCTCCATTGTGTGTCTTATGTTGAGCAAGATACAACTAAGTCGATTATTCTTATTGGCTTTGTTGGTTGTTCCATAAGATGTTATATGTTGAGCATTATGAACTAAATTAATCATCTTGGTTGGTTATTTAGTTATTTGCTCCGAAAGTCTTCTTTTGTTGAGCAAAACTTTTGACAATTAAATTGATTACCTTCGTGATTAGTTTGGTTGTTTGTATTCCAATTAGATTAATTATGGGTTCTCTTGTAATTAGTCTAGTTGAGTTTTTATATATTCCACAAGTTCTTGTGTTGA
This sequence comes from Papaver somniferum, assembly GCF_003573695.1. Taxonomy (NCBI): domain Eukaryota; kingdom Viridiplantae; phylum Streptophyta; class Magnoliopsida; order Ranunculales; family Papaveraceae; genus Papaver; species Papaver somniferum. Next base: position 109,311,475 of record NC_039367.1, read on the forward strand.
GTATATGAACGGCTATACTAATTATGTTCTATTGGTTGATGTAGTCGTAAATTCCGTAAGGTTTTCCTTATGTTGAGTATGTAAACGATTAAGTTAGTCATCTCCGTATGATTACCTTAGTCGTAGCTCCGTAAGTTTACTTATGTTGAGCACAATCAATTAAATTGATCACTTTTTTGGTTTGATTTAGTTGCGTATTCCAATTAAATTAATCATGGGTTTACTTGTGATTAATTTGATTGAGTTTTGGATATAGAAAATCGTTTTCCTATGGTTTTTGGTGTCCAATTAAAAATCCTTCTTTTCTTTCGAAATTAAGGTCGCTCTTGTTGTTCTCTCGGGAATGACATCAAATGGGGGAGAGTTCTTTTGAACTTGTGCTTAATGGTAATATCTTGCGGGGTGTACGGCTGTGGAATTTTATAGGGGTTATCTTGTATCTTAAAACTCCTTGATGAATGCATTTAGATTCGGATTTATGATTGCATCTAAATTAAGTTGGTATGTATTTCTTATTTTAGTCTATGAAACGTCTCTTCTTGGAAATTTCATTAGGAACCCGTTCTTGTACCTTTGCCAATTTTATTGACAAAAGGGGGAGAATTAATGTGTATTTCTACTACACATACATATGGTTTTCGGATCATTGTGTAAGGGGGAGTGGTTTCCATGTGAGATGGAGTATTGACTAAGGGGGAGTGATACATATCACCGTAGTATTATTGTTGAAGTCGTGATGCAATTGGACTTTGATGTTACATAATAATACTATGTCATTGTATATTAATGATCGAGAATCTCGATTTCTCTCATTGTTATAGCTACGGATCTTCAACAACGGTGATGCTAAACTTACAACCTTTGGGATCATTGGAGTACTTGGAAGGACGAAGATTTCAGGGAACGTTGAAGATTAGACTATGGAATAGGAGCCACTAAAGTTTATCTTTTTTGTATTCCATATGTATTAATAGTTTTGTCACTAAAATTGACAAAGGGGGGGATTGTTAAATCATAGCTCGGTCGACCTCGCATGCGTTGCTATCTCAAGCATGTTTGTCAATGTTAGTGATTAAAACTATGAGTCTTGATTTCTAGTCTACATAGCTAAGTCTCGGACTAGGATAGAAAAGTGTAGTTGAGTTCAAGGACTTCATGGCGATTCATCATACAACGACGAAGATCTACTCAAGTAACCGTGGAACTTCATCAACAAAAAGGTATGTGGAGACTTGAACTTATCTATCACTCAAAAGTCTATCTCTTCTATCTCCTACTTCTTATGAGACAAAAGTCATATGCTATATAGACTGGATCATACACATTTTCGAGCCGAGTATATCTCGCCTATCTATATCTCGAAATCATGTGTTGGTAAAGCGTTTCGCTTTGATCGGGTTTATCTTCACCTAACGACGAAAGTCATATTGTTTCAATCACTTTGAAAATCGCTTTGACGAGAAATAGTGTAACAACTATATAACGTCCTCTAAGAATGTTTCAATGGTTGGAATGAGAGTTTAGGTCTATATAACCAATGATGGATATAAGCATTGTATGGAAACACATATGTGCATAAGTCCTATTCCTTAATCCGAAGTTTGCGAACTTTGTTGATTGAGAGAAACCGGAGAAATTGGATTTGCCAAGTCTGCGAACTCAGTCCGCGAACTGACGGAAGTTCTCTTGCCGAGAATTTCTGCTGGTATTTTCCAAAAACTCGTTTGCGTGTTTAGTCCGCGAACTGGCGGAAGTCTCCTTGCCGAGATTTTCTGCTGAGTTTGGAAAACTCTGCCGGTTGTCTTAAGTCCACGAACTTGTTTGCGTACTTGAGTGGGTTATGATCTAAAGATGTGCTCTGAACATGAAACTTAAATTACTAAGGAATGCAGTATGAAAACCGTGGCTATAAAGTTCATGAGCCGATTCAATCGAATCGAATCATATTTGTTTCAACTGTGTCTTGTGTAGTTACATAAGATCTCATAGCAATTGAACCACTCTCTAACTAGTTCATTTGAGTCAATTGAACTAGTTATGGTGAAGAAGAACAAGGTTAATATGAAATGCTCATATGGTTGACCTTTTGGGTTACTATGTTGAACCAACATACACGTACACGTTTGGGCACGGTTTTAACAAACCCAATAAACGTATATCTCAAGTGTGTGTGACAAGCTAAGTTTTCGATCTAACGGTTGAGAAATATTAGCTTGAATCTAAAGAAGGTTTTCGTCTAACGGTGAATATTGATTGTCTTGTAACTAAGTCAAAACCATGATTTGAAGACTATATATATGAGACATCTAGCATTGGGAAAAACTAATCCCCACACGTCTGTGTGATACTAGTGCGCTCTCTAGAGTCGATTCTCCTCTAACCTTTGGTTTTCTTCTCTAAAACCAGGTTAACGACTTAAAGACTTCATTGGGATTGTGAAGCCAGACCGATGCTACTTTTATCGTAGTTGTGTGATCTGATCTTGCATCTTCTATCGTACGAGTACAATCTTTGATTGGCTTGAGATCGTGAGAGTTCTCCGATAGGCAAGATAAAGAAGTCACAAACATCTTCGTCTCATTGTTTGTGATTCCTCGACGTCCTCTTGTGTATTCAAGTAAAACTGTTGAGAGGTGATTGATTAATCTAGGCTATTCTTCGGGAATATAAGACCGGATTATCAATTGGTTCCTGTTCACCTTGATTTCGTATCTTAAGACGGAACAAAAACTTAGGATTTTTCTGTGGGAGACATATTTATCCTTTGATAGACTTTTCTGTGTGAGACAGATTTGTTTATTATCAAGTCTGCGATTCTGGGTTGCAGCAACTCTTGGTTGTGGGTGAGATCAGCTAAGGGAATCAAGTGCGTAGTATCCTGCTGGGATCAGAGGCGTAGGAGTACAACTGTACCTTGAATTAGTGGGAGACTGATTGGGGTTCAACTATAGTCCAGTCCGAAGTTAGCTTGGAGTAGGCTAGTGTCTGTAACGGCTTAATACAGTGTGTATTCAATCTGGACTAGGTCCCAGGGTTTTTCTGCATTTGCGGTTTCCTCGTTGACAAAATTTATGGTGTCTGTGTTATTTCATTTTTCGCATTATATTATTTATCTTTATAATTGAAATAATATAGGTTGTGCGTTAAAGCTTAATCGATTGGAAATCCGACCTTGTGGTTGTCGATTTCATTGATTAACACTTGTACATTGGTCTTTGGTACCGTCCAACTTATTCTTTGTATTTGATAAAGACTCGCTATTGTTTTTAGCTTGAGTGAAAATCAAATCAAGAGAGAGATATTAACTCCTTGAGATAATTTTATCTAGATTGAGTCTGACTGTCTAGTTGATTCTCTAGCAAAGTATTTCGGAGTTAGTCCATACAGATTGCTAAGCGAAATATTGGGTGGTGTTGTTAGACCTCCACTTTTTCAAATAACATTATTAGTATATCCCTCTTTCAGTAAATATTCACTAAGGCGATTATATCACATTCTTCCATATTGCTTTAGTCCATATAGAGCTTTTTGAAGTCTTATTGAGTATATACTACGATCTTTGGACTTGTCGGCTTCAGGCATACGAAACCCTCGGGAAGTTTCATAAAAATGTCACTATCAAGTGACCCATAAAGATAAGTTGTAACTACATCCACAAGACGCATTTCAAGCTTTTCTGAAGCTGCCAAACTAATAAGAAACCGGAATGTGATGGAATCCATCACTGGAGAATAAGTTTCTTGATAATCAATACACGGTCTTTGTGAAATAACTTGTGCAACGAGTCAAGCTTTATATCTCACAATTTCATTTTTCTCGTTACGTTTTCGTACGAATACCCATTTGTATCCGACAGCTTTTACATTTTCAGGAGTTACAACAACAAGACCAAGGACTCCACGTTTTACTAATGAGTTGTACTCTGCTTGGATTTCAACCTCCCACTTAGGCCTATCTTTTCTACGACGACATTCTTCGATAGATTGTGGTTCAGGATCATCAATATTTTCAATTATATCCAAAGCAACTGTAAAAGAAAATTTATCAGGAATAATTGTATTCCTATCCCAGTTTTGTCTTGTACCAAAATAGTTTATAGAGATCTCATTGTTTTGAGGTACATGTGCCTCTTCAGGTGCAACTTGTGTATCAGTATTTGATTGATCAATCAATATTTCAGAGAGAATGGCTTTTTCCGGAATGCCAACTACTGATCTTTTTCGTGAAACTAAATCCTTTGCACCAAGAGGTCTTCCATCCTTTAAGCGTATCGTGTACTGATTATCATGATGTCCTTCTGGGATACTTACTCTCGCAAGAGTATTTACAGCAGGTATATGTGATTTTATTACCTTACCTGTATCAGTAAATGCATCAGGAATTTGGTTTGCAATATTTTTCAAATATAGGATTCTTTGAACCTCAAGTTCACATTGTTTTGTACGAGGATCAAAGTGGGCTAGTGATGGCGTATTCCATGAAATTTCACAGCGTTCCTCAAGTTTTTGCTTATCTCCCCCTAACGACGGGAAATTTGATTCGTCAAATTGACAATCAGCAAATCTTGCTTTAAAAACATCTCCTGTTTGAGGTTCTAAATACCGAATGATAGATGGAGATTCATAGCCAACATATATGTCGTGTCTACTTTGAGGACCCATTTTCTCTCTTTGTGGTGGAGCAATGGGAACATACACAGCACAACCAAAAGTTCGAAGATGAGATATATTTGGTTGATGCCCATATACGAGTTGTACAGGTGAGTATTTTTGATAGCTGGTTGGTCTTATACGGACCAATGCTGCAGCATGTAATATTGCATGACCCCATGCTGAAAATGGCAAGTTAGACCTTAAGATTAATGGTCGGGCAATCAATTGTAAGCGCTTAACAGATGATTCCGCTAAGCCATTTTGAGTGTGCACGTGAGCGATGGAGTGTTCGACATCAACGCCAATTGACATGCAATAATCATTAAATATTTTAGAGGTAAATTCACCAGCATTATCAAGACGAATAGTTTTAATAGGAAAATCTGGAAACTGAGCTCGTAGCTTAATAATTTGTGCAAGAAGTCTTGCAAATGCAACAATACGAGTCGAAAGTAATCAAACATGTGACCAACGTGTTGAAGCATCAATAAGAACCATAAAATAACGAAATGGTCCACACGAAGGGTGAATTGATCCACATATATCACCTTGAATTCGTTGCAGAAAATTAGGTGATTCGATGCCAACTTTCATCAATGATGGCCTAATAATCAATTTTACTTGGTAACAAGCGATACATGGACAATCGTTAAATGATAAGACTTTTAGTCTATTTAGAGGATGTCCATATGAGTTTTTAATAAATCAACGCATCATAGTTGATCCCGGATGACCCAAACGGTCATGCCAAAGTTTAAAAACACCGGGATCGGAAGTCTTAGGATGACTCACAAGATGTGATTCAATTAGGATAGTGTGATATAATCCAGAAGATAGAGATGGAAGATTTTCTAAGACTTGTTTCTTACCTGAGACACTGGCAGTAATGCATAGATACTCTTTGTTAGCGTCATTTGTTGTCTCAATATAATACCTATTAAGACGAATGTCTTTAAAACTCAACAAGTTGCGTTTAGATCTTGTTGAAAATAAGGCATCTTGGACATGGATTTTTGTACCATTAGGGAGCATTATCGATGCTTTTCCATGTCCCTCAACAAGATTAGAAGTCCCTGAAATTGTAGTAACATTGGCCGTAGCTAACGTTAAATGGGAGAAAAACCTTTTGTTACGAAAAATTGTGTGCGTTGTTGCACTGTCAACAAGACATATATCTTTGTCACTTGATTTCGGCTTTCCATTAGAAATATCCATATCCCTTTAGAAAAATAAAGACAATAATATAAGTTATGGAGAATAAATACTAAGAAAATAATTTCATTACTAAAGAGAATTTTAATAACTAATACATTAAAATCAACTGCCTAAAAGAAAAACAATCTCTAAAAAAATATGACAAAACATTGTCACTTAATCAAACCAAAATACTACTCAATCTACTAAAAAGAACTGATCATAAAACAAATAAACTCAGATATCCTTGAGGAAGGAATCCATGTCTTCAATCTCATTTCCATCATTTTTGAAGTCAGAAATATCAAGATGGGAAATACCCATTGGTATGTCATATTGGGAAAATTGGTTTCGGCCTTCTTTTCCTTTTGTTTAATAGACGCCAGATAAAGATCAACAAGGTGCCTTGCAGTACGACAAACATTTTCCCAGTGCCCTGGTGAACCACAACGGTGATAGACAGATTCATGGCGCTTTGAATGGCTTTGAGATCTTTTGCCTTTGTGTTTTGGGAACACATTGTTCTTACCCTTCTAATGATGGGAATTATTACCAGCCTTCTTCTTATTGTCGGGTTTTTTAGGACCTAACCAACGTCTGTGTCCTTTCCCACGACTTTCAGGATCATTACCACGATTTTCTGTAGCGTTCATCTCTGGAGCAACTGTTGAACCTGCTGGGTGACTTTGATGGTTCTTGAGTAATAACTCATTATTCTGCTCAGCTACTAGAAGGAAAGCGATAAGATCGGAGTATTTCTTAAACTGCCTTTCATGATATTGATGTTGAAGCAAAATATTTGAAGCATGAAAGGTGGAGTAAGTCTTCTCCAAAAGATCAGCATCAGTAATTGTTTCTCCGCATAGTTTTAAGCGAGACACAATCTGAAATACAGTCGAGTTATATTCACTTACGCTTTTAGAATCTTATAAGCGGAGGTGCATCCACTCATATTAGCTCTTGGAAGGATGACCGTTTTTTAATGGCCAAACATATCCTTCAGCTCTGTCCACAGAGTGTACGGGCCTTTCACAAGTAAGATACTGGGACTTCAAATCTTCGTCTAAGTGATGACGAATAAAAATTAATGCTTTTGAGCGATCTTCTTGGGACTCCTTATTAAAAAGCTTCGTTTTTTAATAGTCTTATCAAGTGAGCTAGCACCCAGATGTACCTCTGCATCTATAACCCAAGACAAATAATTCTTGTTGGATATGTCAAGGATTTTGAAGTTCACCTTTGAAAGAGACATGATCTCAATATTAATAAAATAAATGATGATCAGTAATTTATATACTCCCTCTGTTTCTGAAAGACCGTCCTCTATTCCATTTTGGTATGTTTCAAAAATGTGTCCAGCTTCTGTTTATAGTCATATTTTTCCAATGAACTTTCTAACATACCCTTAAGTTATTTATATTCATAATTTCTATTTTAATGAGACCCAATCTAGAATATTAATGAAATATGTATAATTAAGGAAAAAAATATATCCTTTTGAAGACAATATGTGTATGGTTCCAAATTAAATTCTTTATTAAGGTTATACTCCATAAGTATACAATCTTTATTGATACTGTTTTTATAAATCGATATGTTTTAGTTTCCTTTTTTTTATTTTCTATTTACAATCCCAATACAATTTTTGGTAGTTTTTACTACTAACATATTTATTGAAATAAATTAGGCAAGTAATTAAGGGTGGGAATGTAAACTATCATAGTCTCCTTAATATCTTGAAAAAATCAAACCGGACTGTCTTTTGGAAACGGAGGGAGTATATATAATTAGTGAAACTAAAAATAAAAAATAAAACTCCTAATACAATATACAGGAGAAAAATAAAGAACTAACCATTGGTTAGACGGCATAGCCAGACATGATCAATAGGAGAAAAATAAAGAAATAACTATTGATTAGACGGCTTAGCCAGACACGACCAATAATTAATTAAAGTGCGGTAAGGGAAGATACATAACTTACGGAGAGAACCGGGAAAGGAAAAAAAATGTGATAATATAAAAACATTAATTGTAGTATATTATCATGGATACTAGAGTTCCCTTTACAAAGAAAGAAATATATAATTTTGGAAGTTTAACTTCTGAGTTTTGGCTTGGATAGATATGTAACATAATTACATGACTTGTAAAGTACTTTTAGCGAACCAAGAACTTATCATCTTCTTTGTCTTACCAAAGGAGACAGAGAAAAGATAAGAAAGAAAAAAAAATTGTGTAAGTTATGCAAATAAAATGTCATAAAACAGGACAAAAATAACATGATACTATTAAAATATTGTACAAGATATTACGCCTCTTTGTAAGGAAAAAATAATATAATAATAGTGATCTAATTATGTAATCATTAAATCATAAAGAGATTCATAAAGAGTACAGACTACATAGATTCAAAAATGAATCATAAAGAAAAACTGGAGCTGACACCTTCACATGCCTAGTATATTTTAATGATTAGGCATACGGTCTATAAACAGAGAAGAAAGCAAAGAAAAAATAATAATAAAAGAAAACGATTGATAAGACACCTAATACCCATCAAAACAAAGTATATGGGTGTTAGATTTTCGCGGATTGCAATCGTTTATTACTCTTGATTTTATTGTTTTGTCTATAAAGAGACAAACCAATAAGGCTACAAAGACTCATAAAGAAAAAAATAATCTGCTCAAATCGAACGAAAGAAAAAATAGGTTTAGTAAAAATATTTACCGACCAGTTGGTTGAGCAACACGCCGATAACTTAGTGTCACACAAAGAAAGAGACAGAGAAAGTCGAGAGATACGAAGAATTCTTATTAATGCGTGTGTAGAAAAGGGAAAATACAACCTCTATTTATATAGGCTAGACACAAGGGCATCCCGGTAATAAACGGGATTTATCCTAGATATTATTAACATAAATAAACGTTTATAACAAATAACAATATATTTATATAACTATTAATAAAGTAAATCTAGATATAATAAACTTAAACAAAGCTTTTGGTTGGTAACCTAGCAACAAGCTGGGCTCCAATACCTCTTTGAATAACAACTCCTAATCTATGAAAAATAAAACTGCCAAAACCACTACTAGCGTCATTGCTAACTAAACAATTTTTCAGACGCTTGTTTAAACCTAAATTAAACCCGATCGAAAAAAGAAAAAAACCACCCGTCTCTTCTTCTCCTCCATCGCCATTTTTTTTCTTTTACTTTAGCGACGATTAACCATCGATTCTCAGCCAGTAATAATTTTAATCGGGTACGAATCAAAACCCAATCCTTTTTTAATGTTTTTTATCCGATGAATAAGTTTGATTTGATGAAATTAGAGATTGAAAAATTAGTTTTAGAACATGATACGGTTGGGAAAATATTGATGCGGTGGGAAAATATCGATTTATGGTGGGAAAGTAGTGATTTACGGTGGGAAAATATTGATTTTCTCACCTATAAATTTCTAACGATTGGGAAAATATGTATTCTCAAGTCTCGACCGTAAAAGCTTTACTAACTTTTGTATACGGTTGGGAAAACCCAACCGTAAGTTGTCCTGGTTTTGTATACGGTTGGGAAAATATGAACTCCCAACCGTAAGTGCTTAACTAGCTTTTGTATACGGTTTGGAAAACCCAACCGTAAGTTGCCCTAGTTTTGTATACGGTTGGGAAACCTAACCGTAAATTTAGTTTTCAAAAAAAAAAAAGAATTCCTATGATTTTGATTTCAAATATAAACTATAAATCAAATGATTATTCTAATCTTATTACTAATCTTACTTAATTTGATTAATCTAATCATTAACATTAATTAATCATTGGGATAAGGAGGTTTGGATTTACTATTTCATGACCCGTTTTTTTGTCATTTGTGAGCCCTCAAAACCAAAATCTTGGATCCCCTATAAGAGCAAGTCTTATGGTGGAAGAGTTCCATCTTCCATCTTCCACGCCACCTCAGCATTTGGAACCGTGAATGGAAGTGCAAGTGTAGTGGTGGAATAGTGAAAACGCTATTCTTAATAGCGCTAAAAAAAAACGGTATTTTTAATAGCGCTAAAAAAACGCTATTCTTATTGGCGTTCAGATGGATTCCACGAACCCTTCCACGAAACGGTGGAACCTTGCTTGGATTTTCTGTGGAAAACCCCAACTTGGAAGCCATTAGACTTGACATTTCATGATTTTTCTACACTTTGAATAGGTTGGATTCCATCATAAGACTTGCTCTAATAGGTTTTTTGTTTTTACGTATTGTTTGATTACATGGAAAACTCTCCTTAGGATTTCGCTATTTTATCCAATCTATTGGCTTATTTTTACATGGTAATTGGTACAACTTCTTTTGGTCGGCCATCGTATAACTTCTTCTACGTCTAAATTGAGGCTAGAGGATTCTTGTAACAATTTTGATGACTTTCTGTATGGCTTCTGTATCGGAGGGCAACACTTTTTACATTTCCTTCCGGACAACAAAATCTTATGGTCGGCCATGGCTTTGGCGATCACTTTGGGTTTCCAAGTTTATATGAGCTTATTAACTTAACCTGTTGCACAACAAATTGCATTATAGTTAAAAAAACCTCTTTCTTCTCTCTTTTTGCGATTCATGGCGAAAGCTTCATTCACCGAGTAGACTCCAGGACTACTTGGGGGAATAGAAAAATCATGAGCATGGGGATGTAAAGAGGAACCTAATTAAGGTACGAGGCTGTTGACGGGGGCGAAATTTTCCTTCCTTTTTCCTATTTTTTTGTTTAGGTTTGCCCATATCTCTGTCGCAATTGAAAATCTCTTTGAGTTTTCCTTGTTAGGACTGTGCTTTTATACGGTTTATTGCTTAATCTTGACCCAAATATGTTTGATTCGGTTTTCATTCTATGTATTATGCTAATTTTTTATGTGAACTAGAACTAGGGTTTGAAATTTAGGGTCGGTCTTTGATTTGTTGCGGGGGTTCTAAATTGGGTTTGCGGAATTAAGTATTTTCTTTTCCTCTCTGTTTTCTTTGCTCTTTGGATTGATTTCTAGTCTGTAATTAGGGGCTCTGGTTTCCATTTATTTTAGGTTTTATAAGGTTTGCTCCCTTGGTTATGGATGAGTTTTCTTTATCTTTGGATTGTTCGACTTTTGGTGCTCTAATTGAAGAACTAGATGATCCCTCCTTCTCTCTATCTCTTAAATTGGTTTTTTTGTTGAAGTGTAATTAGGAATTTAGCCTTTTCTCTTTTTCGTGTTTCGTCTAGGAATTGGGATTCTCTGATCTTTTTGTATGGGTTTGATTGGGTTTGTGTGATTTATTTTCAAATTGTGGTACAGGTCAAATTGGAATTGTATGAGTTTGTAATAATTTTGAGACTGAAAGTTGTCAGTTTCAGAGATGTGAAATCTCTTTTGAAAATGTGAGAATGATCTTCAACATAGTTCTGTGATGTTTGTTTTGAAAAGTTGTTTAGCTTTGTGTAGTTACATTTGATTTTGTGGTGGTAATCAAATGAAATTGTAAGTTTGCTAGATTTTAACTAGGATTGTGTAACTTCATGTGAAGTTGTGATAAACTGTTATGCCTAGTGTTTTGCATATTATTTTGAAAAGCTTTTAGTTTCTTTATCTAATCCCATGATTATGTCCTGATTTAAATCTCAGTTTCTCCCTTCTCTTTCTTTAATCTTGTCTTGTACCCATCTGTGCTCTTTTGGTCTTGTGTGATATATGTGGGTTACTAATTTAATGATTAGTTCTGGATTTGTCAATTAAGCTTAGATTTTTCATTGTTCACCTTGTCTTAAGTTATAAACCATCTGTAGAAATGTATTTCTTAATTCTCCTATGATTTTTCTTTTAAGAGATTACTTGGTCTAATTCAGTAATCTAGGATTTCTTTTTCTTGGTATGTATCTCAATCGTGAGATTAATCTTATTTGTGCATGTTTTCAAACCTATCGATCGTTATTAGCTTAATTGTTAGAAATCGGAATATCTCAAACCTCCACGGCTCTTCTTCTATATGTACCTAATATGAAGAAATGATATCTCTTCCCAAACCCATGCTCCTCTGATCTTGCTAGCCTGGCCCAGGTAAGCCCACTCAAAATTCTTTGGTCATATCAAATTTGTCTCACCTTCTCAATTTCTATATATTTTTTTGATTCATCTGTCTTAAGTTGTTTATTTTATGAAGTTGTATCTGTTTCTCAAGCAACAATAACAATAGCTACAGCAGCAGCAGCAGCAACAACAACACATAATCAGTCAGCAGCCAACCAACTAGTTATGTCGACTCAACAACGCACTAAATCATATCTCTCTCAGTATCAATTCAAAGACACATCTGGGGCCGGGGGATCCCTATCACCTTTTTGGTTTATATCTTGCTAATTACTGTACTAGGCGTCTAGTTTTAATTCCTACATATCTGCATTTGATCTTAGATATAGTAGATTAGATTACCTACTAGGCTCACGTTTCTTTCCTGCATTTTATAAGTACAGTAGAACCTCCATATATAAATACTTTTGGGCAAGCACAAAATTATTAATTTACGGAGGTTATTAATATATAAAGGTTGATTAAAGTAAGATTTCACAAATCGGGACTGATTTGTATCAATATGTATAGGTTATTACTATATAGAGTATTAATATATGGAGGTTCTATTGTATTACGATATCTGTGTCTGTATCTTCTCCTCTCTGCTTCAGTGGAGTACTTTTGGGCTTTTGTTTACTTACATTATATTACTAATAGTGTGTATTAGTATTGTATCACCTAAAGGTATTTCAAGTAAAACTTATCTAATACTGTGTCGCACAGTGTTTTTAGGATAGCCTGTTTTTAACATAGACGCAGTTACAATAATCTAGTTGAACTGGTTTTGGATTTCTCAAATTTCTAGTTTCGCATCTGCATACATTTTCCTAGAGTTGTTTGCATTTAGATTTTTGCGTACCAGATGACCATCTATTACCTTGTTTTGCGTTTTCATTCATCTGTCTTCTTCCTGCTTCTTACAATAGCAGGCAAACTTCTACCGACTCCATAAGTCTACCACCTTAGCCCAAGCCCACTACCTGCCACATTTACCATTCAATCAAAATTGATATCACCTTTAGGGGTGAGCAAAAAGTTTGGAACCGCGGATTTCATCCATATCCGTCCGTAAAATTGCGGGTGAAACCCAATCCGCAAGATCTATGGACCGGACACGGTTGGATTTTCCAAATCCGCACTTTTAGTTTCTGTTTAAACTTTAATTAAAGGTCTGCACCTGAATCAACGCACTTCGAGTGCAGTGGGAGCTTCAAAAAAGCCTTGCCGTGCAACTTGAGGTGTGTCACTCCCTCCTCATATGCCTGCCTCCATTATCTGTAGTGTTTTCATTTTTATTTTATTGTTAACCTAAAGATGTATGTGTAAACTTGCCATCTGTTTTGCGTGCATTAGAGCAGTTTCAAAAGGAGTTGCACCAACGAGCTGAAAAAAATGCACGACAGCTGCAAAAGTTGCTGGAGGAACAGAAGAAAGTGGGAGAACTATTCATGCTTGCAACTTTCTTCTCTGAGCACCATATCACCCGCGGTTAATTCGCATCCGGTCCGTATAATCCGTTGATCCGCGGATGTCAAATCCGCGGGTGATTGGACCGGACAGGGTTGGATTTTCCAAATCCACAACTTTGACGGATTGGACGCGGATAACCACTAATCCGCAACCGTCCGTCCGTTGCACACCCCTAATCACCCTACACAACCTCCCAATTGTCAACCCTCTCCAACCTAATTCACCTCTCCCCCTAGCATTTCATTTGGTAAGACATGTCTATTATCACATGGAACTGTCAAGGTTCAAACCAGCCACCAACAATTCAACACCTTAATGGACTTATACAATGTACAAACCAACCATATTATTTCTATCCGAAACTTTGGCCAATGACTTTCAAATGTTGTGAATTGCGCAGACTTTGCAATTTCCAAATCACTGCACAGTTCCTAAAATCGGCAGAAGAGGGGGTTTATGTCTATTATGGAAAAATGAGGTCAACCTCTAAATCATCCTGAAGTTCCAAAGTTATATTCATGCTCTCGTCACACCTGCTGCTCCAACCCAACTTTGGTTTTACACGGGTATATATGGCCCACCACATCCAGGCCCAAGGAAAAACTTGTGGGAAGATTTTCCAACAATTTTTCCTAACACTTCAACACCTTGGCTGCTACTGGGAGATTTCAACGAAGTTTTGGACCAATCGGAATAAAAGGAGGCAGACCAGTTACGTATGCACAAACGCAACAGTTTCCCAATTTAATGGATCAGATGGGCTATATTGATCAAGGATTCAGAGGAGACCCGTTCACCTGGACAAAAAACCAACAAGGTCATGACAACATCCAACAAAGACTTGATAGAGCAGTAACAAATCAACATTGGAGAACAACCAACCCCCATGCTGGAATCACACACCTGCCACGAATAGCCTCAGATCATGCTCCTATCCTGCTTCAAACGAAAGCCTTGGACTGGCAAGGAAGTAAGAATTATAAATTTGAGCATCTATGGCTATCTCACCCTCAACTTCATCAAGTGGTTACCTCGGCATGGGATAAACTACATGACTCAGATCCACCTTTGAACCTCCAGCTCAAACTCATCTCAGCCAGTGAAACTCTAACAGAATGGAATAAGATTAACTTTGGCCATCTACCCACTTTAATCAAAAAGTCAACCGCAAAAATTAAAGCTTCCCAACATCAATGTGCTACGCAAACTGGAGCTGCGCTGGAAAACTGGATTCAACAAGAAAAGCAACTCTGAATTGAACATCTGAATTTATTGGATTGCCATGCAACATATTGGAAGCAGAGATCTAGAATACAATGGCTTCAGTGAGGCGACCGTAACACCACATTCTTCCATACAAAGGCCACAATTCATAGAAGCTGCAACAATATACAACAAATTCAGGATCATCAAAATAATTGGATTAACGACAAAGAAGAAATTATCAGGATCATGATTGAACACTTCACATACCAGTATACGACTCCAAATAAAATAATTGATGAAAGCCTGTTCGAGGCAATAACACCAAGGTTCCCCCCGACAATGTGAGAAACTAACAGCGGAAGTCACCACTGAGGAGATCAAACATGCACTTTTCCCCATAGGATCGGACCGCGCTCCAGGACCCGATGGATTCACCAGTAAGTTTTTTAAAGTTTTCTGGGAAACAACCCAACCACAACTTATTGCAATGGTCCGAAGTTTCTTTGAGTTATTTAGCATTCACCCTCTCATGAACCACACTAACATCACTCTAATACCAAAGATTGAACGTACCTCAAAACCATCTCAATTTAGACCGATAGGGTTATGTAATATCACTTACAAAATCATCTCAAAGATCTTGGTCAATCGCATACGACGTCTACTCCCATTTTTGATAACCCCATACCAAAGTGTGTTTGTGCCTCAACGATCCATTCATGATAATATAGCTATCGCATCTGAACTTTTTCACCACATCAGAACATCATACCGTACGAAGGATCCTAAAATAACACTAAAACTAGACATTCAAAAGACCTATGACTCCTTGGACTGGGGATTCATCAAACAGGCTTTCACCAGCTTAGGCTTCCCCTCCAACTTTGTGGATTATATTATGCTATGCATATCTACGGTAACCTACTCAATTAATATCAACAACACACCGCATGGATACATCACTCCAACCAGGGGAATACGACAGGGAGACCCTCTCTCTTCTTATATCTTTATCATTTGTGCGGAAATACTGTCCACCAATTTGGAAATACTTGAAGCACAAAATAAGATAGAGGGGCTTCACATTTCTCAAAAAGCTCCACCAATACTACATCTTATGTACGCGGATGATCTCTTGATAACATATAAAGCAACTCCAGAAGGCACCAATCACCTCAAACTACTGTTACAGGCTTACGACACCTCGGCGGGTCAACACATCAACGACTCTAAATCCACACTGATACATCACCCGAAGCTAGACTAACCCCGCATAGATAAGTTAAAGCTAGAACTACTGGGTTTTAGGTTTTAACTACTTAGGTTTAACTGAAGAGAAGAGAGACAAGAAGACGAATTTTAAACAGAATTGTTTTTATTGATTTCAACTCAGTTAAGATACAAAGAGACTCATACATATATATACACGATTGTCTTGAAGTTTAAGTCATTATCTTTCCTAACTGAACACAATTTCCTAATATACAAGGAATACCAAATATAACAAACTCTTGATAGAGAAACTGCCGTGTACAATGTTGGGTCACATTGTACACATATCAGACGTTGTGTTAACAGTTAACCCAAGATTTCGACATGCCAACAACATCGAACCCCCTACCTATTTAGGAATACAATATCAACATGATAGATCCTCTACCCACATATTTTCCCCTCTGCTTCAACGGCTGGCACGCAAGGCAAAATGATGGATGACCAAAGCCTCAACCAATCGGGAAGATTCGAGCTCATAAAATCATCACTAACCCCTACTGCCAACCACCTCATGCAACCCCAAATCCTTCCTTCTCATATCCACCAAAAAATGGATCGTATCACGACAAACTTCTCTGGGTTCACGATTCTTCAATCAGAAAACTCCGCCCACTGGGAAAAGTCAAGCTCCACAAACCCAAATCACAAAGAGGGCACGGTATCCGAAGTAGTAAGGAACACAACAAAGCACTACTCATGAAACGAGTTTGGAACATTCACCAAAACCCTAACTCTATCTTAGCCAGACTACATAATGCAAAATATCTTGATCAGACCCCCATTTTCCAAAGCATCCCACCACTCCTGTCTTCCCCTAGTCCTCAGTGGAGGCAAATGGCCTCGCTCATACCATTTATCCAACAACATCTCTTCCTCCAAATAGGAGATGGATTACACACCCCCATACAAGAAAATTGGATACCACAATTTGAAAATACCATTAACCCAGCTTCTTATTATCCAATACAATCAGTAGCAGACATCATCGACCTATCAACCAGGAATTGGAATCATGAAAGATTAAGCCTACTACCCCACCCCATAATTCAACGAATCATCAACATCCACATCCCACAGAGCAATCAACCTGATAGGATCATATGGCTTTTTACAAAAAGTTGACAATATACTACTGCTTCAGGATACAACTGCCTCATTAGCGCTTCTGCGCAAACTCACCAAAACCTCCTTCCACCATCCAACTTCCTTTGGACACTCCCATGTCCTTCAAAAGTACAGCTTTTCTTGTGGAAAGCAATTAATGAGGGTTTACCAACCCTCAACATTCTTCATCGCATCCATCTCACCAACTCCAACCTATTCCCTCAATGCAGTTCTAATCCGGAAACATCAAGTCACATTCTGCTACATTGTCAGACAACTATAGATTCTTGGAACCTCTTACTAAACCACCTCAAAAACCTTTACGTCGCCTCGCAAGGCATACCCATTTTACTACCTCACCAAACAACCATATCTGAACTTCTTCAAACAAAAGTACCTGCACCGATAACCACAACGTTCTGCTTCCTTTTTTGGTCCTTATGGTTAACCTGGAACGGTGTGATGTATCGCCATGCAAATGGCCATTAAGCTCCAGCAGGAATATTCTTGGGCCCAGACACACCTCCCACGGTGCTTCCTGGGATGCAGCCATATCCAAACCCAGCATAAAGAACAGTAACAACTTCAACCATCTTAGTAGGATGGCTCAAGCCTCAATCAGATTGAATCAAAATCAACACGGACGGCGCAGCAAGAGGAAACCTCGCAATAGCGGGAGCATGCATTATTTGTAGAAATGAGGAAACCAACACTATCCTAACAATAGCACAACCTCCAGGCATCACCACAACACTTGCAGCGGAGACCTGGGCCATGCACATAACCTCTAAAATGGCGACGGAACGAGGATGGTCCAAAGTCCAATTTGAAACGGGTTCAGAAAATTTAATGAGATTTATAACCTCAGATACCGACCCCCCTTGGTATATATCTGACCTGGTTGCACAGATCAAACGAAGGCTCACCCAAATCCATCAATATACCGTTAGCCACGTCTACAGAGAAGCAAATCATGCAGCAGATGGTTTAGCAAACTGAGCAGCGGATGATTGCTCCATAGGGAGACTCACGACAACAGTATGGGAACATACAATTCCACAATCTATCAGTTCTATTATAATAGCATATTTTATGGGTATTACGTACCTCGTGTAATTTCAGTCTAATCTAATAACTTTCATGCTTCAAAAAAAAAAAAAAAAAAAAAAAAAAGAAAAAAAAAAAAACCTGTTGCGAACACTCTTCTGGCAGTGGTACTGATGGCCTTAACTTATACAACGAATCTCTAAGTTTTTTTTGTATGCATGTGATGTATGGTCTTAACTTGTTTCCTTTAAATTAGTTAGATAATTATGCTTGGCATTAACTAATGAGTAGATAATTTTGTAAGATAAAGCTAAAAAAATTAGAAAAAAATAGGTTGGTGCTATCTTTGTAGCAGATAAAGCCAACAGATCCCATGTGCAAAACCAAGCAGGATATAAACAAACTTTCTTTTTTGCTCTCATAAATCAACATATTGGATCCCTCCAACGGAACTATACCCTAGCTAATAGTGTTTAGCTTAACATGCTATGGAAAAAGTTCTTATATGTCAGAACTTTTAAAGGTTTTGCTTTGACAAGTACTCTGGTTCTGTTTTGTAAGGACCGTTTGATCGAGAAGCTTTCAGTTATAATTTTATAATTTTGTTTAAGCTGTATACATAGATTTATATGTGCATATACAAAGTCGTATCATATCTTTTAGACTGTCGTTTGGTATATCAGCTACGTTATGAGTGACCTATAATTAGTTACAATTCACTATCTAACTATTTTCCTTGGGCTGAGAATAAACTTTGAAAATGGAATATTTATCTAGTTTAATTGGGGTCCATAATTTCTAATTGGGGGCCATGGAATTTTGTTTTCCCCCAAATCTTTCAGGGATGTAAAAATTGGAAGATGAATATACTATTTTATCCTTGATTAATATTTTTTTCAAGTAACGACCCTTCACCGACATTAACGACAGTTTAGGGTCGTCATATACATCATGATCAAAACAATAACGACTCTAAACTGTCATACACTAACGACTCTTTTTAGAGATTAACGACAGTGTATAACGACATTTCTAAAACATTAACGACTGTTTAAGTCGTCAAATGCGTAACCAAAACAGTAACGACCCTTCCAAAGGGTCGTCAGGGAATTGATCATTTTTATGACGACCCAAAATTGTCGTACATTTCCACCATTAATGAATCTTCGGCAGTTTAGAGTCGTCACTTAAACAGTCTAAACATTAACGACCGTTGAGGGTCGTCAATGAAATTTTTTAATACCCTGAAGATTTTTCATAACCTGGAAAAGTTGCAGGTTTGAGTCGTCATTTTTTGGTGTCTATACATTGACGACTTTCTAGAGTCGTTGGAGTATACATCCCTCGACATTGACGACTCTTTCTCTGTGTTGTGACATACATCCAATCCATGGGAGAATTTAAGATAATCTTACCATCAACACAATCATCTTTGTTGCTTGCACCTTCCCCAACATCATTTCCCTTACTTGAATTACTCACTTCTAAAAACCCTAAATTTTCCTCTAAAACCTCCTCTTCTTCTTCTCAACTCAAATAACAACAACAAAAAAAAAATTGATTCTAAAATCTGAGTTTAGTCTAACATAATCTAACCACACTAATTAACTTAACTTAATTAAATTTTAATACTAATCATTCAGGGACAGTTTAGCCATTTAAAAATATTTTGGTTAAGGGGTGACTCAATTTGAGTTTTAACGATCTTTTTTATCCTCTAGTGGGAGGCCCCTAATTGTTTTTTGGAGCCCCAATTAAACTAGGAATATTTAACCTGCTTGGTTTTCATAAGAAAAAATTTAGTATATAGTACTATGCCAGCCGTTAGTTAAGAGATTTGTGTTATGCCACTTTTAAATTTTGAATAACCATGACTAAAGGAAATAGTTATTGATGAGTCAGGGTACATGGTCAGTAAACTGAGTTTGGACATATACACAATAGGGTTATCTCTTTGTGAAGTTTCACTAAATACGGTACGTTCTCTTATCTGAAAGATGTACTTATTATATTGGTATCTCTGCTCAAATTCACGTTTTGTATAAAATTCGTTAGCATATATTATACATCAAGGAGACTATGTTTATGTAATTTTGATATAATCTTATTTTCTCCATACATTGCAATGCATTTGTACTACGTATAGTTACAACCACAATTTTGATAATTCACATTCAGATTTTTGTCAGTAATCTTTTATGTTGCCATTCTTAATTTCAACCTGAAAAAGCTGGGGTCTAACAACCACACCCAATATTTCATTTCAAACAATCTGTATGGACTAACTCCAATATAATTCCAAGAGAATCAACTAGACAGTCAGACTCAATCAAGGAAAATATATCCAAGAGTTATATCTCAATTTCTCAAATCAATCTGCAATCGAACATATAGAAATCTGTGAGCCGGATCAATATGAGAAATAACTTGGATGGTACCAAAGACCAATATCCAAGCGTCAATCAATTTCAATCAACAACCAAAGGCTGGATTTACCAATTGATTGAACTACGAACAACCTGTGATATTTCAATTATATAAACAAATATAATGCGGAAAAGAAATAACACAGACACCAGAAGTTTTGTTAACAAGGAAACCCCAAATGCAGAAAAACACCGCGACCTAGTCCAAATTTGAACACCACACTGTATTAAGCCGCTACAGACCCTAGCCTACTACAAGTTAACTTCGGACTGGAATGTAGTTGAGCCCTAACCAATATCACACCGATTAAGGTACAGTCGCGTTCCTTACGCCTCTGAACCCCAGCAGGACTCTATGCACTTAATTCCCTTGTTGATCTCACCCCACAACTAAGAGTTGCTACGACCAAAAGTTTAAGACTTGATATACAAATTTGTCTCCCACAAAAAAGTCTATTTGAATAGATGAATCTGTCTCCCACAGAAATACCTACGAAGTTTTTGTTCCGTCTTTTGATAAATCAAGGTGAACAGGAACCAATTGATAATCCGGTTTTATATTCCCGAAGAACAGCCTAGAAATATCAATCACCTCACGATAACTTAACTATATGGTGGTAGAACATTGAAAAGACGAGGGTACCCAAATATACCTCAATCTAAAACTTTTCCACCTATAAGTCCTTTCTTCGAAAGTGATTGTCTAAGAACTGAGTCGAGACAATAAAACAAATCGGTTCACACTTCATATGATCGTCTATGGATACGAGATCGAGATAATACAACAACGAAGTATGTTTACTTGATAAAAGGTTCGGACTTAACCAAACACAATAGGATTTCTTATCAGGTAAATAGGAATTAAAGTTTGTGTAATTTACTTTGAATTATAATAACAACAATTATAATTGCGGAAAATAAAAGTAAATGACACAACAAGATTTTGTTAACGAGGAAACCGCAAATGCAGAAAAACCCCGGGACCTTGTTCAGAATTGAATACTCTCAGGATTAAGCTGCTATACAAAATCAAACCAATTTCGTATAGTTGAGACCAAGCAACTAAACCTATAGTTCACCTAGTTCCGTCTGTATTCCCATGCCTCCGACCTGTAATAAGTCACGTACTTGGAACAATTCCTTTGGTTCGTATTCCAAACAGTAAATGAACGACAAATCTGTTTGGTATAAACTCTCTTCAACCAAGTGATGTGAGTTCGACAAAGGCTCTTCTGTTTATCTCAATAAACTCCTTCGTTAGGTTTTCAGATCTATCTTATTATCAACTACCGAAGTAATTGTTAAAATTTTGCAATCAATACTTTTAATCACAAAGAATTGTATTGATGTCGATTTACACAACTAATCAATCTAATCTACCACAAGGATAAACCGATTATAGTTGGATCCTCTTTTACCGAAACAAGTATTGTGCACACCAAAGATTATGAATCCCAAATCAGAAATCTTCAAAGTCTTCATTGTCTTCAAATCTTCTTAGATCTTCAATAAACACCTGGACACAATCAACTTGAATCTCTTGTGATCAATTACGCACAGAACGGAGTCTGTTAACAATGGATTATCACAAGACGTCTCTAGATCTACAAACAGTCTAAATATCCTCGTCGAAACTTCGATCTAGTTGAGTGAATCTTATATCAGAAGAGAAGATTATCAAGCATAAACAAACTAGGTGCAATCAAAGTTCATCCACCGTTAGTCAATAAAATCAATTGAAAACAAAAGATAAACCGCAATTATTTAGTTCCCACCAACTGTACTAATAGATCTTCTCAATCCCAAAGAAGACTTTAAACTGCGCGGCCGTAAGAGATTTCGCCTAATTAGGTTACTCTCCTCTCCGAATAGGCGGCTTCACCAGTAGCAGCACAACTGAGATAGTTCTTGTTGTATGAGGATTGGTTTGCTCGAAATGAAAACTTTCATATTTATAGATCAAGGAAGTTTGGACACCAAGGAATTTCCAAAACCGAAAATATTCTCAAGATATGCAATATATTCCATATTCGGTTTCCATAATTCCTGGAAATGCTTTGTCCAAAATAATGACCAAAAATCTCCTGGAAAATCTCCAACTAGTAAATGCACATTACTAATTTTCATTTTCCTAAAATAAAGTTAAAGACCTTAAATAAAAAATTCTCAATTTATTTTATTCGATCTGGGATTTTCTTCCTTTAGTTATTGAGGAATAAAAGATTAGTTATTAAGTATGTCGACATCCTTACTTTGTAAGTCCTCTTTCATACTTACAATCTTGAAACCGATTTGCCACACTTCCAAACAAGTTTAGAATTGGTTCATATGACTTTCAAGAACTATGTGATTGATCAAGAACACTCAATCACAAATCATGGGTTTAACGGTTCTACCAAAACAAGTTTCGGTTCTACCTCCATGTGAGTACTGTTCATAGTCACACTAGCTTTCCAAAATTCGGTTGACTAGGTACTAGGATCGGTTCCCGACATATATATGGTATCTAACTTGTACTTGCTGCACATGTCCATAGGATCAATTCCCCTTTGCCTAAAAACGTGTTGCACATGTCCATAGGATCGGTTCCCTTTCTGCTAAAAACTTGTTGCACCTCATACAAGGATCGATTCCCCTTTGTGATAGGTTGCACCTCTTAATAGGATTGGTTCCCCTTTACCCAGGGTCGATCATACCAATAACACAAAATCGATCATACCATCTCAGGTGATTACTTAAGATTAGTTTCACTAATAAAACTCATACCAATACAAAAGTCAGGCCTTTGTGAATAGTTTTACCAAGAACATAAACAAGTCATGA
Organism: Papaver somniferum; assembly: GCF_003573695.1. Classification (NCBI taxonomy): domain Eukaryota; kingdom Viridiplantae; phylum Streptophyta; class Magnoliopsida; order Ranunculales; family Papaveraceae; genus Papaver; species Papaver somniferum. The sequence goes on from NC_039367.1 coordinate 109,334,766, forward strand.
GCGGTTATACTAATCACACATATTGGTAGTTCAAAAGGTATGCAATGAATCACAATACCAATAATGCCTGGCGATTTCTCTTTCAATTCACAAAACAAGTTCATGAATTTAATTCCTCAAAAAAAAATGTAAAACGTTGTTTCCTAGGATGAAATCTTCACCTTATACACATACATAATCACAACAGCATTCAAACGATTATGTCGATGTCTTATCTACAAAGTTTAATGGTTAAGCAATAAACCTCGTATTGTATTCCTTAATACTATGTCTAACTAGAGTATAATCATTCATGCTTCGCAGTTTTATTTTCAATATGTACGACTTGAAAGATACGTTTAGGGAATGAAACAGTTCAAGTCAAATATCACTAACCTCAAGTGGAAGGATGATGTTGTCGTTGTAGCTCCTTACTTCTTCAAGTCTTCGCAATACTTGTAATGTCTCATATCCTAATACTTTCAAGCTAACCTAGACGAAGTTGACTCTATTACATAATCAAGGACTCTTAAATGAGTTTTGGATCACTAAAATATGACAACCAAACTTGACATACCAACGCTTGGTGGGTTCAACCGAGCTATGCTCTAACACAAGTAATTGTGGAATCACAAAGAATGAGATGAAGAGCTTTGTGATTACTTTTTATATCTTACCTATCGGAGATAAATCTCGATCAAATCTTAGAGAAGATGGTACTCATTTAGATATGGGTAATCGTATCTAAACGTGTATATTGAGTTGGCTCAATAACAGTTAACTGAAGTCATCCATATGAGCATTTTTCTCTTAACCTTGTTCATCTTAACACTTTTAGATCAATTGATAATCAAATGAAGCTAATTGTGTTACTCATATACTTTTTCAATTGTTTATATTCTCATAGAAGTATACAAGACACAATTGAAGCAAAATCATATTGATTCAAAAGAATCAGTTCATGAACATTTTAGCCACGGTTTGCAAAGATTGCATTCCTTAGTTTATAAATGTATTTGTTCATGAGTATGAAATCATACTTAACCGATTTAAGAACTTGAACCACTTAAGTTTGCAAATGGGTACGCGAACTTAAGTTCCGGACATTGGTCACAAGCCGACAGTTTGCAAACGGGTACGTAAAATTTAGCTCCGGACCAAACTCAGTTGAAACTGTTTGCGAACGGATACGCAAACTTGGTTCCCGGACTTCAACAGTTAAATCAGTTTGCGAACGGATATGTAAACTTAAGTACCCTGACTTAAGTTTTTGAATAAGTTTGCGAACGGGTATGCAAACTTCCGGTCCTGAATTCCATCAAAACAGTTCGTACACTAAGTACACAAACCGTAATGTAGACATGGGTTTTAACTCTTAACTCCCATTTCAATCATTGAAACATTCTTAGAAGATGACAATAGCTATCTCACACAAACTATTAGCTTATAAGAAATTTTCAAGTGATCGAATGATCAATACGAAACATTCCGAGCCTACATCAAATGATTGTCTCATACAAATCATGGAAGATGTTACCAGGTGATTTTCACATGATCATCTTTTGACTTTCGTCAAGAATAATGAAGAACGTGATTGAAGCAAAAAGCTTTCCAACACATATTTCGAGAAAGATATAAGCGAGTTAAACTCAGCTCGAAATATCAAATGTGTATATTGTAAAGTCTGTATAGATATACGACTTTGTCTCAATAGGAGATAGAATTGAATATACTTCTGAGTGATAGATGAGTTCAAGTCTCCACATACCTTTTGTTGATGAAGTTCCACAAGATCCCCTTAGTAGTTCTTCGTTCTCAATCGATGAACGCTGTGAAGTCTAAAGCTCAAATACACATTCTATTTTAATCCGAGACATAACTATAAGTAGACTAGAAACAAGACTTATAGTTTTGACAACTAAACTTGACAAACAAGATTGAGATAGCAACGCTTGCAAGTTCGACCGAGCAGTGCTCTAACAATCTCCCCCTTTGAAAATTTTAGTGACAAAACTATCAATACATATGGATTACAAAATAAATAAACTTTGTAGCTTCTCATATCCAAATGCTTGTTTTCCTTGGCTCTTCAACATTCCTTGAATTCTTCGTCACTCCAAGTACTCCAGTGATTTTGAACGTGTTCAACTCAACATCATAGTTGTTGAAGATCCGTAGATATAACAATAATCAACAAGATTGTTTTTATATTGTTATACAATGTCAGAGTATTATTACACAACATCAAAGTTCAATTGCATCACAACTTTCACAATAATACTACGATGATATGTATCACTCTCCCTTAGTCAATACTTCATCTCACAATGAAAACCAATCCCCCTTACATAATGATCCGTAAACCATATGTATATGTAGTGTGAACTACAAAATAATTCCCCCCCTTTTTGTCAATATAAATTGGCAAAGGTACGAAAATTAGCGAGATCATAATGAAATTCTCAAAGAGATACTTCATGACTAAAAGAGAACATATCAATTTTTTTTAATGATTTCACATAGTCGAAACTTAGTGTATTCATCAAGAAATTTATAAAGATACAAGATAACTCCTACAATATTCCACATCCGCACTCCCCACAAAGATTTGGCACTAAAGGAAAAGTTCAAATAAGAACTCTCCCTCATAGAATGTCATTCCCGAAAGAACAACAAGAGCGGCCTTACTTATGTAGTTTTGAAAGTGGTAGTAAAGGTTCGTTGCTCGGACTTGTAAAGATTTAAAAATAAAAATATATACAAAAAATATTAACAATATGGGCAAGAGTACTGGGACTAAAGATTCAGCCATTTTTCATTTTCAAGTGGTTCAGAATTTAATTCTAGGCGATTATAGTTCAAAACATAAATTATATGGACTCTTATTTTGCCAAAGTAGATTTTCAAAACATTGATTGTAAGTCCTAAGCATGATGTATCAAAACACCTAAGCCAAGCATACATCATCAAATTAAATAACAACCAATTAATTCAAATCATATTTTAATTTTAAATTAATGCAAAAGTCATAAAAAAGAATTAAATGAAATTACCCCAAGTATGAAGTTTGGCCTCCTCCGTCGTCCCAGTGTTGGGTTTTAGCTCATCATAGTAAAAATGCTCTCAAAATAATTATTTATTGCTCAAAAAGTGGTTTACAAATGATGAAAAGGTGTAAAACAATTGAACAGAAAAATCGCAATAGAAATAACTGTTGCAAAGGCGATGTTCAGCTGTTACAAGAAGAACGATAAATGATAACTGTTGTTGTACGACGAACTACGACTCACGGCCGTGCGTCTTAGACACTGTTGAAGAACGACGGTCTTTGGATGTCTGTTCTTCGTGTTCTTCATCTTCATCAATGGCAGCAGCAGCAGCAGAGAGAAATCATGGTTCTCGATTCTGCAGCGTTCCTTCTCTCCTCCCAACTCTCGACCCCCATTCTATTCAACCCCATAGACATATTTATACTCAAAAGCACCGAGATAATCCGAGTTAAATGCAAATAATTCTCCCTTAATGATTTTTATTTTCACGGGAATATTTTCTTTCCCTGTTCACCTTTCACGCGTCTTCTGTTAGCTACTTTCTCGTTCTCTTCTCACACGTTCGTTCTGAGCTGGATTTCCTTGTTTATCCTGGCTTGATTGGTCGAATCTTGTTGAATAAAGAAGAAAATATTCTCCCATGCAGTTACGTATCATCCAATATCCCGTGATAATCTCTCTTCCCTGTTTAACCAAGACTCGATGTTCTAGCCCAACTGGATCGAATCCATTAACCATACAATCCCTGTTTAGCCCAAGCAGGTCAATCAAAACAAAATCCAGTGATTGAATCTCGCTCAAAGCCCACACAAGATCGAACCCAAATTTCTTCCGTGAACTGCATGAACTTTCCCGCCATTTTGAATTTTCAAATCGTGAAGAAGGGTGTCCCCCTAACCGTCTGTGGAGTGAAAATAACAAATGCCCAATTGAGGGCCCCTTAGTAATTGGGTTGCCCCTTAACCAAAATGAGAGTCCGAATAACAAATTTCCACCGGGGATGCTCCGCATAATTTTTCGAGCCGATTTTTCCAAAATTATTTATTTCCCAAAAATACCTACAAACACGCAAAATACCATAATAAGGACGAAAACAAGTACTAACAATACAGAGAATTGAGAACAAAATAGACACATATATGCGTCTATCAAATACCCCCAAACTTATTATTTGCTAGTCCTCGAGCAAATTTATTCTAGAAAGGAAAATCATTCGAACCCCTAGGTGGCCCTAGTGGCGGAGTGTTGTCTCCGGAGGGTTTACCAGAGGTGTACCCACAAAACCTTTACTCCAGACCCTAACTATCTACGCAAAATCTTGGAAAGCACTAAATAACCTCCTTGGTTGGCATACTTATTAATTATAGGAGGAAGTACCCTGATGCGAAATTCCAATTACTGTACACGAGTTTTCACTCAAGCATACTAAAATTCATATAAGTGACAGAGCTCTAATAAGATAGTTTCACGATGGACATCATACTCGAAGTCAGACTAATCACATGAAAAGATTAAGAAGATGGGAAAAGAAAAATGTAGATGGTTGAAAAGCGAACGGTGTTTCCCATATCTGTCTGAAGGCCTATGCCAAGGTGAACCTAACCTAAATGACTGAGATACCGGTCTGACTAATATTAACACACTGGCATATACAAGGGAACCAGTGGCCAATAATCCTAACTCTAGGTCAACAAACTGGCAAATACAAGGGAACCAGCAGTTGACTACACATAACAATAACCATTTATTTTTAATTTTAATTTTTTTTTTTTTAACTTAACGGCATGAATAGATCTTTTTGATCCAAGCGCATGCTTTTTGTCAGCAGATTACACGATAGTTCCCACGGGTCCTGCATTCCACGCTTGCTTAGGCGACGGAAACAAGGAGAACACACACATATTGCTATCCAAGTGTTAGTATTTATTCCGATTGGTCTAACTGGTCCGGTTTTTTTTTTTTTTTTTTGAAAAGGTAACTCAGTCAATCTATTTCACCCTAGCAAAGGTAACAACTTGAATCATGTGCCGCACCAAATCACTTGAAATTAAAAAAAACTAAAAATAGAAAGTGAAAAGGACTCGACGAGATATGGCGAAACTATCATGTTATTTCTAACACCTGAGCTCTGTGCTTTTATGAATAGACTCTATAGATGTTTCCATCTAGTCAGATTGGTTCCTCAACTCCTAAAACAAAAATGTTTCCATCCACTTAGATTGGTTAGTGCTATCCTTAATAGGCATAAATTTCTAAGCTCTGGAGTTTATTTATTGCAACTAAAAAGTTTCTCCCATACCCCCAAACTTAAACCTAACATTGTCCTCAATGTTCTAAAGATAAAATTAAAAACATGAACAAGGAGAAACTGTTACCAATGAAGCAAAAGAGATAAGGAAAGATATTACCGTGTCGCAAGAATATTGGGTTACCTCCCAAGAAGTGCTAAGTTTAAAGTCTTCAGCCAGACTTAGGAAAGGATTAGTCAACTCGAACCATAAATTAACAGTCGAAATAACTGTGGGTCTTCGAAACTAAATAGAGCTGACCAAAGGAAAGTGCAATGAACCAAGAAAGTGAACAAGACTAGCATGCCCTTACTTAATTTCATGATTAATAAATTTATATCTAATTGTGGTTCAGGTTCAGGTTCTATGAAAGGGTCTAAATAGAAAATTTTCATTGGATGTGTTTCTTCATAGGTGGGATCTGAATGATTAGGTCCTAGAGTCTGGAAAAACTCAAATACGAACTTAGAATCACGAAGTAATAACCTAAATAACTGAGGATCCTCTAAGTCAATCAAGTTTGACTTACATAAATGACCACAATGAAAGTAGTGGTCATTCTTAAGCAAATGTGTCGATTCTAATTTCCTGAGGCATTTAGGTTTAGTCTCACAACTTAATATTCGACACATTTGAAATCTATATGTTCCCACATTTGGAAGAAAACTATTTGGTGGGAAAACAAAATCAATCTTGGTATTATTGCCTGGGTTAACCACATCAACCAGAGGATGGGTTTCTAACAGTTGAGACTCTTGTTGGATATCATTAGGTTCTGGAAAACGAGTATGAAGATAATCTTGTAAGATGGTTGAGGCATTGATGTCAAGTCCCAAGTGAGGGACCTTACTAAGAGTTAAAGCACATGGAGGATGATACTCACCCCCAAACTTAGAGTTTTCAGTGTCTCTAGATAGACTAGTCACAACTTCCCTAATTTGTAGGTCATCAGATTCTTGAAAATGGGCAATTGATTCTTCTAAGTTGTAATCTTGCGGTGCATCCTCACTCACCTCTACGAGTTCATCTAAGACTATTGTTTCTAAATCGTATGACTCTAAAACAGTATTCTCAGGATAAACCGGTTCCTCTAAACCTTTCTTGGTTTCGTAAACAAGACATACTACATCGTCTGAAACGGGGGTATCTCTAGTCAAATCCTCGTCCTTTTGAATAGGTGAATAATTTTTAAAATTATTAGGATATGAACCAGAAATAATATAATCATTATAAGGCTCAACTGGGGTAACAAATTCCTGATCACTATTCCCACACATTTTCGATTCTTCATCAGCACTATCTTCATCATCATAATATAATTTTTGACATTTAATAATTCTCAATCTTTGTTTCCAACTACATGGTCTATGTTTATAATATTTCTCATAGATCGTTAGAGGTGATTCCTCAATAAAAGTTGGAGTATCCATATATCGCTGCCCACGCATATATTCACCAAGAGTCATTTCCGAAGACGTCTCTTGATAGCGAGAATTTCTAGACATATATTCTCGCAACGTCATCTCAGGTGGCGTCTCCTCAAAAGGATTCATCACCGAAGAAATATAAACTACAGAGGGATTCTATACAATCACAAACAAGGCCGACTCGACTCCACCAAAGCAAACCTAAAGATTTCTAGCAAACAAAAAGCATGATGGCTCCACTTAGATTGTTTCTAGACCAGCTTCTATCTTTCGAAAGGGAATTCGTTGCAATTTGAGCAAACCCCTCTGGAATCAATCCTAGTCAAAGTAAGTTGAATTGAGGCGAGAGAATCTCAGTGGAGCTTTGATACCCAAGGCCTCACCGCTATCACAAGGCGGCGCAGTCACGCATTCAACTCACAGAAACCATCATGAACTTTGGAGTGTGCTTAAAGAGAAACCAATATTTTTCGAACGAGTTTCCTATTAAGCTCGTTACCCTATCGATCTCGTTCTATTCCAAATTTTAATCTTGGGTTCGCGTTAGGTTTCGTTTTCCTAAGGCGGGCAAGAAGGGAGCGGTGATGAAATCCGAACCCTTATCTTGTATTGGCCAGGCCTTGCCCTTTACTAGGAATTTAAAAACAGTCCAAATTCGTCCTCAATCAATGAATCACCTTAAGGAATACAGTAACTCGCTTACAGGAGATTCGTGAGTGATTCGATGGACTTACCTCCCGTACCAGACGGGGGATGAACCGTTGAATAAGACTAGGGCCACGACTCATATGCTGTGTGCGAACCCGAGGGGCCGAGACGATATAGTAATCGTCGTCCTTCCCTGCACACAGTTTATATAATTTTTTATTTTTTTTTAATAATAATACTCTTCCGTAGGGTTAAAAAAATAAAGTCCAATTGTTTAAAGTCTAAAGTCCTAAATAAAAAAAATAAAAAAATTACAGTTTTCCTCGCACACTCTAAAAAAAATTAAAAATTAAATCCTAAAATTGTCCTCTTTTCTTCTCTTTTCGCTTTAAGCTTTAAGCTTTTTCCTCTCCAAGTCCTTAGTTTTCACTTTGAACCTGCAAAATAAAGACAAAAAGAAACGTAAAAAGGAACAAACAATTTTAAAAAAAATAATAAACCCAAAAAAAAATAAAAAAAATCAATTTATATACAAGTCCGCCTCGGCGGCGCCAATTTGTTGTTGTATTTTTTAAGGGATAAATAAGGGATTCGTTGCTCGGACTTGTAAAGATTTAAAAATAAAAATATATACAAAAAATATTAACAATATGGGCAAGAGTACTGGGACTAAAGATTCGCCCATTTTTCATTTTCAAGTGGTTCAGAATTTAATTCTAGGCGATTATAGTTCAAAACATAAATTATATGGACTCTTATTTTGCCAAAGTAGATTTTCAAAACATTGATTGTAAGTCCTAAGCATGATGTATCAAAACACCTAAGCCAAGCATACATCATCAAATTAAATAACAACCAATTAATTCAAATCATATTTTAATTTTAAATTAATGCAAAAGTCATAAAAAAGAATTAAATGAAATTACCCCAAGTATGAAGTTTGGCCTCCTCCGTCGTCCCAGTGTTGGGTTTTAGCTCATCATAGTAAAAATGCTCTCAAAATAATTATTTATTGCTCAAAAAGTGGTTTACAAGTGATGAAAAGGTGTAATACAATTGAACAGAAAAATCGCAACAGAAATAACTGTTGCAAAGGCGTTGTTCAGCTGTTACAAGAAGAACGATAAATGATAACTGTTGTTGTACGACGAACTACGACTCACGGCCGTGCGTCTTAGACACTGTTGAAGAACGACGGTCTTTGGCTGTCTGTTCTTCGTGTTCTTCATCTTCATCAATGGCAGCAGCAGCAGCAGAGAGAAATCATGGTTCTCGATTCTGCAGCGTTCCTTCTCTCCTCCCAACTCTCGACCCCCATTCTATTCAACCCCATAGACATATTTATACTCAAAAGAACCGAGATAATCCGAGTTAAATGCAAATAATTCTCCCTTAATGATTTTTATTTTCACGGGAATATTTTCTTTCCCTGTTCACCTTTCACGCGTCTTCTGTTAGCTACTTTCCTGTTCTCTTCTCACACGTTCGTTCTGAGCTGGATTTCCTTGTTTATCCTGGCTTGATTGGTCGAATCTTGTTGAATAAAGAAGAAAATATTCTCCCATGCAGTTACGTATCATCCAATATCCCGTGATAATCTCTCTTCCCTGTTTAACCAAGACTCGATGTTCTAGCCCAACTGGATCGAATCCATTAACCATACAATCCCTGTTTAGCCCAAGCAGGTCAATCAAAACAAAATCCAGTGATTGAATCTCGCTCAAAGCCCACACAAGATCGAACCCAAATTTCTTCCGTGAACTGCATGAACTTTCCCGCCATTTTGAATTTTCAAATCGTGAAGAAGGGTGTCCCCCTAACCGTCTGTGGAGTGAAAATAGCAAATGCCCAATTGAGGGCCCCTTAGTAATTGGGTTGCCCCTTAACCAAAATGAGAGTCCGAATAACAAATTTCCACCGGGGATGCTCCGTATAATTTTTCGAGCCGATTTTTCCAAAATTATTTATTTCCCAAAAATACCTACAAACACGCAAAATACCATAATAAGGACGAAAACAAGTACTAACAATACAGAGAATTGAGAACAAAATAGACACATATATGCGTCTATCACTTACTTTTATAAGAAAAGAAGGATTTCTTTGGATATTAACAAATCACATGAAACATGACTTTGTATCCAGTAAACTCAATTAAATTAACCACGAGGGAACCTTAATGATTAGTTTAATCGGAAATGCTCAACATAAGAAAACTTATTGTGCCATACAGTACTTTCACATAGAAGTGGATTAGGGAAAGATCAATACTGCGGAATATTCAAAGATTCATTCTATTTTTCATCAATATTCACATAATGATACCATAGATTTAATCTTTGACATATAGTTCAAAAGTTCATTCTATTTTCCATCAATATTTTCACAATGACACAATAGACTTAACTTTTGAGCGTATATGTGACAATCACAGTCCACCGACTAAACACACATATCCCACAACATTATTTGCAATATATAAAACCAATAAAGATTAATACTGCAAAATCATCTTCCAAATAACTTAGAATTTAAATAAATAAATCTAAAAACATTGCAAGATGAAAATCGCTGGCAATAGATATGTGTAATCACAATATATGTTATTCCAAACCCTAGTTATCCTTCTTAAAACACAAGAATAAATTCTCAAAAGAAGTTTTCTAGATATTAAGACCTCAGAAAAATTCTTTATCGTCCCCGAACTCCTTGTCGTCAACAACCATTGGAACATAAGGTTCATGAAGAAAGGAGTCAATACCAACAAACCTTCTTGAATGATGCCGAACCAGGGCCTTCTGAATTTCAAGAGTTCTTAAAACAATAGCCTTTATTTGTTGAATCTCCTTCCTTGTTTCCTTCAACTCTTCAAGAACACCAGAAAACTTATGAAGATTAGAGGGATAGCGTTTGTTTCTTCATACTCTTTCTTTTTCTTTTTAAAGTTGTAAAGAAATGAGATTTATCTTTTTCCTTCATGATTGACAACTTAACAATCATATTAACATCTTTTCCATCAGAAGATGTGGTGCTTGGAGTCTCCATTGAAATATGGAATTGTGAAAGAGTACACAATTAAAGCTCTACAAGCAATCTTGTGATAAAAGGAGTTTTCAGGGAAGGAAAAATGAATGTAGGGTTACAGAACCTATATACAGAATATGATTCACGTAGGACCAATTCATAACCCTAAAGAAGGTAGAATTGTCGATTTTAACCCTCTTTCAATGACCAAAAAAGGAAAACCTTTTCAATACCAATTTATGATATGAAAAGATCAACATAATTCCGGAAAACAAAAAAAAAGAAAATAAAACAAAAATCTTCCTTTCCTACAGCCTGATATATGCTCATCTCTTGTCACTTTTGAAATCAGGCACATGAGACAAGATGCACCTTCAACACAATTAAGCTGTGATGGGGTGAACAATAATTTGTCCACCATATACTTCTTGTACGGAATTCTTAATACCCTTTTTCACAGAATATTTAGACCTTGTTCTATTCCGTAGAGGTATAATTTTTCTTTAGAAATTAACTTTTTCGGAGAAGTATTGAGTTTATATACCTCAGATGAATTAGACTTTTGAACAAGTTTGAGCTTGTTTTCTAATCGATTTGCTCTCCGTTGAATTTTGTTGACATATCTTATTTTGTGCTTCTACTTGTAACACTTAGAGATTTCATGACCCTTAAAAGTACAATAAGAACATGTCAATGTGGAGGACGGTTCAGACACCACAGCTGAGCACGCTTCTAAAAAATTTGAGGTACTTGAAACATGTGAAATAAAATTTTCAATAGACAGGGAAAAATCCATTTTTCTTCCACAGTGGTTGACGAAGTTTCTCCAGGAAGAATATCAAGATTGATGTACGTATTGCTACAATTATCAAAATCAATATTTTCACCAATAAGTGTAACACTTGACTTTTCATCATCGTTTGAATCATAGTGATCAGACATTTCGTCAAGAGTTGCAGCAAGACCTTTGTTCCCAGTGTGTTTTCTGTGATTTGGACACTCATTAGCAAAATGACCAAAACCTTTACACTTGAAGCACTGTGGCATATCCTCATCATCAATATCGACAGTGTCCTTGTTTTTCGGAGGGGCATGATCATGAGGTTTGACTGATGATCTGGGTTTATCTCTGATGAACCGTTTACTTCTTTTCAAAACGAGATCTCTAAACTGTCTTGTGATCAGTGAAACTGAGTTGTCAAGATCTTCATCTGATGAATCAGTCTCAATAGGATCAACAATAAAGTTTCCAACACTTTTACTTTTGTCAAGCAATTTAGTTTTCTTTTGTGCTTCGAAAGCAATATCCTTCCCAGATTTGGATGTATGCTCATGATCAAAGATCTTTAACTTCCCAACAAGAGTATTTCTGGAAAGAGTATCAAGGTTCTTTCCTTCAACAATGGCATGTTTCTTAGAATCGTATCTTGATGGCAACGGTATGAGAATTTTCATCACAATGTCCTTTTCAGGAATAGTCTTACCTAATGCAAAAGATGCATTAACAATTTCAGATACTTTGTGATTAAACTCATTAAATGAACATTCATCAGCCATACAAAGGTTTTCCCAATCAGAATTTAGGTTTTGAAGCCTATCTTCTTTTTCAGAGGAATTTTCTTCGAATACAGTTTCTAAGATATCCCAAGCATCTTTAGACTTAGTGCACGTAGTCGCATGGTACTGAAGATCTGGGGTAATGGCATGGATGATAGCATTTAATCCATCAGAATTTTGCTTTGCAGCGAGAATCTAGACAGGATTATATGCACCAATATCCTTTGGAATAGTTACATCGCCTTGTGCAATAACCGGAGGGTCATAGCCATTAACTACACGAAACTATGGTTGAAAATCACGTTCTTGGAGAAAGGCACGCATAGCAATTTTCCACCATAAGTAATTCGAGCCATCGAAGACTGGTGGTACTTTTATAGATATAACATTTCTGTCGATAGAGTCAGATTTCTACAAACACAGATTTATGAGGTCTTAAATGTGTTTGCCTGCTCTGAGACCAATTGAAAAAGCGGGGGTCTAACGACCACACCCAATATTTCGTTTCAGCAATCTGTATGGACTAACTCCAATATAATTCCAAGAGAATCAACTAGACAGTCAGACTCAATCAAGGAAAATATATCCAAGAGTTATATCTCAATTTCTCAAATCAATCTGCAATCGAACAGATAGAAATTTGTGAGTCGGATCAATATGAGAAATAACTTGGATGGTACCAAAGACCAATATCCAAGCGTCAATAAATTTCAGCCAACAACCAAAGGTTGGATTTATCAATTGATTGAACTACGCAGAACCTGTGATATTTCAATTATATAAACAAATATAATGCGGAAAGGAAATAACATACGCACCAGAAGTTTTGTTAACGAGGAAACCGCAAATGAAGAAAAACCTCGGGACCTAGTCCATATTTGAACACCACATTGTATTAAGCCGCTACAGACTCTATCCTACTACAAGTTAACTTTGGACCGAAATGTAGTTGAGACCTAACCAATCTCTCACTGATTAAGGTACAGTCACGTTCCTTATGCCTCTGAATCCCAGCAGGACTCTATGCACTTAATTCCCTTAGCTGATCTCACCCGCAACTAAGAGTTGCTACGACCTAAAATCGAAGCTTGATAAAAAAATCTGTCGCCCACAGAAAAGTCTATTTGAATAGATGAATCTGTCTTCCACAGAAATACCTGCGAAGCTTTTGTTCTGTCTTTTGATAAATCAAGGTGAACATGAACCAATTGATAATCCGGTTTTATATTCCCGAAGAACAGCCTTGAAATATCAATCACCTAACAATAACTTAACTATATGGTAGTAGAACAAGTTATTGTGGAATCACAAAGAATGAGACGAAGAGCTTTGTGATTACTTTTTATATCTTACTTATCGGAGATAAATCTCGATCAAACCTTAGAGAAGATATTACTCAATACGATAGAACAAAGTAAGATCAGAACACACAACTACAGAGAATATATTTGGGTCTGGCTTCAAAATCCCAATGAAGTCTTTAAGTCGTTAACCTATAATGGTTTTAGGAAAAACATAGGTTAAAGGAGAATTGACTCTAGTCGCAACTAGTATCACACATGAGGTGTGGGTATTAGGTTTTCCAGTTGCTAGAGTTCTCCCTTATATAGTCTTCAAATCAGGGTTTTATAACTTTGGAACAAAGCAATCAATATTCACCGTTAGATGAAACCTGATTCAAGATCCAAGGTAATATCTTTCCACCGTTAGATGATCTTTATATTTTTACACACAAATGAAATATACCTTCATTTATATATGTGCAACCGTACCTAAACGTGTATATTGAGTTGGCTCAATAACAATTAACCGAAGTTAGCCATATGAACACTTTTCTCTTAACCTTGTGCATCTTCACACTTCTAGATCAATTGATAATCAAATGAATCTAATTGTGTTAACTCATAGAGTTGTTCAATTGTTTATATTCTCATAGAAGTATACAAGATACAATTGAAGCAAAATCGGATTGATTCAAAATAATCAGTTTATGAACATTTTAGCCACGGTTTGCAAAGATTTCATTCCTTAGTTTATAAATGTATTTGTTCATGAGTATGAAATCATACTTAACTGATTTAAGAACTTGAACCACTTAAGTTTCCAAACGGGTACGCGAAATTAAGTTCCGGACATTGGTCACAAGCCGAAAGTTTGCAAACGGGTACGCAAACTTTAGATCTGAACCGAACTCAGTTGAAACCGTATGTGAACGGGTACGCAAACTTGGTTCCCGGACTTCAACAGTTAAATCAGTTTGCGAACGGGTATGCAAACTTAAGTACCATGACTTAAACAGTTGAATAAGTTTTCGAACGGGTATGCAAACTTCCGATCCTGAATTTCGTCAAAACATTTCGTACACTAAGTACATAAACCGTAATGCATCCAGACACGGGTTTTAGATCTTAACTTCCATTTCAATCATTGAAACATTCTTAGAAGATGACAATAGCTATCTCACACAAACTATTAGCTTATAAGCAATTTTCAAGTGATCGAATGATCAATACGAAACATTCGGATCCTACATCAAATGACTGTCTCACACAAATCATGTAAGATGTTACCAGATGATTTCACATGATCATATTTTGACTTTCGTCAAGAATAATGATGAACGTGTTTAAAGCAAAAAGCTTTCCAACACATATTTCGAGAAAGATATAAGCGAGTTAAACTCAGCTCGAAATATCAAATGTGTATAATATAAAGTCTATATAGCTATACGATTTGTATCAATAAGAGATAGAATTGAATAGACTTTTGAGTGATAGATGAGTTCAAGTCTCCACATACTTTTTGTTTATGAAGTTCCACAAGATCCCCTTAGTAGTTCTTCGTCTTCAATCGATGAACGCCGTGAAGTCTAAAGCTCAACTACACATTCTAACCTAATCCGAGACATAGATGTAAGTAGACTAGAAATCAAGACTTATAGTTTTGATAAATAAACTTGAAAAACAAGCTTGAGATAACAAGGCTTGCGAGTTCGACCGAGCGGTGCACTAACACAACCCCTACTCCACGGCAGTGTGACTTTAACCCCCATTTCATACAGTATTGATGAAGTATGCAATAATTATGTTTTATGTTACTGTCTGACGTACAAGAATGTCTCGCAACATGGCATAAGGTTCTCTGCAGGTTTGTATTTCGAGGTTTGTTTTCTCTGTTGGTTTATGTTGTCTACGTTAAAGTAACAGTTCCTTAAGAAAATGTCTTTCATCGTAGGAACATGTGGAGGAAGGACCGGTGATGTGTATGTTTTCCCCACTGAAACTTAATGCTTGACGAACGCAAAGATGATTGATTGAAAGGATCGACCATGGAGAGACCAACAATGACTGTTGTGTGGGTTTGTACTGCAGTGAATCCCAAATGAAGCATAAAGCACATTAAGTTACTATCATGTAAAAGAAGGTATACAAAAAGATACATTTTTTGAGTAGATGAAATATTTTTGATTGAAATGAACGGAAAGGCACGCAGGCGCATCGCGTATGTGTCTTGACTAAAACTAATATTTTTATTGTGTACGAAAACTACGAGTTACCGATGTAAAAAGATATTTATGATTGAAAAATTATTAAATAAAAAATTGTTGTAATTAATTTTGTAGATTAACATTGAATGAGTTTTCACCATTTGGCTTGATCGTTGACTTTGACCATTGACCGAGTGTTGATTTTGAGCATTAACTTCTACACGAAAAAAACAAAATTACGGAACGGAAGGCGTACCGCACGTACGTGTTATACTAGTGTCACTTAAAAAATTCTTAGAAATTTTAAAGAAAAACACAACATGTCCATACTCATCGCTAACACAAAAATTTCAACATTTATTAGAGGCATAGAGCAGATTAGATTAGGACCACATGACAAATCAATAACACCCCAGCTTAATAGCCCTGTGAAACGGCAAGCGTCATTCCTAGTTCTTGTTGTTTCGAAGATTCATCGATAATATATCCTGGACAAAATTGGAACGCATGTATTCCAGTTTGTAGGTTCTACCGAGAACCACTTTTTGTTCCTAATCCAATCCAAAACTCTCTCTCTCGTCCTAAGAACTAAACGTTTCTGTCTATTAAGAGATAAGAAAAGCATGATGATGTCAATCACCACAGTTCCCAGGCATTTGTCGTCGTCATTTCTTTTTCCCTTTCCTTCTTCAATTAGTAAGGGTAGAGATTGTAATTTCAGGAAAAACATTGCATCATCATCTCATCCGATTCAGGCATCATCAACTTCTTCTTCGTCTTCTCTTCCACTTCCTCAAGATCGGATTGTCGTAAGTTTTCTCACTAACCCTAACCCTAATGCATTCTTCATGTATATGGTTTGTCAATAGTGGTCTATGTGCTTCAGGTAGGTGTCGGTGGTACGGTAGTGGATTACTTGGCTACAGTGGATGCTTTTCCAGACCCAGATGATAAAATTCGAAGTACCAGTTTGAAGGTATGAGTTAAAAGAATATTAAATTGTTTGGAAACAAATTGCTTAATCTGCACCGGCTTTTCTCTCTCGCTACTTTTCCTTTTCCCTTCTTTCTCCCTCAATTACTGATTAGATTGTCAAAAGCTGTTCATTAACAGTAGTCTGAGAATCAATTCGTTGCTCTATTTAGCTTTAAACAAACAATCAGTGTGCAATTGTTAGTTTGTACACCAGCTCTACATGCAAACAAGAGACGGGCTTTTAAATTACTACTCGCTTTGGCGTGTTCTGATTGGTCGATTAGAAGTGGGGCCGGCAAGCATGGGCCCAGCCACAACTTATGTGCAAGTGGCGAGTTTAAAGCGACCTGATTGGTCGAGAGAAATAGGGTCGGGGCGTGGCCAATGGCGCTAGCTTTCATGCTCAAGTGGAAAGTGAATGTACTATCCATGCTCGTCTACAATCCTATCCCTTTATTTTTCAATGCTAGTTCAAATGCTGTTGCAATCAGGAAATGGAAACCCTTTTGTCTTCTTATATACAATGATTGATTTTCTTGTTCAAGTGGATAGTAAAGTTACTTTTTTCTAGGAATGAGTTTGTTTTTGGAATACTAAATGTGGGTAACCTTTGCAGATTCAAGGAGGTGGCAATGCTGGAAATGCTTTAACTTGTGCTGCTCGCCTGGGTCTGAATTCAAGGCTGATCTCAAAGGTTTAAATTTATTCTGCCTTTTTTGTTATACCTCATCAGCCTTGTAATTTTTATCATGCATCATTTATTGTGCCCACTTGTTTTGCTTGCTTCGGTTCGAAAAAGTTATTACTAATAATCTTACTAATATCATACTAGAACGAGAAAAAAAAAGTAAAAACAGTGCTTGTTATCCTCAGCTTGCAAATGATGCTCAAGGGAGGGGTATAGTAGAAGAACTAGAAGCTGATGGCGTAGATACTTCACATCTTGTGGTAAGCTTGATATATACTTATGTTCATTTATTATGTTGTTTAAGTTGCTTACCAGAAGTTTTAGTCTTCTTTCTATTGTACTGCAGTTTTCTGTAACAATAAAACCACCGTTTGATTTTTCGCTGCTATTTTGTAGATGTAACTTTTTTAGCATATCCTGTGTATTATTATAAATATCTCCTCAGAGTTCTTTTTTATGACTAGCACTTAACGTCAAACCTTGAGATATCGCACAATCATGGATCAAGATTTGACACGATCTCTCTCACTGGCAGGTTTCGAAGGATGGAAATTCACCATTCACATACATCATTGTTGATAACAAAACGTGAGTTTGTAACCTTTAATGCTTGTCCAAAGTTCTAAACATGATACTTAGTTAAGTTACTACCATTCTTTTGAAAAGAAAGACAAAATTGTCGAGTTATTTGGTCCACATCAAATCACTTGTCATACCCCAAAATAGTTTTATCTGGAATCTTACTATTTTAATAGACTAAAATTGAATTATATTTCTAGGAAAACCCGTACCTGTATTCACACACCTGGATACCCTCCAATGGTGCCCGATGACATGACACGGTCAAGCTTGATGTCTGCCTTGGACGGAGCGAGGATTGTCTATTCTGATGTGAGGTTGCATGAAACTGCTTTAGTTGTAGCACAGGAGGTAATAGTCAATTTTCTTGCTTTATGCTAGTTTGATGCTTATTGTCCCCAATTTTAATGATACCATTGCATAGATCCTCTAAAATTCCTAGAAATTAGGAGTGAACAAAATACAAATGGCAGCCCTGAATGACAAATGAGCTTGATCTTTTCCAGTGCAGGCAAGTCGCAGGAATATACCGATTTTAGTTGACGCGGAGAAAAAGAGAGACGGGTTGGATGAACTTCTGAACTTTGCAGATTATGTTGTTTGCACAGCAAAATTTCCTCAGGCAAGATAAACTAATCTAGATGAGTTCATTTGCATGACTGTTGATAGATAGTGAGGACCTGAGAAGATTGGTCTTGGTTTCATCTTTCATACTGCAACCACTTCCACTCCTACCATGCCTATAATATAGTTTTGATGTTCACTTTCTGCAAATAAAAGTTTATCTGTTACATTGTGATCTGCAGTGCCTTGTAATGTTACTAAAGTTAGATCGCATGCCTAATTTGACTACTAGATTTGCCTATCTATCTAACTGATACTTTTCTTTTTGTAGGCATGGACGGAAGCCCTTTCAATTCCGAGCGCACTAGTATCCATGCTCATGAGACTGCCTAATCTCAAATTTGTGATTGTTACCCTAGGAGATGATGGATGTGTAATGCTGGAGAAAAGTCTTGATGGTAAGTACATCCGTGCTTGGTTTCTATCTGTGGAGGTTATTCCACTTTTTATTTTGAAGTGGTGTAAGCTTTATTGCTGTCACCCTACAAGTTCTGATTACTAGCAGTAGATCACCTCCTCCAGGAAGCCTTCAGCCAGAGGAAGTTGATGTAGACAGCTCACTTCAATTACTAAAACAGAGAGTTGATGGCAGTAGCACCATTCCAACTTGTATCTCATCCAAGGTATGGCAATGTTTCTGAAGTCTTAACTAATTTTGTTCTTATCGGCTCTTTAGTTGTCAAGGATTAAAGTTGACCATTCACTAGTTCCTTGTAATATTAATCCATTGAATGTTCATATAATCTTATGAGAAAAATCGAAGTTTCTAAGCTTTCATTTTTGCGAAGATGGACCTCATTTCCCTTGCAACATTGTCCTTTTACCAAGCCAAAAGCTAGGTCCTAGACAAATCCGTATGTGAAATACTTTTTCCAGACATTGTTAAACCTAAACAAGCCAGTAAGGTAGGTCACAAATTAACGTCATGTGATATTTGTTTCTGTAATGGGTAGGTTGCAAATTCACCATGAGCTTTTCTATTCAAACTATTTATTCCTTTATCTTTTGCGTCAAAACATTCAGTCAGTTGTGAGATTGAGTGCGAAAGGAATAGGAGCTGTAAATGGGAGACTGCTTGTTGGAACAGCAGAGAAGATACCACCTTCAGAGCTTATAGACACCACCGGTGCTGGAGATGCATTTATCGGTGCAACTCTTTATGGTATGTTTAAGCAAGTTATTTCCTTAAGTTCAGAGCATCTTAAACCACCTGTGATGTTTTGGGAGCTTTTCTAAGTTACAATTGTGTTAGTAAAAAGTATTGTGCCACCCTTGCACAACAATCTACACTGTTAAGGGTCAATACCAGCTTTCATCAAGTTTCGAGTGCTTAAAAAATTAATCAGATATATTTGATTGATTGAATGATTGTTTCTGTTGTTTATATAGCCATATGTGCAGGAATGCAACTGAGAAAATGTTGCCTTTTGCATCCCAAGTGGTATGTGGCTGCCTTCTGTCTGCTTGTAGATATCTCTCTACCATAGAGTGGAAGTAAATTTTTAAGAAAGAAATAGTATACTTTCACTTATAAATAGGCATTCAATTTGCAGGCGGGTGCAAGTTGTAGAGCGTTGGGAGCTCGAACTGGTCTTCCATGGCGCACAGATCCACGCATAACTCCGCATTTACTTTAGACATAAGTCACATAACTGGGTATGAAAATAACTTTTATTTTTCTCTAGACATAACAGTTGGTCCTCCCATGGTTGTCAACTATCTCAAATGTACTTTCTGCACCATTCTTGAGCCTTAGAAGCTCAAGATGTGCTTTACTGTAGTTGATTTTAAGAAAATCAAACAGTTGCAAGTTGTATGTTAGCTTTGTTGAACTTCTGTGGAAGCTGAGAAATAAACTGAATTCAACTGTATCGACCAACATGTTTTTAAATTGAACTGTTGAAAATGTTACCATGTCTGAAACGCCGTTCCGTACGTATGCCGAATCCCGTATTGCTAACTAGGTCCCCAACTTCCTCTTAATTAGTAATCAAGGGAGGTTTCAAAAGGGGGCATTAGATTCAATTCGTGGATAGATATACAGTAGAAACTCCATTGATTAATACTCGATTATTTAAATAATATTTTTAGCCAGTTAGGGACAACGTGCCAAATTAATAATTCGCTAAAATTATACTAAATTAATATATTTTTGATTATTTATGTAGATTCCATATGAAATATAAATTAATAACCCACAATACATATATATGTATATTCAATACACTAATGTTTTATAAAGGTTTCTAGAAAAATAAATTAGTTGTCTTCTGTTTTTTGTTAAAATTAATATCACACTAAACGAATTTTTCTTATCACCGTAAGAATGTGTAGTGTTGTTTCTCATAGCCCAGTGAGAAATTATTTAGTGTGATTGTCGCTTAACAATCTCGTTTCATGAAGGGGATCTATTGTAGAACTTTCATCATCTTTTTTCCCATCTTTATCAGTTCCCATAACACTCTCAATTATCTCTTCATCAGTAACAATTGCGTAACTTCGTTTTATATTCTAGATATTCACGACATATTAACGTTCACTGAATTGCGATAACCCAACTTTTTGATAAAATTTTCTAAGTCTTACTGATATCACCATCTAAATGTTCATTCAAATTGCCTAAACCTATGTTATTTTTTGATCAAAGTTAAATTTATCTATAAATTAATAAGATATTAATTAATATATAAATGTTTATGTTCATGTTTAAAACCGATTTTAGAATTCAAAAAATCAAATTACATATTTTTTGGTTGGTATATAAATTAATAATTATTAATTTATCGATTAATTAGTATCTCGCTTAATTAATATCTCTTAGTTAAAACTTAAAAGAAAAAGAGGGGAATCTTTCCCTGGGTTGTACATGTTTTCCACTTTAATATAACTTTTGTTTTCAAGAAAACATAAAAACTTAAAAGAGGGGGTGCTTAACTTGCTTCCAATAAATGTTAGGAGATAACATATTGAATTGTCCGAAGCTAAGGTCTTATTTAAAGCAAGTGTTGGTATGTGGGATGTCCCCAATACTTCAAAGTTCAAAATGAAAATCCCTTTTAATGCTATGCAGTTTGCACTAAACTCATTAATAAATGTACTTGGAATGCATTACAATACCATCAACAAACAGAAACCCACATTATCTTGCTTGGGGTCAGTGTAGTCAACATCGGCCGATATCGGGGATATTTCGGATATCGGTATTGGAGCGGTAGGATAAGCATTGTATCGGTGATACGATATCTTGGCGATAATATCGTCCGATATTAACCGTATCGGCCGATATATCGTGGATATTTCGTGATCCTATTTTTCTTGATGAGCATGATGAAAATGATGAATGGTTGGATCCACAGAACTTGGAAGACTTTGCGGTAGAAGGTGATAATAACTTTGGATGATTTGCAAGATATTCTTGGTGAAGAAAGTCGTCCAGTTGGTAGTAGAGGTGCATGTAGCTCTCGAAGTAAGTCTACTTACCCAACCGACTCTGAGTACGATGGATATGATACTGATCAATTGATGCTAGACACAGATTATGGACTACTTGATGGAGCTAATGGAGTTACTAAAGATGATGATATCAATAGTTACTCGTATGATTTTGAATAAGACTGTAATATCCTTGTTTAATTACCATTTTAGGTAGTAAACTTTAAAGTTGTTGAAGGTACTCTCCTGTTTTTTGTTTGAACTTTTAACTTGTTTAATTACCATTTTAGGCAGTAAACTTTTAAGTTGTTGAAGTTACTCTCCTGTTTCTAGTTAGAACTTGTTTATTTATCATTTTAGGTAGTGAACTTTAAAGTTATTGAAGTTACTCTTGTGTTTTTTGATAAAATTGATGGTAGCTATATAATTATAGTGTCTAAATTTGGAACCGATATTTGAACGATAATATCCCCGATATAAAGTCGTACCAGTGTATCGGTCCTGGCCGAGATAAACCGATATCCGATATTAACTACATTGCTTGGGGTGTGCTTTGAGAAAGATTCTTCTCTTCCAAATCCCAACTCCTAAGCTGAATTTAAGACCAAAAGTCTAATCTCAACAGAACAAAAATAAAAAACTTTGGGTCCTGTTAACTTGTATACGGGTATACAAGTTAACAGGGACATAATCATCTTAAAAGTATATGGGGAATATAAATCCCATATTTAAGATAAAAATTATTTTACTTTCTCTATATGTGAGATTAATATTCCGCTGATACCCTTAGAAAGATAATTAAAAAAAGGAAATTCAGACGTTCTCTCCTCATTAATATCCGCTCTTATTTCCTTTAATATCTCATTCTTCTCCGTTTTTAACTCACAACAACCTTCATCTCCATTTTTAATATCTTCCCTTCTGCCATTGATAGATTCATGAAAAACTCAGGAACCCATCACAAAAACCTGTTTTTTTTTCTTTCTATTTTCTATTATTCAATCGTACAAAATGAGTTTAATCTGTATTGTGACGTTATGGGGAGAAGACCAAATTTGGTCGCGCGTAAAACAATTTTACGCATGAAGACGGGCGGAAGTATTAGTTACGTTTCATTTCTGCGCGGAATTATAAATTACGTTTCAAACGGGCGTAAATATAAATCACGTCTGTTATCGAGCGTAAATATAAATTACGTTTCGTATGGGGCGGAATCTTAAATTCCGCCCGTTGATCAGACGGATTCCAAATGACCGCTCGAAGAAACGTAAAAATAAATTCCGCCCGAGTTAAACACGGTCACACAGCACGTGTGATATCATACGGGCGAACATCTGGTGTCCGCGTGATGAATTGTACGGACGGACATCTGCTGTCCGCGTGATGAATTTGTCAGGCGTAAAATATTTTTACGCCTGAGACGGGCGTATCCAAAATTTCCGCCCCAGAGAGGAATATTGTATTGAGAATGTGTCATCCTGGATACCATTTAGGCACAATGATCACACAAAAGAAAGAAAAAGATATTGGGGTTGAGAGTGAGGAGGAGCAAGTGCAACCTTCTCCCACTGAGAGAATATGTGTTAGGTTTTTGGCCGTTTGTAATAGAAGGGATTGATAGCAGTTGCAAGAAAATTCTCAGAAAGAAAAAGTACATGAGAACTTTTAGGAGCAAGAGAAAGAGAGTAGAAATTATAGAATCAAGAATCCTCCAATTGGAAGAAATTGCCAAAAGAGAGAGCATCAACAGCAGGCACAAAAATTAAAAACCCTAAAAAAAGACATATAAAACAGACAGTCAGTAACCTACTCTCATCTCCACTTTTCCTCATGAATCTCGTGGTGGCATCTTCTAATAAATATGCTCTCAACCACTCACTCATCCCCCACTGTCTTGTGCACCTTTTTATAGCCATCTTTTCGTTTAACCTTTTCTCCATTTGATCTTTTCTGGACTCATTCTCAATACAATATTCTTCTTCTAATTAACAGACAAATGTTAATTCAAGAAGGAAGAAGAAGAATTCTTTCATCAAAAAAAGTCCGTTTGAGAGGGGCGGAATTTTGGTGTCCGCCCCAGAGAGGCGGAATTTTGGTGTCCGCCTGGCAACGCGCGGAATTCTGCTGTCCGTCTCATCAGGCGTAAATTTATGTTACGCCCGCAACAAACGTAAATTTAAATTCCGCCCCACCAACATACGTAAATTTGGTTTACGCCCGTTAACAAGCGTACTTTAAATTTACGCCCAGCAACAAGCGTACTTTAAATTTACGCCCGACTATATTACAATTTGGGATTTGGTCGCGACCATATTTGGTCTGGAATTTGATCTTTGGTTGGGATTTGATCTTTACTCCGTCCCACTGTGTTACGATCTCATCCCAAATTTTTGGTTATACTCGCCCACTGTGGATGCTCTTAAAGATTATAATAATAATAACAATTAGAGCAAAATCATTCATTAAAATTTCCTCAAAATTAGTGGCCTTAATTTTCGCGATAGAGGTGATCTAGTGTGAAGATAATAAAGGTGAACAATCAAATTGAAAGACGCTGCAGTTAAATTTTTCTTTAGGGTTATACCAAGATAAATCTCATGTGTTTGAGAAGACTTAATTTGGATTTCTGTAGTAGGTTTGAATCAGTTATAAATGACGTTTTAATTTGACTTGGTAGTCTAGGTTAATGAAGATTTTTCTTTTTAAAGATCAGATTTTCAGAAGTTTTTCTGTTTAAATTTAATGGAGTTCGTACCGTGAATAGAGAGAAGAAAGGAAGGTGAAAGGGGTTAGAAAAGCACATTAAATCCTGATCGTACATATTCAGTGGATCTTCTGTATTTTTTTTTTTTTGATCAACTATGGATCTTTTGTAGAGTCTACGTAAAACAAATTCAAGGATACTTAAGGAATATATCTCATGTTTATCAGAGTAATTTTTTTAAAATAGAAGTTTCCTTTCCCGATATAAAAAGTTATAAAACAATGGACGACTAATTAAGGTTTATCCTACATGCGGGTATATAGCTTAACAAAAGCTGTTGGAAGTTAAACCAAGATGTTGATCCAGTCCAAGTGGATCAACTGCAGCAGTTGACGCAGTCAAGTTGGATCAACATACATTGTTGACACACTGTGCGGTATTTGGAAGTTGGACCTAACTTGAGAAGCAAGTTGTGTCGGTTGCTATATTTAGAGTTTTGCTATGTTTAGAGTTTCTTTGTGTTTCTAGAAGTGTGCTTTATTTAGAGTTTGTTTTATTAAGAAAGTACTTTGAGTGATTGTCAAGTTTGTGAGACTATAAGTAGGCTGTTAACTCATGAGAGAATGTACACTGAATTCGATTATCAATATAGTCGTTTATGCTTCCGCGTATGCTCTCCTCTCTCTTGTTCGATCCTACATTTGGTATCAGAGCAAGGTGAGAGGAAGAGTGACGAGAGGAGATAGAGTTCGAGAAGATTGATAAGTTTTTCAGTGAAGAATTGTTTCGTGTTCAAAAAATATTGTGCGAAGGTCTGTTAGGTCGTGTTAGTTTGTTTCGTCACTAGGGTTCAAGATATTAAAAAAAAAGTTGCGCAAGCCGCAAAGTTCTGAGGATATTGTTAGCTGGAAGATGGCGTATGACCTGTAATCTTTGTGAAGCCGTAGTCTTTGTGAATTCGTGTTCGTGTGGGACTTTCCCTAGGGTATAAATGAGAATTTTATTAAAAAAAAAGGGAAAGACTGAGCCTGAGCCTGGAATCGAGAAGAGCAACTTGTGATGGGAGATTAATGGTGAAACGAGATAGTTCTGATGGAGGCAACTGAATGAGGAAAGAATTAGGATTCCCTGGAGCTCGAGATTACCTTAACATCAGGTAAGAACCAGGTACGGTTGCCGGCTGTTAAAACAAATTTGATTTGTTATTTTGCTGGTAGGATTGTAAGCTTCTGAGTCCATGAGGAAAGGAAGTTTGGTCAAAGATTTTTGAGAAAATTTCGAAAGCAACAAGGAGTTGTGATCAATAATGGAAGAAAGAAGATTAGGTTATGATCAGTTGCTCAAGTTTGGACAGAACAGGATGCCGAGAATACAAGGGTTACTGTCGTTGTTTGCAGATTATTTCTGTTGATTTGTCAAGATGATGATGGTCTGCTGGTATTGAAGGAGCTCGACAAAACAGAGAGTTAAGAAGAAGATGGAACCGAGAGCAAAACAAGGAAGGCACGGCTTAATTATCTGTTGATGGAAGTGATACAACTCGAGAAACCAGGGGCGTACCATTGCTGCCCTAGATTTCACGGGTGTGTTTGATTTCAGCGTTGGCAAGGAACTGTAGTGAAAAGAAGATGGTCACAAGGTTCGTAAAAAAAAAAAAAAAAAAAGCATTGATTGAAGATACAGAAGCATGGCTGAGTATTTGTCACAGTTGAACAGTTACAAATTTTTACAGAAATTTATTACAGTGAATAGTGACAGAAAAAAGTGTCACAGTTTTTGACTGTTACAGAAGTTTGTTACAGTAAATGTGACAGTAAGTGTGACGAAAATGTTTATAACAGCGAACAAGTGTGATACTTTTCTGGCAAAGGCGTTGCAGAAAACAGATTTGATGATTGTTGAGGTAGTAAGCAAGGGTTGCTGTGGCAGAGCATTGGTTGATTTTAGAAGGTGAAGAAGCTTTGGGTGAGAGGTTGATTCGAAGGGTTAAGTCATGGATTCGAAATAGACGCAATAGGATCAAAGCTGATATTGCAGTTAGAGGATTAGTACAGTTTGATAGAGGATCAAAGTTGGTATTGCAGTCAAGAGGACTGGTACAGTTTGATGGAGGTCAAAGCTGGTATTGCAGTCAGGACTGGTACAATTTGATTAAGTTGATCGAATTCAGAGACTTATAATGACAAGGTAAGTTGGGTGGATGGTATCATGTTAAGCTCAAACATAGAGATTGAAGAGTTTGTGGCAGAAACTTAGAAGTCTTACAAAGTGTGGCAGACTTTGTGTTAGTTATTGCTTGTGGCAGAAGCATAACAAGGGAAAGATTGTGAGAGAATCTTGAAAAGAAAAGAAGTGTGAAGGTTTGTGGCAGAAACTTGGAAGTCTTACAAAGTGCTGCAGTTGACGCAGTCAAGTTGGATCAACATACACCGTTGACACACTGTGCGGTATTTGGAAGTTGGAGCTAACTTGAGAAGCAAGTTTTTTCGGTTTCTATATTTAGAGTTTTACTATGTTTAGAGTTTCTTTATGTTTCCAGAAGTGTGCTTTATTTAGAGTTTGTTTTTATTAGGAAAGTACTTTGAGTGATTGTCAAGTTCGTGAGACTATAAGGAGGTTGTTAAGCCATGAGAGAATGTACACCGAATTTGATTATCAATGTAGTCGTTTATGCTTCCGCGTATGCTCTCCTCTCTCTTGCTCGATCCTACAAAAGCCAAAGACTTTTATAACAATTGACAGATTAATTTTAATTAATAAATGAAGAAATCTCACTGCAGTTTCCTACGTTGACCTTGAAATGCTTTAGTGGGAGAACGACTAAATAAATACTCCCTCCGTACCACATATATAGACGGAGGGACCAATTCTCTTAGATTAAGAAACTTTTTTGATTTTATACATTTCTATGTTTTTCCTATTTTACCCTTAATTATATTTCCAATGTTAGAGACATATACTCAATTGTGATGATTCGCAAGCAAATAAATAAGGGTAATATAAGTAAAATATCGTTTTGAAATTTGGACTCCGCCGATATAGTGGTACAAGAAAAATTGAAAATTCCGCCTATATATTAGGTACGGAAGGAGTAAATTAGTATAGTAGAAGGGAAAAAAAATGGAGGAGGAGAATAATACACTTGATTCTAAAACAGAATTTGATAATGTTATTGGCACTGGGGATTCTTTCCTGGTCCACCAAAGTAAAAATGTATTCCCCATTCACTACTATAAGAACTTTTGATGCTGTAACAATTAGTATTCTCAGCAAGTGTTAAGATATTTTCAGCTGTACTTAAGCTATTATCTGAATCAACAACCTGTAGATTTCGGAAATAGCCGGACTGGCCGAATCCGGATTCTGCGAAATGACCTGATCCCATCTGGGTTTTCGTATGCTCGCCATTCCAACGTGTATTCACCATTTCACCACCCCATTCTATCATTGTTGCGTGATCAGCCAAGTGCGTAAACAACTCTGCTGGACAATAACCGACTAATGTGTTTTCCCCTATCCCTAACCACCAGTTTCCTAACTTGGGATCCTGCAAAATCCAGTGTCAGAGTGGTGTAAGAATAGCATTGATATTCAGCAATCAAGTCAGCAACATATATTAATTGAATTGAAATTACAAAGTAGACAAAGAAAAAAATGGGCAATGTACAAACCTTCCATATGAGAACAGTTATGTCATATTGGTTGCATGCGAATGATGAAACCGGAGATATTGCAGCTCCAATTGCTATCTTACTGTTTGTTTGTACAAATCTCGAGCACAAAAGATTGTAGCACCCAGTTGCTTGATATGCATCACTCAGTCGAAAAAGAAAAGAAAAACAACAGAAAATCAGTCTCATTTGTAGCTAGTAGAGAAAACAATTACGTAATCTCCCACAACAAATTCTGTCTAATGACTCTAGGGAAGTTCATACTTTCGTAGTCGTGCTACTAATACCCATTTGCTGTTGGAAATAATATGCGATTTCGGTTTCTCGGAAATCTTGTTCATGCGACAAACAAAATACTAACAAGAAAGAGTTAGAAATATTTATCGAATTGGTTGATCGAGGCGAGGTAATCCTCTTTCCTTAAAGACAATTCATTCCCGCATACGGTGCTCACGGTTTTACGGATGTCGTCTTCCAAGATACAACGATCACGCCTTATAGTAAGCAGCACTATAATACTTTTAGGCCAGCGAATGTTGACAATTACTATGCTCTTAAATGACTCTGACTCATGACTTGGAAACTTGTTTTTCTTCTTCTCAAAAACTTTTAAAAACTCATACAAAACAAAACTAAGAGATGGGTTTATATAGAGCCAATGGTGACTCTACAAGGTGTCTTTTCACCAATAGGTGACTCTCCATGGCCAATGGCGACTCTCCATAACACCTATTCATGACTAGGTGTCTTATGGTGAAAAGGCTTAACCCAAACACATCTCTTGGAGTTTAAATCTTGAAAACTAATTTTCACTCAAGTAATAATTTTAACTTAAAATTCCAACAATCCCCCACATGAGTGAAAATACGGACTCAACAACACTTAAAACTTCTAAGAGCACAAGCAGAAAATATAATGCATCGGTAAATGGTAGCTTTTGGCTTTGAACCAAACTTAGTGAAGATCTACCGGATTTACTGGCCAATCAGTGGACGCGATGTCGTTGAACTGTCAGCCGTTGGTGTAAATCGATACAATAGATCTCACATATTATATCTCCTTATAATCATCAAATTCTCGGTTGTGTTCATTTCGGCCCTGAACGTTCTTGGAATTCTATGAGTGCTCTAGATTAACCTAGCCTTTAAAGTTATCATAGAAGCGGACCCACTTCTCACTCATATAGGTGATCTCCTATTTGAAAGTATCCTTCCATACTTTTCTCAGTTAGACTAAGCTATAGGAATCATTAAGAGCAAGTTTTATGGTGTAATCCAACCTATTCCAAGTGTGGAACTAATGGCTTCCAAGTTGGGGTTTTCCACAGAAAATCCAAGCAAGGTTCCACCGTTTCGTGGAAGGGTTCGTGGAATCCATCTGAACGCCAATAAGAATAGTGTTAAACGCTATTCTTAATAGCGCTAAGAAAACGCTATTAAGAATAGCGTTTTTTTTGTCCGTAGATTTAGGATGAGTTGTTGAAATCTAACGGCTGAGAAAAAAACGCTATAAAGAATATTGTTTTTTTTAGCGCTATTAAGAATAGCGTTTTCACTATTCCACCACTACACTTGCACTTCCATCCACGGTTCCAAATGCTGAGGTGGCGTGGAAGATGGAACTCTTCCACCATAAGACTTGCTCTAAGAGAAAATCTCAACCTCTTACGTGACAGGCAACACTGACTCTTATCATAGGAATGGGAAAGAGGAAATCTCTTTCAGTGTTATCTGGCGAGTTAGTCACAACTTAGTTTGCCCTTTTGGACCTAGATCATGAGATCTCCAATCGCTTAGGTTGGATTACCGCCGCAACTTACTCTTTAGTAAGGCTATAAGCCCATTCCCCTCGATAATGCAATTATAAACTCTCTCTAGAATTTGTATCCATATTGTCGCGACTTAATACCATTCTCAAACACTATTTCTTTTAGATGCGCGCATTTGAGAGTCATTGCTTTATGGTATTACGTGGACCTCATATTTATAGGAACGTATCATAACACCGTTCTAGGCACCCCCCACATTTCGATGAATTTATCATTACAACTACCTTTTAATGATAACCACCCCACGGTCTTGTGGAGCACAGTGCACTGGTTTAATATTCATCGACTAGCTTTCTGCTTAGCTAGATAGGTGCCAAATTAAAATTCAATTCGTTATTCCAATGTCTTCAGTAAAATTGTAACGATTGAACTTGTTCAATTTTATACTGTCACTAAGATTTCCTTAGAAAATCTTAACCATTTATGGCTATTCCTCAATAGTCATAATACCAATGGATGGTAACAGTAGAAACCCCCACTTGAAAATCTACTTTACAAGACAACATTTACTACAAGACAGTATGTACGGTCACCTGTACCAACCCAAATTAATGGTACAGGAATCATACTTCCTTTTCCAAATGAAAAGTTGTGATTCTGGATATCGTAACCAGTCATTCGCTCCGATGAGGTCATTGGTGAACCCAAATGACTTAATGCCATGGATGTTAGTACCGATCAAAATATTCCAATCCAATTCCCTACACTTAGAAAGATTTTTCCAGTGTCATCAGGCAATCTCCATTCCCCCACATTTCATGGTTGTACACAATCATGAAATAATTTGAGAAACAAATATGCACTACGGTGATAAGGGGAATATAAAATCGTACCAACTACCATGCCAACTCTCAACCAGGTTACTAGCATTTGACCGATATCTCATTCGTACTGTTGACGCCACTCATCATAGATAAGTGTTTTCAGATCCATTGATAGATCATTAACTTAAGAGGTTAATTGCTTGGATCCTATCAAACACACTGCATCATTGTACGTCCTCAGTCACTGCCATCCATGGAACCTAATTCCAATCCCTTCTCCCCCACATTTTATGATCATTGTAAAATGTCATGAACCTACCAACTCTTTTAAAGATTGATCTATCCATTTTCCAATGGCCATCCGTTTCTCATTTATGTCAACCTGTCCACGAACGGACACAGATCTGGTACTTAGATTTAACAAATCAAACCCAGATATTTAGAAAGATGCGTTGTTGCATTCATTCTGACAAACGGATACAACTGGGGAAATTCCCATCAATCATTCCAATCGATACGGAAGAGAAGTATGTAGTGGAGAGAATATCAATTGCAGTTTGCATTTTCTTCGGCTGCTTCCCGCGCATCTTCTCCACTTAATAAAATGGAAATAAAAGAAGAAAACACATAGAGTACTTACATGTGGTCTCTGTGACTGATTATCAACACATAATTTGTACACACAATGGCAACTGATGAGGTTGCATCATACTCCCTCCGCTACTTTTTAATAGGGCAGTTTGTATAAATAAATATTTTTAAAAAATAGGTTAGTTTTCTAATCGGAAAAGTCAAATGTTACTTTAATTTTTTGGGGTCATTTTTCTTTTAACTTCTTTTGGTGACAAGTGTTATGTGGACAATTTCACTTATTCTTTGGCTGACAAGTGTTATGTAGACCATTTCACTTCATTTCTTTTATTGACAAGTGTCTAGATGACCACTTTCAATAATTAGTTCTCTTAGTTTCCTTAATTTTCTCAAAAAAAGAAACTGACCTATTAAAAAGTAACGAAGTGAATAATTAATTGGTGATTTTTGAATCATCAAAATAATTGAATGATGCCTTCCCAAACTCCCTGTATATATAATAATCATTATAACGGACAAATTTCCTGAAGCGACAAATGTCCGCAAATCTAGATGAAAATTGAACGGAGGGACGCGCCTCTTGAAGAGACTTGCTGTGTCCTTGTATCAAACCTCAAAACAAAAAGACGGTTAGATAATATCAACGAACAGAGAGGTCAACCATTTTCATTCAAGTTTCTTAATTCACCACAAAAGTTTCAGAACAGTTGGTGATTTTTATTGCAACTGTTTCAGTATATATTTTTGCCTTTACGTTACTGTCAGTTCAAGACACGGAGTCATGGACCGACATCACATTAGGTACATGCATATGATATATATACTTGGATTCAACGTTTCTAGAAAGCAAAGAAATAACAAGACATGGAATGATTTGATTACGCACATGGACCGACATCACATTAGGTACATGCATATGATATATATACTTGGATTCAACGTTTCTAGAAAGCAAAGAAATAACAAGACATGGAATGATTTGATTACGCACTTTCAACGAAACCAACTATCATGCTTTCTTACGGTGTTAAGATAAAACAACATGCAATGTATACCGTGAGTAAGGCAGGATGGCAATATATATCATCAACACCAAACTATCCATCAAGTGCATGTATGTTCAGTAAACCAATAATCAAGTGAAAGTAACCAACAATAGATTTCCCAAGAAACCGAACAGGAAATTTAATTGTCTTTAAGATTGTTTGAAAATATTATGCGATTTTGGTTTCTCGGAAATCCTGTTCATGCGACAAACAAAATACTAACAAGAAAGAGTTAGAAAGAGTTATCAAATTGGTTGATCGAGGCGAGGTAATCCTCTTTCCTTAAAGACAATTCATCCCCGCATACGATGCTCAAGGTTCTACGGATGTCGCCTTCCAAGATACAACGATCACGCCTTATAGTAAGCAGCACTACAATACTTTTAGGCCAGCGAATGTTGATAATTATTGTGCTCTTAAATGACTCTGACTCATGACTTGGAAACTTGTTTTTCTTCTTCTCAAAAATTTGTAAAAACCTATACAAAACAAAACTAAGAGATGGGTTTATATAGAGTCAATGATGACTCTACAAGGTGTCTTTTCACCGATAGGTGACTCTCCATGACCGATGACGACCCTCCATAACACCTATTCATGACTAGGTGTCTTATGGTGAAAAGGCTTAACCCAAACATATCTCTTGGAGTTTAAATCTTGAAAACTAATTTTACACTCAAATAATAATTTTAACTTAAAATTCCAACATTTGCGCCTACTTCTTGACCATCTCAGGAAACAGTACACAATTGGACCAAACAAGGAGACTTATCAAATATCCCCGGAAACACAAATGGACCAGACATGCGGACATGATGGGAACTGGGTCTGAGCGCTGAATACCGGTTAGAAGCTGGTGGGAGGAGCAAATAGAAGTTTTGCTTGTCAACATATTTGCTTTCTTTTTTATGCAAATAAATTGCAGTTTCCGTGAATTACGGCACCTTTGCATGAGATGTACAACTAGGCCTGTCAATATTTGTCCGATATCCGGTATCCGTTTCCGAGTATTCGAAATCCTATAGGATTTTATCCGTTTTATCGGATCGGATATTTTATCGGATATTTCTTCCTTAACATATCGGAAACGGATTAGACCCCATCCGAAATGTTAATATCCGATATCCGATAGTATAGGAACTTATTTATAATTTATCCTAATTTCGAGTCTAGTATCGGATATTATCGGATAAATATCCCATAAATGTCAATTATGAAAATGTTTTACAAGGGTTTTTAAGCTTTTTTGTTATAACCGGATACTATCGGATATCCGATAGCTTAGCCTATCGGAATCGATATCTGATTTTGATATCCTATAGGATATTATCGGATATCGAATATCCGGTAGTGCTTAACATGTCGGATATCGGATTTCTAAATATCCGACTGATATTCTTCAATTGACAGGCCTACGTACAACTAACTGAAAAATGGTTTTTGGCACTCACGACTTGTGTGCAATACAGTGGGTTCATAAATTCACATAAATAAAAGCAAAAGAGATAATATATAAAATCACTTAATTATAAAGGGACAAAAAAGAATGAGATGAGAGAGGCTCCTGACCGTCCAGTAATAGCAACTGCGCTGGTGCGATCAAAACTAGGGCTCCACATGGGACGTGACAGTCCGGATTTCTTATGAACCCGGTACATGTACCTGGAATTGACCGGGTTTTCATTTTGAAAACCGGTACCTGTACATGTACCTGGACCTATACTTGTAACACCGGTCCGGTACAAGTCAGTACCGGGTTTTTATACCTATTAGAAAATTAGAATCTTAATTACATAATTAAAATTGCAGTGAACGAAAAAATTATACAATTCCATAGATCAGAGTATCAGTTAACAAGCATTCATTCAACTAATTCCTGTAAAGAACAACATCAACACCATTATCTACAAAAATCATGAAAGAAGCATTCATTCAATAAATTCCCTACAAACCAATGGAAGAAACATCAATCTTCTCATTGTTTTCTCTCATTAACAGCACAACATCAACACCATTATCTACAACTCACTGCACTTCAATTTCATTATTCCATTCACTGCATCATGTTCTTTCCCTGTAAACCATACATTCACAAACTCTTTCGATCTCTATCACTGTAATAACAACCACCAGCAACCCATTTAATCCCTGTAAAGAACTAAATCTCATTTAACAAATTAATCAAACATGAAGGAAGCAATCGTATTAATGGAACCCAAATTATTATACCAAAACCATTCATCCAAAACCATAAAAATACGTAGAAAGACCAAATCAATTAAAATCCCTCTGAAATCTAAACAAAAATCATGAAATTGAAATCATCAATTATACTGCAATTCAATCAAGTGATGTAAAAGAAGGAAATCTAAGTTCAGAAGAACCCTAAATCAACAGAACAAGGGTTTACTGAAAAGTAAAAACCCTAAATCAATCTCAAATCAAATTAACAATTCAAACCCTAAATCAATCCAACAGAGATTGAAACATGCAATTACTTCATAGAAAAAGCAGAATAGGAAGAATAAGTACCTGATATTAACCGGGTGATGAAGAAGAAGAAGAATTGAACCAAAAGATTTGTAATTCTGTATCTCAACTCCCACCCACGATTAACATCAACCCTAAGTTAAAGAAGAGAGACGAGGCTGCGAGAGAAAAGAAGATGAAGAAAAATGATAAAAGAATATATTACTCGATAGTTACTAGGACTCTTAAAACTTGGATGAACGGATATGATTAGACAGTAATCAAAATATCAACGACTGATAATGACCGGTATATATGGTCCGGTACAGGCCAGGAATCATTAGGAACCGAGTACGTGTACCGGTCATACACCGGTTTCCTTCTCCATTCCCGTTCCCTGTACTTGCTATCCCGGTTCCGGTTCGGTACCGGTTCTTTTTTCTGGTTCTGGTTCGGTTCTCCGGTTTTGGTTCGGCTCTTGTGCAGCCTTAATCAAAACCAAAGACCAAATAACAAAAAAAAAAATCAAATTTTGGGTTTAGTCGGTGTTGCTACGGTAGTGGACTATATTTGATCGAGCGGAAATATTACGTTCGTTTGTTGAGGGGCGTAGGTATTATGCACGCCTGGATGGAGCGTATGCATATTATTCGTCCGTTGTGGAGCGTGGAATTTATGCACGCCGGATGTGAGGCGAATTATGATCAACGCCCCATCATGGAACGAAGCTAATATGTACGCCTGATGGCGCGTTATTAATAGGTGTGCCTGTGGTCAGGCCTATATTATATGTCCGCCCACCTTTCAAACTTTTTTCAATTGAAGGTATTTATTGTGATTTGTGATATTTTTTATAAAGTTATCAAATGATCGGTGCATATGATCATTAGTAGTATGTTTAATACCCAATCATATAAATGATATAGGCACTTCTTATACTAACTTAGCTACTGGGTGTCTAGGAGTAATACAGAACATCAAAAAACAGAATTGTATTACACACGGGAAATGAAATGGAAGAGAGAGATATCTTTAGTGTTTAGTAAGCTGCTCACCAAAGTAAGTCTTAATCGATTACATCAATAGTCTATTTATAGACTTGGTTAGGTGATGTGTCAAAATTGTGGGAATTAAGTGTTTGACCCTCACCTCACTCTTTTTTACGCTAATGATCTCGGGCTTGAGAGGAGTTTCTAATTTCTGAGCCCACTTAAAACAGATGGTCAAAAGAATAATACGGAGGGTCATTATAATAAAAAAGAGTGATGATGTCATCCAAAAAAATTGTTTTTTCCAAAAATAACCTTCATTTTGTTTTTTCGTTAATAACTGAAAAACAAATCGAGATTTTATTAGAATTCGAGAAAAGAGAGAGAACAGGGAGGATGATTTTTTCTACGAGATTGGTAGAGATTAGTGATTTCTGATTTTATTCGAGAGAAGATCAAGGTTCAGTGATTTCTGATTTTATTCGAGAGAAGATCAAGGTTCAGTGATTTAATATTTTATTCGAGAGAAGATCAAGGTTCAGTGTTCGATTCGAGAGAAAAACCATGATTCGATTCTAGAGAAGAGCAAGGTTTAGTGATTCGATACTTAATTAGGAGTTCAATTATATTCAGATTAGTTTTTTCAATTATATTGATCTGATTGAATTCGTTTCAGAGAAGATTTTCAGTAAAAATTGAGCTCATTCTAATCAACGGAGACTTCAAAGATTTTTAGGTATTTTTTCATAATCATCTTCTTCTTCATCTTTTTGTTTTTGTTTCTGATCTGTAATATAAAATCATAATCGTTGATACTGAGAAGAAATAAATGTTTCTCTTTAAAAACAGTACAATTTTTGTTTCTTATAAGTACAATTCGTTTCAGAGAAGATTGTTGATGTTTAGAATCAGTACAATTTTTGTTTTTGTTTACTGTACATCTTCAATATAAAAACAGTGCTGCAATCTTGTGAAGATATTAGTCATTCATCCTAATTAGATAACATGTACAATTACCTATAATCTTAATCTATCATACTGAGAATATCTTATTTGCGAAGATAATACACACACTTTTACATTAGGTTTCTTATAAGTGTATTATATTCACTTGTGTGTGTGTGAAGATAATAATCACACTTTCTAACAGGTTTCTTATAGTGTATTATATTCACGTATTGTGTGTGTGAAGATAATAATCACACTTGTATATGGAAAAGAATAATTTGATTTCACTTAAACCAAATAAAATAGATGAAGAACAAGTGTATTATATTCACTTGTGTGTGTGTGAAGATAATAATCACACTTTCTAACAGGTTTCTTATAGTGTATTATATTCACTTGTTGTGTGTGTGAAGATAATAATCACACTTGTATATGGAAAAGAATAATTTGATTTCACTTAAACCAAATAAAAAAGATGAAGAACAAGTGTATTATATTCACTTGTGTGTGTGTGAAGATAATAATCACACTTTCTAACAGGTTTCTTATAGTGTATTATATTCACTTGTTGTGTGTGTGAAGATAATAATAACACTTTATTTCTAATATGGGATCATACCTCCTATGCACAAATTAAAAAATATATCCAGAGCTAACTTCTTTTTCTTTTTGTTTTTATGTTTGTTATTTTTTGGCAGAGGATAATATGGGTGTTAATGCTACCGCAGTTGTTCATTTTTGCAATTTAAAATTTTCACATGTTGTCACATCATTATCTAAAATTAAGGAGCTAAAGATGATGGCTTGTTCTCGTTGGATTTCTCTCCGTAATTCTGACTTTTACTTCACTTGTGTCTACGAGGGCAATAAAGTGCCTCTCCGTCTTGATTTTCAACTACAATCAATGATTTTATTCTACATTGATAATAATATCAGCAGTTTTGACTTGTCTATTGAATTTGTTGGGGAGAGTTGTTCTTCTTTAGCAACATCAACAGATTATGATGGTGATGTAGTAGATGACTTGGCTGAAGATAACAACACTGCTTTTATTGAAGATGGAGCACTAGTGTCTCGTCCAAGGAGATTAAAGGAGTGGGAGAATGATATTGGTGATGTTGGTCAACAGTTTGTAGGGGGTAAATGTAGTTCGTTCAGCTGTTGATAAGTATTGCATCAGTAACGGATATCCATATGCAATCATAAAGAGTGCTCCTGATCGTTATACTGTTAAGTTAATTTCCTGTGTAGTTAGTATTCACATTTTTTCATGTGCAGGAAATATACACATTTCAAGTTATATTTTGTATCTTCTTTTTAAATTTTCTTTTCTTTAACTTTAAGGTATTTTTTCTTTTTATAGTGTGCTTTGTTCGTCACGACAACTTGTAAATGGAAATTTCATGCTCCATCCATCCAAGGTAACTTAGATCTGTTTGAAATTAAAACATTTTACAAAGAGCACACATGTGGAGCTAGTATTGCTGATTTTCGCCAATTTAAATGCAAGCGTAAGTTTGTACAAAGTGTGATAATGGACGATATAAGACATAATCCTCACAAAAAGAAGGCTTCAGATATCCAAAAAATATTTGAATTGGATTATGGGATAGATTTAAGTTACCATCAAGCTTATTCCGGTCTTGAGTATGGAAAGAAAGTTTTATGGGGAGATGATGTGAAGTCATATTTAGACTTTCAATGGTATGGTGATGTTGTGAATAAGTATAATCCCGGTAGTAAAGTTGTTCTTGAAGTTGATAAAGTCTCCAAGAAGTTTGAGAGATTTTTCATATCTTTTGAAGATTCTCTACGTGGCTTTAACTTCTGTCATCTTATGATTATCCTGGATGCTACCTTTCTTGTCGGAAAACACAAGGGTGCCCTAATGGTAGCTGTGGGAAAGGATGCAAATCAAGGTATTTTATTCATACTTTTTGTTTTCTGTTCAATAATATTGTATTTGTATTACTAGGCAATATAATTTGTTGGTTAAGGGGAGTTTAAGTGTTTAGGGTAACCAGCCATGAAATTCCTATTACAAATACTCAAATGAAGTTGTACATAACTAGAATTAGTTAAGGCACAACCAATTCACATATGCAATCCACATGTATCACAACCAATTCACATATGCAATTGGTAGCTTTGAAAATAGCCCTAATATTTGCTATTTTTATAGGAGTTTCCAGAATTCCAGGTTTATTATACTCGGGGTTCATCCCACTATTATTCACAATTTTCTTCTGTGGATATATTATTCACACTACTTTTTATGATGTTTTTTTGTGTTTATTTTCAGGAATTTTTCCTATAGCTTTTGGTATAGTTGACATTGAAGATAAACCAAATTGGGTGTGGTCTTTAGAGAATTTGAAGGAGATTCTTGATGAGAAAAGATTTATGACTTTTATAAGCGATCGAGGTAAAGGACTGATACATGCAGTCCCAGAAGTTTTTCCAGGATGCTTTCATTCTTTCTATTTTTATCACATGAAGCTTAATATTCCTGTTTCTAAAAATGATAAGAGATACAAGGAAACAATTAGTATGTTTAAGTATGTGTACTATGCTCTCACTCCTCAAGGTTTTGCTTCCGCTTTGAAATCCATGAAATTGTACAACTTACATAAAATGATCATTTGGCTGAAAGGAATTCCTCATGAGAATTGGGCAACTTATGCATTTTTGGGAATTTATGGAGAAAAGAGTTCTAGTGTTATTGAATCTTTCAATAGTTTTATAAAAAATGACAAGGGACTTCCACATTCATTTTTAGCGGGTCAAATTCGGGTTCATCTTATGGATTGGATGTATAAAAGGAAGAAGGAATCTGAAAAGTGGAAATCAGTCCTTACACCCAGAATGGAACACAGACTTAAGACCATTAAGGATGTTGGTAGAAGCTACAGGGTTAAGCCAGCAGGGGATAGTTTGTTTGAAGTGTATACATTAGCTCCTCCAAAGAAGCATTTAGTCGAGTTGTATTCTAGGAGTTGTACTTGTCGAAGATGGGATGCTAACAGATTCCCATGTTCCCATGTTGTGCAATGCATTCTAAGGTTTTTTTCTCTTGTTGTTATCTTTTCTACATATTACATTGATCTTTTCTACATATTACATTGATCTTTTTTGTTTTCCATTGCTGTTAACTGATGAGTCCTTTTTCTTTTTTGTAGGTACTCTAAACACATTGTATACCATTACATTGATCTTGCGTTTACAACTGATTGCTATCGAAATGCCTATTCACATCCAATTGTCCCCATTCCTGATGTTGAGAAACCAAATGAAGTTGATGAAGCCAATAAGGTTAATGCTCCTACTGTTGTTAGAGGACCTGGAAGACAGAAAAAAAAAGAGGTACATACCTCGTTCTGAAAAGCCTAGGAAAAAACGAATGTGTGGTAACTGCAGAAAGTTAACTCTTCATAACAAGAGAACCTGTCCAGATCCCCCTAGTGAAGCTCCAGCCGCAACTACTACAAGAAGAGGACATGGATTGGAAAATACTTTGGCTTATAAGTGAACTTTTAAACAAATTATTAGTTCTCTACACAACTATTAGTTCTGAAATGCTACTACAAGAAGAGGACATGGATTGGGAAAATACTTTGGCGTTATTATTTTTGAAATGCTACATTTATGTTTTTTTGAACAAAATACTTGGCTACATTTAGTTCTGAAATGTCACATTAGTTCTGAAATGCTACAAATCTAATTTTTGAAATGTTACATTAGTTCTGAAATGCTACATTTATGTTTTTTGAACAAATACAGGTTAAAAAAAAACTTGAAAAGTATCTACAACTCTTGAAAAGTACTATAACTTCACAACTCGCTTTATTATATTCACTTGTTTGTGCCTGTGAAGATAATAATCACACTTCTTTTTTTTGAATATACTCTGTGAAGAAATTATTCACACATTTATTTTAGCCCAGATTAAACATGAACATGATTTTAAGATTAACTTATATATTCTGAACGTAAGAAATCTGAACCTAAGTAATCTTATTAAGTTATATAGTGATAATCTAAACTTAAGAAATCTTATTAAGGTACATATATTCTGTGCAGAAATTAATCACATGTTTTATTTAGTCAAGAAATTAAAGTAGAACAGTAATACATATAAACAGGATTTTAAGATAGTGATAAGCTGAATATATTTTTTAAGATTGGTGGTTCAGATTATCAATATATAAATACAAGTACTACTACCAGGATTTTTGAAGATATATAGTGATAAACTGAATATATTTTAAGATTAAGTTTCAAGATATATATTGATAATCTGAACATAATATTCTAATTAATGTATGTATACAAATAATCCAAACATAACTGAGTAAGTTGAAAGATATTTTTTGTTGTTGCAGTTATTCTATGGAATTGTCTTCCTTCCAACTTTATGCAGGTGTGGTTGCAGTGAGTAACTTGAAAATTATTGTCGCCCTCTTCCAATGAATCTTCTCTTTCAGCATATCTGCATCTTCCATGCTACTTTGAAATCCATCATGATTTTCATTTAGTGATTG
This sequence comes from Papaver somniferum, assembly GCF_003573695.1. Lineage (NCBI taxonomy): Eukaryota > Viridiplantae > Streptophyta > Magnoliopsida > Ranunculales > Papaveraceae > Papaver > Papaver somniferum. The sequence continues at coordinate 109,376,075 of NC_039367.1, forward strand.
TCTTTTCATAAAATAACAAACATACAGTAAACAATCATTAGATTGCCCTTGTTGTGGTACTGGAGCTTCATCGACCATAGCTTTAGAAACCTTCTTTAGGCCCTCATTCTCCATGAACTTGCTAATTGCTCCCAAGCATTCATTTGCCACTTCTTTGGCATTTGTATAGCAGCGTTCTCTTGATTGGTGAGACCACGAATTATAGTGCAAGAAATATTTTTCCTGGACAAAGTACTCCAGCAAAGCCCAATGTTGTGTGCAATCCAACTCTTCATGGTACAATGGTATCATAATCTTCTTCACAACATAATTCATATTTTGATATTGGTAATGTAACTCCGTGTTTCAATGATGTTTGCATATAGTATCTTTGTGTTTGACAAAAAACTGAAAAGAATTAGTAACAAGTACTATAGGAATTCATTATTCACTCATTTTCAACTGTGTAGAATTGACTTAGTAAAATGACCTGATATTAACTTAAACATACTACCAGAAGATATATTTTTTTACTGTGCAGATATCATTGCAACTGTGTTATCCTGCAGATATTTTGTCTAATGTTTTTTCCCAACAAATATTAAATGTAGTAATGACTCTCCAAAGACTTTGCATCTAGGTATAGTACTTTGATGTACTTATTGATTATATCTTTCTCAAATGCTTTCTTGAGCTTATAAACTTTGTATATAAGGATACTGGCGTCCAAAAATGCATTAAACATGAGGTCCTCGATACATTTCCCTGATATACAAACTCTGAACTCATCCTCACCGTCAAACATTGACGTTACTTTAAAAGCAATTGACCTGCAATTTTCATAATATTGAAAAATTAATTTAGTTATTGAAAACTTAATATTGAAAACTTAACGAAATTTTATAAACAAGATCTTACGTTGTTGTTGCTTTTTTGAAGAACTTAAGCACAACATCTTGCTGGCGTTCCTCCATTTGCAAAAATAGTTTGGTCTTATTCACATTCTTCTTCAGTTACGTGCCAGTTGATCTCATCTTAATTTTGCTAACTTCACGTGTTAACTGCGTTTTGGATGTGGAGGCAATTGTTGACTTCATCTTGCTTTTATCCTTATCAGAAACAGGGGAAATAATGGGGTTTGCTCGCTCCTTTTGTCTTTATGTTTGCTATCCTGGTCTTCATTTTTTCTTTTCAAACTCAGTTTGTTTTCCTTCATATTAAAGGATACCAAATACATATAAGTTCTATTGAAGGATAGAAGAAATTAAAGGATAGAATTTACATATAAGTTCTATTAAACGATAGAAGAAATTCAAATACATTTTGAGTTTTCAAACCTTTTTAAAAATGGATCCTTCTAGGTCTGTGCTTTGAACAACCAAAGCAGAAATATGGTCCACTAAATTTTCAATAGATTTTTCTAGATTTTCCAGTGGCATATTGTCCACTAAATTTTCAATAGAACTTTGTAGACTTTCTGTAGAAATTGGCTTCTTCAGCATCTTCTAAGAGAAAACAGATGAAACTTGTTAAAATGATGATTTTATTTTCTTAAAATAAAAAATGATAATGAATTTATATCTTTTTTGTACCTTCGTATCCGAGCAATTACATCCTTTGTTGGAGTGGCAACCTTTGGTTGTATTTCTGGTACTTTGAGCGGCAACATTTTGTTTGAAATTCTACCAAGTCGTTTGATGAGTGGTTCATTATCCATTGATGTTTGACTTCCTTCAAGTATTTATGTTTGTTCGTCCGATATTTCTCATTTTCTTGTTGAAATTTCACTTGGTTCCTCCTCAACTTTGGAACCCTGAAAATTAAATTCCATTAAACAAAAGAATTCTTAATGTTTCAGTAATGAGAATAAAACCAAAAAACAAAATTCCTTCTTCACATATACAAAAAACAAAAAGAAAGAATCCTTCTGTGTAGAACATATTCACAGAGAAGGACATTCTCTTAGTTTCAGTAATGAGAATTAAGAAAAAAAATATCCGAAAGAAACATTCTGTGTAGAACATATTCACACATATTTTACTGTGATGATATTAACCACAAACTATATACTTCTTCAAAATCTTTTTTAAATATTTCTTTGGTTGAAGTACACAGACAAAATGTGTGTACAAAATATAAAAGATTAAAAAAAAAAATACATGTTCAAAATCTTTTGTGGAAAAACCAAAACCTAATGAAAAGGTTGGGCTACTTGCTTGTGAATTTTGTAGAAATCTTCCACATAATTTTTCTGCTACAAAAGTTTCAGGAAGGTAACAGTCTTCGTGTAGTTGGCTCAAGGTAAGCTCTTTTTCAATTTTCACTTTCATATTTGCTACGTTTTCAATGTTTTCTTTGTCTTCCCCAACCATGCGAATCTTGACAGAATCTTTCTCAATCTAAACCGTTCGTACGCCTTGTAAATCATTGTCAAGACACAAATTTGGATCTTCACTATCATCAAGTTTTGTTACTTCGGAAGAATAAAGAGTGTTATTTAGGAGAGTCATGATAGCTCTTTCAGCGGATATTTTTAGCTCTAAAAACTGTAAATATACAAAATAGAGTTTGTAAGTAAAAATAAAAATAAACATACACAATCAATACTAAGGAAAAAGAAACTTACTTCTTCAGTACTGTCATCACCCAAATGTGGTTCATATAGAGAAGCATAGATATATGCTGACGCGACCCCTTGAAATAATTCTTCTAACAACTTTTCATTGGAACTTGTTTCAATTTCATTCATCTCCAGCTATTTATTAACCAAGAAAGGAATAAACTTCAGCTCTTTCACAACTCTTTTGATAGGTATACCCTAGATAAAAATTATAAAAATCTTAAGATTTTAAAATTTATATACTTAAAATTTGTAAATAAAGAATCCATTTTCTACAAACCTTTTTTTTAAATAACCCATAGTGTCATTTAGGACACCCATGATTGCTCTTGCTGCTTCTTTATTTAGTTCAGATGACTGTGGTTGTAATCAAATTAGAGACTTTTTCATAACTAAAGATTTTAAATTAGATACTTTTTCATAACTAAAAAGATCGTGTGCAATAAATATCCACAACATAAAGTAATGTAATTTTAAAATCTTACTGGTGTCGCATTTCTTATTCCCTTTTCTTTTTGAAGCATCTTACTAGTACTCTCTACCGCATATTTCTTTTCTTAAACAAATTTTGTTCCATAAATATCAAAATCTGGATCCAAAATTTCTTGTTCTTGTATATTTAGATACACTTTTTCTTCTAGAGTACTCTCTACTACGGTACTTTGTTGGAAAGCTTCAAAGTATATTTCATTCATTATTTGCTCCATTTCACGTTAATGCCTTCATTGTTAGACTTCATTTGCTGCATCATTTCCCATTTTTTCTTGATAGTTGATCTTAATTTCTCATACTTCCAATCTTTACTTTTTTCAATGGACAATCTTCTAGTTATTTTCTCATTTACTTCATTTTGATAATATTTGTCTTGTTGCCTAAGTATTTCATTTTCAACTGCAGTATTTGAATAAAGGTCCTGTTCTTTTTCAATGGCTTTTTTGGATAAAAATTCATTCTCCATGACATCTATCATATGTAGTACAGAAGGAGACAACTGTTGACAAAAAGAAAAGAAAATATATCAATACATAACAGCTAAAAAATATATTTGAACTCTGGATAAATTATAAATTTATTATTTTTATATATACTATGTGATTGAACTATTCACAGGAATATATACTATATGATGGAACTATTCACAGGTATATATTATCCCAAAACAGCTTAAAATATATTGAAATTCATCTTACCGAATTCGGTGAATCATCCATGTCTTTTTTTGAGCTTTTACTGAGGAATTATTTGTAATTTTTCAACTAAACATCTACTAGAATTAATCTATTTTAAAAGAGAAATAAATTCTGGATTAAAAACAAACCATAATGAATCAACATTACATTGAAGAGACAAAGCTTATGGTGAATTAAAACCAAAATTACATCTAAGGTATATATACTATGTGATGGAACTATTCACAGGTATATATACTATGGTGATGGAAGTATTCACAGGGATATATACTATGTGATGGAACTATTCTCACGAATTTCTGTGATGGAACTATTCACAGGTATGTATGTATTTCTGTGATGGAACTATTCACAGCTTAAAAATCAATGTCTATGGTGGAAATTATAGATAATCCAAATTTTAAAAGCTTAAAATTCAAATTCCATTACTGAGGAATTATCTGTAATTTTTCAACTCAACATCTACTGGAATTAATGTATTTTCAAAGAGAAATAAAGTCTGGATTTTAGATAAATCATAATGAATCAAACAGAAATTAAAACAAACAATACGTTATGGTCATGGATCTGTAAGAAAAAGAAACACAAAACAAAAATTAAAAACGTATCCTTAAATCAACAACAAACATTTTAATTACAGTACCTTTAATGATAGGCGTAAAATCAACTGCCTCTTTGAAAACGAAGGATTCAAATATTTGATTTTAATTTTCAATTCTTAGTATTGATCAAAAAAACTAAATCGTGAATAGTTAATGAGATAATGAGAGCAGAGAGCTAATAAGAGATAATGACCATAAGAAATTGAAATCATTTTCAGAAATCCATGGTTTCCCGTAAGAAATTGAAACCATCGTGAATACTTAATGAGCAGAGAGCAGAGAGGTAAAGAGAGCCAAATGTGGATGGAGAAAAGAATAAAATAGTGACTAGCTAATTAAAATATTCACAGCATTACATGTGTCAGATTTTGATGCAAAGCATTTTTAATGCAATAATTTATAACCACGAGTATTTTCTGTGATGGCAATACACACAAACTCAGCATACACCTCCATATTTTCCTGTGTAGGTTTTATTCACAAATTGAAAATTTTTTGTCTACTTCTTCTCTGTAACTAATAAAAAAAAATTTGTTGGATCAAAACCATAAATATGTTGGATCAGTTTCATATATATATCCGTACCATTAAATCAAGAAAAATATAATTATAAATCAAAAAACTTACATGGAATAGGAAGGTACATTTTTATGTGTAAGTTTTTTTGATGTTACTCTTGAATTTCATTTTTTTTTACTTTCAGATTTTTTGATTCAAAGACTGTGTTTATCATAAATAGTTAGGATTAGATAATATTCAGTTTATGTGCAGGTATCATTTTCAGTTTATTACAAGATTTTTTTTGTGTGAAGATATTATACATACACAATAAGAAAATATTGATGAAAATGTTGCAGAATTCATATCACCACTTTGCATAAAGAAACAATAAGCAAAAGTTTGAAATAAACTAATTGATATTAGGTGCATAAAGTAACAAGTATTTTCAAAGAAAATAATAACTTGTAAGAATCCACAATAGAGTAAGATTGAAAAATGAAAACATAAAATAACAAGTATTTTCGCAAAATAAGTTTGGTGAATTACACTGAGATATTATAATACTGTTATAGTTATCGGCTTAATCATTCTTCTAGTTTATCAGACATCTTCCAGCTTCTTTCTGGGTCTTTTGTTGTAAGTAAAGTATGCACCAACGCCACTCTCTTCTTATCTATGTTTTCATAAGTTCCTTCTCACTTTTAAAATCAAATTCCTTGAAAGTTTGAGAGTCGTACTTTGATCTTCTTTTTATAAAATGTCTGACATACAACAAGGAGTTTTTGGTATCTCCTTGAGGTACTTCAACTTCAACCATATCAACTTTGTCTACTGTTGTGAAGTTGTTGTGATCCAAGAATTTGTTGATGTGTTCCAAACAAAATTCAGCCATTACCTTAGCATTCTCTAAACAGTCACTTTTCGCTTTATCGAATGAGTTGAAATGCTCAAAAGTCTCTTATTGATGTAAAATACCAACAGGGTCCAATGTTGTCCAATCCCCGCTCTATGTATAATAGGAATTAGAATCCTATCAGTTTTCCTCTCCATTTTTATTATAGGTTGAGTGACGGTACTTTCTATAATGCTCCCATATTTGTCAGTGTCCCTGACATAAAGCTGAAATTATTTTTACAATGAAATAATATGTTAGGTATTTGTTGCCAAGGAATTTACTATAATATTACTATAAAATGTGAGTAAAATAATTGGAATAAACAGATATATGTATAAAATATGCTATATAACTTACCGAAGCTGATGGATCCATGTGCAAAACTTTCAGATACTTTTGGTTGCAATATTCTTTTTTCTGATCTTCTTCGAAAGCCTTTTGTATTTTATATGTGGTGTATAAAAGCAAATCTGTCGGGAGAGGATCATTGTACATTAGGTTCTCAGTGGATTTTGCATACACATACAACGACAATCTATTAGGAGGCTCTCCTACTTGCACAGTCCATGCAATTGACCTGTGATTTTCAAATACAATAAAGAGTTACCACATGCTGATGTATGTGTTTTTAAAGAGACTAAAAAAGGATTAAAAAAGCTGAGAAGAATTACTAAATACACTATTTTAATACTACATAGTTGATAAGAGAATGAAACTTACTTGATTGTTGCATCATAAAAGAAATTGAGAACAGTCGACAATCGAACTAAATCTTCTGCCAACAAGTCATATAGTACTGCTTTACTAAGTGTTTTTAATTTGTTGCTGGGATTTCTCTTCTTCTTTGGAACAACCACTTGTTTCTCAGGGTTATTTCTAACCATATCTCTTCTGATTGCTCTTTCTTCTCTTGTTGGTGGTTCATTTACTCTTGCTTTAGCTTTCTTGAAATTCTTTGATGAGTAATATGCTCCATCAGTGTACATAGGATCGTGTTTCTTCGTCCTATCTTCACGAGTCATTATTGTTTTCACCACTGAAGACACTTCAACTTCTTTTCTTCCTCTCTTTCTGTTGTTGATTTTTGGATCAACAGAAATACTACTAGTCACCACTGCCAAGTCATCAGTGTTTTTAGGCATTTCATTACTTACTCCACCCTGAAAAATAATAGATTTATTACTTCAACATTCAAAAAATATCACTCTCCGTGCAAAAAAACAATAATTAACTTGGAAACTGTCTTCTTTTTAGAGGCTTTCAAATGCCGATCATCTGAATGAATAAGAGTTTAAGAAGATGTTTCTTCATTACTTGTTTTCGCAGGAATAGGAGTTGAAGAAGTTGTTTTTGTATGGAACTCCATCCTTTCAATAACATCTTCAGTGTTATCAAAATCAACAAAATTTTGTAAAGTTTCTTGTTCACTGACTTCTTCAAAATTTAAATCAGCCTTTTTTTCTTGAGATACAAACGGACTTGATTGACTATCCATACTGAATTTGACGATTTCATCAATGGATGAATCAATTATTGCCTGTACTTGATTTGAAGAATCGTTTTGTGTGTTATCATATTGCTCAGGTATAACAAGTTCAGCATTTTCATTCAATTCTTCATTAGCCACAGGCATATCAGTATGCACACCATCAAATTTTGTATTCTCTTTAAGTGGTTCTTCACGATTTACAGGCACATCCATTTCTATATCATCATGAAACTGTAAATTCTCATTACGAACATCAAGAAATTCTTCATTTTCTTTTTGTGGTTCTTCACGAGCAACAGGGACATCAGTTTCTGCATCATCATCGTTATTCCACCATCAAAACTTGCTGGCGCATCATCATAGTTACTGATATCATCATCATCTTTTTGTGGGAACGCTTTTAAGTATATTTCCTTCATCATCTCTTTCGTTTCTTCATTACTAGGATCCATCTTATTCATTTGTTCCCATTTTAACTTTATAGTCATCCTCAAATCGTCATACTTGACTTCTTTGCCTTCTTCTAAATACAAAATTCCACCATCGTCACTTGTATTCAAAAACTCTTTTTCGCACTCAATGAATTTATCAATCAAATTCTTATCAAACTGCAATGATTCATTTAATAATTAGTTTATTTTACTAAACTAATCACATTTGAAATATAATTATGTGGATTATAAATGTTGATTCATATGCTTATGTGTAGAAACAGATTAAGATGCTTATGTGCAGAAACTATACATGAAACTTAACAAATAGATACATGAACTAAAAAAAATGTATTCAAACATTAATGAAAATATAAATATATCAACATAATTTAAACTTTATGGCAACATATGTCTGGAACCTCTTCTTTCAGCACTAATCTTAGCTGGTTTGAGAAGATAAGTGGGATCTTCCAACAGGGGCGTAAAATACACAGCACAAAAGGTTTTCATCCTATAAAAAGCTTTTTACTAGCTTCTACTTCATTCATTCGTATATGGATATACCCATAACAAACACACACACAAAATATATGATTCTGTGAGGTCATATTCACAATTTTTTAATGTGAAGATTATATTCACATGGTATTTCTCTATAAATTTATATTTAATAACCACACATGGTATTTCTTTACACGTTTTTTTTAATGTGAAGATTATATTTTCACATGGTATTTCTCTGCAGACTATTACACATAAAATAAATATATTCAGCTTACCATACTCTATTAATGTAAAATTTAACTTAAAACTGATTCTGTGAGGTTCATCTTCACATTTTTTAATGTGAAGATTATATTCACATGGTATTTCTCTGCAGACAATTACACATAAAATAAATATATTCAGCTTACCATACTCTATTAACTAAAATGCTTTCTGTGAAGGAAACTATACACATGCTTATAAAGATAGGGAAATTAAACATCCATACCTGATAAGTTGATGTTTCCATGTTTCCCAGTAATGTTTTGCAAATATCTCTCAAGTTCCACCTGTCTAATCTTGGAACAAATTCGTCTTGTGATAAAGAATTTGGATCCACTATGTGGGTATGCTCAGCAAACCAAATTTGTTTCAAATTATTATAAATAACTATTATTGTATCAAGATAAATTAACGCATTCAATTGGAAGAGAAAATAAACATACAAAGTTCCGTTATCACTCACCGGTAGATAAACAACGCATCCGGTAATATTCTGTGGTTTATTAAAACTTTTGTTGATTCGTCTAGCTAAGTGAGCATGTATCAAGTGCGCCCATGAGAAGTTTTTACATTTGTCAAAGTCCTTCACTAAACCCAAATATTTCTTTTTTATTGCAACAGGATCTTTAATTGTGAAGAAGAGAGTATTGCACATGAAGAGTCCTATTAGCATTGCCAAATTTTCATTATTCTTCCTTCGTTCTTCAATTTCTTCCAATTCACCATCTTCTAACACAACAAAGATTGCATCAAATATGTCTTTCTTGGTTGCAGATTTCCGAGTACCAAAATTCTTAATGTAAAATTCACTCTCTTTGAAGCCCCCACCATACATCGCCTTATTTGTTTCACTTCTTCTGCTTTCAATGCATGGCATCCAAGTTATAACACTGAACTCTTTTGGCGTGGATGTCATTAAGTATTTTTTACCATTCCGAACAAACTCAAATTTTATTTCATCATCTGTTGCTTTTTTGAAACAGAACAACAAATTAGTTAAAGCTTTATTTTTTTTGTCCCAGTGACTAGAAGTATAGTTTCTCTGCCAGGAAAGTACGAATAACGGACCAAATGGAGATTCTTTTAACACATCAATTTTTTCATCACTCAATTCCAGTTTTCTTTCCTTGATTTCAATCACTAAAGAAGCCAAACTATTGTAAGCTGCTCTAAATGGCCTATCTCCAGATGATACTACAAAACACAAGTGTGAAAAAGTTATTCAAAAGATCATATTTTGTTAAAAATAAGCATAAACGACTTATCCAATAAGATTACTTATGGTACTAGATGACTGCTGCAGTAGTGTGGGGCAAACGAAAAGAATGGCATGCGTATTAACTGTTATGTTCCATTAATTATACCACTAACACCTATTTGAAATCGTAGTACCACTTCATACTTGTACCACTAACACTTATTTTGAAATCGTAGTACCACTTCATAATAATTGAAGGCTACTACAACATCTACAGAATACAAAAATAAAAATTTATCACCTTTGTTAGCATCTTCAACATCTACATTGTTGGTAATTTTCTTGCATTTTTGCTTTTTGGCACAAGTTTTAGATGTTCCTATAAAAGCAAATGCAAGTTTAGTTACATTACTAACTCAGAATTTAGATTTTAATGCAACAATACAATAAATTTTATATACAACACAAAACTGAATTACATCAACAAAAGAGCAAAAGATACAATTTATTGTTAGCTGCTTCAACATGTTCTATATGTTGATTGTCGATAGTTTTCTTGCATTTTCGCTTTGAGACACCAGTTTTAGATGCTTCTATAAAAAGAAATGCAATTATAGTTACATTACTAACTCAGTATTAGGTTGCAAGATAGTTTTTGCACATGGATCAATACAATAAATTTTAGACACAACACACTTTACATATGTTGTTACAGGATTTATCACCTTTGTTAGCTACTGCAACATCTTCTTTATCTTGATTATTTGTAGTTTTCTTGCATTTACGGTTTTTGGCACCAAATTTAGATGCTTCTACAAAAAACAAATGCAACTTGATTCAATAACATTAATAATCACTCAGATTACCAAATTTATTAATAATCACTTCTGTGAAGAATATATTATCAATGGAAAATATTTAGTGCAGAATATATGCATACCAAAAAATTATAGGGAAAAAACCAAATAGAGCAGAAACAAGAAAATATAATGCAGTAATTAAGGTTTTCATACCCATATCTTGATCAGGTTCTGTGGTATTTTCAACTGTTGTAGATACATCCTTATTTGACCCTCCTACAAAAAAAAATCATTAGCCAAAAAAAAAACAGAAGAATAGAATTTTCAAAATCATTATGCTGTTAATTTTAGTTTTAATACCTTCAATTTCTGTTCTAGAACGTTTCTTCTTTGATTTCCTGCTTCTACAAAAAAAAAGAAAAAAAAATAAAAATCAATTATGCAAACGCTAAAACAAAGAATCGATACAACTTGTTAAAATGATGATTTATACTTTATACCTTTCATTGTATTTTGTTACTTGATTTGTTCTTCTAGTGATTCAGTCTCTTTACCACTATTTCTAGGTTTTTTTTTTCAAAATTGACGACGAAGAAAACTAATAGTATTAGAACTAGAAGAAGAAGAGACTATGTAATCATCTCATTTACTAATCATCTGAAACTTATGAAGAAAAGAATTACTCATCAAATAATTTTGAGTAGTGTATTTGTTTTTCTCTGCTAATGTATTTGCTTTACAGAAGAAGAAAAATATTATTTTTTGGTTTCCCTTGAAATAAATTTTGAGTAGCTATAAAACTGTACGAAAAGTAAAAGAAGCCTTTTGTAACGTTTCAAATTTTAATCAGTTTTTTGTGAGGACTTTAATCACGCACACGTGTAGATTGCAATCACACACTCAGTTGTTGGTATTACAATTTAAAAATTACATTCACATATTATATTTTTTTACTGTCTTAAGGCAATCATATTGTATTATATCCAAAGGTCCAACTACAAATATTATATCCAAAGGTCCACACATGGTATTTCTCTACACAATTTTTCAATGTGAAGATTATATTCACATGGTATTTCTATGAAGACTAATACACATGATGTATATTCTTACTATACTCTAGTGGCCGAAGTACTAAAACTACAGTATTTGTCATGTCATTGGACCAATCCTGATGATCCAAAGGTCTAACTACACAAACTTAGTTATTTTTCTTATGAGCAATCCTCAATTGAAGAAAAATATTAAGCACATTTAATCTGAGAGCTGTTAGTTAACTAAGCACATTTTGTTCATACATAATGAATATTAAGCACACCAAATGTGATGGGGGTGTTGTGAGGTCCAGTAAAATATTAAGCACATTTTGTATCCAGAAATGATTTCACTATAAGTAGCAGAAGTGTAGTTATTGACTGTCAAATTTCCAATTTTTATTTTTTATGGAGGGCTATTATAAATTTAAAACTATAAGGTCTCTTATAATTTAAAAACCAATATTTTTACAAATAAAATAGATCATGCAGATAGCCAGCAGCTCTATTTTTCTGTACAATGGAAGGTAGAAGTATAACTTGTTTTACAAAAACATATCACAGACTGTTTAAAGAAAAATTTACATATATTTGATTCTAATGTTCTAACTTTACTCCAATACAATGAAATATAGAATTATATTTTGTTTACAAACACATATCCATAGACAGTTTAAAGACAAATTGACTCTTTCACCTTTGATTATAACGCTGTACATTGAAATTTTTACTTTTGATTGGAAGATCTCCAATTATTGTAGATCCAGGTGGTTTCTCTTCTCGCTTTTGAATATCTCTGCAAAACAAAACTAAACATTCATTCCCGGAAAAAACATATATCTAACAAACCGAAATTGACAAGTTGTATGTGCAAAACATAATATCTTGCAAATTATAAGGCAACAACCTTAATGTTTCTGCATATTTTTCATTTTTCCAAACCATATTAATTGTGTTAATAGCTTCTTGTTGGCGGAAATCTTTAGGTTGATTTGTTAGCACATAATCTCGAATATCGCCATGATTTGGTAAATTTTCAAGAAAACTACGGATAGCTCCACTTGGGCCTGTTCAAAACAATCAAATGTGTGAAAACTTGTAATTTATATATAATAAGAGTTAATACTTACTTAATGAATTATCTTCCATATTTTCGGGAACCCATGCTGTTGGGAATACTGCCATGTTAACCTATAATACATTTATAGTAATAAAAGCGCAAAATAAAAAGATTAAAATAAAAGATTGTATATATACAAAAAGAATAAAAAGGTGAAAAAGAGAAATAAGAAATGAACTTACAAGATTAAGGATTGTTTTCAACGGTGAATCGTCAACCAAAAAAGTGTTCGTAGCACTATTAAACTTTTCTTTAAAGTGAATCTTTATTTGTGATGTCACTTTTAAAAACCATGGGTTTGAGCTTCCTTCTTCTGGAGTATTTAATTCTGTGTGGCTGCAATGTTTTTGGTTCTGACCAAAAGTAAAATACCACAAAAAATTAACAATAGTAGCAACAAACTCCATGATGCATAAAAGAAAATAAGGTGATTCATTAACAATAATTATATAAAGTACCCATATCTTGATATGATTCCTATCCAATTCTGGTGGTAATATCATATTCATTGCATTATCAGTATTGTACCTACAATGATTATAACACAAACGATGTAAGTATATAACACAAATGATATAAGTATATTATCTTCTTTAAGTAAAAAATAAAACAATATAGAGTACTATTTAGAAGATTACCGAGCCATTGAAGACCAAAACAACACTTGTTCAAATGACGCAACACAAAAATGCACAAAGTCATGACAATATGGGCGTAATTGATTTGTTTTCCTAAATCCAAAACAACCAAGTACCCCATTCAAGTCTAGAATCAGAAGGATATGTTTCTTTACAGGTGTTTCATTCAACTGAAATACAATAGACAAGGTTTCTTTTTCATTTGTAACAACTGGATTCGCTTCTGCTGGTATATCTGTATTCTCTTGAATTAATGAGTCACTGTCTCCATCCTGAAAATGCTAACAACATGATTCATTTCAATTAAGTCTATAGAACTTTGACAAAAAGCTAAACGACTACTTTTGTCAGTACACAGGAAAAAATGAAAAATCCAACAATCTGTTAGTACACAATCTAGATATTGTCATTACAAAAAATAATAAACCATTCTGTGAGGTTAATAATCACAAAATTTTAATGTGAAGATTATATCCACATGGTCTGTCTATAAAGATTTTTACCCATAAAATAAATGTAGTCAGTTAAATATACTCTATTTTTCATGAATATTCTCATTACCTTTTGAAGATCGTCTATTTTCTTGGCTGATTCTATTTTAACTTATTCCGATGATGATATGCCTTCATTGAAAGTAATGCCTTGTTTCAATCCTTCCTAAAATCTCAAATAATGTCTCAAATTAATCAACAAAAATAAGTGTACACATTCTTGTCATTTTGTGAGGTATTTCTCTACATACTTTTAGATATAAAAATAAATATATTCAGCTTACCATACTCTATTTATGTAAAATTTAACTTAAAACTGAATCTGTGAAGTTCGTATTCACATTTTTTTCAATGTGAAGATTATATTCACATGGTATTTCTCTGCATACTAATACACATAATATATATTCATTATTATTTATAATAATTATATTCACAATTTTAACTTAAAACTGATTCTGTGAGGTTCATATTCACAATTTTAATTTTGTTTATGGGTTTTCATCCAGAAAACCTAAATCCCCAATTTAGGATTTTCAATTATTCTGTGATGCTATTAACTTAAATATACTTAAAACCTAAATCCCCAAAAATTATTATAACCACCACATGGTATTTCTCTGCAGACTATTGCACATAATCTATATTCATTAATATTTCTAATTACCTGTTGAAGCTCTTCTGTTGTCTTAGATGATTCATTTGTAACTTTTCCCAATGATGATATATCTCCAATAGACAAGGTTTCTTTTTCATTTGTAACAACTGGAGTCACTTCTACTGGTATATCTATCTTCTCTTTGCTGGTAGATCGTAGCAATTTATCAATATTTTGGATTAATGAGTCACTATCTCCATCCTGAAAATGTTCACAAACATGATTCATTTCAATTAAGTCTGTCAACATAAATTTATAGTTAAACTTGAAAAAGATGAAGAGCAATAAACATCATACACGATAAGAGAAAATTTTAATTAAATATATTCAGCTTAGCATACTCTATTTATGTAAAATTTAACGTAAAACTCATTCTGTGAGGTTCATATTCACAATTTTTTAATGTGAAGATTATATTCACATGGGATTATATTCAATGTGAAAATTATATTCACATGGTATTTCTCTACAGACTCTTACACATAAAATAAATATATTCAGCTTACCATACTCTATTAATGTAAAATTTAACTTAAAACTGATTCTGTGAGGTTCATCTTCACATTTTTTTTAATGTGAAGATTATACTCACATGGTCAGCAAACCATAATCTATATTCATAAAAATTCTGGATTAAAAAAAAATGAATTTGGGATACGTTAAAAAAATCGCATCCATTGTAACTTTTTCTGATGATGGCATGCCTTCATTGAAAGTAATGCCTTGTTTCAATCCTTCCTGAAATCTCAAATAATGCCTCAAATTAATCAACAAAAATAAGTGTGCACATTCTTGTCATTCTATGAGGTATTTCTCTACAGACTTTTAGACATAAAAATAAATATATTCAGCTTACCATACTCACAATTTAACTTAAAACTGATTCCGTCAGGTTCATATTCACAATTTTTTAATGTGAAGATTATATTCACATGGGATTATATTCAATGTGAATATTATATTCACATGGTATTTCTCTACAGACTCTTACACATAAAATAAATATATTCAGCTTACCATACTCTATTAATGTAAAACTTAAAAAATGTGAAGATTATATTCACATGGTCAACAAACCATAATCTATATTCATAAATATTCTAATTACCTGTTGAAGCTCTTTTATTGTCTTAGATGGTTCACTTGTAACTTTTTCCAATGATGTAATGTATTGAATCAATCCTTCCTGAAATAAAGTACTGTTATATAATGTCTCAAGTTAATCAACAATGTTCATCAAAAATTAACTTTTTTCGTAATTTACCTCTTCAAGTTTTTCAATAATTTCATTATTCTTGTCGTAAATATCCTTCTCTTCTGAATCCTTACAAATAACATTATCTTTTTGTATATTAGATTTGGATTCTGTCAAACTTTGTTTTCTCCTGATGTAAAACTTACTTGATTTCCTATCATCAACAGCATCCCGTACTTCAGGAGCATAACTAATTTTTCCTGTACCAGTAGCAATTGGCTCTGGAAAAATAACATTCGTTTTTGAACTACCAGTTTCAATTGGATCTTTATTAATATCTCCGACATCTTTCTGAACTTCCTGCTTAATTTAGTAATAAAAAAAATATGTTTATTTACTAGTATTCATGTTGATATATTTATCGAAAAAAAGAACTACATAGTATACCTGTAACCCTAATAATATGTTCGCAACATCATCATCAGGAAGAATGTCTGAGAAAGCTTTGTAATGGATTTCACTCATCAGTTCTTTCATTTTAGCCACAGTTTGTTCATCAATACCATCAAATTTCTTCATTTGTTCCCAATTTGACTTTATAGTCATCCTCAAGTCTTGATATTTGTCTTCTCTATGTTCTTTATAGTTATTCAGTACCACTTTTTCATTTTCAGTGAACCCTTCAATGAGTTTATTTTTAAACTGCAATTATAGTGCAAAAACTATTCATACAACTATATTTTTCTTTCAGAAACGATAAAAATATGCACATAGAGACAACGACTGTAGGAAATAGATATGCAGATGCTAGCTTAAACATAGAGACAACGATTGTAGGAAATATATACGATGCAGGTTTAACACAAATAGAAGTGATACTACGATTTCAAATATCTCTCAAATACGATGCAGGTTTAACACAAATATGATGCAGGTATAATACAAATAGAAGATTCTCCATACCTCTGCCGTATTCATCTCTTTCAGTACTGCTTTGGAAATATCTCTCAAGTTCCACCTGTCTGCTCTTGGAACAAATCTGTGTTTTGCTAAAGATCTTGGCGTCACTATGTGGGTACGCTCAGCAAACCAAATCTGTATGAATTCATTGTAAAATAACTATTTTTTCAAATTGAAAAAACAGTTGATCAAGATAAACATACAAAGTTTTGTTATAACTCACCAGCAGATAAACAACACATCCAGTAATATTCTGTGGTTTCTTGAAATTTTTATTTATTTGTTTGGCCAAATGTGTATGGATCACATGCGCCCATGACAAGGTTTTGCATTTTTCAAAATCTGTAACTAAACCAAGATACTTCTCCTTTATTGCACCAGCATCTTTAGTTGTAAAGAAGAGAGTATTGCACATGAACAGTCCTATAAGCATCGTCAAATCTTCATTTTTCCTCCTAATTATAGACTTTTATATTTCCTCATCTTCTGATACACTAAGAGACTGTTCCATTTCCTCATCTTCATCATCTTCTGACAAATTAGGAGACTGTTCCATTTCCTCCTCTTCATCATCTTCAGTTTCCTCTAATTCATCATCAATTTCCTCATCTTCTTGAAATCCTAACAATTTAAAGATTGCCTTTTCTATCTCTTTATTTCTTGCAGATTTACGATCACCAAAATTCCTAATGTAAAACTCTCTCTCTTTAAAGTCACCACCATACATTGCCTCCTTTGTTTCACGTTGCCTGTCTTCAAAGAATGGCATCCCAGTTATAACAATAAACTCTTCCGGTGTGGACGTCAGAACATATGTTACATCATCCTTGTCAAATTCAAACTTTATTTCATCATCTGTTGCTTCTTTAAAACACATCAACAACTGAATGCAAGCATCATTTAATTTGTCCCAGTGAGATGCCTTATAGTTTCTTTCCCAGAACAGTAAGAACAAGTACCCAAATGGAGATTCTTTAATCTTATTAATTTGTTCAGCAGTCAATTTTACTTTTCATTTCTTCATTGCAGTAACTAGAGAAGCCAAACTGTTAAAAGCTGCTCTATATGGCCTGTCTCCAGATGCTACAAAAACAAATTTGAAATATTTTTACTTATTTGAAACACATTCACCATACAATTGAATAACAAACATCTAAAAATAGATTATTTTTTAATACCCTTCTTAGATGGCCCAACACCCAAATTAACTTTTTTTCTTTGTTTTGGAGAACCTTTCTTAGATGTCTTCTGTTTTCTTGCTTCATTTGATTCTACGTAAACAAAAATATGACTTTTTAGCATGACAATAATCACACAATGATTTTAGTAAAAATAATTAAATTTGCATAACATACATATATATGCATAAACAAAATTGAAGTGTGAAGATAATAATCACACTTTGTTTTGTAGATATATTACTCAAAACAGCGAAAAATTGAAGTGTGAAGATAATAATCACACTTTTGATTTTATTAGCTAAAATGTTGATTTTGTCAAAAACATTGTATGTGGAGATATTAATCATATAATGTTAATCTACAAACTCTTTCAAAAGGTAAATTTCATTCTTCAAACGAGAACATTTAGAGGATAAGTTAAGAAGAGGAACTGAAACCTAAGATGATAAAACAGATAGAAGAGGAACTGAAACCTAAGATGAATAAGTAAAGCAGCAAATGTAGAGGATAAGTTAAGAAGGAAAAGATTTTCCCTACATCACACATACACTTAAGGTATTTACTCAAGCTTATAATAATTTGCAAGGAACTGCTTCGACTTGAACAATTTTTGATGTCTTTTATGATATGATGATATATCTTATACCTGAAAGCAATTTCTAGAATGGGTATAATAAACAGTGGCATTGCCTACAAAATAGGTCGTATGGGTATACCATCACTTAGTCATTCATTAGTGAACAAAACAAACAGGTCGTATTGGTGTGTGCCACTGATTAGTTGGATGAGATGGACCCCAACATAATGATTTTTAAAACCAACCTATCTTATTAGTTGCAACTGATATGTCTCGACTTAAACATATACCTCTTTCAGAAGATTCAGTATCTCTTTCACTTTCTTCATCTAATTCATTTTGACTTTCTTCTTCAATTAGTTTGTTCATCATCTGATTAGTTTGTTCTTCATCTGATTCACTATCTTCTACAATTTGATTTCTTTTCCGTTTGTTAAGTTCCCCCCAGATTTCAATGCTCCTTCAGAATAAAAATTCAACTTTTAATTATCAAGTACAAGTAACATAAACAAGTAAAGGTTTTAACAACTAAAATACCTCTCTGTAATTGCTTCAATGTTTGATGTTCTTCTGGATCAGATTCAGAATTCATCTTTTTCTAGGTTTTCTCTTTCCCATTTTTATGATGATAAAAAATCGTTTTTGATGATGGATTTCAGTAAACAATTTATCGAGAGTAGAATTGAACAATTTCAGTTAACAATTTATCGAGAGTAGAAAGAAATTTAAATTTTTTTCTTTCTGAGAGTGTTTTTTCTTTCTGAGAGTGTTTGCAGTTATGTAACTGGCGGAGAAAGAAATGGGGATATAACGATACATATCCTGGAATTTAATATTTTATTGAAGATTATTTTGGTAATCTAACTTCTAATATTATGGTAGGGCCTTAAGAATAATTTACATATTTATTTATATGATCCTGAGGTCACGAGAATAAGACCCATAATATATAGGGTCATAGGAATAATTCACTCGTCAAAATTTGGACACATGTTGTTACATGTATCATTAGGCTTATTATCTGTCACTTAACGGGACTACAGTGGATTTGCAAGCCATATCCAAAACTAGTGACGATATGGACGGATCCGATGGATCCTAATGGTGGATCATCCATTAGAACCCGTACCTATGTATGACAATATTTTTACTCGTACCTATTACCACCGCATGCAATGAGGCGTGAACTATACTAACGCCTTAATGGGTCGAATGTATATTGTTCGTCTAACTGGGACGAACCTAATACCAATGCCTGTTATGAGGCGTACATTTTACTTACGCTTAATCGGGCGTATATTTTACCGACGCTCTATCGATGCGTACTTTATAACTTTGACTCCCCATGGAACAGGGAATATACAACCCCTTCACATGAAACGTACTTTATAACTTCGCCTATTAACAAACGTACATAATACGTTCGCTCGACTATATTTGGTTTTGGTCTTGGTACCAGACTAAATATAGTCTGGGATTTGGTTTTGGTCCAACTTTTACTCTTTAGTCCGTCCCACTGTGTCTCGTTTCTGGACCATATTTGTGGGTTTGATCGTCCACTGTGGTTGCTCTAAGTGAATAATTTGGGTCTGCTGTCCCCATATAGCTCTGGACTGACCTGACTAGAAGGAACAATTTCTTATAAATAAATGAATTTAATAGCAATATAAAAAAAATATGAGAAAATAAAAATGAGAAAAGGAAAAACGGGATAGAGAAAAATGTTACGATACCTGCCAACCAGCTTCTATGCTGTTGAGATCTGAATCAAAAGATCCGGAGAGAACCCAAATCTGAGAAAGGCTGAATTCATTGACTACTTCTATTGTAGGATCCCACACATTTATCGTAGCTCTAGCTCAATATAGTTCTTGTTCGGAGAAAATGTAATAACAATCGTAATAATTAAGAAGAAAATACTTAGTTCAAAACCAACGCTTGACTGATGTTCATGGAGATGCACAAATAATTGTAGCAGGAACTAGTAGAGGCACGTATGAGATACGCTGACCTAAAGGCTATATCGCCTGCTACTCATCTGAGATGCTATAGCAGTTGGAGAGTCACCTCCAGGATACAACTACTGATAATATTCCTCTATGTAGCATACAAAGAGAATACTCTAAGAACTTGGCAGTGTTTAGCAAAACTTAAAACGGAGAAAAGTAAAATTTTTTACAGAAAGCAGAGGGAGAGTAGAAGAAGAGATGTTTCTCTGTTGTATCAAACGAGCTGAAGACTCCTCTCTTATATAGTGTTCAAGAATATTTTGGACGTTAGAAATAATGGAAAAAGATTCTCATGCGTATGACAAAGGACAGAAAAATAGTCACTAAGAAAACTGTGTAAAGAAAAGGCTGCAAAGCTGACAAGCTAGGAGACTGTGTAAAGTAAAAGCTTTGGTCTGTCCCAGAGAAGACTGTGTAAAGTAAAGTCTGTCCCAGAGAAGCATGCGAAAACAGTGTGACAGTCAACAAAGAATCACGTGTGCCAGATATATAAAACAAGTAGAAAGATTCTGCGCGCGTGCGACAAACATGTAAAGACAAAACATAAAAAATTCTTCTTCATGTGTGGAAAACACGTACGAAAATTTTCAGCAAAAAGATAGGATCTTATTGAACCCACACCCGAACTCGACCGACCGACCAGACGGACGGCGGCGTGCGTGCTTTGGTCTGAAGCACCGCCCGTACGGGAAAGGCAACCTTTCCCTAGTCTATGTCTTCTCCCTCACACAAAAGTGTGTTGACCTAAAGGGCCATGACCTTTAGCCAATTCTATGGTATTTAAGTCTAAAACTCTTTATATTTTAGTCATGTGGGACTATTGTTTTATCTATTCAAATGAAAAAACAATTAATGGGCAATAGGTCTACGGATCAAATCATAATCCATGCACATTTGGTTTTACAAAACAAAAACCAGTTTTTTCCAACAATCCCCCACATGAATGATAAAACATGTCGAAAAATACGAGAAAACAGATACATCAAAAATAGGCTAAGGTGTCCCAGAGATTGAACCTTAACTTAGTGAGAGGTTACCGGAACTGCTTGTTGCGGTGAACACAATGTCTTGAACCCAACAGTGATGCAATTCAGAAATAACAACCACACTTTGATGTCTCAAAGAAAAGCTGCCAAGCTCTTGCCGTTGTGCCCGTTTTGGCCGTGGGCTAAATCCCGGACTTAATGAATGTCTCTAGAGAAAGCTCAAATTCTCATAGGAAGCGGCCCCACTTCCAACATCCACATAGGTGAGTCCATTAAGAGTGTCCTGCCACACTCCGCTTTAAGCAAAGCCATGGAACTCATTAAGATCTGACAGATCATCCTAAAACATGCAGGCAGCACTATCATACGGTTACACCATAGGGAGGGAAAGATAGTGTTGTCTCATTGAACCTTGATCTTGGAGCTCCATTCACAAGGTTGAGTGTCCTTCATGGCGATTTATTCTATGAGCTTGAGTCCCATCCCCTTCGATGTGGATCTAACTACCTCTCTAGATAACCCTTTCGTCAAAGGATCTGCAATATTCTCTTTAGACCTTACAAAGTCTATAGAGATGATGCCAGTAGAGAGTAGTTGTTTCACTGTCTTGTGTCTTCTTCGAAGATGTATAGACTTTCCGTTGTATACACTATTCTTTGCGCATCCAATAGCAGCTTGACTGTCACAGTGGATTGCGATCGAAGACACAGGCTTGGGCCAGAGTGGAATTCCACCCAGGAAACCTCGTATCCATTCAGCTTCCTCTCCAGCTTTCTCCAAGGCTATAAACTCAGACTCCATGGTGGATCGAGCTATACATGTCTGTTTGGTAGACTTCCATGACACAGACGCACCACCAAGTGTGAAGATGTACCCACTAGTGGATTTGCACTCATCTGAGTCTGATATCCAGTTAGCATCACAATACCCTTCTAGCACAGCAGGATACTTCCCAAAACTTAAGCAATAGTTTGAAGTTCCTCTCAGGTACCGTAGAACTCTGTAGAGAGCATTCCAGTGATCCTGCCCAGGGTTGCAAGTGTACCTGCTTAATCTACTCACAGTATAGGCAATATCAGGTCTTGTACAGTTCATTAAATACATAAGACTGCCAATAACACGAGAATACTCAAGTTGATAAAACCCTCACCCTTGTTCTTTTTCAAGCAATTGGGATCATAAGGAGTAGTTGCAGGTTTAGCATTTTCATGATTAAATCTCTTAAGCACAGTTTCAACATAATGAGATTGACTAAGACTATATCCATCAGACATCTTTCTGATTTTCATCCCTAAGATTACATCAGCAGGGCCTAAGTCTTTCATGTCAAAGTTTTCGTTAAGCATGCTTTTAGTGGTATTAATACTATCAAGGTTACTACCTAATATGAGCATATCATCAACATATAGGCACACAATAACATGAGAATCATCCACAGATTTAATGTAAACACATTTATCAGATTCATTAACCTTGAAGCCATCAGATATCATTACATGATCAAATTTTTCATGCCACTGTTTAGGTGCTTGTTTTAAACCATACAGAGATTTGTTCAATTTGCATACATTTTCTTCAAACCCTTTCACAACAAAACCTTCAGGTTGGTCCATATAAATTTCTTCATTCAATTCACCATATAAAAATGCAGTTTTAACATCCATATGATGTATATGCAAATCATAAATAGAAGCAATAGCAATCAGCATCCTAATAGAAGTGATTCTTGTGACCGGTGAATAGGTATCAAAGAAATCTAATCCTTCCTGTTGTCTATAGCCCTTAGCTACCAACCTAGCTTTGTGTTTTTCTATAGTTCCATCTGTTTTAAGCTTCCTTTTGAAGACCCACTTGCAACCTATGGTTTTACT
This sequence comes from Papaver somniferum, assembly GCF_003573695.1. Classification (NCBI taxonomy): domain Eukaryota; kingdom Viridiplantae; phylum Streptophyta; class Magnoliopsida; order Ranunculales; family Papaveraceae; genus Papaver; species Papaver somniferum. Next base: position 109,399,271 of record NC_039367.1, read on the forward strand.
AACAGGAGGTAAGTCTACAAGCTCCCAAGTTTCATTTTGTTGAATGGAATCCCACTCATTAATCGAAGCTTCTTCCCAGAAGGGAGCTTCCGGAGAAGTCATAGCTTCCTTATAGGTTTGGGGTTCAGACTCTACAGTAAGAGTCACAAAATCTGGACCGAAACTTTCTCGGTTCTAACCCTCTTACTTCTTTTAGGTTCGGTCTCATCATCTAGAGACTGGGCTGACTAGTTGAAGGAACATCTGAGAGGTCATCGTGGACCCATTTGCGAGGTCCAGACCCTAAAGGGAAAATGTGTTAAAAAAAACACTGCATCTCTAGATTCCATTATGGTGTTCTGACCAATGACCATGAACCTATAAGCACTAGTGTGCTCAGGATATCCTAGGAAAACACAATCCACAGTTTTAGGTCCTATTTTGGTTTTCTTGGAGCGAGGAATGGACACCTTGGCCAAACAGCCCCACACTTTAAAGAATGCATAGGAAGGTTGTCTACCTCTCCATAACTCATATGGAGTTTTGTCAGATTTCTTAAATGGAACTCGGTTAAAGATATAGCAAGCAGAGAGAATTGCTTCCCCCACAAGTTCGTAGGTAGCCCTGAACTAGCTAACATAACGTTCACCATATCTATGAGTGTTCGGTTTTTCATTTCATCTACTCCATTCGACTCAGGTGAAGAAGGTGCAGTAGTTTCATGAATGATGCCATTAAGTTTACAAAATTCTCCTATAGGTATCACATACTCACCGCCTCGGTCTGACCTAAGAGTTTTAATTGTAACACCTCTTTGGTTTTCTACTTCAAGTTTATATAATTTGAAAGCGTCTAAGGCTTCATCTTTACTTCTAAGAAGAAAAACCTGACAGTATCGTGAGTAATCATCGATAAATGTGATGTACCATTTTTTACCACCTCTAGTTGGTGTTGATTTCAAATCTCTTAAATCCGAGTGGATTAGTTCTAGGGGAGTTGTACTACGTTCAACCTTTTTGTTAAAGGGTTTTCTTGCATATTTAGATTCAACACAAATTTCACATTTATGACCTCTGTTAATGTTTATTTTAGGAATGCAGCCTAAATTAGCAAGTCTTTCAGTGGATTTGAAATTAACATGTCCTAGTCTATTATGCCATACATATGAGGAGTCACAAACATAAGCAGAAGAAGATGCATTAACATTCAAGTTCAAAGAAAGTACACTAAGCTTAATCATGTTTTCAGTGACATAACCTTTTACTACGAAGTCACCACCCTTAGAGATTACAACTTTGTTAGACTCAGCTACAAATTTAAAACCTTTACCAAGTAAGATGGTTTCTGAGATAAGATTCTTGCATATGTCCGGGACGTGATACACGTCATTCAATGCGAGAGTTTTTCCTGAAGTGAGCTTCAATTCAACCTTGCCTTTTCCCACCACTTTCGCGGTGGAAGAGTTACCCATAAACAATTTCTCATCGTCTCCTACTTTGTCATAGGAGGAGAAAGCATTTCTGAACTTGAAGACATGCCTGGTGGCTCCAGAATCTAACCACCAGTCTCTCACATTGGTCACATTTGAGACAAGGTTGACTTCAGACACCATGCCAGTAAAATATCCAGAATCATCTACTATGTTTTCCTTATTTTTCTGTTTAGGATCATTTTTGGTCTTTTTAGGCGCCCTACAGTCTTTGGCCATATGACCAGTTTTTCCACAGTTATAGCAGTCACCTTTGATGGTGTTTTTGTAGACACCACCCTTTGGTTTCAGATGGTTACCTTTGGAGTTACGACGTTTGTACGTTTGTTACCATTTTTGCTGGATTCATATTTTCCTCCATGCCCTTTCTTTGACGTAGCACTATCGTCTAGGACATGAGTTGTGTTTGACATGTCTTTGCTCAGCATCAGGCTCTTGTCCTTGCAGCACAGAAGTTCCTCAACCTGGATATTTTTCCCCAGTTCTACCATGGTGATTTCACGATTCTTGTGTCGCAGCCTCCTCTTGTACTCGTTCCACGAGGGTGGAAGCTTTTCAATCACTGCAGATACTTGTAGAGCTTCATCAATATGCATGCCTTCAGCAAGAATTTCGTAGGTGATTAGATGGAGTTCGATGAATTGTTCTACGTCTTTTCATCAGTCATCTTAAATTCAAGGAACCTAGCCACCAAGAACTTCTTACTTCCAGCAGCCTCAACAAGATATTTTTCTTCTAGGGCTTCCCATAAATCAAAAGCAGTAAAATTTTCCTTTGCATTATAAAAGTCGTACAAGGAGTCATCCAGACAGTTAAGTATATGGTTTTTGTACATGTAATTCTTCCTAGTCCACCTATCCAGTCTGTCTTCATAACCACGGTCATGAAGCCTTCTTGAGGGTCTTTCTAAGGCAACTTCATCTAACCTTTGGTCTTTTAAGAAGAATAACATTTTGGACTGCCATCGTTTAAAGGCTTTTCCACTAAACTTTGGGGGTTTGTCTATAATACTCTTTCCCATGTTATTACAGCAAAAAATATAGCAATGAACGATATTGCCTTTAGATTGTTGGAGAAAATGTAACAACAATCGTAATAATTGAGAAGAAAATAATTAGCTCAAAACCAACGCTTGACTGATGTTCATGGAGATGCACAAATAATTGTAGCAGGAACTAGTAGAGGCACGTTTGAGATACGCTGACCTAAAGGCAATATCACCTGCTACTCCTCTGAGATGCTATAGCAGTTGGCGAGTCACCTAGCAGGATACAACTACTGATAGTATTCCTCTATGTAGCATACAAAAAGAATACTCTAAGAACTTGGCAGTGTTTAGCAAAACTTAAAACAGAGAAAAGTAAAATTGTTTACAGAAAGCAGAGGGAGAGTAGAAGAAGAGATGTTTCTCTATTGTATAAAATGAGCTGAAGACTCCTCTCTTATATAGTGTTGAAGAATATTTTGGACGTTAGAAATAATGGAAAAAAATTCCCATGCGTATGACAAAGGACAGAAAAACAGTCACTAAGAAAACTGTGTAAAGAAAAGGCTGCAAAGCTGACAAGCTAGGAGACTGTGTAAAGTAAAAGCTTTTGTCTGTCCCAGAGAAGACTGTGTAAAGTAAAGTCTTTCTCAGAGAAGCATGCGAAAACAGTGTGACAGTCAACAAAGAATCACGCGTGCCAGATATATAAAACAAGTAGAAAGATTCTGCGCGCGTGCGACAAACATGTACAGACAAAACGTAAAAAATTCTTCTTCATGTGTGGAAAACACGTACGAAAATTTTCATCAAAAAGATAGGATCATATTGAACCCACACCCGAACCCGACCGACCGACCGACCGGACGGCGGCGTGCGTGCTTCGGTGCGAAGCACCGGCCGTACGGGAAAGGCAACCTTGCCCTAGTCTAGGTCTTCTCCCTCACACAAAAGTGTGTTTACCCAAAGGGCCATGCCCTTTAGCCAATTCTATGGTATTTAAGTCTAAAACTCTTTAGATTTTAGTCTATGTGGGACTATTGTTTTATCAATTAAAAAGAAAAAACAACTAGTGGGCAACAGGTCTAGGGATCAAAACATAGTCCATGCATATTTGGTTTTACAAAACAAAAACCCGTTTTTTCCATCATAAAGGAAGGTAAAGGTAAAGAAAGTAATAGTAGTAAGAAGTAGATGAATCGAAGCTGATATATGATAGTAGTATTAGTATATGACAATGAAACTACACAAGCAAAACAATCAGAGCCCTTTCTTATTAATTGCAGAACCAACAACACCAACTAAGAGATACATGGATATTACTACCAAAGAAAATTACATGAAATAACTATAAGAGCTGTTTCGGTTAGGTTTGATATACTTGGTGTTGAGGTATAAACCTCTTTATTGCTCTTTTATCAGAGAGAGAACTGAGAGAGAGATTGAGAGACGAAGAGGTTAGGTGCAAAATATTTAATCTCTCTGGACACACCCTAACTCTCAAATATTTTCAAATCCTTTCCTCAACCACAACCATCAAAAATCCTGCTCAACATCAATATTTGTGCAATTTTTATGAAACCAGATGTATCAACTGTAACAACAACAGCGCACCATGCAGTTGCAGAAGTGGCTTGAAAGCTTTGACCTCAGCGGCGGAACTTGAAAACGAATGTTGGGATGGCATGAAAACAAGTTGGCCTGACTTGGGATGGCTTAAGCCTATTGTTTAGGCTTGATTTTTTTGTAACCAAACACAATTGCACTACAAAATGGAAGGTTTTTTTGGACTTTGGGCTGGCTTAAACCAGCCTCACTACATAGATCCGCCCCTGTTTGACCTAACACCTCTCTCTACCTCTCTCTACTTTCTTCTCACCGGACTCTTTAATACACCCTCTTCAATATTCATCTGTCAACTCATTACGGTCTAGCTTTTAATGCAATTTCAATTTTTCTACACTAACTAGTACTACAATACAATATAGTCAATTTCGGCCATCTCGACCGGAATTCCGCCGGAAATTCCGTTTCCGGACTAACGTAACACGAAATGCAACTTTCCGCTGAGACGGAAAATACCCGGGAAGTAACCGAAATTCCGGCCGAGATTGGACAAAATGAACCGGAATTCCGGCCGAGGTCATACACAGGGAGAAAGAAAAAAAGTTGTTAGAGTTAACAGGTAAAAGACGATCTTTCACTCTTAACGCCACCTTTTTATCTCTTCTGGTTCATTTGTTTGCCGTCTTGCACTCAATAGGTAACCCAACCACCGACTAAACCAACAGCAACACCATCTTATCATCATTTTATGGGGACTCTGTCAGTCATTCATCGACACTGTTACCTACATACACGCAATATCACGTAACTTCTGCGACCAGAGATTCTCTAACTTTCTCTTGTATACATGTACATGTTCTACTAGTATATCCTTGAACAATCAAAAGGTGTTGATGATGAAAAGAAACCATACTTTTTAATTAGAAGGCCATTACTCAAGTAAATTATACTCCAGTTCATATGCATACAGCAGCAACAGGTATCTGAAAACAATGAAAACTTTTTTGGGACCATGATTTAATTATATATATATATATAAGTTGGAACCGAGATTACACCGAGATTTGGAAACGGAATCTCCCCGAAACAACGTTGTACCAGTGTCTCGCTCGGGACCGAGACAAACCGGAATCCGAGACCGATTACATTGATACAATATATATTTCTTCACTTACCAAGGGTGATGGTGAAGATGATGATGATCCCATACATCTTGGTGTGTTTGTCTTATCTCGTAGTATAAGTCATAACTCTATCTCCATAGTTAACTCGCTTTTAGTTTTACGTTTGAGTGACTTGTAGCCATCGATTTAGTCTTCGATCAGCTAACATGTTAAGTCAATGAACAATATATCAATTTTAATAACCTTTAAGTAATGTAAATGTAATACTAGTTGGTAATATTTTACGGTATTCTGTTGGATCTCAGATTGAGAGAAAAGATGTGACCTTTTATGCTTGCTTTGAATGAAATACATCAAAGATTCAATATTAGATGGCATAAATATTTTCATCGGAAGTCATAAATTTGAGATACTATAACGAGATAGTACTATAATAGATTTTTGTTTTTAAAATAAAATTAAAAAATGAAGTGTGTAGATATAAGCTTCTATTCTCGATTTCTGAATCTCAAATGCTTCTATTTTCTTCGATCCCCATTTAAGCAAAATGGATTTCTTTAAGAAAAATGAAATGAGTTGGTTGTTATGTCAGTGTCTTTACTACCAAAATCACCACACTCTGGAAATTCACCACCCTGATTTATTGTAAATGTTTGACCAAAATAGCCATTAAAATTCACAGAAAATGGGTTATTTGTCCAAATATTTTTAAATCACGGTTCAAATGTACGAGTAAAAAATAGTTTGGGTGAAATGGCCAAAAAAAATAGTAAGGATGAAGCTGGATACATCCTGTGTAAATTAAAAATAAGAAAAAATACTTGAAAATGGGCACGATAAAACTGATTACATCCTGCCTATTTTTACATTTTTGTCCATTTAAACAATATCAAAATCTAACTGTCCATTTCACCCAGGAATTGTTGATTTTGGTCTTTTTAACAAATTTTGTGTAAAATTCATGAGCAAACCTCATAATATTGACTATTCTGAGGAAAGGTACAGGATGGTCGAACTCATAAACAATGTATTAACCATGTGCAAGTCGAGACTCAGTTGACCCACTAAGTTGCCAGTTCCGACTCATACCAAATATACCCTTGTTCTGGTTAGGTTAGGTCATGTGGTTTGACAGTACCCGGAAGAAAAGAACACCGATTTCTCTATTTATTCTCCCTTTCTTCATCCTATATACGACCCTTGGTTTGTAAATCTGTCCATCACGTTTGTTGGTTGATTAAGGAGTGTCTAGAGTTTGTGAGTAATTAGGATTATTGGGTTTGTTTATAGATTGAATTTGCAGGCTAAAGGATTACAGGGAGAGCTATATATGAAGCAAACAAACAACAAACTACAACAAACCGATTGATCCATCACCAGTTTTACGTCTACAAGGTGTTCGGAAAAAAGTCCCTAAAAGAAACAGCAGTTACCGGCTCATGAATTACTCCAAAACGAGCTGTAACAGATGTTTTACTTTACATTCGATGGATTAGTGTATATAATGCTCATCGGTCCATGAAATAGAGCTATGTCTCATATACTTTTTTGGATTAAGTTCAATTCAAAAAGGAATAAAAATAGTTAGTAGCTCTGTTCTTTTCTTAGGTATCACTACATTGTGAGGATGAAGGCTCTCCCAGCTCATTGACAAGAGAAATTAAGATAGTCTATCTATAAGTAGCATGGCGTCTTGCTCGAATCTTCCGGTGCTGATATTGATGCATGCACTTCTCAAGTTTATGAATTTTATGGATGCTCGTCTTTCGATTTCATTTGGTAAGCGCATGTATTCACCAGTCCAAAACTGTTATGTTTGCATATACTTTGTCTTCCATGATAGGAGTAACTTTGTTCATCAGTCTATACAAGTGACTATAAATGGTGCTAGGGATGCAAATATCTTTTTATAAATGCATCACATACCCTTGTAAAACATGCAATTGCTACTTGTTAATGGCAACTACAAGATGAAACTTAGCTTATATAAAGACAACTCTCTTTATTGATGTTTAGAAAATCTCTCAAAACTAAACACAAGCTCTAATCTTGCTCATATGATCAACCACAACTTTGGTGATCATATATATATATATAGAACTATGAATTCCTTTTCCTAGTCCTATTACCTTATTACATGTCTTTCCTTTTCTTAGAACTAGATGACTTCTAATTCCCTTAGGATTACATCAATTTCCTAATCTTGTCCTAACCAGCTTGTTAGTGACTTCTATGTTGAAGTTTAACCAGCATTCTCCCCGTTAAGCTTCAACCTTACCCGTGACATATCTTGTACTCCAATCAATTGTCTCATTTCTTCAAACTTGATCCGAGCTAATGCCTTTGTCAATATATCTGCTTTCTGCTCAGTTCATGGTATGTGTTCAACGTTAATGACCTCCTTCTCGATGCATTCTCGTATGAAATGATACCTTTTGTGAATGTGTTTCGTCTTCCCATGAAACACTGGATTTTTAGTGAGTGCAATTGCAGACTTATTATCAATCTTGATGAGAACTTTTTCAGGTTCTCTTCCTTTGATTTCACCCAACAGTTCTTGAAGCCATATTGATTGTTTAGCTGCTTCTGTTGCAGCCATAAACTCAGCTTCACAGGATGAGAGGGCTACAGTGTCTTGCTTCTGTGAACACCATGTAATAGGTGCTTCACCTAGATAAAATATATGACCAGTTGTACTTTTCCATCATCTTGGTCAATATTATGACTGCTGTCACTATACCCAACAATTCCTTTTGATCCTCCTCGACCATACTTCAATCCATACGTGATTGTTCCTCTTAGTATCTAATATTGCTTATATCACCATGAGACTTGCGTGGACTTGCATATAACGGCTTGCTACTCCCCAGAGAAAGCCAAGTCTGGTCTTGTGTGTAACAAGTATCTAAGGCATCCAACATTTCTTCTATAACTCGTTGATCAATCTCTGCTTCTTCTTGTGCCTTTGAAACTTTAAGTCCAAACTCCATTGGTATCTTAGTTGGATTACAAGTTTCAAGTCCTGCTTCTTTCAGAATTCTCCTTGCATAAGCTTCTTGTTTAATCTGAATCCCATCTACTCCTTGATGGACTTCTATGCCAAGGTAATAAGTGAGTTTTCCGAGGTCTGACATCTCAAACTTTGATGACATTTCTCTCTTGAACTCATTGATCACCTTAAGGGAGTTTCCAGTCAAAAATAGATCATCTACATAGACTGCAATCACAAGAAGCGTTCCCTTTTCTTCTCTTCTGTATACTGATGTTTCTTTAGAGCACTTAACAAATCTGATTTCTCTTAAGATTTGATCTAACTTTGTATTCCAGGCTCGAGGAGCTTGTCTTAGACCATATAGAGCTTTTGATAACTTATAAACCTTATGCTCTTGTCCTTTTACTTCAAAACCTTCTGGTTGTTCAACATACACATCTTCTCGCAATTCACCATGTAAGAATGCTGTCTTAACGTCTAAGTGGTGAATTTCCCATGAGTTTGATGCTGCTTCTGCTATTAAGAGCGAATTGTCTCTAGTCTAGCAACTGGTGCAAAACTTCATCAAAGTCTATGCCTGATTCTTGAACGTATCCCTTAGCTACAAGTCTTGCCTTATATTTGTTGACAGTACCATCAGCATTCCGTTTTATTTTGAAGATCCACTTAAGACCAATCACTTTTACCCCACCTGGCTTATCAACTAGAAACCAAGTTTTTTCTGTTGATTGAAATAATTTCTTCTCTACATGCTTGTGTCCATTTAGTCGAGACCTTTGCTTCCTGAAAATTCCTTGGTTCATCATTAACAGAAAGTAGCATAATCTCATTCTTCTGCAGCTTGAAGAACATAATCCTCCAGATACTGTGGCTTTTGTATCTGTCTTGTTGATTTTCGCAGTGGAATGGGTTGAGTTATTTCATCGATCTCTTCTTCTTCTTTTCTCTTCTTCTTCTACTTCTTCGTTATTCTCAGTGTTTTCATTATTCTCTTCTTCTTCTTGATTAACATCATTGTTTCCATTGGTATTGATGATTATGGGTCCTTCGCCTTCATCAATTACTTGACCCCATCTCATGTGAAACATTCCTGGATCCCTACTTGGTCCATCATTAGTTTCTTTCCAGTTCCAGTTTGTTTTTCATCGAATACCACATCTCGACTCACTATTACTCTTTTCGTTGTTGGATTGAATAATCTGTAAGCTTTGGATCCAGGCTCAATTCCTAGATGCACAAGAGTCTGAGATCGATCATCCAGTTTCTTAAGAGTTGCAGAATCAACTTTTGCGTATGCTTTGCAACCAAACACTCTTAAATGATCTATGTTTGGTTTTCTCTTTCGCAAACTTTCATATGGAGTCATGTCTTTCAGAGCTTTCGTAGGTATCCTGTTTATTAGGTATGTGGAGTGTCGTACAGCTTCTCCCATAGATAATTAGGTACCTGCATAGACTTTAAAGAACTTCTTTTCATCTCCATTAGAGTCATGTTTCTCCTCTCCACCACTCCGTTTTGTTGTGGTGTATATGGTGCTGTGAGTTGCCTTTTAATTCCATTTGACTCACAGAACTTGTTGAACTCTACGGAAGTGAACTATCCTCCTCTATCAGTTCTAAGCATTTTGACCTCCTCTTTTAACTCTTTTTCTATCAGATTTCTGAAAGCTTTGAATCTGTCAAATGCTTCACTCTTTCCTTTCATAAGAATAGACCTCATATATCTTGAGAAGTCATCTATAATAAAAAATATGTATTTGTTATTTGCAAGGGTTTGTGGTGTAATAGGACCACATAAATCAGCATGAAGAAGCTCTAATGGCTTTGAGGCTCTGAATGTTGTTGCTCTTGGGAAACCTTGACGAGTTTGTTTCCCAACTAAACATGATTCACAGATTTTTGCTTCATCATTTATCTGTGGTAGTCCTCGAACCATCTTGTTTTGAGACATTGCCTTTAAAGTTCTAAATCTTGTGTGTCCTAACCTTGCGTGCCACTTCCATGTCTGATCTTCCAGTCTCATATTTAGACACAATGGCCTTCCAATCATGAGACTTATATTGTAGAGTCTATTCTGTGAGCGTGAGACTCTAACTAAAAGTCTTCCACTTGGGTCATGAACTGTTAGATAATCTTGTCGCATTCTAACATCACATCCAACTTCTGTAGCTTGTCCTAAACTTAGAATGTTGCTTTATAAGTTTGGGATGAAGTAGATGTTTGTGACAAGCTTTTGTTCTCCGGTATTGCTCTGAAATAGAATTGATCCTTTCCCTTCAATTTATACAGAAGATCCATCCCCAAACTTCACTTGTACTTTGATTTTCTCATTGAGTTCAGAAAAGTAGTGTCTCTTACCAGTCATGTGATTGCTGGCTCCATTATCTAAATACCAGATTCCTTCTTCTCCATCCTTTGATTCGTAGTTCTTTGGTATTAGTTTCCCTTCGTTTAAGAAGACAACTTCGTGCATGAAAAGAGATGTATCTGCTTCCCTTGTTTCATTCTTGTTTGTTTCTTCCATCTTTTGTATTCTTTCAGGGCATACAGAGGAGTAGTGTCCTGGTTTATCACATCTGTAACAAATAATGTTTGATATATCCTTCTTTTCTTTCCCTTGGTTTTGATCATTCTGAATTGTTGTTCTATCTTGTGAGTTAAACCTTCCTCCCTTTCCTCGGCCTCTGTTTCCTCTACCACCTCTTTCACGACCTCTTCCTCTTGTCGCAGAGTTTTGTTGGTAAGAGTTTGTGTACAAGAGTTTTCCTTGAGTTTCTCCATTGTTTTCTTCATCAAGGATTCTCTCTTCATATGCTTTCAATCTTCCAATTATATCTTCATAGCTAGTCTTCTTTAAATCTAAGACTTGTTCGAGAGAAACTATGATATGAATATACTTGGATCTTGGTAAACTATTGAGAAACTTCTTTACCAGTTTATCTTCATCAATGGATTGTCCAAGTGACGCAGCTTTTGAGGCTATCTCTGATAGCTTTCCAACAAGAGTATCAATGGTATCATTGTCTTTCATCTTCACTCTTTCAAATTCAGACATTAAGGTTTGCAGACGGGCTTCTTTAACTCGATCAGCTCCGAGATTACGTGCCTTTATTGCATCCCAAATTTTATTTGAAGTATCATGTTCACCAACTTGTAGAACAAGACATTCTGGTATTGCTTGAAAGAGTAATCCAATGACAACATTGTTTTTGTCTGGGTCCAATGTACCAGGATCAATTGTTTCCCAAACTTTGTAGATTTTCATCAGTACCTTCATTCTCATGGCCCATACTGTGTAGTTTGTGGCGTTGAGGATTGGAACTTGTATTGATGATGGCGTGAACTGTTTTGCACCCACAATGGTGGTTTCGTTTTCCATGGCTCAGAAACAAGCTCTGATACCAATTAATGGCAACTGCAAGATGAAACTTAGCTTATATAAAGACAACTCTCTTTATTGATGTTTAGAAAATCTCTCAAAACTAAACACAAGCTCTAATCTTGCTCATATGATCAACCAAAACTTTGGTGATCATATATATATATAGAACTATGAATTCCTTTTCCTAGTCCTATTACCTTATTACATGTATTTCCTTTTCTTAGAACTAGATGACTTCTAATTCCCTTAGGATTACATCAATTTCCTAATCTTGTCCTAACCAGCTTGTTAGTGACTTATATGTTGAAGTTTAACCAACACTTGTAACAGGTCTAGTTTGTTTGATGAAGTCCCTAACTAGATGGTTAAAACCATACAACATGACTTGAACAATGTGCCAGCTTAATCCTTTTTGAATGAAGTATTTTTCTTATAAAAAAGAGAAGGAAAGGCATACTCCTAAACTGTTTTAATAGCCCTACTCTTAGTGGCACCGGGAAATAGCGAAGAAAAATAAACACCAAACGGTTTAAGTTTCCTTCAACTTCTCCGATAAATTGCACTATAATCTTCGCTTTCCCCAAATTTATGGGTTTCTTCCAAATTTGCTGTTATAAACCAAAACTCAACTTGGCAGATGTGTCTTCCACTGATGGAGCTGGAATGGTCTTGGAAATTCTGTACTTCGTTGAATGCAATTCATCTAAAGAGCTCTGAAATTCGGGGAACAAGATCATTTGAAGAAGAGGAAGCTTTATTGGGTTGGTTACTTTTCCTTTTCTCTCCATGATAAAGTTCATTTTATTGGGTTTGTTTATAATTTTGGGGTTTTGTTTAAATTTTTTTCTCGTTGGCTTATCTTGGTTGAGATTTGGGGTTTAGGTTTTATGTTTCCTGCAAGTTTTTAAGTTGATATAAATGTGCAGGGTGAAGAATAAACAACCGCCGTTGGACACATTAACGGTTTTGTTATGTAACTCTAAGTCCAAACACCGGTACTCAAACTATATAGGAGTTGGACAAATTCCAACATACACGAGAAATGCAAATTACAGATGGGAGAATGTGGGAGCTGGACTCCCTTAATTTTATTAAATTTCTGTTACTTGGTTTTCATTACAAAGACGAGTAAGTGGAAAGGCTATTTATAGCCAGAACTATCGAGTCGGCAAAGTACATGTGTTTACATTTTGTCTTTGCTTAACTAGTAAGTAGTTGTGACTTATCCTAATACAGTCGGTTATTCTAAACCATGAATTATCTCTGGCTTTTACTAGATTGTTCCGGACAAGGTCAAAGGAGGTGAATGAATCCTCCAGATAATTCCTGATAATTCATGGTGGGCCACCCATTTTAACTGTGTTCACACAATACTCCCCTTGGACCTCCATTTTTGATAAAATGTTTTCTTGTCAAACTTTGCTGGTAAAACCGGTAGCTTTAAAGTGATGATGGTAGTCACGGATCTTCTCCCCTTGTCAAAGATGTGTCAGGAAAACCATTTAGGACAAAACCTGAGCTTAGGATGAGGGTGGTCGCCGCCACATAGTATTTTCTTTGACAAAACCGCGTCAGGAAAACCACTTGGGACAAAACCTGAACTCCCGCACCAGGAAAACCACTTGGGACAAAACCTAAGTGCCCAAAGTTCTTAATAATGCTGACGTCGATGCTAATGTTGCCTCGTTAAAAACCTCGTCTGGAAAATCACGTGGGACAAAACCAAACCAAAGGAAAAGAGTACAACGGACGTCGCCCGATGATGGTGCCGGACACGCATATGCTGCCTCGTTAATACCTTGACAAGGAAAACCCATCGGGACAAAACCTTAGTGAAGGAAAAAGAGTACAACGCGTTTAAGTCCAACCAATGATTCTACGATTTTACTCCCCCTGAAGCATGACATCTTAAAGCGGTTGGTGGTGCAAGTATTATAGGGCCTTCATAAAACTGCTTTACCGTTTGCAGTTTATGGAGGATTGACTGCAGGTCTTGCGCCGAGTGCACCACTAATAATGTACACCTCGCATTTAGATCCTCCATCCGTTGCACACCAAATTCAGTTTTCCGCTTTAACTTCAGGCATAACATTGAAGGGCCTTTTGTAAACTCACAAATACCGTAGAATCAATTTAAGACTTTAAAAGTGTAACCTGCAAAAAAAAAGTTAGAACACAACAAGATAATGCATGCATTATATTTGTATATGATACTTCTGGACTATAAAGTATTATTTCTACGTACTTATCGGATAGATTGACCACTCCCCCTTTTTGGGAATCACATAGTAATGGTGCTAATTTTAGTAGCACAATAAGTATTACCAGTATCAAAAATTAGATACTCTAGCCTATGCTAGCATATTCTCGAACTTCAGGCCGAGAATTATTTCAATTTCAACGAGATCACACAGTTTAGTTTAAGCGTGGATTTTAACACTATTAATGGCTCGTTAAGAGGCCAAATATGATACCGTCAACTTATCCGAAATTTAGTCATTTTTCAAACACTCAAAACACACAAAGGATTGTTCACAAAAATCTCCTCTTCTAAGTGGTGATTATGACTTTATTTCAAGCCTGACATAGTTCATAGAGTCATATGGATGCCTGAGTTAGAAAACTCGAACCCTTTAGGGATTCAAGGAATCACCAATCATAAGTCATATCAAGATGCAATCTGAGTCCTTCGGGGACTACCACGCTAAAAGTGTACCAACGTTAGGAGAATACTTTTACCTTTTACAGAGCCAATCCCGGGGTTTAGCAGGAAAACCCTCAAATCCCGCTTAAAGCGATAATACTACTTTCTCTGCGCTCTGTCTCAAACACCAACCTGTAACATTCAGGCCTTATAATTTTACGGCGTGAGTCGGATCCGATCTTTTGCGTGTTTTGGAGAGATTACATCCTCTACCTTAGTTTGAGGAAATATATTATATGCCTACCAATCACGATGTCGATGTTCCTCTGCAGAGGGGTACATAACCACTATTGTAAATAGATAATCGACAATTATATAGATCCCACAAATTTCTCTTAATGCATGCATACTCAACAAAAGTTTCACAGACTGGTACCAGCGCCACTTCAGGGGCATTATCATCTCCTCATCTTCAATAAGGAGTTTCAAACTTAGAGAATGTGGATCATATTCTGATAGCCTCCATGAGCACTATCTGTAGTCTCTCTTCAAGAGCACTACATATTAGAAAAGTGATTGGACTCTCTTTTAAGAGGCATATATGAGGCAGTTATTCAGGCCTCGAGCGTGTTTTAATACACGACTTGGTCATTGCGAGATGCATAATTTAACCTGCTGTGACAACTTCTCGTGTCTGCATCCTCAAGCAAGTGACAAACAATATTTTCCTAGAGCTACTTCAGTTATTTTTTTTAATCATGAGTAATCTCCAACACCTCAATTACATCCAATATCTTGGTGTGAGAAAACAAATGAGATGTCTCACGCCAGTTCTAGTGGCAGCCATACTTTCTTTGATCAGGATAATAAAGCTTAATCAGATAACCTATTTGATTGTCGACATCTCTTACTGCAATCTTTAGGTGATGCCTGTCATATCCATGACTTCAAGGTAAAGCCCTTAAATTTGTCGACATAATACGTGTCATCTTCAGAAGGCGGTCTTTCTCCCCCTGGTTAAGGCGGGAGAACCTTTTTAGGTTATCAACAAATTCGCACCATTATCTTGTGGTGACTTTTCTCATCTTGATTAAAGTGGAAGAACCTTAAAGGTCGTCAAACTTACTCACGCCAACTTCTGGTGGCAGGTTGTCATGCCAACTTCTAGTGGCATCTTAGTTTTCCTAGTCATGACGGAAATATTACTATCTCATTTCTGGTTCCATAATTGCCTGATTTTCAGAGGCAATTCTGCTCATGATAGTTTTTGGGTTTTAATTTAACTACACAAAAAGTACCCAAAAACAGCTGCAGGCTCGATAAGAGATGAGACATTTCACATCGTTCCTTTTTGACGGCTTACTGCTTCCCCCTAACGGCGGGAATACAGTCTCATCTTCAATAAGAAATTACCAACATATGGTTTTAAATGTCTTATGAATCGAAACCAACATATATAACTAGGTGACACTATGGACCAAACACGTAAATTGTAAGGTTGCTTCGCAAGACATAATTGACGGTAAATAGTTGGTCGAGCAATAAACTAAAGATCCTTAAACAAAGAACTCAACTAGACCATGTCGAGTGCGCACATGTGCTAACTATATGCTTGATATAACACCAACTGAAGGCAAAGCATCAAAAGCCTATCAATTTACCACCAAAATAAATGGACCTATTTAGAAAGTCCAAAATGGATAGGCAACCACATGATTTACACAAATGTTCGACAAATCCACATTATGTGTCAATATAAACAAGAGACCATCTAGTAGATGCATCTATTAATACATTAAGTATTGAAAATTATCCATAGTGCAGGGTGAATAGGCCCCTACAAATTCAACCTTAAATCCTCTGTAGGAATGTTGGTTATTCAACGGGTTATCATAATGCAATTATCAATGCCAGTTAAAGAGCCAAATGTCTTAGAGAAAGAACAACACGATTTACATCCTTATTCGACATAAGCTTCAGGTTATGTATAGGATGTTCATGAGCATTTTGGGTCGTTCTACTCATTTTGGTAGAACCTGGGTGTCCAAACCAAATATGCCCGAGCATGAATAATTCAAGGGTCATTAAACTTCTGGATAATGACAACGTAAATTCGACTGTTCGAATTCTCTTATGGTACACCCTATAAAAGAGAGCCTTACGCTTCTTTACAACGTGGTTCTGGCACAAAAACAAATGAAGTAACAAAATACTCCACAAAAATGCTCATTTATCGTTTCAAGGTGGTAATACCAAATATTCCTAAAACTCAACAGATTCTTCTAGAACCTGATAGAATATAAGGAAAATACCACACCACCAGATAAAATGATATACGCCCTTCTGTAGACGTTTGTCACACTATTCGAACCCAAAATGATATTTCACATTTCCCAAAACCTCTACAAGGTTACAAAAGTGGTTCGAAAATTTGTATTTGCTGTTCCACAGTCTTTGAGACAAATATCCCTATCGTCCATATCTTTACTGGATATACTACTTCTGGAATCCATATCCTTTGGCAAAGATAGACGAGAGAAAGATAATACATACATTAACAAAAGCGTTTAGTAATTCTGGGCTACTTCGGAAACCCAAAATTTTATGGTTTATACCTAGAACCCATAGAACACTTCTGGAGCCTAATATGGGATTATTACAGGAAACCACAAATTCTATGTTGGACCGCTTCTGGGGTCAACAACATCCTATGGATTTCTTCAGGAATCCATTATCTACGAAACAGGAAAATAAATAAATAAAATAAACAAAACTTAAGATAAAGGGTAAGCATCAAAATGCATATGATACTAACAATAACAAATCTCCATTTTCGTCGCCTCCAGGGTCGACGAAGTATTAATTTACTACAAGTGTGCAAAAATGGATGCGCTCTGGCAAAATTGCCTCAATTCAGTTGCAGGTCACTTCAGGGACCGCCGATAGAAACCGGCTAGTACTTTGTAACAGGTCACTTCTGGGACCAACTGGTTAACGAGGAGCGCGCCTTTTGCATCCATACCGGTTATGCTACACGATATTCCAGTTTCTGGTGGAATGATTTAAATTTTTTTGAAGATTATTAAAATAAGAGAAATCAAATTCAGGGATGCGATAATTTCTCGCTTCACCGTTATCAAATTATTAGTACCAGAATAAATACATCAAGAAAAATTTAGCAAAACGCAGTTGCAATTTAGTCTTACCTTCGTGACTACTTACCAACATACTTATCCATATCCGCACTATAAATATCCATAGACGCAACCATGGATATATCAACCTTGTTTCTTATTATATATATAATTTGAGGCCGAAATACTGGCTCCAGAATAAAAGTTAGGCCAAAAACTTGAATTCTAGAGCTCCTGCCCCCCTACCAATAGGAATTTAGGATTTTGAAAAAATTTCGGTCTTTTTCTACCGCACACGAAGGGTAAGTAATGAGTTCCTTGACGAAAATCATACGAAAACCTAATATTTAGTCGCTACGGTCCCTATCCCAATACTCCCTTTCTTCCTTTCTCATGAAACCCTACACAACCACCAAAATCTTTCTTCTGGCAAGTTGTTTTACGGCAAGAAAACTTAACTCTCTAAGGGTTTACAATAACAATCATGATAATATTGGTTATACGGTAAAAATCATATGTTAATTCAGTCAGTTTGTTTGGGGTTCTTCGTAATTCTTATTTATGTTTTTATTGTTTGGTGAATGTACTACTGAGAACGGAACGGAGATGTGGCTATTCGTGATTGTTTATGGAATCATTTTTGGAGATTGAAGTAGAAGCTATTGGGGAAATCCTAAGGCTTTACTCCGGGTAAGATTTTGTGCTTCTTAATCAATGAGTAATCTCCATTGACAAACGAAATAATTTGTTTTTGATCATTAGTCGCTATTTTAATTGGTGGTTTTCAGTGTTGTTTCAAAGATCAGATAACATTGGACTTAGGTTGTAATGGCAGTTCAAGTGAAAATGACCTATTTTGGATCTATCTTCCGAACCCAACAACTCTATGTTGCAGTATATAGCGCCATAGGACGAAGTGGATTGAAAATTAGGAATGGAATGACCAAACAAAGGATATCATACTGGAAGGATATACTGAGAATGTATGTGCACTACGGAAATATTCACAAGTTTGCACCAGATAACCGTCCTCTTCTCTCAATAATTCCACTACTTTTTTCTGTTGACCCTTTCAGTCAAATGAATCTAGGAATCTTTGTACAAAAATCGTGCGTAATTAATGTATTTAGTTTTTTTACATGATTTGCGTGACAATGATTATACTCTTAGTTTTTCCATGCAGAGACAAAGAATATATATGAGGTAAGAAAACATACCTGCTGACAGTGGCGTCAAGGGTCTTGGATACTTAATTGCTCAAGACATCATCTCACCACCTTCTGTGGAAATTGTTGATACTACAAAACATATAGCTAGCCTAACAGAACCAATGTATTTGTGTATATGAAGAAATAGGACCCCTGGAATATAGAAATGAATATCACCATCTTGAAATTTTGTAGTAATCTTCATGCTTTTATTATTTGGAATATTGTTGTCCAGGCGCAAATACATTTTCGAAATCCAGATTGTTGGGGATAAAATTTCTAACTACAGGACTGTTTATGTACAAAATAAATGATTTCGGAACTGCCTTACAGGAATGTAAATGGGTTTGTAGTTTACTCTCTTCATTTGGCTTTTCATATGTTTTAGATGTAGCAGATTTCGATATAAACTGGACACGCCATTAAGTCGGTTGAGGAGAGCTCAAAATAAAAAGAAACTACAGAACAATAAGGTATTCCGGTCATTCTTTTTTTTTTGTAGAGATGGAATTCTGACTCCAAACACTTCCGTTAAGCTAAGTGTATCTAAGTTCAGTCAAATATTTCCCCTGGTAAGTTGCTTATGTATATTTGTGTAACTGAAGACAGTGATACTGTATATGATTTCGGAACTGCCTTACAGGAATGTAAACGCGTTTGTAGTTTACTCTCTTCATTTGGCTTTTCATATGTTTTAGATGTAGCAGATTTCGATATAAACTGGACACGCCATTAAGTCGGTTGAGGAGAGCTCAATAGAAAAAGACACTACATAACAATAAGGTATTCCGGTCATTCTTTTATTTTTTTTGTAGAGATGGAATTCTGACTCCAAACACTTCCGTTAAGCTAAGTTTATCTAAGTTCAGTCAAATATTTTTCCTGGTAAGTTGCTTATGTATATTTGTGTAACTGAAGACAGTGATACTGTCTTATTGTTATCCATGGTTGGTGGCATGCACTATGCTGAACCAAACCAAAACCAAACTACTACTCTATTACTAATATGCGAAGAAATTGAAATGATCTTTTTCAATTTAATTGCATTTTTCCTTGACTATTTTTATTTTGTTTGAGATGTTGTCGTCAGGAATTTTTGCAGTAATCTTCATGCTTTTGTTCTTCCCTGCTCAAAAGTTTTCAATTGGTTTATAAAATAACTTAGGGGTTTGTAAT
Source organism: Papaver somniferum (assembly GCF_003573695.1). Classification (NCBI taxonomy): domain Eukaryota; kingdom Viridiplantae; phylum Streptophyta; class Magnoliopsida; order Ranunculales; family Papaveraceae; genus Papaver; species Papaver somniferum. Next base: position 109,418,949 of record NC_039367.1, read on the forward strand.
ATATTAATTTCCAAGGAATAAATAATTATCTGTTTTTGTGAGACGCTTAAACAAAGAGCATAATTTATGCTAATGGATGGATTAGTGATGTGTCTCCGCCGAGGTATGGAAACCAAACTTTTTTTTCAAGTAGCCAAAAGCCCGAATTTCGATGAAATTGCTTTAGCTAAAGGTATAAGCCTTATGGATGTAAAAGCAGGCTTGAGCTAAAGGTATAAGCCTTATGGCTGTAAAAGCAGGCTTGAGATGTGGAAGTTTATATACATCTCATCGTGGGGCATTGAGTATGGGTGGTGGATTAGCGTTGCTGCCTGGAGATATAAAAGGGAGTCACGGCTAAATGATTGGACTTGCATTTTAGGATCACCAAAGACGTTATCGGTATGAATAGCATGGTAACTCTTTTATTACCTTTTCATATGATATTGTCATGTATGTTCCAATTTGTTATCAATTTCACAGGTAGGTGCTCATTCCAACCAATTGTTGATGCACTATATTTTCTGATTTTTCTTTTTCATCCATGTGATCTGTTTGAATTTCATAAGCACCTGATTTTATTTGAGATATTTTTGATAATGTACAATCGAGAAAGATTATATATTTTTTTGATAGGTCCTCATTTGACTGTTAATTAAAGACTTAAAGCAATTGTAATTGTACTCCAAATCATTTTTTGGTAGAGTTGTGATATTTTTGTAGATCATATGGCAGAGTGATAACATGTGTCTTTGGTAATAAAATTCTACTTGACCTATTTATTTTGTGCACGTTTCTAATATATATCATGATTTATAAGGAGTAAAATGTTGCAAGTATATCTTTTGAATTGGTTTTGCAGGCCATATATTTCTTAGGACTATGTAAAGGTATTGTATCAGTATTCATAAGACATTTAATGCATGAGTTAGACAATGAGGTTTAGTACATATCCTACTAACTACTAAGATCACTGGATCAGTGATTAATCTCCGGGCAACACAGTAAACTATGTGTCAGTTGTCAACATCAAAACGCTTACCAAAAATTAGAAGAAGATAAGTCATCCCAAAAAGGTAGGCAACTATCCAAATTTCGTCCCAATTATTTGAATTACGGCTGCAACTATCCAAGTTGTTAAAATCTGCAATCCCTTTAGATACTACACTTTGATGCGATAGGAGAGACACATCTCCGAGTTGCTAATACTCTGCGATCTCTATACAAGTTGATAGCACATTTTGATGCAATAGGAGAGACCCATGTCTACACTTACAACACAAATAATAAATCAATTAACTTAACCCCGTGCAACGCACGGGAAAGACACTAGTTGCACTTAAATAACGGAACTTTTGTATGGAGATTCACGATCTGGTTTGAACAACTTGCTATCCTAGAAATAGTAGAAGTCAAGTATTAGTAAGCGAAAAACGTACGAAACAAAGCTATATACAAATTACTGATCAATCAAGAATAAATATGATTTTTTTTTGTTAGGTAAAGCAAATATTTCTTTTTAAGAAAACTATGTTCCCAGGCAAATTCGAACTTGCGACCACGAACACACATACTGCTCTATGGACCAATTGTGCAAGAATAAATATGAATAGTAGTGAAAGAATCTTTATTTCATCTCAATCTCCATGTCGTTTCATCCATCGTCCAGCTTCTTGTAGTCGTCAAGAGCAAACGGTTTGACACGGTCGGTGGCTACTGAAACACCTTTAAGAAATAACTTCCGACATGAAAATTCATGACCAATTTGATAATTTTCGACGAGCGATTTCGTGCTGATAACGTGTTATGTAACTCTAAGTCCAAACACGGGTACTCAAACTATATAGGAGTTGGACAAATTCAAACATACACGAGAAATGCAAATTACAGATGGGAGAATGTGGGAGCTAGACTCCCTTAATCTAACTCCTTTAAAATCCTAACTCATATGAGCTCCCACGTTGAATGGTGAGCGTCACCCTTCGCTTAGAAAAGAGCTTCAATATTTAACCTGGTGAGAGATTCAATATTTAACCGGGTAAAAGCTTCACTATTTAACCTGATGATGACACTTGGCGAGACTCTATTGATCGGAGGGGTTAAAACTTAGATATTTTCGGGACCAAAATTATACAGAAGAATAGAAAAAAAATCAAAAAAAATATTTTCGGGACCAAAATATCGAAAATCCTTATCTCCTCTCTTCCGTAATCACCGCTCGCATAACCTATCACTCCCCCTTTCCTCTGAACCCTATCAACACCAAAATATGCATGGCTCATCATTTTATTTTAGGGGTTTTCCCGATTACGTTTTTTGTTTTTTCGTTTTGATGAAGGTACTACTGCTGATGACGGAAAGAAGATCATGATTGTTCCGTTTTGTTACTGATGTAGCTATTCGTGATTATTTTGGGAATCATTATTTGAGAGCGAAGATCAAGGTATTTGCAGCAGAAGCTATTCATGAAATCCTAGGGTTTCCCATTTTATTCGTGTTAATTGAGGTAATAATTTTCTTACGTTCCTGTTCAAATATGTCTGGATCATTGCAGCCACTAATGTTGTTGATCTATTATTCATAATCTCTAATAATTTAGATCTATTATTTATGCAGCTTCATTAGGGAATTGGCACTGCTGGATCAATTAGAATCAACATAACAGAGTAGGCGCTCGACCAATGCCATTGGCATTCACCTTCCAAACACTATTAGGGGGTTAGTCCTCGAGTGATTTCGGGGGAGTTGAGTGTATTTTAAATCTCAGGGATTTTGAGAGAGTGTAGGGAGTTTGAGAGAGTTTCGTGTTTTTGTGTTCAGGGAGTTTGGGGGAGTGTAAGGAGTTTGAAATAGTTTATTAGATGGAGTTTGGGGGAGTTTGAGAGAGTTCACTCCTAACTCATTCTCTTTTAAGAAACAATAAACCCTTATTTGCAAATAACATTGATCTTTAATCAGAAGAAAAAAATAAATGAAAATGATCATATCTCTGTATCAATAGTATGTTATTTTGTGCAACGAGATAATTTTTTTTCCCTTCAATTTAACGGTTTCCATACAATTCTAACTCCCTTTGTTCACGAACATTTTCCCACATATCATCCGCTATACTCTTTCTCCATGCATTAGCTTCTTGACGTTGTTGTTCTTGAGTTTGTTGTGTCAAAATTTCATCGTCATTTACAAGCGTTGATGGATGGATATCTTCCTCTTCCTCTTCCTCGACCGGAAACTCATCTGAACGGCATTCTTTTCGTAAGAAGTTGTGTAGGCCTGCACAAGCTGTCATTATCTCCGCTTGCACCTGATACGGAAATGGAGGTTGAGACTTAAAGATCAAGAAACGAGACTTCAAAACACCGAACAATCTTTCAACTACACTCCTCAAAGAAGCATGACGCATGTTAAATAATTCTTCAGCCTTTTTCGCATGATTACCCGTACCAAGCCAATTAATGCATGATGACATAACAAATTATGAAGATAGCTGTAAAGGAATTCTGTTTCACCGAAACACAGTTTCAGATTGTCCAATCTTTTCAATACTAATACTTACCTGATCCTATTGAAATTTTTACGGTACACTTAAAACTCAATATTACACAGCACACTCAAAAATCATAGTATTCCAACGGTTCATTAAAAAGATACATTACTCAGAACCCGACTACTTTCAATACGTGCATACGAAATTCAGTTCCGGATTTCTCACACTTTGGTGTACCTAAAGTGATCAGAACTTCATGAAATATCTACAGTAGGAAACCTTCATATATAAAAATATCATACTAAAATTTCAGCTTCGTCCGATAAGCGGAGAATGAGATAAATAGGAATCAGTCCCCTATTCGGGATTTAAACTCAGCAGACCATAGTCATATATTGTGCAAGCTTTGCAGTAGCAAACGTAACCTGATCCGAGTGAACATTTTACTGTACTTCTATAACAAGGTAAAATACGACATACTCAAATTTCATCATATTCCAACGGTTGAATTTAAAGATATCAATATAACAAAATCACCGTATGAATTGGGTAAAACACGCCAATACGGAATGAAGTACACCACTGTACTGAACTTTGGCATATAGAATAGAAGATAAGTATGTGTCTAAATAATATGACTTAACAAGTGATAGTGATTCTCAATGACACCCATGCAAAGTAGCAAGCCAATTAATGCATGATGACATAACAAATTATGAAGATAGCTGTAAAGGAATTATGTTTCACTGAAACACAGTTTCAGATTGTCCAATCTTTGCAGTACTAATACTTACCTGATCCTCTTTAAATTTTTATGGTACACTTACAACTCAATATTCCACAACACACTCAAAAATCATAGCATGCCAACAGTTCATTAAAATGATACATTACTCAGAACCCGACTACTTTCAATACGTGCATACAGAATTCAGTTCCGTATTTCTCACACTTTGGTGTACCTAAAGTGATCAGAACTTCATGAAATTTCTACACTAGGAAACCTTCATATATACAAACATCATACTAAAATTTCAGCTTTGTCCGATAAGCGGAGAATGAGATAAATAGGAATCAGTCCCCTATTCGGGATTTAAACTCAGCAGACCATAGTCATATATTGTGCAAGCTTTGCAGTAGCAAACGTGACCTGATCCGCGTGAAAATTTTACTGTACTTCTATAACAAGGTAAACTACGACATACTCAAATTTCATCATATTCCAACGGTTGAATTTAAAGATATCATTATAATCAAATCATGCAATTTCTTACCAAGAGCTTTTGAATCAGAAATTAGGGTTTTGACATAGAGAGAGTACCCACAAAAAAAAACTATACACACAATCAAAATAAACAATCATGCAGATCAAAGATATGAAAAAAAATCAAAATAGTACACAAATCAAACTATTATAAACAATCATGGAGATCAAAGAAGAAAAAAAACATGCCTGGAAAAAAAACGTTTCCTCTTCTTTCTCCTATGGTTTTCTACGCACCAAACTCCTTCCCAAATCTCTACTCTTTTGAGAGCTTTGTTGTGAGACCAAAATACACTAAAAACTCATTCGAACTCCCCAAAGCAACCAACTCCCTAGTATTGTAGGGTTTTATGACTGACAGGGAGTTCAAGAACTTTTTTTAAACTCCCCAGCGACTAACAGGTGTTTTCTAGAGAGTTTAGGAGACTCCTCTAAACTCCCCCACGACTAACGGAGATTTGGAGAGACTCCCTCAAACTCCCTCAGGACTAACAGGAGAAAACCTAAATACATTAAAATCTCTCGAACTCTCCCACGACTAACCCCTGTATATTTGGGTTTCCTGGTAATCTAAGCTTCCGTTAATATAGGGGTTTCCTGGTATCGCTACGCTTCCCCACACCAAGTCAGGTAAAAAATCCTTTTATGTTCAGTCACATCTGTGGATCATGGGTTCTCATTAATCTGTAAATTGTTTTTTTAATTGATCATGTAAAAGAATGTTTTTTTTTTTCACTTCTCAGTAGATTGCGACAATTTAATAGTTGGATTTCGGGTTGGTTTATGTATCCCGTACTTTGAATTCAAAATGAATCTCATTTTAATAGAGAGCTTTTCTTTTGGTATAGGGTTACAAGTACTGGGAGCAAGCTAAGTCCATGACTGCTGCACTGGTGGATTACGGGGGTTCATGCTGAGAAAGTCACTGAATGAGTATGTTATAATTTACCGGATTGGTCCCTTTCTATAAAGAATTGATTTGGGAGAAATGACAATAACAATTCGCCAGATTTGAGAGAAATGACTATAATAATTCGATCACGTTGGCTCATAGTGCAACTACGATCTTACAGACGTTTTCTAATTTGTATTGTATGGTGCACGTGAAGTTTTAGGCTTAGTATCCCAGCATATTGATTCCTTTAGTATGACTTAGAATATTTGGACCACGATCAAAGGGAGGAGTCCTTTAGTGATGAAAAATGGTGAGTTTGTCCGTCACAATATTTGTGTAGAGAAACTGAAATTGGTTTTCTGGAAATCACAATTTCATGAAATTAAGCTCAAATTTGGGATCATCAATCAAATTGATTACAGATTTCAGTCAAACACCATTAAACAAACAGATTCACAGCTTAAAATTCTTTAAGATGGCCATCAGATTGATTGAAATCGATCAATTTCAGTATCATTTTATTAAAAAGCAGTTCGTTCCCATTCATCATCGGCCTTCACTGCTGCAACAGTGATCTAGTATATCTTGTTTCTTTTTCTTATTTTTTTTAATATTTTATTTTGAACTCTTAAATTATATTGTGTAGACCTGAAGATCTTGGACTATGTGGTAAGCTGAACTCTTAACCCAACATAATCGAGATGTGTATCCACTTAGCACCTTACTGTAAGGGTTCAGCTTCAGCTTGGCTCAAGTGTCTGGATTTCGTAGTACTTATTTCAGTTGTAATGTACCTTTCAACCATGATAGGAATAACAATTGTTGGATCATGGTGAGGATAGTTATAGGAGGCAGCATAACCATTGCAAAGTCAATTGCAACAGAATGTGGATTCTGACTGATATTACTCTTTATTGACTATCCAATATTTGGGGATAATAGTTTGAAAAAAAATAATTCTAAAAATTCACGTATTACTCTCTAGCTGTTCTTGATGTTGATTGTGCCATATTAATGTTTGTACCGTTTATAAAATACACGGGAGGCCCGCAAATTAATACAAGGAGACATGCAAGGAAGGTTAATGCCAGGAGTTATGCATGGAAGATTAAAGTAGGAGGTTTCATGCAAAATTAATTCCAGGAGGCATGCAAGGGAAGTAAATACCATTTATGTTTACTCACAATGAGGGTAAGACTGGAGTTCAGAATTGTACAAGTAGAGGGAATGTAATCCTGATAGAGAGGGGAAAAATGGGAGAGGTAGCTGGTAGAGGAAAAATCCCATGTAATTCTATTATCAATAAAAAATCACTCCCCAAGAGGATTCGTCCGTGGATGTAGGCAAACAATGCCAAACCACGTTAAACTCGTGTCTCTCCTCTTTATGCTATTTCATGTTTTTAACCCTGTTTTCCTCATCATCACCAAAATCATCGTGTTTAGTGCCTGAAAATATTTCTTGGTGCAAACAATTGACTTACTACATAATATTTATAACAATACTTAGGTTGCTGTTGGGTGATGATGGCTCAATTTTCTCACGTTTGGTAAAGTCGATGTTGTGGCTGGCGATGGTTCAAATGACGCTACAGCGTCTCATGAAAGCAGTTATTGGACTCGCAATGGGTATTCCCAAAATTTTATCTTTTTAATTCTTGGTTCTATAAGGTAGTTGTAAGTTGTGAACTTTAAGTCGCAAAAAGTGTCAGTTGTAATCTTAAAACTCCTGTTATTTTTACTATAGGTCTGTATGTACACCTTTCATCATCCACCACGTGTACAGAAAGAGACACGTGGAAGGCATGCAAAACAAGATATCAAAACATGATAGCAAGCATCTCATCAGAAGATGCCACCGGTCAGCAGATCTGACGGTTAGGGACAGAGGATCACATAGGTATGATGGCTCAGAGGAGCACCAGATAATACCCCTTGGGTGTTATCACACCCAATCCCGAGGAAGATCCCAGATCAACGGCCGAGAGGAAGTTTGGCTGACACAGATGTGACCAGACAAAGAGACACTTGTCTGACACGAGCAGACATCCATCTACCCGCATTAAATACCAAAGAGATATACACGTGTCAATCAGCTCGTGGAAGAGGCGAGGATAACCCTTCGTATTCAAGCTCAGGACGCAGCATATGCCGAAGACCTCTGTGTAATAGGCACAAAGCACAAGAAGATAAGATTACAACGACACCTCAGAAATGGGACCCACGTTCCAACCCTACAAATACCCCTCTCCACTAAGAGAGAAGAGGTCGACCAATTGAGAGCAATTTTAGGAGAATATAGGAGAGAGAAATAGGAAGAGTAAGTAATCCCCCTACTTCCGCAGACCTATGTATACTCTAAATTCATTCGACTATCTTTGTAACCATTCAATACATAGTGAAACACCAACCCCGTGGATGTAGGCCTCAGTGCCGAACCACGTAAATCTGTCTTATTTACATTTCAGCACCTTACATTCAGCGTTAAACTTCATATGCTTTACATTTATACTTGATTCTTGGTTTATTCCTTTATACGAACATTATTTATGATAATATTCGACTAGACAATGACAAGCCGAAGGCTTCGAGTCGATGAATCGATATAATCATCCCCTTACACGCATACGACGTACAATTCTAGAATTAGGATGTATGCGAATATTGTTTGTGAACACGTGGATGGCTTCGTGATTTATGTGTTCACAATCTGGCGCTAGAAACAGGGACTTTGTCCCGGTAAAAGATTTATCTTATCCTGTGATTTCACCTTAAACGCGCATTATGGTTGTGCCCTATTCTGGGTTCAGCGTGCTTTCAAAACCTTTTTTATTCTGGGTTCAGCGTGCTTTCAAAACCTTTTTTATTCTGGGTTCATGGTCTTCATTTTCACAAACACCATTTCAAAGCAGACAAATCCACGGCTATCTATCACAGATTTGCACGTGAGGCGTTTTCTTTTAAAACTAAGACTTAATAATCCAGATTCATGAGTTCTCGCGACGGATCTGCCTTTTCAAGAGTTTTCTTTTTCAAAAGTAGTCTGAAAACAAGGTCCATGATTGTTTATTAGAGGATTTGTATTGCAAAACTAGACCGATGGAGTCTTTACATTTCTCTTTTATTAAGGCCCTTGGGCAGCTCATTTCCTTCTATTCCAATAATCTTGCGGATACGAATGGCACTAACCCGATCCTCGTGGATATCTTTGGTTCTCTTTATTTATTCCCCTATGCAGAAAAAGATTAAAAATGGAAAAGATACTAGAGGCAGGAAAAACCAAAGCCTCATCAAAGGAGACACCGAGGATTACCCCGGTCATGACCCGAAGCAAGCAGAAAGGAGACAAAGCTAAAACAGCTACTCAGAGGCAGGATGCTGCGGAAATCACCTCACCTATGAACACTAACTCCATTCATCTCGCAGCAGCGCCTCTCAAAGCAACACAAGACCAACTGTTGCGGCCCTCCAGGCTACAGAAGCTAACAAGACTTTGGTTTCAAACCAAATCCATCAACAAAAGAAGGGGTGGCAGAATCTATGACACATCAGCCCACATCCACCAGTCTTCGGAATGCCGTCAACCAACGGTCAGAATCAAACCATACCAGTGGTTTTAGTACCGCGGGTGGAAGCTCAACCGAGGGGACCAAACTTGGAGATACCAACAATTGAAGCTGATCCTCGCCACCCTTAATACACACAGTAGACGAAGGGGGAACTATGGCCGTAGGGGTACAAGCCGGAACTCCCAATCAGGGATCAAACCAGTCCCACCGACTGATGGTAGAGCTCGAAGAATTGAAAAAGAGCCAGCAGGTCTACGCAGATGCCGTAGCTCTTCTGGCCAGGGAGAACCAAGACTTGAAAGATAGGATTGCCCAAAGCACGAAGACTAGACAACTGGACGAAGCAAATTCTAAAGCACCAGAGCCTAATCGAGACCGAAGAATCATCCTAGCAAACGCCGCCAGGGGAAGCAGTGCATCCGATCCGGAATATGCCGAAGACTTAGACTATTATGACAGTGAAGTTCGAAGAAAGAAACGCTCAACTGAGCATGAGAACGTGGGATATTACCGCGCAATGGAGGAGCTGCGTGATGAGATGATGGCTGAGATCAGGCAGTTAAAAGCCAGACAAGGCGGAGGAAGGCTTGAAGAGGTGATGAAAGAAGCTAACTCCACGCCCCTAACTCATCGCCTGGCAAATACCCCCATTCCGTTAAAGTGCCTGTCCCAACTTTTGAATGCTATGACGGGTCCAGTGATCCCGCGGCACATATCCGGTATTATAATCGTATCTTAGCCCGATGGAGTCAAAACGACGTCGTCCTCTATAGATATTTCCCCTCAAGTCTGAAGGGATCGGCTTTGTCTTGGTTTGACAACCTGCCACCTGATTCCATCAACTCCTACGATCAACTCGCAGAGAAATTCTTGAGAATCTACATGTACAACAAAGTTGTCAACACCAGAATGGATAAACTTTTTTCTCTAGAAATTGGTTACAAGGAGAACACGAGGGAATACACTAACAGATGGCACAAGATCTGCCAAGCCATAGGGAGTGTGGATCCCGTAGTAAGTATCAACTGCTACAAGTGGGGATTAGACCGAATGAGTCCACTATTTGTTGAGATCCACGGAAGCGTACCTAAGACAGAAGGAGATCTTCGAATAATTATAGAGAAGTACGCTCGTCTTGAAGAAATCCAGCGTGAGAACCCGAGGGAACAAACGCAGAGGTCTCACCGTACCAATTCCGCAGAACAAAACAGCGGGTCCAAAAGAAATATCTCAGTGGAACGGCCTCACGAAGATAGGAAGGAACGAAGAGATGAACGACGAAAAGACGATCGAAAATTCGAAGATCAGGTTTACACGAAGCTCAATGCTAGCTACGCTCGGATCTTGCGAGAGATCAAAGGAAGGGAAAATTTGGAGTGGCCGTGGTCTAAGGGAAACAACCCCCAATAACCGAGAAGCCTAAAGATTACTGTGAGTATCATTGCTTCAATGGACACCAGACCGAGAAATGCAAAAACCTCAAAATAATGATCCAAAAATTGATTGATGCTGGCGAACTCAAGCAATACATACGAAAGGAGGTCACCGAGGACAGATCCAAACGAACCAAGCAAGTCCAACTTCTAGAGGGAAACCGCACAATCAACACCATATCGTGTTCCGAAGCCGCAGGGCCCTCACTTACAGTGCAGATAGGAAATAGGCTACGGAAGCAATTCGAAGACCACTGCGAATTATATAAGATTGATGGCGTAGAGGTGGACGAGCACGAAGAGTGGATGGATGCACCTATCATCTTCGATACTAAAGATATCGAAGAAGATATGGAAGACCATAACGATCCCTTGGTCCTCACACTACCAGTGGCCGGATGTAACCTCAAAAAGATCCTCATCGACGGGGGAAGCTCAGTGAACGTTCTATTCTACGACGCCTTCAAACGGATGAAGCTCCATGATGAACAGCTAATGACCTCTTATCACACCATCTACGGGTTCAATGGAGCGCCCACAAAGCCATTGGGAGATATCGTGTTGCAGGTGAACGCCGGGCCCATGAAAGTAGAAACACGATTCAGCGTGGTTGACGCCCCATCCCCCTATAACGCCATTATTGGACGAAAGTGGGTACATAAACTCAAGGGAGTGGCAGCAACTTACTACCAATATCTCATGTTCCCTATACCCGAGGGAGTGATGGAAATCAAGGGAGATCGGGTCTCTGCAAAAGAGTGCCAGACCACTCAGGATCGTATCAACAACGAACAAGAAGAGCAGCGAAAAACCCAAAGGATCAAAAATAAATAAGCTGCGAAAGAAAAGGCCATAGACCTGTTCCTCAAGGAAACCACAAGGAAGGGCTTGACAAAAGATGATAATGTCCTTAACACAGAGGCAAGTACTTCAGCAGCCAACGAAGGACAGAAACATACCAAATAGCAATTAAAGAACGTCCCAGTCCTCGGGGACCCGAATCCGGTGTTCACACCAGTGGAGCCCGTAAAAGAAATCAACATAGGAACGGAAGAAAACCCGAAGATGATCAAAGTAGGGACCATAATGGACGAAAAAAGAGAAGATTCTTAACCAAATTACTTAAAGAATACGCGGATGTATTCGCCTGGAAGTTAGGAGACATGCCGGGGATTGATCCGAAAATAATCCAACACGAGCTGCGCATCAAACCAGGCACGCCACCTTTCAGGCAGAAAATAAGAAAAGTTGCACCAGAGTATCATAAGGCAGTAGAAAAAGAACTTCGAAAACTACTAGAAGCAGGCTTCATCAAGGAAGTCAAATACCCTACATGGATCTCCAACATGGTCGTCGTTCCTAAGAAAAATGGAGGGGTTAGGATATGCATCGACTTTACTAACCTCAACAAGGCATGTCCAAAGGACAGCTATCCCCTGCCGAGCATAAATCAACTGGTTGAAGCAGTGGAAGGATACGAAGAGCTGTCATTTATGGACGGATATTCTGATTACAACCAAGTAGCCCTGGCAGAAGAAGATCAACTACACACAGCATTCTACACCCCGCATGGCCTTTATTGCTACACTAGAATTCCCTTTGGACTTCGAAACGCAGGGGCAACGTACCAAAGAATGGTCGATTCTATCTTCAGGCAATGGATTGGTAGTACCCTAGAAGTCTACGTTGATGACATGCTCGTCAAAAGTAGGCTGCGCAAAGATCACCACCAGGACCTGAGAGATATTTTCGAAGCAATGAGGAAACATCACATGAAAGTAAATCCAGAAAAATGCACTTTCGGTGTCACCTCAGGGAAATTCCTCGGATATCTGGTAACAAAAAGGGGTATTGAGGTAGACCCCGCGAAGATTCAGGCCATAGTGGAAATGCCATCTCCGAAAAATTTTAAAAAAGTGCAAAAGCTCAATGGGTCCTTAGCAGCCTTGGGCAGATTTATTGCACGATCCTCGGACAAATGCAAACATTTTTTCAATATTCTCAAAAAAGGGAGTAAGTTTGAATGGACCGCAGAATGCGAAGAAGCCTTCCAAAGAATCAAGGAACACCTGGCTTCAATTCCAATCCTGCAGAAGCCTGATCCTGATGAGGTTTTAGCATTGTACATAGCAGCGACAGAAGACGCAGTTAGCGCAGTGTTGGTCAAAACCAATACGAAGATAGAACAACCTATCTATTATGTCAGCAAGACCATCAATTCTACGGAAAGGAATTACACGAATATCGAACAACTCATCCTGGCATTAGTATGGGCTACTCAAAAGCTGAGAACCTATTTCCTAACTCACTTCATCCGCGTCCCATGCAAAGCACCACTGGAAGCAGTCCTCAAAAGCGCGGGAAAAGTAGGAAGAATAGCCAAGTGGAACACCCACCTGGACCAATTCAACATCATTCATGAAATTCAACATTCCCAAAAATCCCAAGTTTTGGCGGATTTCTTAGCAGACTTCCCCTGAACAACGATGAAGAGATTAGGGGAATACCAGAAGCCGACGAGGAAAGCAAGGATCCAGTTGATGTTCTCGAACCCGCGAGTCAAAGACAATGGGAAGTCTTCGTTGATGGTTCCAAAAATAAGGAAGGGGCAGGAATAGGCATTGTCATCACCACCCCAACTGGAGAAAGGATCGTACAGGCACTCAGGTTAGAATTCAAAGAGCATACTAACAACATCGTCGAATACGAGGTAGTCGTACATGCCCTCCGCTTAATAATAGAGATGGGGGTAACTGATGTAAGACTGACAAGTGATTTGCAGCTTGTCATACGACATATAGGGCTCGAATACAATGTGTACGACGACACCCTCTCACCTTACATGGCCTTGGTCCAAACATTGGCATCACAAATTCCGAACATCAAGTTCCGGCACTTATGCATAAGGATATCAGGCACGCGGATGCCCTAGCATATATATCATCCATGCTTAAAGACAAGAGTATCGAAGCTATCAAAATAACAAGGGTATACGATCCTTCGATTGCATCACAATTTTCCTTTGCTACAAATCAAGATACATTGGAAGAAAATATCGAAGATCAGGTGGGAGAAGACATCTGTGACGATTTTGACGAAGAAGATATCCTGTCAAGAGCAAATCAAGACGAAGATTTCAACAACGAAGATGATTGGAGAATGATGATCCATGCGTTTCTCAAGGATGGAACCTTACCCGCGGATCACAAACAAACCAGGAAACTACTCTCCAAAGTAGGAAGATATGATCTTCGGGATGGGATCTTGTACAAGAAATCTTTCCTCGGACCGTTACTACGTTGCTTATCCAGGAAAGAGGGGCATCGAATTCTAAACGACATCCATTATGGTGACGCAGGGAATCATAGCGGCATGAGATCACTAGCCGACAAAGCAAAAATGCAAGGATATTACTGGCCCACAATGATACAAGATGCTGTAAGAATGTCCCGACGATGTGAAGAATGTCAGCATTTCGCCAAAAAGATACACGCACTAGCAACAACGTTGAATTCTGTGGATAGTCCGTGGCCATTTACAAAATGGGGCATAGATATCATTCGGCCTTTCATCGAAGGATCAGGGAAAAGACGATTTTTGATAGTAGCCACGGACTACTTCAGTAAATGGGTGGAAGCCAAAGCCTTAGCCAGGATCAGAGACGTGGACGTGTTTACTTTCATATTCCAAAACATTATTTGCGGGTTCGGCATATGATAGACGCATTTATGTGTCTAATATGTCTCTATTGTATGTATTGTTAGTGCTCAATTTTGTATTTATTGTGTTCTTTTATGTCTTTGTAGGAATTCTTAGAGAAATAAGCTCTTGCGGCGATATTGGCTCAAAAAGTGGTGTTTTACACCCGAGGATAGAGTACTAAAGGCACCCTCGAAATGCACCGGAAGCGTCCCAGAAATGTGCCGGAGGAATCCAGAAAAATTACTATTTCCACCCCAATTGCTATTCGCACCCCCAGTTTGGATAGGGGGACACCATCTTCTTCATTTCAAAAACTGAATTTTGGCGGGAAAACGTGCATGAGAACTGGCAGAAGTTTGATCGAATTTTTTAACGTGTTATAGGGAGATTAAATGGCTGAGACTTGGCAGGAAGATGTGATTAAGCCTAAGGAAGATATTTTGGGTGTCGGGTCCGATCGAATTTGGCTAGAATCGTCTAGGAAATTCACGAGTTGGGAACAGGGAAGTTCATGTCTGTCACGGGTTTGAGAGAATTTTTGGAGGAATTCGAACGTGTTCTGATGATGCATGGAGGACTATAACACACTTTTGGACCGTGTAGAAGACAATTAAGGTGAGTTTCCATGAAATTAACAGCTGCAGATACGTAATCGAAATAAAAAAGGAAAAAAAATATATTATGAACTGTCCGAGTAATGGAAGATTTTTGGGAGTTATTGCAAAGGATTTCGTCTACCTGTTGAGTATAAAAAGACTTCTGGGGTAGAGTAGAAGGCTGTCGAGAGTTGGGAGGAGAGGAGAGAAGGCTGCAGAGGGAGAATCACCATTTTTCTCTGCTGCTGCTGCTGCCATTGATGAAGAGGAAGAACATGAAGAACGGACTAGCAGAAGCAGTCGTTTATCAACAGTGAAACGACTCGCAAGCGTGGGTCGCAGAACAGTCTAAACAGTAGCAGCACTTGTCCTTTATCGTTCATTCTGAGACGCTTTATGTGCGTCGCAGATTACAGTTTACACCATTTTCTCTTCTTCTCATCATTTGTAAATCATTTTTGAGCCATAATAAATTATTTTGAGAGCATTTATACTATGATGAGCTAATTCCCTCGTAACCAAGGCAATGGAGGAAGCTATTCACGCAACATAAATGGTTAACTATTTCATTTAATTATATAATTCACCTAATCGCTGCTTTTGCGGAGTTTTAAATTGTTTGAATGATTGTCTTAATTATTTGTTATTCAGTTTGATAGGTTATGCTTGGTTTAATCTCTTGATAATCTATGCTTAAGGTTTACAAATAATGTTTGAGAATTTGTATGATTGATAGTGAATTAAAGATAAAAGAGGACTTAAGAATTGAATAGAGTTTTGAAATATTTATCATAATTTTGCGTAGTAGTGGAATCTAGTGTCTTGGTTACCTCTCGCCCAAATTGTTAATATTTTGTATAATTATTTATTAAGTCTAAAAAAATTATCCTTCACAAGTCCGAGAGTTTGAACCTCATTACTACAACCCCCATTAAATCATTAATCATTTTGGCGCCGCCCACGCGGAATTGTGTTTAGGTAGAATTTTTTTAGATTTATTTTTCTTTGTTCTTTTTTATGTTCTTTGGGTATTTGTCTATGTGATACAGGTTTTGAGGCTTGGATTGAAAAAAAAAGAAGAAAAAAAAGAAGAAGAAGTTGTCAAAGATTTTTGGCGATTTCATAAAGACTAGTAGCAAAGCTTAAAGCAAAAAGAACGGAAAGAAGACGAAAGACTTTTTTTTATTATTATTATTTTTTTTAGATATTTTTTTTTAAATTTTTTTTTTTTAGAAACTGTAATTAAAGTTTTTATTTTTGTAATCTTTTATTTTTGGACATTTTTTTTTTCCGGACATTGAACATTGGACATTTTTTTTAAACCCTACGGAAGGGTTATATAATTAAAAAAAAATAATTATATAAACTGTGTGCAGGGAAGGACGACGATTACTATATCATCTCGGCCCCTCGGGTTCGCACACGGCATAAGAGTCGTGGCCCGAGTCGACGACAACGGTTCATCCCCCGTCTGGTAAGCGAGTTACTGTATTCCTTAAGGTGATTCATTGATTGAGGACGAATTTGGACTGTTTTTAAATTCCTAGTAAAGGGCAAGGCCTGGCCAATACAAGATAAGGGTTCGGATTTCATCACCGCTCCCTTCTTGCCCGCCTTAGGAAAACGAAACCTAACGCGAACCCAAGCTTAAAATTTGGAATAGAACGAGACCGATAGGGTAACGAGCTTAATAGGAAACTCGTTCGAAAAATATTGGTTGCTCTTTAAGCACACTCCAAAGTTCATGATGGTTTCTGTGAGTTGAATGCGTGACTGCGCCGCCTTGTGATAGCGGTGAGGCCTTGGGTATCAAATCTCCACTGAGCTTCCCTCGCCTCAATTCAACTTACTTTGACTCGGATTGATTCCAGAGGGGTTTGCTCAAATTGCAACGAATTCCCTTTCGAAAGATAGAAGCTGGTCTAGAAACAATCTAAGTGGAGCCATCATGCTTTTGTTTGCTAGAAATCTTTAGGTTTGCTTTGGTGGAGTCGAGTCGGCCTTGTTTGTGATTGTATAGAATCCCTCTGTAGTTTATATTTCTTCGGTGATGAATCCTTTTGAGGAGACGCCACCTGCGATGACGTTGCGAGAATATATGTCTAGGAATTCTCGTTATCAAGAGACGTCTTCGGAAATGACTCTTGGTGAATATATGCGTGGGCAGCGATATATGGATACTCCAACTTTTATTGAGGAATCACCTCTAACGATCTATGAGAAATATTATAAACATAGACCATGTAGTTTGGAACAAAGATTGAGAATTCTTGAATTTCAAAAATTGTATCATGATGATGAGGATAGTGATGATGAAGAATCTGAAATATGTAGGCAGAGTAATCAGGAATTTGTTTCTCCAATTGAGCCTTATAATGATAATGTTATTTCTAGTTCAAATCCAAATAATTTTAATAATTATTCACCTATTCAAAAGGACGAGGATTTGACTAGAGATACCACAGTTTTAGACGAGGATTACGAAGCCGATAATGGTCTAGAGGAACGAGTTTATTCTGAGAATATTGTTTTAGAGTCTAGCGATTTAGAAACATTAGTCTTAGACGAAGAACATGAACTCGTAGAGATTTTAAATATGAGTAAAGATGCACCACCTGATAATAACTTAGAAGAATCAATTGACCATTTTCAAGAATATAATGATCCAGAAATTAGGGAGATTGTGACTAGTCTAGCTAGAGACACTGAAAACTCTAAGTTTGGGGGTGATTATCACCTTCCTAGTGCCTTACCTTTAACTCTTAGAAAGTTCCCTCACTTGGGACTTGACATATAGGCCTCAACCATTTTACAAGATTACCTTCATACTCGTTTTCCCGAACCTAATGATGTCCAAGAAGAAGTTCAGTCGTTAGAAACCCATCCTCTGGTTGATGTGGTTTGCCCAGGCTATGATCCCCATATTGACTTTGTTTTCCCACCAAATAGTTTTCTTCCAACTGTGGGAATGTTTATATTCCAAATGTGTCGAATATTAAGTTGTGAGACTAGACCTAAATGCTTTAGGAAATTAGAATCAACACATTTGCTTAAGAATGACCACTACTCTCATTGTGGTCAAATTTGTAAGTCAAATCTTATTGACTTAGAGGATCCTCAGTTATTTAGGTTATTATTGTGCGCTTCTAAGATCATATTTGAGTTTTTCCAGACTCTAGGACCTAATAATTTGGATCCAACCTATGAGGAAATGCATCCGAGGAAAATATTTTATTTAGACCCTTTCATAGAACCTGAACCTGAACCACAATTAGATATAAATATCTTAATCAGGAAACTAGATAAGGGCATGTTATTCTTGTTCACTCTCTTGGGTTATTGTAGTTTCCTTTGGTCAGCTCTTTTTCGTTTTGAAGACCCACAGTTATTTCGACAGTTACTTTATGGTTCGAGTTGACTAATCCTTTCCTAAGTCTGGCTGAAGACTTTAAACTTAGCACTTCTTGGGAGGTAACCCAATATTCTTGCGACACGGTAATATCCTTCCTTATCTCTTTTGCTTCAAGTGGTAGCAGTTTCTCCTTGTTCATGCTTTTAGTTTCATCTTTAGAACAGTGAGGACAATGTTAGATTTAAGTTTGG
This sequence comes from Papaver somniferum, assembly GCF_003573695.1. NCBI lineage: Eukaryota > Viridiplantae > Streptophyta > Magnoliopsida > Ranunculales > Papaveraceae > Papaver > Papaver somniferum. The sequence continues at coordinate 109,437,476 of NC_039367.1, forward strand.
GGGTATGGGAGAAACTTTTTAGTTGCAATAAATAAACTCCAGAGCCTAGAAATTTACGCCTATTAAGGATAGCACTAACCAATCTAAGTGGATGGAAACATTTTTGTTTTAGGAGCTGAGGAACCAATCTGACTAGATGGAAACATCTATAGAGTCTATTCATAAAAGCACAGAGCTCAGGTGTTAGAATTAACATGATAGTTTCTCCATATCTCGTCGAGTCCTTTTCACTTTCTATTTTTAGTTTTCTTTTATTTCAAGTGATTTGGTGGGGCACACGATTCAAGTTGTTACCTTCGCTAGGGTGAAATAGAGTGACTGAGTTACCTTTTCCAAAAAAAAAATAAATAAAATAAAATAAAAACAGACCAGTTAGACCAATCGGAATAAGTATTAACACTTGGATAGCAATATGCGTGTGTTCTCCCTGTTTCCGTCGCCTAAGCAAGCGTGTAATGCAGGACCCGTGGGAACTATCGTGTAATATGCTAACAAGAAGCATGCGCTTGGATCAAAAAGATCTATTCATGCCGTTAAAAAAAATGGTTATTGTTATATGTAGTCAACTGCTGGTTCCCTTGTATTTGCCAGTTTGTTGATCTAGATTTAAGTTATTGACCACTGGTTCCCTTGTATATACCAGTGTGTTAATATTAGTCAGACCGGTATCTCAGTCATTTAGGTTAGGTTCATCTTGGCAGAGGCCTTCAGACAGATATGGGAAACACCGTTCGATTTTCAACCATCTACATTTTTCTTTCCATCTTCTTAATCTTTTCATGTGATTAGTCTGACTCCGAGTATGATGTCCATCGTGAAACTATCTTAGTAGAGCTCTGTCACTTATATGAATTTTAGTATGCTTGAGTGCAAACTCGTGTACAGCAATTGGAATTTCGCATCAGGGTTCTTCCTCTTAGAGTCAATAATTGTATGCCAACCAAGGAGGTTCTTTAGTGCTTTCCAAGGTTCTGCGTAGATAGCTAGGGTCTGGAGTATTGGTTTTTGTGGGTACACCTCTGATAAACCCACCCGAGATTAACTCGGTCATTTTTCAAGAATAAATTTTGCTCGAGGACTAGCAAATAATAAGTTTGGGGGTGTTGATAGACGCATTTATGTGTCTAATATGTCTCTATTGTATATATTGTTAGTGCTCAATTTTGTATTTATTGTGTTCTTTTATGTCTTTGTAGGAATTCTTAGAGAAATAAGCTCTTGCGGCGATATTGGCTCAAAAAGTGGTGTTTTACACCCGAGGATAGAGTACTAAAGGCACCCTCGAAATGCACCGGAAGCGTCCCAGAAATGTGCCGAAGGAATCCAGAAAAATTACTATTTCCACCCCAATTGCTATTCGCACCCCCAGTTTGGATAGAGGGACACCATCTTCTTCATTTCAAAAACTGAATTTTGGCGGGAAAACGTGCATGAGAACTGGCAGAAGTTTGATCGAATTTTTTAACGTGTTATAGGGAGATTAAATGGCTGAGACTTGGCAGGAAGATGTGATTAAGCCTAAGGAAGATATTTTGGGTGTCGGGTCCGATCGAATTTGGCTAGAATCGTCTAGGAAATTCACGAGTTGGGAACAGGGCAGTTCATGTCTATCACGGGTTTGAGAGAATTTTTGGAGGAATTCGAACGTGTTCTGATGATGCATGGAGGACTATAACACACTTTTGGACCGTGTAGAAGACAACTAAGGTGAGTTTCCATGAAATTAACAGCTGCAGATACGTAATCGAAATAAAAAAGGAAAAAAATATATTATGAACTGTCCGAGTAATGGAAGATTTTTAAGAGTTATTGCAAAGGATTTCGTCTACCTGTTGAGTATAAAAAGACTTCTGGGGTAGAGTAGAAGGCTGTCGAGAGTTGGGAGGAGAGGAGAGAAGGCTGCAGAGGGAGAATCACCATTTTTCTCTGCTGCTGCTGCTGGCATTGATGAAGAGGAAGAACATGAAGAACGGACTAGCAGAAGCAGTCGTTTATCAACAGTGAAACGACTCGCAAGCGTGGGTCGCAGAACAGTCTAAACAGTAGCAGCACTTGTCATTTATCGTTCATTCTGAGACGCTTTATGTGCGTCGCAGATTACAGTTTACACCATTTTCTCTTCTTCTCATCATTTGTAAATCATTTTTGAGCCATAATAAATTATTTTGAGAGCATTTATACTATGATGAGCTAATTCCCTCGTAACCAAGGCAATGGAGGAAGCTATTCACGCAACATAAATGGGTAACTATTTCATTTAATTATATAATTCACCTAATCGCTGCTTTTGCGGAGTTTTAAATTGTTTGAATGATTGTCTTAATTATTTGTTATTCAGTTTGATAGGTTATGCTTGGTTTAATCTCTTGATAATCTATGCTTAAGGTTTACAAATAATGTTTGAGAATTTGTATGATTGATAGTGAATTAAAGATAAAAGAGGACTTAAGAATTGAATAGAGTTTTGAAATATTTATCATAATTTTGCGTAGTAGTGGAATCTAGTGTCTTGGTTACCTCTCGCCCAAATTGTTAATATTTTGTATAATTATTTATTAAGTCTAAAAAAAATTATCCTTCACAAGTCCGAGAGTTTGAACCTCATTACTACAACCCCCATTAAATCATTAATCAACATACCAGCGAAAATCGTGTCTGATAATGGTAAACAATTACAGGGGAAAAACATAGACATGCTCTTCGACACTTTCAAAATAAGGAAAAAAAAGTCCACTCCCATATACCCTCAGAGCAACGGACAAGCGGAAGATACTAACAAGACCCTCGCCCTTATCCTCAAAAAGAAATTAGACGAACACAAGGGGCGATGGTGTGAACAGCTACACAATATATTATGGGCATACAGAACAACACGAAGATCTGCCACTGGGGAGTCCCCATTTCTCCTCACTTATGGAGCTGAAGCAGTCATCCCAACGGAGATCCTCATGCCAACCACAAATACCGAAGCATGGGAGAAAAATCTCACAACAGATATGATGTTAGAGAGACTGGACGACCTGGAAGGAAGGAGGGAAGCAGCATTGGAAAAGATGGAAAATTATCAATGGGGACTAGCGAGAGAGTACAACAAAAAGGTTAAGCTTCGAAATTTTGTAGAAGGGCAGTATGTGCTAAGAACAATCCCGCAGTATCAACGAGAGAAGAAATGGGGAAAGTTAGCACCTACATGGGGAGGACCTTTTATAATACACGACATTGCGGGAAATGGTTCCTACTATCTTCGCAATCTGAACGGCGAGGTCCTCCGGCACCCTTGGAATGCTAAATGGCTCAAACCGTACTACCCATAGGAGCAGCGCAGCTTTGCATCTGCGTGAAGAATACCAGAAGAAGAAGGCAGCGTAACCGCTTTACATGTTTCTATCTCTGGACGAGGAGTAGCAGGCCTCAACCTATCAATCAAACAAACTTTTTGGGAAATCTTCAATCAAACGAAATGGTCAAAAGGACCGCTGGATGAACGCATGTACATTACATAATAAATTAACAATATTGGGGAAAATAGTTAATCTACAATCTCTCAGGGCTCCCCTATCAGTGTCTATGAGTGTAAGACCAGGGGAAAGGCACCCAGCAGAAAGAGATACCCAACCAATTTTAAGGAAGCGGGTCGACGAAATGGGTGCATGTAAATATTTTCAAATAAGCATTCCATATCCTAGAACGCTGCCTCGGCCCCCACCGTTTGGGAATCCTCTGGCCCAGGATTCGCCAGCGGGGTGACAGGTCTCAAGACAATCACGAAGGTATTTACCTTCGGTGTCGCACCCAAACACTCTCAACTTTTTAAAAAACAAGTTATTTCTAGTTTAACACTTCACAATACTTAAAATAAAAAGATGAATTGATAACGCAGGTATGCCAAAAGATGATCCATTTCATAAAGAGTTGATTACAAGATTCAATAAATAAGATAAAGCAGGAAACACATCAAAAAATGATCCGAAATTATATAATCAACAAGGATCAACTTTCTATGACTAATAAAAGAAATATACTTGGACGATACAGCTCCATCAACAGGGTTGTCTCTGCGAGATGAAGGTACACTACCACCTGAAGAGGGCCCAGAAGAACCAGGCAAGGGCGCGGGAAGGGGACGGCGCGGATAATTCTTGACAAGACCATGTTCGACTTTAAGACCAAGTTCAATCTTATCTAGGACTTTGTTGGTCTCTTTAGCTAACTGACATCGAGCTTTATAAGTGATAACAGCGGTCCGCTGGTTGGCCTGAGACAGCAATGCAGATAGGCGTTCCGCCTCTTTGGAGGCAATCTCCGCTGCTTCCTCACGAGACGCGTCCAACCCTTGAAATAGTTGGCTTGTCCTTCCTGCTGCACTAAGGCAGATTGAGTTTTTTTAAGCTCATCATTTGCTGCGTGAAGCTGTCCATCAAGTGCTGAAAACAAGAAATACCAAGGGGTTAAAACGAAGAAATAACAGAATCACACTCGATAAAACGAGGTTATACCTTCCACATTAGCCGAAGCCTCTTCATACTCATTGACAACTGCGTCCCGAGCCTCATCAAGAAAGTCATATTTGTTGGATAGTTTCTTATAATCCGTTTGAAGGTTCGTAAGAGCAAATTGACTCGCGTCTAAATCTACCTGATTCATTGAATCCAAGTGACGAAGATGGTTGACTTCGTCATTCATCTCCCCCATCCTTTTATGGAGTCGATACACATTCACTTCAAGATCTCTTTCAGACTCCACTTGGCGAGCAACATCAGCTCGAGACGCTGCTAGGGCTTTACTAAGAGCACCAACCTCGGCCCTAGCATTATCTCTTTCCTCGGAAAGACGCAACATACTATCCCTAACCCCGGGGCCTAAGAAAGAACGATCCTGTTGTAACTCTCCTTCCAAAAAGCGCACTCTAGCCTCTAAGTCCGAAGCATGTTCTCGAGCATCACGCAGGTTGTCACGCGTCCATAACAGCGTACCATTAAACAAACAACGGCCATGATTGTACTTATTTTGCATATCAACCATCAGTGTTCGCTTTTCACGCCACTCAGCTGTTAAGGCATTGTACTCATCAGCACGAGCATTCCACTTTACGGATTCGCTTTTCAACTTACCCACCAACTCTGCAATACGGGATTTCTGTCGTTCCCTTTCTTTCCGAAGCCATATCAGCTCGGGGACTCCACCCACTGAAGATAGGGTGGGGAGACTCAGACGGAACACCAAAATACAGATAGGGAATCACGAGGAGTGAAAGATCCGTAAAATACGAACCTGTGAAGGACGAGACATTTCTGCGAGTCTGCTCCAATTCGTTGCGGACTATATCAAGTTATAAACGAAGACTCTCCTCAGCTCTACTCAGCTGTTCTTTTTCCTTCAGACGGCCCCTCAGTTCATTTATTTGCACTTCAGACGCAGACAGTTCCTCTTCTCTATGACGAAGCTTGGCCTCCAACTTTAAAGACTTTGCTTTGAATAATTGGTATAGAACATGGTTACAATGTTCGTGTCACAAACAACAAACATTATTATACCAAATGGATCATATATCACGAAGAACACAATGTTCGGATATCATGAAAGTACAAGGATTTACCTCTAAGACACGCTGCTGGGGAAAACCGTATTTGTACCCATCATCTATGGCCATCATATCAGCAACAGAGGAGGGAGGGTCAACCACTAGGTTAACTTACAAAGCTCTCAGATTCTTCTCCCACATCTCAGCAACGCGGGCTTCAGAAGACAATTGCATCATCCGGCGAGTATAAGCGTCAGAATTCTTCTCACCAGTGACCACTGGGGCAGGGTTAGGGACGAACATCAGGTTCTTCTTCTTAAGACAAGCCAAAATGGCATCTTCACCTTCAGGCATTAGCGAGTAATGGAAATCTTCTGAAGGAGAGTCAACCGCAGACTTCCCCTTGGCAGTTATCTCCTCACCCGCGCAAGTCTTGACATTACCACCCTCAGCATGACCACCTGCGTTCTCAGCTTGATGATCAGTGGTACCTTCTTTTCCAAGATTCCCAAGCACATCCCAATCATCATTTTGGGAAAGCAATGAGATGTCTTCGGCAAGATCCATGACAGCATTCACATCAAAGGATTCCCCCGCGGAATATATCCTACCGAAAGAAAATTCATGGGAAATAACGGGCAGAGTACCCACACCAACAATATCATCGCCGACAGGGGCAGATCCATCCCCGCTAGTACCACCAATGGTAATATTACCCTCAGCCTCACCATCACCACCCGCGACAACTTCTTCTTCACCATCACCACCCGCGAAAACTTCTTCTTCACCATTACCACCTTCGTCATCAGGGTGAGAAGTGTCGGTACGCTCTTCTCCATCGGACATTTCTTCATCCTCACCATACCCTTCGTTTACGGGACTCGTAACCTCCTCATAAACCTCAGCCTCACCGGTAACCACAATAGAAGATTGTTTGGGTCCAAGTTTCTTCTTCTTTGACACCTACAAACCAGTATACATCCCATAAAGGCTCATTTTTTCCCGCACTTCAAAAATGAAAATTATTTCAAGCAAGGAAAAAGGGGCAAATAGAATAGAGAATATAAGAAGAAACTATACCTTGGAAGCAGCATCACTCTTCGTTGGATGGGTAGCACCAGAACCCTCCTCCTCATCTCCGTCAACGACATCAAGAGCATAAGGAAAATTCATGCCCGCGAAATTCGGACGCCAAGGACAGAAATCTCCATAACGAGCAGGAGGAGTTTCACGAGGCTTGCTATTTTCAGAAGGACGCCAACCGCGTGGACCCGGAATCCATCCATAAGCCCAAGGACCAACTACCTCAATAACAGTAGCATGACATTCATAATCATGGTCACGCTTAATCCTTTCACGAGCAAGAAAGAGTTTCCGTTTAGCAGATCCCTCAGTACCAGGAACATACTTCAGCTTGGCATCACTCACCTCACTCAAAAGACGAATTTCACCACGGGGAGCAGCAATATTACGAAGACTAACACTCCACGACTTACGGTTTCTGCTGTTGACATAATCCCCAAAAGAAATGTTAAAATTCTGAGGAGTGTACCACTCTCTCTCAGCAGGATTTGGAACATAGCAGGTCATCATAGTCTCTCCCTTGCTTCGCAGGTAACATTCCTTCAGTGAACGAAGATAATTCCCAGATATTTGTGACACGGAACGATTATGAGTGTTCGTGGAAGAGCCTTCGTGACTATCCAACACGTCATAATAAAAGGAGTCACCCGACTTATATAGGGGCAACATGAGACCCGCCTCGAAGGCTCCAACCGTAGTCAACAGATGAAACTCGTCAAACTGATACTTAGCAAGGAGCTCGTAAGTGATATCATCGTCAGGGGCATAGAAGCGAACCTCAAAAGCTTGAAGTTCATGTTTTTCCTTGAACATCTCAAGATCAATATGCTTGAAAGTAACCTTCTTCTTACCAACTGAAATGTTGCGTATCATGGGGACAGTTTCTTCTTCGTCTGCGGAATCAGAAGTAGGACTCAATTATGAAGCTTTCCTTTTAGAAGGAAGATTTTTAGACGGATCAGCTCTCGACATAGTACCCTTGGAGTACTTCCCTTTGAAAGAAACCGGGGGAGGAGGCGGCAAAGATTTATGCGGAGGCACTGAAGGAGGAGCCATTGAACGAAGGGGCGGAACATCCACTATTTTAGTACGAGGAGGAGGAGCCCGCGTACTCCTAGAGTCATCAAGAGGAGGATCCTGCGTACTCCTAGAATCTTCACGAGGATGAGAAGGGGCGCGGTTAACAGCATACCTAGATCCAGAAGGACCCTTCGGCACATCCCCTTTCTTAGTAGGCACAACCTTCGCACCGGAGGAAGATGAAACCCTATGGCCCCGAGGATCCGATTGCGAAGACTTGTAAGGACCTTCCCCAAGTGGAGATCTGTCAGAATCTCGACGCGGAGGGGATCTTGGCGGACTAGACGGCGGGGTTTGGTAAGGAGCCCGCGAACGATCAGATATATCTACAAGGAAACACAAAAACAGTTTAGAGAAGAATACGAGGAGATCACTAAAGATCAAAAAACCCATAATTGATGGTTCATCCGGATAAACATTAAAAACCCTAAGAACTAAAAAATACTCCATCCGACTCCAGGGATAATACTCAGATACAGACTCACAGACGTTGTAACAAAGAACAGGGGCAAGCATATATGCTTCGACATGTATGATCTTCATCGCAAAACCAATTGCTTCGACATGTATGATCTTCATCACAAAACCAAGAATACAGCAGCAGGAGACAAACGGGTAGATACATAGATAAATCAATGATGAACAACTAATGAAAAACCCCATACCTGTATAGAAGAGGACGACAAGCACCAACCACAGTCGAAGAAAGGAGGATCAGAGATATCAAAAGATACAGGGGCAACAACAATCGAGAGCGAAAAAAACAGAAAATTGAATGTTGTTATCTTCCTCACAAGAATGATGATAATAAATGACTAAAGAACAAGAATAGAAAACAAGAAGAGAATGAACACTGAAAAGAAGAGGATAAAAGTTTTTTTTCACATTCTCTTTCCTATTTATGAAGCTAGAGAAGACAATAACTGCTCCTCGTACCAAGGAGCAGATACGGGGAAAGTTAATGCAAAGTGGGAAACGTGTAGGACGACCTTTCTTCTTCAAAATTGCAAAATACGCCCAAGTTAGAAGAAGAGGGGCAAATTGTATGTACACCTTTCATCATCCACCACGTGTACAGAAAGAGACACGTGGAAGGCATGCAAAACAAGATATCAAAACATGATAGCAAGCATCTCATCAGAAGATGCCACCGGTCAGCAGATCTGAGGGTCAGGGATAGAGGATCACAGAGGTATGATGGCTCAGAGGAGCACCAGATAATACCCCTTGGGTGTTATCACACCCAATCCCGAGGAAGATCCCAGATCAACGGCCGAGAGGAAGTTTGGCTGACACAGATGTGACCAGACAAAGAGACACTTGTCTGACACGAGCAGACATCCATCTACCCGCATTAAATACCAAAGAGATATACACGTGTCAATCAGCTCGTGGAAGAGGCGAGGATAACCCTTCGTATTCAATCTCAGGCCGCAACATATGCCGAAGACCTCTGCGTAATAGGCACAAAGCACAAGAAGATAAGATTACAACGGCACCTCAGAAATGGGAGTCACGTTCCAACCCTATAAATACCCCTCTCCACTAAGAGAGAAGAGGTCGACCAATTGAGAGCAATTATAAGAGAATATAGGAGAGAGAAATAGGAAGAGCAAGTAATCCCCCTACTTCCGCAGACCTATGTATACTCTAAAGTCATTCGACTATCTTTGTAACCATTCAATACATAGTGAAACACCAACCCCGTGGATGTAGGCCTTAGTGCCGAACCACGTAAATCTGTCTTATTTACATTTCAACACCTTACATTCAGCGTTAAACTTCATATGCTTTACATTTGTACTTGATTCTTGGTTTATTCCTTTATACGAACATTATTTATGATAATATTCGACTAGACAATGATAAGTCCGAAGGCTTCGAGTCGATGAATCGGTATAATCATCCCCGTTACGCATACGACGTACAATTCTAGAATTAGGATGTATGGGAATATTGTTTGTGAACACGTGGATGGTTTCGTGATTTATGTGTTCACAAGGTCAGAATCACATCACCCAGTAAATATTTTGTACGAGCTTGCTAAAATGAGCCCATTATGTGGATACTTTCTGTGTTTCCATAGTTTGTATTTCATGAAATGTTGATATACATCCATTCTTAGCATCTCTGAGACACAATAAGTAGTTGCTTTGCACTGATGTTTTTTTTATTTTGTAGAGATCTATTCTGCGGAGGTTAGAGTTGTCACAGTAATCATCAGCTCAAAGATGACGATTCTTTTGTTTTTATCCATTGTCCCTTAATGAAAGGTTCACGCTGTATTTTATGCATATGAGCTTTGGTAAGAATTTACTCTGATCGATCTTGCCAAAATTGTCTTCTTTTATATGTTCTGTGGTATACCTATTATTTCTTAACTGCAAGAGTTTTCTCACCTGCTAAGATTACTCTTCCAGTTCCACGTGTCACTGAAGAAACATTGATGAGGTAATTGTTGGAGAAATTATGTATTAATTTGTAGCAAAGTAATTTTACATGTGGAATAATATTCAAATGTGGTTCTTTTATTCAATTTGATGTGCGTTCATTTTTAGAAAACCAGTCGTCCACAACAACAAATGTACATCTTATAAGACTTGATTAAAGCTGCAGCAAATGAGAATATTAATCAACTGCCTCCATTGTTTGTGGGTCAAGCCACATTACCCAATCAACACTCGACTATACACCAGCACAATTGATCTTAGAGGATGAAGTTGAATAGGTACTGGCACAATTGATTCAAGAGATATAATGGAGATAAATAGCTACGGATCTGTACTTGATATTTATTGAGATTTTTCACATTGTAAACTTAACCAAGTGTAACCCACTTCAAGATTTTACTTGGTTGGAGATGTATACAAAAACTAGCTGAACCAAGTCACCAACTAAGTAATCTGAAGCTTACTTTTCATAACCTATTCAATCTGTGTTTGAAATTATCAAGTATGTGTATTCAGCAGCATGATAATCTTAAACTTATGACTTTTGCAAGAAAAATCTCTTTTCCGTTGATAATCATTGTTATCAACAACAATTATGGGTCATAAGAAGAGCTCAGACTATTTGTTGATGCATTTTGGGACTGACATCAAGAGAGGCAGAGTTGCTAGGAGTATAACTATGACAGGGATGCATTTGTTTTTTGGTAGGAAAATCATAGAATAGAAAGCTAGAAAAGAGGCCACAGGAGCAGTCCCAAATACTTGCTAACTATTTAATCTAAAATAAGATAAGCAGGCATCTCTAAAGTAGTCGTAGATATGAAATCAGACCTGCCAATGTAGCAACTTCATATCGAAGATGGGATCAAGTCATCAGGAACTGAAGATGACAAACTCAATCTATGGAAGTGGCAATTTAACCTCACTGGCTGCAACTAGCAAACCTCAATTATATTCAGCAACATAAAATTCATTGGCGGTGATATCACCTTAGTAATTAGGAGTTTCATTGGCGGGGCGAGGCGAGGCGAACCCATATGACACCAAATCAAAAATGCATCGGGTCGGCCGGGGCAAGGCATAGCTGAGCCACTCCAAATAAAAAATGCACGAGGATGGGACGAGGCGCAGCCGAGCCACATCCAATCAAAAATACATCGGGGCGGGGCAAGGCGAAGCCAACCACACCAAATCAAAAATGCACCACGACAGGACAAGGCGAAGCCACATCACACCAAATCAAAAATATGGTTAAAAAAAAAGATGCCTAACAACTTAGTTGTTTAGGAATAAATAAAAGAAAAATGTGTGTGCTTATAGCTTTTTGACTGTAGGAAGCGAAGCCACATCACACCAAATCAAAAATATGGTTAAAAGAAAAAGATGCCTAACAACTTAGTTGTTTAGGAATAAATAAAAGAAAAATGTGTGTGCTTATAGCTTTTTGACTGTAGGAAGCGAAGCCACATCACACCAAATCAAAAATATGGTTAAAAGAAAAAGATGCCTAACAACTTAGTTGTTTAGGAATAAATAAAAGAAAAATGTGTGTGCTTATAGCTTTTTGACTGTAGGAACCTAGTAGGTGTGCTTTCTAGGCTTAACGAATAATTCGCGCTTTATACGGATCCGCGAATCATCCTGGACATCGGATTCGCCTGCTGGGCTGTTACTTTAGCCTAAGTATCTCACAAGCCCAACTATACTTCGCACCCAAAGATCAATATTCGTCTTTCATGGATTTTTGTGCATAAATAGGAGTGGAGAGACTCGAACCTTCGACCTATCGCTTGCCAAACTGTCCTTCAACCACTGCACCAGCCATCTTTTGGTGACACGTGTTGGTATATCCAATATTTATTACACGTTATATCATGAATCATGCCTCCACACTTCTATAACATATTATTTTATTAATTAATGTTTGCCGCATTTTCCACCAAACTCAAACCAGTAAAACGAATTATACACGTACATATTCCGTTCCGTATTAATGTCGAATCAGAAATCGGTGGCCGAATTTTTAACCGAATTTGACTTTTATGAATTCGTATAATACTCGTATGTGTCTCGTTCCGTACGTATGACGTATTCCGAATTGCTAACTAGGATAAAATCTAATTAATAAATGAATTTATCATCGCACCCTTTACTTTACTAACATTTACATAATAATAATAATCTATATTATCCCAATATTAAATCATGAAACCCTAATCTCTTCTTTTTTGCGCATCCACCATAGCCACCACCGTAAAATCCAACATCGACCATGAAAATATTAACACAATCCACAAAGCTTGAAAATCTCCATTAATCGGTATATGGCAATATTACGGTGAACCGTCTTCTTGTTCCTCTCGCAAAGTTGTTCGCCAAAGAGAAATTCATTATTCCTTCTTCTTCTCCTATATTTCCGACCATTTCACAGTGTTAATAGGTCAAAGAGAATTTCATAACTTCTTTCAATTTTCCCAAAATCCTTATATTGGAACTTGATTCCTTCAATTTTTTAGAACCCATTAACAATTGTAAGAGCTTCTCCAATGACATGTGTATGGAAATAAATGTCAAAATTCACCTAGGATGCACATCCATTTTTTAAAAAATCATTTTCCAACCCGGATATCATAAATCAATGTATGCATGACTTTAAGTAGAAAATGTCAAGGAAAATGTCTATTTTCCCACATTCCCCTTGACATTGTCTATCATCTTAATCAGTTTTCTTAAATTAAAAATATATTTTATTTACTAAAATTAATTCTAATATAATAAATAATCATTGGATCTAATAAAATCTTAAAATTACTAAACATAAAATTTATATTTAATAAAAAAATGACCACAAACAACACCATTAGACATGAATAAATTAGACATGAATAAATGTGGCCACAGCAACCATCGGAGAAGCTCTAAGAAACCCTTCAACAAACAATTTGTTCTTCACTGTCGTCTTCCATCTCATTTTTTCCTGTCCTGCAAATCAAAAGTTTGACACAGATTCATGGTTATCGATATTCAAAACATGAACCACAGACTCAACAAAACCCAATGTACTCTAAACAACCTAAATCAGCAGCAACACTTTACACTTCTTTAAATTGATGCTCAAATTAAAAACCCCAAATCAAATTGATGGTCAAATCAAAACTCCCGAATCCAATCAATCTGACTAAAACACCTCAAATCTCGCCAAAAATCAACCTCACATCTCTTTATCTATCTTTGATCTAACGGTTTGATTATAATGTTGTGCTGTTTTACAGGGTATCGAATTGATTTGCTGGAGGTAAGAGCAAGAGAAGAAAAAATAAACAACACTCAAATCTCAAATTAGATTTATAATGATGGGTTTGTGTTGGATTTGATAAAAACAGCAGCCAAATCTCAAATTTGGATTTGATATTTTCTTTTTTTGGTTTTGTGGGGTGTATGTGTTCTGTTTGTTAATAGGGAAAGAAGATTGGGTGTGAAACTATATTGCGGAGACGGAGGAAGAAGAAGAAGTGGAGTAGAGAAATTAGTTTTTTTTTTCCCGATCAGTGAACGTTTGATCTCAACGTAGTCTATATGCTTTTTTTGTTAAAGCTGTTGGATCATTGGGCATTTCAAGGGTACATTTGTAATATAGTTTTTATGCGAGCAATCATATCATTTTCTGATGGATTTCTCAATCAATCTTTTTTCGGTGAGATGTGCTTTTTTTCTAGCTGTTCCTATCATCTTTTAATTCTGCAGTTTGGGTATCATAAGATTTGGAACTTAAGTTAGACCGATGAATTGATGTCATGCATCGATGAATTGATGTCATGTGGATGCAGAGGAAGAATTTTGTTGTTCTTTCTAGCTGTGTTGTAATGCTTTGATTAGTCTTTCAATGTTTTGTTTTTGTTTTTGGGCTCCATGATAGTGTTATAGCTAGCTCTTAAGCTTGGTCGCTGTAGGGTTTTCCGATAGCCTTCCCCTGGCCGTCGTTGTTGAAGAATCCTACCGCCTTCTTCCATTTTTTAGGTTTCACACCTGTTTTTTTTTATGTCGGTGTAGTATCATAAAATAAAAGATTAAAATAAAATTTAAAAAGTCTGACGAAGTGTACTGTGTAGTGTGTGTGAAGCTTCTCTTATAAGCTTGGTAGCCACGTATTTGCACTGTGTTGTAAGCTTCTCTTTTAAGCTTGGTAGCCACGTATTTGGTTGTTTTGAAAATTAGTGCAATCCAGAGGTACTGTTTGGTAGCCAGGTATTTGGATGTTTTGAAAATTATTGCAGTCCACTTTAGTTTCTTTTCATCGGTTTCAACTATTTAATGGTAAGCTTATCTTTAAGCTTGTTTCATTACAGTTCGTGCCATCTGCTATCATTATGCTTTGATTAATTGGTTCAAGTGCATCGTATTTACCTTACCGAGTTTGTATTATTACAAAAAAAAAAAAAAAACAAAAAACAAAAAAAAAACTAATAATTAAAAAAAATGTGTTGTATGAGGTTATCTTACCCGTATCGGTCCATCTGCCCGTTGATATTGCCCCGATAATTTGTGTTTGTTCTACCCATTACCCATATTGATTTATGGCTGCTCTCTTGGTTCCTATCGGACTAGTCCAACCATAACACAGGTATGGCAACTCTTTTTTCTATTACAAGCAATTACCTACTCGTTTACAGGTGCTGTCAGTTGACTCGTATTAGCTTAGATCACTCAGTCTCTAGTTTTTTTGCAGTTTTTCCAACCCAGTATAAGTATTGCATGCTTTAACCTCTCTGTTGTTACAGTTTGTTAGTGTCAAAGTTAGCCTGTACTATAAGTTGTGTGTATTGGGTCCTCTCCGGCGTTACAGAGTGCTCTTGGGTGTGTTTAAGTCTTCTTCAGTGCATTTCAGGGTGTTTTTTCTACAAATTTCACTAATTCCTAATATAGTGTCTTTCCTATTCAGTCCGTTTCACTAATTACCGCTAATTCCCAATACGGTGTCTTAATTTTTAATCATATGAACTCCAACCAACAGTACAAACTTCCAACTCTGTCTTTTGAATTAGGATTGTTTTTTTTTGCATCTATCTCTGTCTGCTTTTAACTGTTACTTCTTACACTCATCCACCTATTCCCGGATTTCTCATTTCGTAAAACATGTCTATTATCGCATGGAATTGTCAAGGTTTAAATCAGCCTCCAGCTTTTCAACACCTTATGGGAATTGTTTCTACGTACAAACCAGCCATACTGTTTCTATCTGAAACTTTGGCCAGTGACTTTCAAATGATGCGAAAGGCGCAAACTCTGCAATATCCAAATCACTGCATGTCCCTAAAATCGGTAGAAGAGGAGGCTTATGTCTACTGTGGACAAATGAAGTCAACATCCAAGTCATCCTGAAGTCCCAAAGTTACATTCGTGTTCTTGTCACCCCTGCCGCTCCATCCCAACCTTGGTTATGCACATGTATATATGACCCACCACATCCGGACCCCAAGGAAAAACCTATGGGAAGATTTTCCAACAATTTTTCTTAATACTACTCCACCTTGGCTGCTACTAGGAGATTTCAACGAAGTTCTGGACCAATCAGAAAAAAAGGGGGCAGACCGGTAACGTATGCACAAACACAACCGTTTCTCAATTTAATCGATCAGATGGGCTATATTGATTTAGGTTTCAGAGGAGACCTGTTCACCTGGACAAACAACCAGCAAGGTCAAGACAACATTCAACAAAGACTTGATAGAGCGATAGCAAATCATCATTGGAGAACAACCAACCCCCGTGCAAGAATCACACACCTGCCGTGAATAGCCTCAGATCATGCTACTATCCTGCTTCAAACGAAAGTCTTGGACTAGAAAGGTAGTAAAAGTTATAAATTTGAGCATCTTTGGCTATCCCACCCGTAACTTCATCAAGTGGTTACCTCATCTTGGGATAAACTACAAGACTCAGATCCACCTTTGAACCTACAGCTCAAACTCATCTCGACCAGTGAGACTTTAATAGAATGGAATAAGATTAATTTTGGGCATCTACCCACTTCAATCAAAAAATCAACCGCGAAAATTAAGGATTCCTAGCATCAATGTGCAACGCAAACTGGAGCTGCATTGGAAAACTGGATTCATCTAGAAAAGCAACTACGAAGTGAGCACCTGAAGTTGTTAGATTGCCATTCAACCTACTGGCAGCAGCGATCCAGAATACAATGGCTTCAGTCAGGCGACCGTAACACCATATTCTTCCATACCAATGCCACAATTCATAGAAGTTGCAATAATATACAACAAATTCTGGATCATCAAAACAATTGGATTACCGACAAGGAAGAAATTATCAAGATCATGCTTGAACACTTCACAGACCAGTACACAGCTCCAAACACAGTTATTGATGAAAACCTGTTCCAGGCAATAACACCAAGGTTAACCCATCGACAATGTGAAAATCTAACAGCGGAAGTCACTAAGGCTGCACATACTCCGGTGCGGACCGGTTCTCTTATGGAACCGGTGTCTGTACTTGGTGTTGACCGGTACCTCTTTTTGAGTACCGGTACCTGTACTTGTACCTGGTGTTGTACCTGTAACGCCGGTACCGGTCCGGTACAAGACCGGTACCGGTTTTTTTACCCGGAAAATGTTACAAATTAATACTAAGTATAAGTTATACAACATTTCCATATGATCAATGTATCCAAAATAAGTTCAGGTTGCATACATACTTAAGCTCAACATTTCCATAACTTCAAAACAACAATCAAAAATAAGTTCAGTTTGCTAAAGAGCAAAAAACAACATTTCCACAACCATAAGTCTGTCTACGGCAAGTCGACAAGAAATGAAATGTGATCATTGCAAACAAAAATGGATGGTTGCAAAGCATGCACTTGCAATTTCCAATCCTAGCCTGCATTCATTTCCATAAATAAACTTCAAGCTTTTAGGAATGGTAACACAGTAAGAGTGTAAGACTAGTTCCCAATAAGAAAAATGAGAAAAATGGGAAGCAAGTTAGAAAATTTACAAGTAGCATGGTTCATATCACTACCAATAGGTCCAATACATAACACAGTAAGAGACTAAGAGTGTAAGACTAGTTCCCAAGTACCAACTAACATTAACATTCTTATAATAGAACTATCCCTGTGTAAAATCTAACACAATTTCTAAAACACCACTGACCACTCTCAAATTACACTATACTCTTATAATAGAACTATCCCTGTGTACCAACTAACATTAACATTCAGAAATTACACTATACGCTCCTTCTCAGCATCAGTGTACTAATCTAGTTCTTAACACACCACTGACCACTCTCAAATCCACCCAAGATTCTTTACCCTTTTATAAAATTTTCTTGATATTTCAAATTCTATAAACCCAGTTACCCAGAATACAAGCATTAACCTAACACAATTGAGAAATTTTTATCAAATAAATGACATCCCATAAGAATTTAAGCATAAAAGAGCAATTTTTATCAAATAACAACTACAATTGCAACTCACCGTATTTATAGCCATAAAAGAGCAATCTTTATCTTCCATGTAATTCTAAGTTCTAACCCAACACACACAGCAGTGTCAATTTATGACACTGAACATTTAACTTTGATTGAAATAAGATCAAATCATAGAGGAAGAATAGAAAGAACGATATACCTTCACTTCTTCACGCCACTGAACATACAGATCAAATCACAATTCTGTAAACAAGTAAAAACCCTAAATCAATCTAAAATCAAACCCTAAATCAATATACAATCAAACAATTCGAACAATACTGACCTGATAGAGATGGTGGTGATACACTGATAGTGATTTTCAATCTAAATGATTCAAACCCTAAGAGAAGATCAAAAAAATCGAGCATGCAGCCTGCCGCCTTCGCTGAGAAAGTGAGAAAAAGAAAAGAAGAAGAAAAAATGAAGAATGCTGAATGCTTCTTCTGTTTTCTTTTTCTCGACATATTATGTCTTGGACGGCTAGGATTAAAACTCTATACAGATCTTGACGGCTAATAATAACCGGTACATATGGTCCGGTTCAAGTCCGGTTCTCTCTAAGAACCGGTGTCTGTACCGGTCTAGACCGGTTCTCAAATTTCAAAACCGGTGTCTGTCCCGGTAAAGCCGGTTCCGGTCCGGTACCGGTCCGGTATCACCGGTTCTACTCCGGTCCAGGTCGTTTAGACCGGTTCTTGTGCAGCCCTAGAAGTCACCACTGAAGAGATCAAACATTCGCTTTTCTCCATAGGATCGGACCGCGCTCTGGGACCGGATGGATTCACCAGTAAGTTTTTTAGAGTTTTCTGGGAAACAACCCAACCACAACTTATTGCTATGGTACGAAGTTTCTTTGAGTTTTTTTAGCATTCACCCTCTCATGAATCACACTAACATCACCCCAATCCCAATATTCGAACATCCCTCAAAACCATCTCAATTTAGACCGATAGGATTATGTAATGTAACCTACAAAATCATCTCAAAGATAATAGTCAATCGCATTCGACCTCTACTTCCATTCTTGATAAGCCTATACCAAAGTGCCTTTGTGCCTCAACGATCCATTCATGATAATATAGCTATCGCAGCTGAACTTTTTCACCACATCAGAACATCTTACCGTACGAAAGATCCTAAAATAACTCTAAAACTAGGCATTCAAATGGCTTATGACTCCTTGGAATGGGGTTTCATCAAACATGCTTTCACCAGCCTAGGATTCCCTCCCAACTTCGTGGATAATATTATGCTATGCATATCTACAGTAACCTACTCGATCAATATCAACGGCACACCGCATGGTTACATCATATCAACTAGAGAAATTAAGCAAGGAGACCCTCCCTCTTCTTATATCTTCATCATTTGCGCGGAAATACTCTCCACCAATTTGGGAATTATCGAAGCACAAAATAAGATAGAGGGGCTCCGCATTTCTCAAAAATCTCCACCAATTTTGCACCTTATGTACGCGGATGATCTGTTGATAACATATAAAGCAACTCCAGATGGCACCAATCACCTAAAACTTCTGCTGCAGGCTTACGATAGATCGGCGGGTCAGCACATCAACGACTCTAAATCCACACTAATTCATTACCCAAGGCTAGAACAACCTCACATAGATAAGTTAACACAAGATTTCAATATGCCAACAACATCAATACCCCCCACCTATTTAGGAGTGCAATTTAAGCATGGTAGATCCTCGAGCCAAATACATGCACCTCTGCTTCAACGGCTGGCACGCAAGGCAAAAGGTTGATGACCAAATGACTCAACCAATCGGGGAGATTTGAGCTCATAAAATCATCGCTAACCCCCACTGCCAATCACTTCATGCAAACCCAACTCCTTCCTTCACATGTCCACCAAAAAATGGATCGTATCACGACAAACTTCTTCTGGGGTCACGATTCTTGAATCAGGAAACTCCACCCGCTGGGAAAAGACAAGCTACACGAAACAAATCACAAGGAGGGCTCGGTATCCGAAGTAGTAAGGAGCACAACAAAGCTCTACTCATGAAACGAGTTTGGCACATTCATCAAAACCCTAACTCTATCTTGGCCAGGCTATACAATGGAAAATACCTAGACCAAAAACCCATTTTCGAAGACATTCCTCCGCTACCGTCTTCCACAATCCCTCAATGGAGACAAATGGCCTCACTCATACCATTGTTCAAGCAACACCTCTTCCACCAAATAGTAAATGGAACACACACCCCTATACAAGCAAATTGGATACCCCAATTTGAAAATACCATCAACCCAGCGTCTTGTTATCCAATACAATCAGTAGCCGACATCATCGACCCATCGACCGGGAACTGGGATCATAAAAGATTAGGGCTACTACCCAACCCCATAATTCAGCGAATCATTAACATCCACATCCCCTAGCACAATCAACCCGACAGGATCATCTGGCCTTTTACCAAAAGCGGACAATATACTACTGCCTCAGGATACAACTGCCTCATTAGCACTGCTTCACAAGCTCACCAAAGCACCCCCCCTCCCGACATCCAAATTCATTTGGACACTCCCATGTCCCCCAAAAGTTCAGCTTTTTTCGTGAAATCAATTAATGAGGGTTTAGCAACCCTCAACATTCTCCATCGCATTCATCTAACCAACTCCAACCTATGCCCTCAGTGCAGTTCTAATCCCGAAAAAGCTAGTCACATCCTCCTACATTGTCGGACAACTATAGATTCTTGGAACCTCTTACTAAACCACTTAGGAAACTTTCACGTCGCTTTGCAAGGCATACCTGTTTCACCGTCCCACCAAACAACCATATCTGAAATCCTTCAAACAAAAGTGCCAGCACCGATAATCACAACCTTCTGCTTCCTTTTTTGGGCGTTATGGTTAACCAGGAATGATGTGATGTACCGCCAACAACAACAAAATACGATAAATGTAATGCAAATGGCCATCAACATCCAACAAGAATAATCTTGGGCCCAGACACACCTTCCACCGGTGCTCCCTGGAATGTAACAATATGTAAACCCGACACAAAAAACAGTAACAACTTCAGTCGTCTTTGTAGGATGGATCAAGTCTCAATCAGAATGGATCAAAATCAATACGTACGACGCAGCAAGAGGAAGCCACGAAATAGCGGGAGCAGGTATTATTTGTAGAAATGATGAAACCAACACTATCCTAGAAATAACACAACCTCTAGGAATCACCACAGCTCTTGCAGCGGAGACATGGGCCATGCACATAACCTCCAAAACGGCGACGAAACGAGGATGAGAAAAAGTCCATTTTGAAACGTATTCGGAAAATTTAATGAGATTTCTAACCTCGGATACCCCACCCTCTTGGTATATATCTGATCTGATTGCAGAAATCAAGCATAGGCTCACCAAAATCCAACAATGTACCGTTACCCACGTCTACAGAGAAGCAAATCAGGCGGCAGATGGCTTATCAAGCCGAGCGGCAGATGATTGCTCTATAGGGAGACTCACGAAGACAATTTGGGAACATACGATTCCTCAGTTTATCAATTCTATTGTAATATCAGACTCTATGGGTACCAAGTACCCTCGTGTAATCTCAGTCTAATGCTAATAAATTCATGCTTCAAAAAAAAAAAAAAAAAACGTCGGATCCAGGTACCAAACACTAACATTGGACAAATGTTAGATCAAAGTCTAGTGTTGGTCAAAATCTGAGTATTAAACACCAATTATCCCACTAGATTTTCCAACAGTAGTACACCTGGTGGTGGAAAACATATCGATGTGCGGCTTCATACGATTTCGGGAATGTCAAACCTTATTTATGTATGCAGGTAGTATATAATTCACATATGTTTTGCCCATTTTCTCATTTTTGGTATTGCATTCAATGACTTTCATTTATATTTCTCATTATAATGACTTGTTATACTTGTTTAACTTAGCAGTTGAGCAAATTAACAGTAAAATCTTATATAGCTTAAACCCTTCAGCAACTCTAAAATGGGGAGAGATTTATGTTCGACTAAGATCGAAGTTGGCGGTGGAAGGAGCAAGGCAGCAAGCAATTGGTCATTACTACTAGTCATCTCGAAAGCCCTTGTCCTTCCCCACCAACCCCACCAACATGGACTCAGATGTACAACAAAGAGCGCGTATCCCAGGCAAACACCAATATATACAGTCTGCGTAACACTGATGGTTAGGATATTGGAATGGGTTATGCTTCCCCTTGTGTTGCATAGGTATGCTTGGTCAAATACAGGAAACCTTGTCGAGTTTAATGTACTATATTACGTAAAAATGGTGCACACCGCAATTTATAATGTTCTATTCATTCCCAAAAACTAAACACAATACTTAAATGATGAGTATACACAGTTTATATTTACTACCCGTTTAATTTTAGACGATCGAAGGGGTCTTAAGTATGTTTTTTTCCTAAGATAATCTGGTAGTTGTACGACTAAAATTTTAAAACATCTAATAGGATTCATCTTTTTTTTTTCCTTTGTACAACAAACAAATTAGTGCAGAACTAATCACGTTTTTCTTTTCATTGCGACTTCAGGAATAAAGACCCTTATGTACATAGAATTATTGATTTAGGCACGGATACTACGAGCACAATCCTAATTTCCAATCGCCTCCTACATCTATTAAGTTGGAGTACATATGTTTCCGAACAATAATATACTCTTTCAGAGGAACTTAGAAAAATTCACTCAATGTTTTTATACTACCGACTGAGTTGGGTACCTAGTTTAATTTATAAGACCCTCAAAGCCAGTTACCCATTATAATTTATAGTACTGTGAAAAATAAAGTACCCACTGAAATTTATATGACCGTGTTAGCGAAGTACTCAACTTATTTTATAGGACCATTTGAAAGACAATGTACACCATTTTGCTTATAAAAGTGAAGCAATTTAGGGGCCTTGCGAAACGGAACATGAACTGCCACCATAGGGTATTTCAACTTTGATACAGCATATGGTATTTCCCTATAAATCTCATTGAGAGAAAAATCTCTGCATGACGAATTGATACTCAGATCAATACAAGGATGAAAATGCGAAATCGAGAAGTAGATGTCTCACCACCCCAAAACCAAACAATACTTACAAGGTTTACCTCATCCGGAATTTGTACTGAACGATGGTTCCGTCTCAAGTCATCTCGGTAGGTCTCCGCAAGCTTGCATAAGATGAAGACTAGATGGTTTTTGCAGCAGTGAGGGGCTGACGAAGAAACAAACGCAGAGATACCTGCTGTTGCATCCTTCCCATCTTTGTTCCCACCAAAGATTGGTGTTAATTTTTTTTTACCAGAGTCGAGTGAATTTGATCTAAAAGAGGCAAAAGAATTGCAGTTAAGCTCTTTATTTCTTGTGCCAGCAAGTCACTACTGTCTTTCTGATCTTGATCTGCTATCAGCAAGTTAATGAAGAAGGTTTTCCTTTCTGGTACTAGCGTGAGAGATACCTGTTATGCAACAAATTTGATTGAATATGCGCACACTAGATTTCAAATCTCAATGGGAGGTTAAATTATTGACACCAGGACAAGTTAACTAATGAAAATCTGAAACAAGGTGGCATAATATTCTGTACTCTATACGCAGCTGAAGAAATCCATGTTGGAAAACGATTAATAAAATATGATTTTTAAAGTTTTAATAAAAATTATAATTTATTGTTTTCTTTTGTGAATGAAAAACATATTAGTCCCTTGGGAATTATCGTGTTCGTGGTCAAAGTATAAACGAAGATTATGACATGAAATTGGAAAGGGACATGGATACCAGGAGCCTGTGGATGAACACAAGTCTTCCAAAGATGACAAAGGCGATAATATCAAACAACTCTAAGTGTAGTCTTCAGAAGAAAGGTATGTTTCGTAAAACTGAATCCGATATTACTTTAATTAAGGGTGATTGTTATGTTTGTAAAATTCCTGGCCACGCGGCAGTAAATTGTAGACAACATAAAAACATTAATAAGTAGAAAGTTAATGTAATTTAGTTTAAACAAACTAGAACGAGTTCAATGGCATGGTGTCGGAAGTTATTTTAATAACCAATGTGAGAGACCAGTAGGTGGACTCTGGAGCCACCAAGAATGTTTGTTGAAACAGAGACCTGTTCACCTCCTATATGAGGATAGGGGATGTCGAGAAACTCTTTTTGAGTAACTCATCTGCAATAGAGGTTTCATAAAAGGAAAAGGTCGAGCAGAAGCTCATATATGTAATATTCTCACATTGAATGAAGTTTTCATGTTCCGAGCATATGCGAGAATCTTGTATCTTGTTCCGTTGTAGATGGAAAAAGATTTAAGATCTTAATTGAATCTGGAAAACTTGTTGTAACTAGGCAATGATTTTTTAAGAAAGAGTTATAGGACTTTGGGTCTATATAAGCTTAACGGAAAAACCGATGATGTGAACATAGTTGATTCTTGTGCTTTCTTTGTGTGATTGATTGTTTTACGTGGTAGACTTGGAACCGTAAACTTATAAGTCAATACTTAACTGGATACCATAGGCTGCGTACCCAAATTTAGTTTAGATTTTGAACACAAAAGTGAAATCTGTGAAGAATCAAAATATGCTATAAAACCTTTTAGCACAAATGTTCAGAGTAATTCTAAGACTTTAGAATTAATTCAGTTAGGCCTAGTTGACATGAGTTCAACCCAAAACCACTGTGGTAAAAGATGGTTTATAACTTCCCCAGATGATTGTACGAGGTTCTATCTTGTATACTTGCTTAGGGATAAGGATGATGCCTTAGAAGCCTTAAGATGTATAAACTTGAAGTTGGAAACCAATTAGAATCCTTTAACATAACAAACGTATCCTTAAGGAGATGATAATTTCCATGTTGATTAGTTCAGGATTACCTGCGGCCTTGTGGGGGGAGGCAGTCCTCTTAACTAGTATATCCTGAATAGAGTACCCTTTTAAGGATCAGATGAAACTCCATATGATTTATGGAAAGGTAGATGACCTTCTTATGAATGCGCCAAAGTGTGGGGGTGTTTGACTAAGATTGTAATTCCTCTTCTTAAAAGAACTAGATTGAAACCAAAAATGTTGATTGTGTCTTCATATAGGGTATGCTGAGTATACTTCTACATATAGATTTTTGGTTGTGTGTTCTGATTTTTTCTGACTTCGGTGTGAATATTATAACAGAATCTAGGGATGCTGAGTTCTTTGAACATGTTTATTCTAAACCTGTACCTCATTAGAGATGTGTTGTTTATCCCCTAGATTTATTTTCAAATAGTCAGAACTTATATTAAAGGAAGATGAAGTTAATGTTGATCCTAAGAGAAGTAAAACAATTAGACTTGAGACATCTTATGAAACCGACTTCGTAACATGCCTAGCTTAGTCTGAGCTCCAGACTTGTAAAGAAGCCTTGATATGTACTGAAACCCCATTGTGGTAAGAAACTTCATTTAATGAAATGGACTCAGTCCGTCGGAACCAGACATGGGAGCTTGCTAGTTTACCTCCAGGGAGTAAGACCATGGGATGTAAATGAGTCTTTAAGAGGAAACGATAGGTAGATGGAACTGTGGAAAAATATTAAGCTAAGTTGGTAGCTAAAGGCTATAAACTAAAAGAAGGTGTAGATTTCCTTGATTATTATTCACTTGTGACGAGAATTACTTCTGTTGAGATGCTAATTGATATTGCTTCCATAAACAACTTGGAGATACATCAAATGGATGTTAAGACAACTTTTCTAAAACCGTGAATTAGATAAAGAAATTTACATAGACCAACCTGAGGAATTTGTAGTGAAAGGTTATGAAGACAAAGTTTGTAAATTGAACGAATCTTTGTATGGTTTTCAAATAAGCACGTAAACAATGACATGGAAAATTTGATCATGTGTTAATGTGTAGTGGATTTAAGTTAATGAATATTACAAGTGTATTTACAAGTAACTTGTTAAGGATGCCTGTGTGATTGTATGCTTGTATGTTGATGATATGCTTATACTTGATACAAACATAGATGTGATTAGTTCCACTAAAAACATGCACTGAATGAGAACGTTGACTAGAAAGACTTAGGCTCTTTTGATGTAATCTTAGGGATGAGGATTAGAAGATAATCAAAATATTATAGTCTTAATCGTTCTCAGTATGTTGAATTTGTGCTTATGAGATACAATCAGTCTGATTGTAAGCCCGCGTGTACTCAATACGATTCTTCTTGTAGACTCGAGAAAAATAAGGGTAATGGAGTATCTTAACTTGAATACTCAAGAGTTATAGGATGTCTGATGAATTTATTGAACTGTAAGAGTCCAGACATTGCATATATTGTGAGTAAGTTAAGTATATATACTTGAACAGAACAAGAGCATTGGGATGCACACTTAGTAGAGTATTATGGTATCTAAAATACTTTATGACCTTTTGTTTGATTTATGAAGGTATCTTGTTGTCCATGAGGGACTTTATGATGCGAACTGGATAGTTGACTCAGAGGAGTCTAAGTCTACGAGTGGATATGTTTTCACTCTAGCAGGAGGTTTTATTTTTGGAAGATTTCGAAACATACTTATATTACTCAATTCATTATGGAATCTAAGAGTATTGCGTTAGATAAAGCACGAGAGGGGGCCGAGTTCCTAAGATGTTTTTTTTAGAAGACATTCCTCTCTGGCATAGGCATGTGCCAGCTATATCTATACATCGTGTTAGCCAAGCTATAATAGCTAAAGCTAAAAATAACTAATCTCAATTGGCGTTATTTTCATTGATTGGATAAAGTCCAAGGAGAATATCACACAACCTTTGATGAAAGGTTTGTACAAAGAGATAGTTAAAAATGCATCGAGGGGATGAAGCTTTAAGCTCATAAATTAAACTTTCCATGAAGAATACTCAACCTTGCTGACTGGAGATCCCAAGATCAAGGTTTCGAATGAGACAACTAATTTGTGGTGGATAAAGGTAAACACTATCAGAGAATCTCATTCTCTGTCCCTCCCCTATGGTGTAGACGTGATAGTGTGACTGCATGTGAAGGATGAATTTTAAGAATTCTTAATGAGTTCTATAGTTTTAATTTAAGTTGAAGTGGGGTGTAAAAATAACACTCTTTATGGAAACTCACCTATCTGAATGAGGAAGTGAGGCCGCTTCCTATGAGAATATGAGCTTTGATTCTCTAGAGCATTCTGAGAAACATGATATGTCCAGGGCCAAATTGGACAAAACGACACGAGCTTGCTAGCACCCTTGGAGATATCATCCGTGGTCGTTATCGCGAATTACATCATACGCTAGCAGTTCAAGACATAGTTCACTATCTCTAGCAAGTAATTCCGGTAATATCTCACTAAGCAAAGGTTCAAGACCTCATGGACACCTCTGCCTAAAATGGTATCTCATGCGCTTTTTATGTGATTTTCGTTTTGACGGTTTTGGTATTACTGGAACTTAGGACCTAAGGGTCACTAAGGGTTCACTAGTTCATGCTTTTCACTTTGGTGAAAGGAGCCTTTAGTCTTACTTGTGAGGAACTAACGATGAAATCTCTCTATACTATATGATTTTTGCAATTCATAGTATGACCCTGGGGTCAACACACTGTTGTGTGAAGGAGATGACGTTGGAATGGCTAGTATGACTTCAACATGCACGATCTGTCTGTCTTTTCAGTCAATTCGGGTCGTGAGATTGGGTTGTTGATTTACCAAGATCTATCTGTGTTTTCGTGTTTTATTGAGTTTTCATTCATGTGGGGGATTGTTGGAAAACGATTAATTATATGATTTTTAAAGTTTTAATAAAAATTATAATTTATTGTTTTCTTTTGTGAATGAAAAACTTATTAGTCCCATACCGTGGAGTTGTTTTAAGAGACTATATAAGCTTTTAGTCCCACATCGGGGAGTTCATCTTTTTAAGTTGTATTATTCCACTATATAAACAAATTCACTACTTTTGTAAAATCTATGGGAAAGGGGTTGCTCTATATTTTAGAGGGACCCCCAAGGGAAAAATATTTTATATTGTTTTCTTATGCGTTCGCGATTTTCCTTAATGGTTTTTTCGGAGTTGTCAAGCTCAAGTTGAGCATCTACTACATATGCTAGTAGTAGGTGTAGTAGGGTGTTTTATCCTGGAGATATCCGTCTTGTGAGGGCTATAACATCACTCTTGAGTGTAGCCGGGCGCTAATGTCTTAAGAGAAACGTGTTGAACACGTGACTCACTCTGTTTTTTCCAAAGTTTTGCCTTGTTGCTGTTGCGGAGATCCGGAGAGCTCGTTCATATCATCAAATCGATCATTTCCATTATAAAGGGGATAAGTATCAATAACTTTTGTTTATTTGATTTTTCCTTGTTTTTGATTATTGCGCCCAACAATCCATCCATGCCACGGTCTCAACGATATGTTGTAGGGTTCCTCTATAGCTTGTTTCATGCTTTGCCCGCCTTGATCCTTGACTAATTTGTCTAACAAAGCTACGGCAAAGTCCAACGACCTATCAATTCCAAGAAAAAACAACATAATAAATGGATGATCGAATCATGTACCATAAACGTGGGTGAGAAGTGTTAAGTAAAAAAAAAAAGAATTAAATTTTGGGGCTGAAACGCTAGCGGCTCTTCCCGTACTAGCGGCAACCTACGTACTCAATTCATATCTGTGAATTGTGATGGTCGTGCATGCAAATAAATTTTTTTAATGGTCCAAATATCTACCCCTTTTATTGGCATGTCAATGCCCAGTGCACATTACCAGCTAGAACTTTGCCGTAGCTTTGTTAGACAAATTAGTGAAGGATCAAGGCAGTAGACAACTGTCCAATAATCTGGTCGTTGCACAAGAATTTGTACAATCTATAAAAACAAAAGGCACAAGAGTATAAATGCCTAAGGCATTTGAACCATGGGATGGAAATTCCTCCTCGGAATTCTGAAAACATAATTTGGCTCAATGAAAGACGATGTCCAATGGAAGACAAAGTATATGCAAACATAACAGTTTTAGACTGGTGAGTGTGTGAACACATAAATCACGACGGCATCCATGTGTCCACAAACAATAATCGCATCATAAATAAGGGGCGATACACATAATATGATGGTTATTAATAGCATAGATACGATGACTCATCGATTCAGAGTCTTCGGACTCGTCATTGTCTAGTCGGAATAGAGTTAGATCATTCATCCTATAGGATCACTAAGCAAGACAAAGCTAGATTGAAGTAATAAAACATAAATATGGTACTGAAATGTAAATAACACAGAGATGTACGTGGTTCAGCACTAAGGCCTACATCCACGGGGTATTGAGTTTCATTATGTGTTGAAGAGTTACAAATGTAGCCGATTGGCTTTAAGTGAAATACGATGACTGAGGAAATGGAAAACATACTTGCTCTTCCTCTCTCTCTCCTAGTTCTCTCTTTTATATTACAAATCGGTCACCCCTTCTCTCTTAGTGGAGAAGGGTATTTATAGGAAAATATGCGGGGTCCCTTGTCAAAGACCGTTGAAACCTTATCTTCTTGTTCTCTGTGTCAATCCCGCTGGTACATTCGTTCCGAACTGGTGCCCTCAACGACTGTTGTTGATACCGCTGGATCGATGCCTTCTCTTCCTCAGATAACTTGACACGTATCCTATGGTTAAGGCATTTAATGTGGGTGGCTGGGTCGTCTGCATGCGACAGTCAGCTGTCTGCAGGCCCTATCACCCCCGTGTCAGTTTGTTTAATCCCCACCGTCGATTTCGGGATCTCCTCGAGATCGGGTAAAGCAAACTTTAGGGCATTCTTCCCTACTTCTCGGGGGTTCGTAACTTCAGTGCCCCTTGATATAGTGATCCGCATGCCTTCCACGTGTAGATATTTTAACACGTGTCGAGAGATGGATTATGTGTATACAATTTGTCTCTTTTCTTCTAATTGTGGGGTTTAGTCAAAGTTAGAAGATAATTGTCGTCATAATCTTCCCATCTCTCTTCAATAACTTCTCCTGGATTTTAGGGCACGTTCCCCACGTCCTTGCAATAACTTCTTCTCGATTCGTGGGTTGGTTTCAATACTCCTGGTGCTATAAAAGGGGGGAGAGAATGTTAATTTTGACATAAATTCACATTCTCTCCCTTTCTCCTGCCAGTCTTTAACTCCCGACTCTTCATCATCTTCTTCTATTCTTTCCTTTTGTTCTCTAGTTCTTTACTGCTGGTGTTGCTAGAGACAGAATATCCTAGGATCTTCCAAAGTTTTGTCTGCTTGTCGTTGTTTTCATCACTCGCCTCCGTAGGATTGAAACGCAGGTACAGGGTTTTATCCTTTTCTTTCAATTGTGTTTGTCTTGCTTTTCTGCTGCTGTGTTCTTGGTTTTGTGATGAAGAACAAATATATGAAAGTATATATACTTTCCCATGTTCTTCATCACTAAACCTACAAACTTCTCGCTCTTTGAACTTATTTCTTATGTTTGTAACCAGTCTAGGGTTCTCCGCTGGATGTTTTCTTTTAGGGTTTTCAAATGATGTTCATGATGAGTTTACAAAACCTGCAAAGTTCATTTTTTGATTCTTATGGTTTCTTTCGTTTTGACCTTCGTGTTGTTTCTGTGCCCCTTTGTAGACATGGACGATCATCACCGGGCTCCCTACCAGACTCCGCCGCCGATCCCTCATAGGACTCCTCCTAGGGACCCAGATATATCTCCGCCCGGAGGAGGTCCAGCTAGGTCTTTGCATCCATATCTTCGCTCCCAGAGGACCTCTTCTGCCCCAAGTTCTAGAACTCCTTCGGTTAAGAAGGGGGATCAAGCGAGGGGCCATCAAGGGTCAAGGTACGGTGTTAGTCGTCCAGTGGATACCCAACGGGCCGGGTCTACAGCAGCGCCACCTACTTCTCATCATCCCGCTGAGCCTCCCCTGAATATCCAACCTCTTCGCTCAGTTGTTCCTGATACGATGCCTCCCCCTCCCCCGGCCATTCCGATGAGATGGAAGACCATTAAAGGCGGTGCTTCAAAGATTGGTACGTTCAAGAACCCGCCTTTCAAGAGAAAAGCTTTGGACTTAAGTCCCCCGCAGGGGTCTTCTCCAGATCAAGACGAGGATTCTGAGGCCCTTCCCTTAATACGGAGCATCTCCGTTGCCAGAAAGAAGGTAACTTTCAAGCACATAGATCTCGAGGCCTTTAAAGCGAAGCACGAGCTTGAACACTTTGATGTTAGATTTTATGTTCCTGATGATGATCCTACTTTTGAGATGATATCGAGCTACAAGTATGATGAGTATCATCTGCTTACTACGGTGGGGGCCTTCGAGGCTGGGTTGATGTTGCCTTTGTATAAATCTGGCGATTCTTTCTACTACGACGCCTTGGCTAATCGTGAGGGTTATACTTCTTCTACACACTGTCATTCCGTGGTGCAGATGACTGGGAATTATCTTCGTGCTCTCAAGAAGTGTTATCTCCGTAGTAAGGGGCAAACAATGATGACTTGCTACGTTCCTAACCCAGCTGAGCGGGGATGGTATACTCCTGAGAACTTTAGTAGCTGCTTCGGAGATTATGTTAATGGGAGTAATCGTAAGACTTGTGGTGTGGGTCTTCGTACCATTACGACACCTAGTTGTGGTGTTCGTCTTTTAAGCGAAGTGTGTGGTACCAAGCTGAAATACGTTCCTGGTACCGAAATGTCAGGCCAGCGGAGGCTTTTTCCTAATCGTGAAAGGATTAAACGTGACCATGATTATGAGTGGCATGCTACCGTTATTGAGGTTATTGGTCCTTGGGCTTATGGTTGGATACGTGGTCCGCGTGATTGGCGTCCCGTTGTTGGTAGCAAAGCTCGTGAAACTCCTCCCTCTCGCTATGGTGATTTCAGCCCGTGGCGATTAAACTTTGAGGGCATGAACTTTGAATATGCCTGCGACGTTGTTGATTTGGATGAGGAGGAGAGTTCTGATGTTGCTCTTCCTTTGAAGAGTTCCGCTGCCGTCAAGGTATGGTTTATTGTTAGGCCGTGTATTTACCCCTTTTCTGTTGAATTTGACATTTTAGTCAAAGTGAGGAGAAAAACTCATCGGACTAACTTCATATCGATTTTTAGTCAACGAAGAAGAAAAAGCTTGGACCCGTTCAATCCTCTACTGTTGTTGATGAAGAGCCGGTAATGCCCGATGAGGTGAACAGTCCAGTGAACGAAGAATTCATGGAGGAGGATTTATCCGATGATGAAGAGCGTACCGACACTTCCCCCATGAGCATGAAGATCCCAAGCATGTTGGTGAGGGTTCTGCTGAAAAAGAAGTTATTCTTTGCGATGGTGCTAAAGAACATGAGGTTTCCGCTGGGGGAGGTGTGCAGCAAGAAGTTGCCCCTGGTGGAGGCCTTGGTCCCCCCCTCCCCTTGTTAGTCAAGGAAATGATGGAGCGGGTCCTCAGTCTTCAATGCCTGTATCCGCCCAAGAATTCTATTTTGGAAAGATTTACTCTTCGAGTGGACCGGTTGGCATGGGCGCTGCCATGGGTTTCGCAGAAGATTTCTCTCTTCTTTCTCCCAATGATGATTGGGATGTCCTCGATGGCGGGGTTGGTGGTGATCCCATTGGTGAGGGAGACAAGACTATTGAGGAGGAAGACAACTCTGAGGGTGAAGATGCAGAAGCTCTTGCTAACTGGGAGAAAGAGGTTCGGAAGACTTCTGAAGGTATGAAGAATCTTGATACCGGAAAAGGAGTTTTCGTCGATGGTACTATTGTCGAATCATCCTTAGATGAATTTCCTAAGTTGCTGATGTCTGAGGGTGACGATGTCATCCTTGATTGGATGATGAAGAGAAAGCTGATGTTCGTGCTCGACCCTGCACCGTTGGTTCCCGATGAGAAAAAATCTGATGCCTTTACCCGTCAGATGATGTAGATGACTCCTGAAGCGCGAGTTGCAGAAGTGTGGGACAAGGATTTAAGAGGTTTTTCTTCGAATTTTCTGGTCGATCCTCCTGCTACAATTGCTGAGATGATGGCCATTGTTGATGGCTATCAATATGGTTTTCCTCAGCAGCGAGTACTCGAGGTATGTTCTCTGGATCTCTGATTGATCACTATTATGTTTCTTGAGCATAAGATCTGACTTCTACTTTCTGCTCATTCTTTGCTTAATCAGATGATGAGGAGCGAGCATTGCAACTACACTTTGTACCAGTTTTTCAGGGCCAAGGCCCTTAAGCTTGAGGACAAGCTTCGTCATCGGGAAGAATAGTTGAGCACCGCTGAGTCTCTCACAATAAAGAGATTCGGGATTTGAAGGACATATTGAAAGGGAAAGAGCAACTGGGCGCTAAGGAAGAGCAGCTTCGAACGTACTTGGCCCTCGTTCGCAGCGAGTTGGAGGAAGCTCGCAAGGGCTCTTCGTTAGTTAAAGGTTTGTTTTTATTTCCTACCTTCTCTTCGTCTTCTTCCTTAGTCTTCTTGGTGTTCTGTCTGAGTCCCACCCTATCTCCAGCGGGTGACAATCGAGAGTTGATGTGGCTTCGGAAGGAGAGGGTCCGACAAGCCTCTCATATCAAGGGGTTAGTGGAGAAAATCAAGAGTGAAGCCACCAAGTGGAATGCTCAGGCCGACGAGCATAACAAGCTGTTAGCTGGGTTGCGGGCTAAGATAACCCAATTTATTGATATGCAGAATAGTCTTATTACCCTTCGTGGGAATATTTGTGAGGCAACTGAACATGCTTCTAGCTTGACGGCCAGGGTAGAGCAGTTAGAAAGGGAGTTACATCAAGCTCGCTCTTCACATAGTCCTGAGGTTACTAATTATATGCAGCAGCTCGTTCGAGAGAGAGACGATGCTAGGGCCGAAGCTCATGCTCTTAGCAATGCTTTGACTGCTTCTCGTGCGGACGTTGCCCGTATGGTCGAGTACGAGAGGAATCTCGAGATGAACATGTATAGGCTTACTAAAGGGATAGAAAAAATGAATGATGAAGTTAACTACCTTCGTCACCAGGATTCTATGAAGCAGGTAGAGTTAGATGAGAGCCAATATACTCTCTCAAATCTTCAGTTGGATTATAAGAAAATATCTGATGAGTTCGATTTTCTTGCTGAAGGCTGCGACGCTGTTGTTTATGATTTATAGACAGCTTCTTCTAGAGTCGGAGGTATATGTTTATTTTTTGGTGTGTAAATTTGTATCTCTAATTCCTTATACGCTGCGTTCTTTCCTTGTGTAGAGCTCGAGGGACAGCTTCTCGCTGCAAATGCAAAGCTTGAAAAGTCTCAATCTTCCCTAGTGCAGCAAGAGATACAAACATCGTATTACAAAGGTTTAGCTGGATCTCGTGACGAAGCGGCAACGGAGACAGCTAAGGAAGTTGCTCGGTTGACTTCTTCATTGTCCTAATCTGAGATTCGGGCTACTGTTATTGGTCACAGGCTCGCTGTCAGTTGGCTGAGGAGGTCAACAAGGTTTTGACACGGGTCGAGCAAGGCCTCCTAAGGGATCATAATATTGTCAAGAACTATCCCCGTCGCTCCATGCCCGAACCTTTGACTTTCTCCTCTGGTCCTTCTTCGGGTGGGAGTGTTCCTTCGTCTCAGAAGAAGAATCCCACTGACCACGCTGAGTCATCTAAGGGAAAATAGATTTCTTTTTCTTTTGTTATAGGAAGTTGATCTTTGTTGATCACTTGGCTTCGGGCCATTTTTTGGATATAATATTGTTTTCTTGTGTTTTTCTCGATCTTGTAATCAACTTTTATGAAATAGATCACCGTTTTTTGGTATATTTACAATTTTCCTCCTACCTGCAACATTAGGTCAATTATTATTTTAGATGCTTAATTAAATTTAATTGATAAAAGTGTTTGATTACGATGCCAAAGGTGTGCACCTTCGTGATCATCTTGGGACCAATCCCCCGCTGGCTAATCCTGGGCCAGAGGATTCCCAGACGGTGGGGGTCGAGGAAGCGTCCCCGAATATGTGGTGGTTTATTGAAATATTTACAAACACCCATTCCGCTGAACCGCTGCCTTAAAATTGGTTGGGTATCTCTTTCTGCTGGATGCCTCCCCCATGGTCTTACACTTATAAACACTTATAGGGGGGTCCTGAGAGATTGTAAGTGAATACTTTCCCCAATGGATAGATTTTTCAAAAAGTTGGATTGTTTTGATTGATAGATCGAGGGCTGCTACTCCTCGTACGGAGATAGAAACATGTCGAGCGGATACACTGCTTTCTTCTTCCGGTACTCTTCACGAAGGTGCAGAGCTGCGCTGCATTATGGATAGTATGGCTTGAGATATTTAGCATTCCAAGGGTATCTGAGGACTTCTCCTTTGAGGTTACGCAGGTAGTATGACCTGTTTCCTGCGATGTCATGTATAACAAATGGTCCTCCCCATGTTGGTTCTAATTTACCCCACTTCTTCTCTCACTGGTATTGGGGTATAGTTCTCAGCACATACTGCCCTTCTACAAAATTTCTAAGCTTAACCTTCTTATTGTATTCCCTTGCTAACTTTTGCTGGTAGTTTTCCATCCTTTGTAACACTGCTTCCCTTTTTTCCTTCAAGTCATCTAGCCTTTATAACATCATATCAGTGGTGAGTTTATTTTCCCATGCCTCGGTCTTCGTGGTTGGCATAAGGATTTCCGTTGGTATGACCGCTTCGGCCCCATAGGTAAGGAGGAATGGAGATTCACTGGTGGGGAACCAACACGTGGTTCGGTAGGCCCATAAGACGTTGTGTAGTTGTTCGCACCAGCATTTCTTGTGTTCGTACAATTGTTTCTTGAGGATGAGGGCGATAGTCTTGTTTGTGGCTTCGGCCTGCCCGTTGCTCTGGGGACAGATTGGTGTTGATTTGTTCTTCCTGATTTTGAAGGTATCGAAAAGCATGTCTATGTTTTTTCCTTGTAATTGCTTGCCATTGTCGGAGACAATTTCCGCTGGGATACCAAACCTGCAAATGATATTTTGGAAGATGAAAGTGAACACGTCTGAGTCGAGGATTCTAGCCAGAGCCTTGGCCTCCACCCACTTGACGAAGTAGTCCGTGGATACGATTAAGAATCGTCTTTTCCCTGACCCTCCGATCAGGGGTCCAACGATGTCTATTCCCCATTTAGAGAAAGGCCATGGACTGTCTACAGAATTCAACTTTGTTGAAGGAGCATGGATCCTTTGGAAAATCGTTGACATTCTTCACATCTTCTGGCCATCCTAGCTGCAACTCTTATCATGTGCGGCCAGTAATACCCCTGCATTTTCGCCTTGTCCGATAACGATCTCATTCCGCTATGATTCCCTGCATCTCCGTAATGGATCTCTTTTAGTATAAGGTGCCCTTCTTGTCTTGACATGCATCTAGTAATGTCCCGAGGAAATATTTTTTATATAAGGCCCCGTCGCGGGGGTCATATCTCCCTGCCTTGGCTTGTATCTTCCTGGCTTGTTTCAGATCTGCAGGTAGAGTACCTTCTTTAAGGTAGAGATGAATCTCAGATCTCCAATCTTTTTCCTTGGTAAAATCCTCATCCTCGTTTGTTTTTGTTACGATTTCATCTTCCATGAAATCGTCGGAAATATCCTCCCCTACATCATCCTCAGCAATGTCCTCCCTAATGTCGTCCTTGCGATGTGTAGCGAGGGATGATGGAGGGTTCGTATACCCTGGATACTTTGATTTCTTTCACGCTCTCATCTTTTAACATAGATGATATGTATGCCAAGGCAGCGGCATGTCTGAGTTCCTTTCTGCATAGGTGCCGAAATTTGATGTTCGGTATCTGGGCTGCCAGTGTCTGGACTAGCGCTATATACTCTGAAAGGGTCTCATCGTAGACATTGTATTCTAGTCCGATTTTCCGTATGACCAGCTGTGAGTCACTTGTCAAGCGTAATTCGGTTAAGCCCATTTCTATTATTAAACGAAGAGCATGTACCACAGCCTCGTATTCAACGATGTTATTGGTATGCCCCTTGAACTCTAGTCTCAGCGCATGGACGATCCTTTCTCCGATGAGGGTGGTGATTACGATGCCTATGCCAGCACCTTCCCGATTTCTGTATCCATAGACGAAGACTTCCCATTGCATTCGGTTTGTAGGTTCCAGAATATCGACTGGGTCTTTTTCATCTTCGGTTTATGGCATGCCTTGGACTTCCTCGTCATTGCCCAGAGGTAAGTCCGCTAGGAAATCTGCCAAGACTTGAGATTTCTGAGAATGCTGGATCTCGTTGATTATGTTGAATTGATCAAGATGTGTGTTCCGTTTTGCTATCCTTCCAACTTTCCCAGCGCTCTTGATAATAACTTCTAATGGAGCTTTGCAGGGGACACGAACATAATGGGTCAAGAAATAGGTTCTCAACTTTTGGGTTGCCCATACTAATGCCAAAATGAGCTGCTCGATCTTCGTGTAATTCTGTTCCTCCGGGTAAAGGGTCTTGCTGACATAGTAAATTGGTTGTTCAATCTTCGTATTAGTTTTAACTAGCACCGCGCTGACCGCATCTTCAGTCGCAACTATATAAAGAGCCAATACTTTGTCAGGATCCGGCTTCTGGAGAATGGGGATCGTCGCCAGGTACTCCTTAATTTTTTTGGAAAGCTTCTTCACATTCAGGGGTGCACTCGAATTTGCATCCCTTCTTGAGGATGTTGAAAAAAGGTTTGCATTTATCTGACGATCTTGAGATGAACCTCCCTAGCGCTGCTAGGGATCCATTGAGTTTTTGGACTTCTTTCAAGTTCTTCGGGGATGGAATTTCCACCATGGCTTGGATTTTGGCCGGATCGACTTCGATGCCCCTTTTTGTTACTAGGTACCCGAGGAATTTTCCTGAAGTAACACTGAATGTACACTTCTCGGGGTTACTTTCATGTTGTGTTTCCTCATGGCCTCGAAGATGTCTCTCAAGTCCTGGTGATGGTACTTGTGTAGCTTACTTTTTACCAACATATCATTTACGTAGACCTCCAGCGTATTCCCTATCCATGGTTTGAAGATAGCGTCAACCATCCTCTGATATGTTGCCCCTGCATTTCTCAGTCCGAAGGGCATCCTTGTGTAACAATAGAGGCCGTGAGGGGTGTAGAATGTTGTGTGTTGTTGATCTTCTTCTGCCAGGAAAACCTGTTTATATCCTGAGTAACCGTCCATGAAGGACAGTTCTTCGTATCCTTCCACAGCTTCGACCAGTTGGTCGATGCTAGGGAGCGGATAAGTGTCCTTAAGGAAGGCCTTGTTGAGGTTGGTGAAGTCGATGCAAATTCTCACCCCTCCGTTTTTCTTCGGCACGATGACCATGTTCGAAATCCATGTGGGGTATTTCACTTCCTTGATGAATCCTTCTTCTAGCAACTTACGGAGCTCTTTCTCAATGGGTTGATGATATTCCTTGGATATTTTGCGCACCTTCTGCCTGAAAGGAGCTGTGCCAGGTTTTATACGGAGCTCATGTTGAATTATCTTTGGATCTATTCCTGGCATATCTCCTAATTTCCACGCGAAGACATCCGCGTATTCTATGAGTAGCTTGGTTAGGTCTAGTTCTCTTTCCTTGTCCATTAAAGTACCTATCTTGATCATCTTAGGATCTTCCTATGTCCCTATGTTGATTTCCTTAGCGGGTTCCAAAGACGTAAACGTAGGATTTGGTTCCTCTAGGAGAGGGACATTCTTTGATTGCTATTTGGTAGGCTCCTCAATCGTCTTGGCCGCTGAAGTACTTTCCTTAGCGCATTGAACATCGCCCCCCTTCGTCAGGCTTTTTCCTGAGATTCCTTCGAGGTAAAGATCAATTGTTTTTTCCTTGGCAACTTCTTTGTTCCGGCTTCTACGGGATTTCCGTTGCTCATTTAACTCGTTATTGGGCTGGTTTTGCATAGCTTGGCATTCCCGAGCAGTAACCTGGTCACCCTTGATCTCCATTACCCCTTCGGGTGATGGGAATCTAAGGCATTGATGATAAGTTGATGCTATCCCTTTGAGATTGTGCACCCATCTTCTTCCGATGATAGCATTGTAGGGTGAAGGAGCGTCTACTATGCTGAAACGGGTGTCTATCTTCATTGGTCCCGCATTTATTTGCAAAACAATGTCCCCCAACGGTTTCGTGGGAGCCCCATTGAATCCATAAATGGTGTAGTACGAAGATATCAGCTGCTCATCGCTTAACTCCATCCGTTTGAACGTATCATAGAACAAGACATTGACTGAACTTCCTCCGTCAATGAGAATTTTCTGGATGTTTCACCCTGCTACGGGCAGTGTGAGGAACAAAGTATCATTGTGATCCTCCATGTCTTCCTCCATATCGTCTGCCTCGAAAGTTATTGGTGCATCCATCCATTGCTTATGCTCGTCTATTTCTACCCCGTCGATTTTGTACAGCTCGCAATAGTCTTCGAACTGTTTTCTCATCCTTTTTCCAATCTGCGTTGTTAGAGACGGTCCCGTGGCTTCCGAACACGAAATGGTGTTCAGAGTTCGATTGCCTTCAGGCAATTGAACTTGCTTGATTCGTTTTGACCTATCATATGCTTCTTCCTTCCTTATACATTGCTTAAGTTCTCCGTTGTCGATAAGCTTTTGGATCATTATCTTCAAGTTCTTGCACTTCTCGGTTTGGTGCCCATTGAAACAGTGGTAATCGCAGTATTCCTTCGATTTTTCAGATCTTGGGGGTTGTTTCCCTTTTGACCATGGCCAATCCAAGTTTTCTTGACCCTTAATTTCTTTTAAGATTCGAGCATAACTTGTATTTAGATTTGTGTAAATCTGATCTTCGAACTTTCGATCATCATTCCGAGGGCCTTCTCTTCTTCCTCTCTTATCTTCGTTTGGGCATTTGATTGAACTTCTCTTCGATCCGCTGGCCTGCTCTGCGGAGTTAGTTCGATGAGATCTTTGAGCCTGTGCCCTTGGATTCTCTCGCTGGATTTCTTCCAACCTAGCGTGTTTCTTGATGATTACCCGAATATATCCTTCAGTCGTGGGCAAACTCCCATGAATTTCGACAAACAAGGGGCTCATCCTATCTAGTCCCTATTTGTAGCAGTTAATGCTGGCCACTGGGTCTACATTACCTATAGCCTGGCATATTTTATGCCATCTATCCGTGTATTCCCTGGTCGTATCCTTGTATCTGGTGGCCAATGAGAATAACTTGTCCATCCCAGCGTGGACAGCCTTGTTGTACATGTAAGTTCTTAAGAACTTTTCAGTGAGTTGCTCATACGAATTGATGGAGTTGGGAGGTAGATTATCAAACCAAGATAGAGACGATCCCTTCAAGCTTGAAGGGAAATATCTGCAAAGGACCACATCTTCCTGATCCCACCGGGCCAACATAAGGTTATAATACCGAAGGTGGGTCGCGGGATCACTGGATCCATCGTAGCATTCAAATGCTAGGATCAGACATTTCTTGGGGATTTCAGCTTTGGATAAGCTTGGTACTAGCGGAGTAGTATTAGCTTCTATCATAACTTCTTCTAATCTTCCACCTCCTTGCTTGGTCTTCAGCTGTTTGATCTCTGCCATCATCTCAGTGCGAAGGTCCTCCATCGCACGGTGGTGGTGATCTATTGCTGCGGATTGTCCTGCTCTTCGGTCATTACTATCAAAGTAATCCTAATCTTCAGGGAAATAATCCTGGTCTGAGGATCGGTTTCTCCTGACGTGTCTTCGGTCCAAGGGCTCGGGATTGTGAACACATAAATCCCTGTTTCTAACGCCATATTGTGAACACATAAATCACGACGGCATCCATGTGTCCACAAACAATGTTCGTAATCATAAATAAGGGGCTATGCACACAATATGATGGTTATTAATAGCATAGATACGATGACTCATTGACTCAG
The DNA here is from genome assembly GCF_003573695.1 of Papaver somniferum. Taxonomy (NCBI): domain Eukaryota; kingdom Viridiplantae; phylum Streptophyta; class Magnoliopsida; order Ranunculales; family Papaveraceae; genus Papaver; species Papaver somniferum. Next base: position 109,477,989 of record NC_039367.1, read on the forward strand.
AGTCTTCGGACTCGTCATTGTCTAGTCGGAATAGAGTTAGATCATTCATCCTATAGGATCACTAAGCAAAACAAAGATAGATTGAAGTAATAAAACATAAATATGGTACTGAAATGTAAATAACACAGAGATGTATGTGGTTCAGAAGTATGGCCTACATTCACGAGGTGTTGAGTTTCATTATATGTTGAAGAGTTACAAATGTAGCCGATTGGCTTTAAGTGAAATACAATGACTGAGGAAATGGAAAACATACTTAATCTTCCTCTCTCTCTCATAATTCTCTCTTTTCTATTACAAATCGGTCACCCCTTCTCTCTTAGTGGAGAAGGGTATTTATAGGAAAATATGCGGGGTCCCTTGTTAGAGACCGTTGAAACCTTATCTTCTTGTTCTCTGTGTCAATCCCGCTGGTATCTTCGTTCCGAACCGGTGCCCTCAGCGACTGTTGTTGATACCGCTGGATCGATGCCTTCTCTTCCTCAGATAACTTGACACGTATCATATGGTTAAGGCATTTAATGTGGGTGGTTGGGTCATCTGCATGCGACAGTCAACTATCTGCAGGCCCTATCACCCCCGTGTCAGTCTGTTTAATCCCCACCGTTGATTTCGGGATCTCCTCGAGATCGGGTAAAGCAAACTTTAGGCCATTCTTCCCTACTTCTCGGGGGTTCGTAACTTCAGTTCTCCTTGATATAGTGATCTGCATGCCTTCAACGTGTAGATATTTTGACACGTGTCGAGAGATGGATTGTGTGTATGCAGAGTGTTTGCGCTTGACTAATGAAATCGAAAGACAAGCACCCATAAAATTCATAAACTTGAGAAGTGCATGCATCAATAATCATCACCGAAAGATTCGAGCAAGACACCACACTACTTATAGATCGATTATTGCGCTAAAACCCTGCGGAAGCGATTTGCACAGCTACACAATGGTACTCCAAATATTGCAAAGAACACAAACTAGAAAAGAAAAGAGACAAGAATTTAACGAGGTTGAATCCTCGGGAAAAATAAGAGATTTATATATTAACGTTTGGGAGAAAACATATAAACCCTAAGAGAGAAAGAAGAATTTTTGGTGTGTTTCAAGGTTCTGTACTAGGCTATTTATATACACATAGGTAGGGATTAGGGTTTCATAACTTAGCTAATAAGTTCCTAAACTTTAGGATTAAGAAACCAATAAGAGTTATCAAAACTCTTTGTGACCGACTACAATTTGGTTTATCCCAAATTAGTCTCACCGACTTGGAGAGTTTTAGTTTCTCCAAAACTCTTTATCCACCGACCTAGTCAACATAGACTATCTTAATTCTCTTGTCAATGTGCTGGGAGAGCCTTCATCTCTCACAATGTAGTGATACCTAAGAAAAGAATAGAACTACTAACTATTTTTATTCCTTTTTGAATTGAACTTAATCCAGAAAAGCATATGAGACATACCTCTATTTAATGGGTCGATGAGCATTATATACACTAATCCATTGAATGTAAAGTAAAACATCTATTAAAGCTTATTTTGGAGAAATTCATAAGGCGGTAACTGTTGTTTCTTATTGGGACTTTTTTTTCGAACACCTTGCAGAGTAAAACTGGTGATGGATCAATCAGTTTGTTGTAGTTTGTAGTTTGTTGTTTGTTTGCTTCATATATAGCTCTCCCTGTAATCCTTTAGCCTGCAAATTCAATCTATAAACAAACCCAATAATCCTAATTACTCACAAACTCTAGACACTCGTTAATCAACCAACAACGAAACGTGACAGACAGATTCACAAACCAAGGGTCGTAGTCCAATGAACATAGGATGAATAAAGGGAGAATAAATGGAGAAATCGGTGTTCTTTTCTTCCGGGTACTGTCAAACCATATGACTTAACCTAACCAGATCAAGGGTATATTTGGTATGAATCGGAACTGACAACTCAACGGGTCAACTGAGTCTCTACTCGCACATGGTTAATACCTTGTTTATGAGTTCGACCATCCATGTACCTTTCCTCAGAATAGTCAATATTCATGAGGTTTGCTCTTTCATCTAGTGAGCTTGTGTTTTTTGTTTTTAAATAATTGGGGATTTTAATAAAATGCCACACTTTCAATCTCATATTTAAGAAAGTGCCATCGATTTTTTCAAATTTATTTAATGTCACACATTTGACCTTTTTCGTCCCATTTTTTTTCAAGAAAACAGTTGACATCCGTTAATTCATAGGTGGCAGTTATACAGCTTAGTAAAATACGTATACGCCCTCAAATCGTCTCATTATAGCTGAGTTAAATCAAGTCATCATAGCGAGTCACTATCGAATTAATTCATGAGTCAGAGCATCACATCATTCATTCATACTTTGCAAAACAACCATTGACAGTAGCATAAGCCTCAACTCCACCTGCAACAACATAATAGCTGAAAAGGCGTGGGTCTAATAACCACACCCAAAATTTCGTTCGGCAATCTGTATGGACTAACTCCAATATAATTCCAAGAGAATCAACTAGACCGTCAGACTCTATCAAGGAAATACATCCAAGAGTTATATCTCAATTTCTCAATACAATCTGCAATCGAACAAATAAAAATCTATGAGCCTGATTGATATGAGAAATAACTTGAACTTGTATCAAAATCCAATGTTCAAGTGTCAATAATTTTCAATCAACAACCAAATGTTGGATTTACCAATTGATTTAACTACGCACAACCTGTGATATTTCAATTATATAAACTAATATAATGCGGAAAATAAATAACACAGACACCAGAAGTTTTGTTAACGAGGAAACCGCAAATGCTGAAAAACCCCGGGACCTAGTCCGGATTTGAACACCAGATTATATTAACCCGCTACATACACTAGCCTAATACAAGTTAACTTCAGACTGGAATGTAGTTGATCCCTAACCAAGTCTCACACCGATTAACGTACATTCGCGTTCCTTACGCCTCTGAATCCCAGAAGGTCTCTACGCACTTGATTCCTTTAGCTGATCTCACCCACAGAAAAGTCTATTCTGATAGATAAATCTGTCTCCCACATAAATACTTATGAAGTTTTTGTTCCGTCTTTTGATAAATCAAGGTGAACAGGAACTAATTGATAATCCGGTCTTATATTCACGAAGAACATCCTAGAAATATCAATCACCTCACAATAACTTAACTATATGGTAGTAGAACAAGTTATTGTGGAATCACAAAGAATGAGACGAAGAGCTTTGTGATTACTTTTTATTACTTACCTATCGGAGATAAATCTCAAGTCTTCAAGTCGTTAACCTATAATGGTTTTAGGAAAAACCTAGGTTAATGGAGAATCGAATCTACTACGTAACTAGTATCACACAGGAGGTATGGGGATTAGGTTTCCCAGTTGCTAGAGTTCTCCCTTATATAGTCTTCAAATCAGGGTTTGATAGATTTAAAACAAAGCAATCAATATTCACCGTTAGATGAAAACATGATTTAAGACTCAAGCTAAGTTTGCTTAAAACCAAACCAATATATCTCCACCGTTAGATGGTCTTAGATTGTTACACACAAATGAAATATACAGTACCTTCATTAGATATGGGTAACCGTACCTAAACGTGTATATTGAGTTGGCTCAACAATAGTTAACCGAAGTTAGCCATATGAACACTTTTGTATTAAGAACATTAATCTAACACTTCTAGATCAAATGATAATCAATTGAATCTAATTTTTTTACCCATAGAGTTGTTCAAATGTTTATATTCTCATAGAAGTATACAAGACACGATTCAAGAAAAATTGTATTTGATTCAAGAGAATCAATTCATGAACATTTAGCCGCGGTTTGCAAAGATTGCATTCCTTAATTTATAAATGTATTTGTTCATGAGTATGAAATCATATTTAACCTATTTTAGAACTTAAACCAACTCAGTTTGCAAACGGGTACGCAAACTTAAGTTCCAGACTTTGGTCTTGTCCGACAGTTCGCAAACCGGTATGCATATTGTCGTACTGGACCTAACTCAGGTAGAACCTTCGCATACAGGTATGCAAACTTGGTTCCCGGACTTTAACAGTTAAAACCATTCACATACTGGTATGCAAAATTGGTTTCCGGACCTGAATCATACCATAACAGTTTACATACTGGTATGAATGCTGTGCTATATCCAGACAATGGTTAATTGTTCTAAGATCCCATTTCAATCATTGAAACATCCTTAGAAGACGACAATAGCTGTCTCACACAAACTATTAGCTTATAAGTAATTTTCAAGTGATCGAATGATCAATACGAAACATTCCGAGTCGACATCAAATGATTGTCTCACACAAATCATGTAAGATGTTTCAAGGCAATTTTCACATGATCATCTTTTGACTCATTATTTAGTTTCCAACAAATAAATTGTTTCCAACTAAACTCGTCAAGAATAATGATGAACATAGCTAAAGCAAAAAGCTTCCAACACATATTTCGAGAAAGATATAAGCGAGTTAAACTCACCTCGAAATATCAAATGTGTAAAAGTCTATATAACTATACGACTTAGTCTCAATAGGAGATATAATAGAATAGACTTCTGAGTGATTGATAGGTTTTAGTCTCCAGATACCTTTTGTTGATGAAGTTCCTCTAAACTCTCCTCAGTAGATATCTGTCTTCAATTGATGAACGTCGTGAAGTCTAAAGCTCAACTACACATTCTATCATAATCCAAGACATATCTATAAGTAGACTAGAAATCAAGACTTATAATTTTGATCACCTAAACTTCACAAAAAAGCTTGAGATAGCAACGCCTACGAGTTCGACCGAGCAGTGCTCTAAACGTATACATTACAAAATAAATAAACTTTGTAGCTTCTCATCAAACATGCTTGATTTCCTTAGTTCTTCAACATTCCTTGAATTCTTCGTCACTCCAAGTACTCCAGTGATTCTGAAAGTGTTCAACTCAACATCAATGTTGTTGAAGATCCATAGCTATAACAATGCGAAAACAGTTGTTCTCAAATATTGTTATACATTGTCATACTATTATTACACATCATCAAAGTTCAATTATATCACAACTTTGACAATAATAATACGGTGATATGTATCCCTCCCCCTTAGTCACTACTTCATCTCACAATGAAAACTACTCCCCCTTACATAATGATCTGTAAACCATATGTATGTAGTGTGAACTACAAAATAATTCTCCCCCTTTTTGTCAATATAAATTGGCAAAGGTACGAAAACTAACGGGATCATAATGAAATTCTCGTAGAGACACTTCATGACTAAAAGAGAACATATCAACTTGGTTTGGATGATTTCACATAGTCGAAACTTAGTGTATTCATCAAGGAGTTTATAAAGATAGAAGAAAACTCCTAAAATATTCCACAACAGCACTCCCCACAAAGATTTGGCAATTAAGCATAAGTTCAATTAAGAACTCTCCCCCATTAAAAGTCATTCCCGAAAGAACAACAAGAGCGACCTTACTTTTACGAGAAAATAAGGATTTCTTTAGACATTAACAAATCATATGAAACATGAATTTGTATCCAGAAAACTCAAATAAATTAACCACAAGAGAACCTTAATGATTAATTTAATTGGAAATACTCAACATAAGAAAACTTACGAACCCATACAATACTTTCACATAGAAGTGGATCAGGGAAAGATCAATACTGCGGAATATTGAAAAATTCATTCTATCTTTTATCAATATTTGCATAAAGACATAATAGACTTAACTTTTGACGTATATGAGATAATCATAGTTCACGGACGTAAATACACATATCACATTATATTTTTGCAATATACAAAACCATAAACATTAATACTGCAAAATCATCTTCTAAATAACTTAGAATTTAAATAAATAAATCTAAAACACTGCAAGATGAAAATCGTCGGCAATAGCTATGTGTAATCACAATATTTTCTATTCCAAACCCTAGTTATCCTTCTTAAAACACAAGAATAAATTCTCATAAGAAGTTTCCTAGACATTAAGATTCTTGAAAAATTCTTTATCGTACCCGAACTCCTTGTCGTCAACAGACATTGGAACATAAGGTTCGTGAAGAAATGAGTCAATTACGACAAAACTTCTTGACTGATGCCGAACCAAGGGCCTTCTGAATTTCAAGAGTCCTTAGAACAATATCCTTTATTTGCTGAATCTCCATCTTTATTTCTTTCAACTCTTCAAGAAAACTAGAAAACTTCTGAAGATTTGAGGGGTTAGCCTTTGATTTCTTCATATTCTTCCTTTTTATCTTCAAAGTTGTAGAGGAATGAGATTTATCTTTTTCCTTCATGATTGATGGCTTAACAATCATATTAACATCTTTTCCATCAGAAGATATGATGCTTGGAGTCTCCATCAGGATATGGAATTGTAAAGAAAACACACAAAACTAACTCCACAAGAAATCTTATGATAAAAGAGTTTTAAAGAAGGAAAAAGGAATGTAGGGTTACAGAACCTATATACAGAGTAAGTAGGATTCACGTAAGACCAACTCATAACCCTGAAAAAAGGTACATTTGTCGATTTTAACCCTCTTTTAATAATCAAAACAAGGCAAACCTTTTCAATAACAATTATCAAAAGATCAATATAATTCCAGAAAACAAAAAGAAAAAATAAACAAAATTTTCTTTTCCAAGAAACCCGATTGTGCATAAATTGTCTCTTTTTAAATTCGGGCACATGAGATAAGATGCACCTTCAACACAATTAAGCTGTGTTGGGGTGAAAAATAATCTGTCCACCATACAATTCTTGTACGAAATTCTTAATACCCTTTTTCATAGATTTTTTAGACCTTGTTCTTTTTTGTAGTGGTCTATCTTTTTCTTTAGAAATTAACTTCTTCGGAGAAGAGTTGAGTTTACATACCTCAGATGAATTCGACTCCTGAACAAGTTTGAGCTTGTTTGCTCTCCGTTGAAGTTTGTTGACATGTCTTATTTTATGTTTGTACTTGAAACACTTAGAGAGTTCATGACCCTTAAAAGTACAATAAGAACATGTCAATGTGGAGGACAGTTCAGACACCATAGCTGAACATGCCGCTAAACAAATTGAGGTACCTGAAACATGTGAGATAGAATTTTCAGTAGACAGGTAAAAATCCATTTTATCCTCCAAAGTGGTTGATGAAGTTTCTCCAGAAAGAATATCAAGACTGATGTACGTATTGCTACAATTATCAAAATTAATATTTTCACCGAGTGCAACACTTGACTTTTCATCTTCATTTGAATCATAGTAATCAGACATTTCATCAAGAGTTGCAGCAAGACCTTTGTTCCCAGTGTATTTTCTATGATTTGGACACTCATCAGCAAAATGACCAAAACCTTTACACTTGAAGCACTGTGGCATATCCTCATCATCAATATCGACGGTGTCCCTATTTTTAGGAGGGGCACAGTCATGAGGTTTGACTGATGACCTAGGTTTATCTCTGATGAACCGTTTACTTCTCTTCAAAAGAAAATCTCTAAATTGTCTTTTGATCAGTGAGTCTGAGTTGTCAAGATCTTCATCTGATGAATCAGTCTCAATAGGATCAACTACAGAGTTTCCAACACTTTTACTTTTGTCAAGTAATTTAGTGTTCTTTTGTGCTTCGAAAGAAATATCTTTTCCAGATTTGGATGTATGCTCATGATCGAAGATCTTTAACTTCCCAACAAGAGTATTTCTGGAAAGTGTATAAATGTTATTTCCTTCAACGATGGCATGTTTCTTAGAATCGTATCTAGCTGGTAACGATCTGAGAATTTTCATCATAATGTCCTTTTCAAGAATAGTAACAATTTCAGACACTTTGTGATTAAACTCATCGAATGAATCTTCATCATCCATACGAAGGTTTTCCCAATCAGAATTTAGGTTTTGAAGCCTAACTTCCTTTTCAGAGGTATTCCCTTCAAATACGGTTTCTAAGATATCCCAAGCATCTTTAGACCGAGTGCACGTAGTCACATGGTGCTGAAGTTCTGGGTTAATGGCATGTATGATAGCATTTAAGGCATCAGAATTTTGCTTTGCAGCGAGAATCTCGTCAGGCTCATACCTACCAATATTCTTTGCAACAGTTACACCTTGTACTGTAATCATTGGAGGATTATAGCCATTAACAACATAAACCCATGATTGAAAATCACGTGATTGAAGAAAGGCACGCATATAAATTTTACACCATAATTAATTCGAGCCATCGGAGACTGACGATACATTTATAGAGATAGCTCTTTTGTCCATAGAGTCAGATTGCTACAAACACAAACTTTTGAGGCCTTTAACGTGTTTTCCTGCTCTGATAGCGATTGAAAAAGAGGGGGTCCAACAACCACACCCAATATTTCGTTCAGAAATTTGTATGGACTAACTCCAATATAATTCCAAGAGATTCAACTGGACAGTCAGACTCAATCAAGGAAAAACATCCAAGAGTTATATCTCAATTTCTCAATACAATCTGCAATCGAACAAATAAAAATTTATGAGCCTGATTGATATGAGAAATAACTTGAACGGTATCAAAAACCAATGTTCAAGTGTCAATCAATTTCAATCAACAACCAAAGGTTGGATTTACCAATTGATTGAACTACGCACAATCTGTGATATTTCAATTATATAAAAAAATATAATACGGAAAAAAAATAACACATGCACCAGAAATTTTGTTAACGAGGAAACCGCAAATGCAGAAAACCCCCGGGACGTAGTCCAGGTTTGAACACCACATTGTATTAAGCCGCTGCAGACACTAGCCTACTACAAGTTAACTTCAGACTGGAATGTAGTTGAGCCCTAACCAAGTATCACACCGAGTAACGTACATCCGCGTTCCTTATGCCTCTGAATCCCAACAGGACTCTATGCACTTGATTCCCTTAGATGATCTCACCCCCAACTAAGAGTTGCAACGACCCAAAATCGAAGACTTTATAAACAAATCTGTCTCCTAGAGAAAAGTCTGTTCTGATAGATAAATCTGTCTCCCACAGAAATACTTATAAAGTTTTTGTTCCGTGTTTTGATAAATCAAGGTGAACAGGAACCAATTGATAATCTGGTCTTATATTTTAGAAGAACAGCCTAAAAATATCAATTACCTCACAATAACTTAACTATATGGTCGTAGAACAAGTTACTGTGGAATCACAAAGAATGAGACAAAGAGCTTTGTGATTAGTTTTTATATCTTACCTATCAGAGATAAATCTCGAGAAAATCCTAGAGAACATAGAACTCAATAAGATATAACAAGATCAGAACACGCAACTACAGAGAAAATAGTTGGGTCTGGCTTCAGAATCTCAATGAAGTCTTCAAGTCGTTAACCTATAATGGTTTTAGAAAAAACCTTGGTTAAAGGATAATCGACTCTAATACGCAACTAATATCACACATGAGGTGTGGGGATTTGGTTTTCCAGTTGCTAGATTTATCCCTTATAAAGTCTTCAAATCAGGGTTTGATAGCTTTGAAACAAAGCAATCAATATTCACCGTTAGATGAAAACTTGATTTAGATTCAAGCTAAGTTTTCTTAAAACCAAAGAAATATCTGTCCTCTGTTAGATGGTCTTAGCTTGTTACACACAAATGAAATACCTTCATTAGATATGGGTAACCGTACCTAAACGAGTATATTGAGTTGGCTCAACAATAGTTAACCGAAGTTAGCCATATGAACACTTTTGTATTGACCACATTCATCTAAAACTTCTAGATCAAATGATAATCAAATGAATCTAATTGTGTTACTCATAGAGTTGTTCAATTGCTTATATTCTCATAAAAGTATACAAGACACAATTGAAGCAAAATCGGATTTGATTCAAGAGAATCAGTTCATGAACATTTAGCCACGGTTTGCAAAGATTGTATTCCTTAATTTATAAATGTATTTGTTCATGAGTATGGAATCATACTTAACCGATTTTAGAACTTAAACCAACTTAGTTTGCAAACGGGTACGCAAACTTAAGTTCCGTACTTTGGTCTTGTCCGACAGTTCGCAAACCGGTATGCATACTGTCGTACTGGACTTAACTCAGGTAGAACCGTTCGCATACAGGTATGCAAACTTGGTTTCCAGACTTTGACAGTTAAAAACGTCCGCATACTGGTATGCAAACTTGGTTTCCGGACCTAAATCATACCACAACATTTTGCATACTGGTATGCGTACTGTGCTATATCCAGACAATGGTTAATTGTTCTAAACTCCCTTGAAACATCCTTAGAAGACGAAAATAGCTGTCTCACACAAACTATTAGCCTATTTTTGGAGTAATAATAAAGAGAGAAAACAACTTTCTATTAGCCAGAGAGGGAACCATATTACATAGGTATAGCATTCTATTTATACAAGAGAAGGGAAAACCTTAGTATTCTAATGGACCGCACATCCATGGGACATAAGGCCTACAACACTCCCCCTTGTGCGGTTCAATAACAAAACTTTATACATAGTGTTTCACATATAGTGCTTTGAATGTAGTTCTTCAAATGTCGTTCTCTCTTGATGACTTGTGCCGAAATCAATTGCCTCATTAAAACTTTGACAAGGAAAAACCTAGTGGGATAAAACCTTGGTACAAATCTTCACATGTAGTACTTCACATGTTGTCCCGTAATTTACATGTAGTTCATCACACGCAATACGATCTTCAAAGATCGCCGAGTCTAAGTTAATTTTCTCGTTAAAACTTCGTCAGACTAACCCAGAGAGACAAAACCTGAACGAAAGAAAAAGAGTACAAGGAAAACCCAGTGGGATAAAACCTTGATGAAGGGAAAAGATATAACGCGACAGATGCAAGTAAAGGTGATCCGTTGCAGATGATCCCTTTGCTCCATTGAAGTTGACTAACTGCTTCACAACTCTTAAGGAAGAAAATCCTTGTGGGAAAGACAATAGACTTAGTTGATATTAATTCCCAGTGTTTGTTGTTGTCTTATTAAAAACCTTGCCGATAACAAAACCCTGTGGGAAAAAGCAACCTCGGTTAAGAAAAGTAGTTCAACACACCATCAGATGCTCCCCCTAATGTCAGACAATTTTCATGAGTCTAATGCAGTCAAAAGGAGTTTATCACACTTTACCTTGGTGACTTGAATGCATATAAGACCATGTTGTTGATTCTGGAAGTTACATTGCTTAACATACTATCGCGTTTCATTTCTTTGATTCAGATATTTTCAGTAATATCAACGCGATATTTATGTCTTCAACGTTCAACATAATTGATGTTTTAGTATAGTCTCGCTAAAAACCTTGTCGAGAAACAAAACCCTTTGGGAATAATTAATCTCGATCGAAGGGAAAAAGAGTACAACACAGCTTCAATTTCGAAGTAAAATATGTCGACATCATATACGTGGATCCTCCTTCTGATGTCGGAATCTCCCCCTGATTACTTTTAAATCTAGAGTTGTTCCATAGAGTTCCTTTAGCCATGTACGTACTTTTCGAAACTGAATATTTGGTAATGACCTAAAAAATAGTCTACCATATCTCCCACTGATTACTTTCATTAGAGAAGAGATTATTGTTCCTTCATAATAAACAACTTTTGGATTGATGTTCCTTTAGCATTCCTTTTTTTTTATGTCTTTGCAGGGATAAAACAAATTTATGCCAATGGTTACTTTTAAGTACATGATTACATTCATTGTACCATTTCAATGACGTTGCGTTGGCGTTGCGAAATTTTATCGAGTACATTATTATACTACGTACAACAATGCGTCTATTGTACTTAGATATGGGAATTTCATTTCCCAACACATCTTCGTCATCTTACTTTAGACGAATTGGTCACTTACTTACATTTGAACCTCGACTAATCATGGGAGTGCTATCAAGATGCATGTCTTTGTTAAATTGCTTAACAATGGACATATGAATTTTTTTTTTGATTAGTCAAAATTTGTATTAATAGATAACAAAATTTATAAAGAAGAGAGGTCACAACAACCCAAAAACTTGTAAACTACTTGAATCTATAATAAGCAACATTAGGAAATTCAACTGAATTAAAAAAATAAGATCTTCCATCATAATGTAAACCTTCTTCAATGCTAAGAAAACAACCCCTTTTCTCCATAGCATCTGCAGAGAAGTTTGCCTCCTTATAGGTATGAATAAATCTTATTGCGTCATATTTCCTACAAACTGCCAACCACCTTTATCTTGAAAACCAAGGAAGATTAGAATTCTTAATGGCTTCTACAACACTAAAAGAATCAGAACGTACACAAATACGCTTAACTCCCCATCTTGTAGCCCACTCCATACCCACAACAATACCATACAATTCAACCAAGTAGTTGGTTGTAACTCCAAGGCCAATATACATTGCTTCAAGGACATACGCAAACTGTTGGAATAATATTCCACAAGCTCGGTCTTCTAGTTCAGAACATAGATAAGATCGAGATTTCCCAGGATTTTCATCCCAAAGTTAGATTTTAAATAGCTTGTAATATCTCTTATTCCATTAAGAGTACTTATCATGCCCATACCGTCGATATATATAGCTATAATTCTGAATCATGAACTTATTTAATACGCATGGCACAAAACCTTACTTGTTTATCCCTTCTCAATCAAATAGTCATTTAGACGGGTATACCACATCCGCCTGATTATTTATATCAATAAGTGAGTGTTTCAGTGTAACTGCAAACACACTCAGTGGTTTAGAGTCATTCGACTTGGGAAGCAAAAGGCCATCGTGCACTTTTGAAAATATCTTTGAGTCTAAATCTCCAGAGATATAACCACATCTATTATGTTTCAAGTTCTTTTGAAACTTCCAAGCAAACTAATTAACTGAACATTATGATGTTCAAAAGAGTAAGCGATCCAGTGGTTTGTGAGAAACCTCGCGCCACAAGGTGATTCTTTATACTTTAATACCTCATTCTTCTCACTACACTTTGTGACAAATAATCACATATGTCCCATAGGCTTTAAACTTGGTTGGTTAGCACTACCATACCAAATACCCGTATATTTGTCAATGAACTAAGTTCTACCTGGATTGCGTGGACCAAATATGCTCTTTATTTGAAATTAATCAAAATAAAGCATGGTCCGTTCTCATTATGCTCTACTTATGGAGCGACTATTTATGGATTATATCATCACTGTGCACGCACGATACTTCCATGTGTATTCTCATAATCCGTCAAAATTTCATTGTTCTCTAGAATCATTTAAAACTTCGGAGCGTCCTCTAGTTTGATTCATGGACATATTCAGAGACAATCTTATGATATGATTTATGATGATATAAGTAAGTTGTGACTTACTCACCTACTTCCTTTCTAGATGAGGATTGACCGAACCAAGTGGTCTCTCCAACTTCGTTTATGGAGCCACGGCCTCAACCACACTTCCACTAAGTCTAGTTGCAACACCTTAGTCTATGGTGTATATCCCTTGTTGAGGATTCGTAACCTTGCAGGTAGGTTTGCAGCTGGTACGTGTGATCTCATGACTTTAGCGACATCAGTGTACATTCTGAAAATTGATTATTTTTTTTTACTTCACATTTACATTTGTGGAGTACATGAATAAATATGAGACATAGTGGGAACACACCACGAAAATTCCTGTCGTTCCCTTAGAAAATACTTTTTCTTGTCTCCCCCTAACGACGGGAAGACTGTCTCATTAAAGTGATAACCCGCAAATCTAGCGGCAAGAGATCTCCTGCCAAAAGGTTTAAAATGCAGATAATTGTTGGGAACTCATTTCCAACATAACTACTTAACAATTTTGAAGACCCATCATAGTATGATGTGGAGTCGTAATGGCACATATATAGTGCAACCAAAAATACGTAAGAACACGAATGTCAGGCTTAAATCCAGTTACCAAATGGTATGTAGAAAAGGTTCACTAATATTGGGTTCTAAAACGAATTAAGTAAAGATGCATGTAATATTGCATATCCCCAAAGCAATAAAAGTTAGGTTGGTATGCATAACCTATTCCTTAGACACCATCTGTAACCTTTGATGGTAGCCTCTACGAGACCATTGGGTATAAGATGCTCTATATTGATCATATTAAACATGCAATATTCATCAAGTCCTTTTGGTGCAAATTCTCTATCATTAACAAGGGTGGCGAGCCTTTGCACTTTGCATTGTGTAATATGTGCTAGGAGTTTTACAAAAATTAAACGCATCGTTTGTTGTGAGCAATAATTGATTCAATGCGTCGAATCATCCACCATAGCCATAAATCACTTGAATGGTCTGCATTTTTCATGGATATATGTTCACTAACAACACTTTATTTATTTGAAGAATGAGTTATTTACCATTTGCATCCAAGTAAAACAGGGTGGTCTCAATCATGTTTTACTAAAGAAAGACTTTGTAAGATGAGTGACGTGCTTTCTTACTCTAAAGCATAACGGGGAGAGGCAGTGAAAACCTAGTAAATTTAGAAATCACTGATTATGATATATTGATGTTGTAACTTCGCATTCTATTAGTTCACTGTCTTGTACACTCAAATGAAGTGATGCCCGTGTTAGTACTTTCAAAACGGAACATCGTGTCACAACCAATGTGCCTTATGGTTATGTCAAAGTCTTTATGAATCAATCTCAACAGTTCATTGTTGGGGTTAATATGGATTAAGTAATTCAAGTTCTAGTAATTTACAATTCACTAGATTGACACATTAATTGTCTAAGAATATGCTTCCTTCCACATTCATTATAAATAGTTTATAGATGCAATCAACTTCATTCTCTATGTAAGTTTACAAAAAGGTAGGTAATAGTTCATGCATGAACACCCTTTGGTCTGATTAGCCCTTAGTACATACAAAGCTTAGACATTGAGTCTTGAGAGATTTAATAAGTGGTGTGGCCTTGTTACATAACAAAATTCGGATTCAACTCAATTATTTTAAAGAGAATATATGTTACGTTTCATCCAAATATATCTCAACTGCTTTAGAGAATTTATGTCTCATGGTTTCACTCCATAAGTGCAGACATTCGATCTAGTTCAACTGAATAAGATAGTCAATTGGCCAGGCAAAGTTCTTGTTTCCATTAAAGTTGATGTGAAAATTGGTTGCTACTGTGATACACACATTGCATTGTATATATCAACACCTATGACCAGGTGCATTTCCAACTCTTTCATTTATGATGGAAGCTAGAATTACATTTTAGCTTCATCCCATATTCAGTTAATACATGTACTTTGGTGGCATTACTACTGAGAAAAAATATGTATTTGTCTCATAATATGTATGTCCCTTTTCACATGCTTTATATGATTCATTACGTTTAACCCTCATTACTTCGGGTTTCTTTACAGTTTCAGTTTTGCTACATTTAGCTTAATTTGAGAAATTTCTTTATCTCAACAGGCCAAGAGAATCTCACTACACAGGTCAACCAATTACTTTAGGTTGAATAGATTACTAAAGATAGTTCTCTTGTTGTCATATTTCAACATATAGTGGTTCGTTAGTATCATGGATGAAGTAGAGAAATAGAAATTTTCTGACTTATATCATCTTTTGTGAGTTCATCCATAAAACTTGGAATACATGTGATTTTATTTGCGACGTATCTTGTGAAAATACCGACTCTTAATAGTCGAGCCAGTGGATTGCATCCCACGGAACATTTCAAATTTGGGAAGAAAATATCAAGTACACAATAATTGTGCTCAAGTACTTCTAAAACCCAAATAAATACATTGGAACTGAGTTGGTACAACCAATTAAACAAAACACACCATTCGACTATAGCCAATACCATATTCAAGAGAATAAAATAATACTAAAACCAAAAATCTAATGATCAACAATCATAATTTAAATTGTCTATTTATATGATATGGACTTATCTTAAGAAAAATAGAACTAAACATGTTCTAAAAACATATAAATAAGCCCACTAAGTGTTCAGTTTTACATACCTCAAGCTTTGGTTCCCGATGTATATACACAGAACCGGAGCGTCTTTGGTCGCGCACGTCCCATAACCAAAACAAGATAACAGCTGGAACATGATCAGCCCAAGTTGGACCCGGAAGGGCCGGTTTGGTCTGGGTGGACTGGGTTGGAATCGATCTGACCGGTTTGGTCTGGATGAGATGGGTGGACCGGTTTGGCATGGGTGGACCGGTTTGGTCTGGGTGCACCGAGCAGAAGAGCAGAAGATTTATCAGCATCTTTACTCTCTCCTCGGAAGGCGAACAGAAAGTTCTCAATTTCATCCGCAGGGAACTCCCATTGACGGAACTACTGATCATGGCATAAACATACATCAAATATATTATATTATAAAACATAATCACAGATCGGATATACATACGGGATATACCAAGATCAAAATCAGGAAAATAGATCAAAATATCTTGGACATGCCAAAATCAAAATCAGGGAAAAGAAGGAAAAAAAATAGATCCAACTTAGCTGATTTGATTCTAGCGATTTCAGTATTACCTTGACGATAATTATCATCCATGTAGAAAAAAAAAATCAACCGATCCCATCTAGCTCTGCGGTATAGCTTCGTGTTGATAACGTTTTGGAGTAATAATAAAGAGAGAAAACAGCTTTCTATTAGCCAGAGAGGGAACCATATTACATAGGTATAGCATTCTATTTATACAAGAGAAGGGAAAACCCTAGTATTCTAATAAACCGCACCTCCATGGGCCATAGGTCCTATAACACTTATAAGTGATTTTCAAGTGATCGAATGATCAATACAAAACATTCCGAGTCGACATCAATTGACTATTTCACACAAATCATGTAAGATGTTTCAAGGTAATTTTCACATGATCATATTTTGACTCATTATTTAGTTTCCAACAAATAAATTGTTTCGAACAAAACTCGTCAAGAATAATGATGAACGTAGCTAAAGCAAAAGCTTCCAACACATATTTCGAGAAAGATATAAGCAAACTCAGCTTGAAATATCAAATGTGTAAAAGTCTATATAGTTATACGACTTAGTCTCAATAGGATATAGAATAGAATAGACTTCTGAGTGATAGATAAGTTTTAGTTTGCACATACCTTTTGTTAATTAAGTTCCTCCAAGCTCTCCTCAGTATAACTTTGTCTTCAATCGATGAACGTCGTGAAGTCTTAAACTCAACTACACACTCTATCCTAATCCGAGACATAGCTATAAGTAGACTAGAAATCAAGACTTATAGTTTTGATCACATAAACTTGACAAACAAGCTTGAGATAGCAACGCTTGCGAGTTCGACCGAGTTGTGCTCTAACAATAGCACCACCAACAAACACCAAAATCTCCAACTGAACTCCAAGCTCATCAGCAACAGAACACAACTCCAGTCATTCCCACTTCCTCCTGCCATATCTCTCTACACTAAGTAAGTGCATCTCATCTTTACCCAAGAACATAACTCGTTGCTGATGAAATTCTACCAATACCATCCCATGTCTCATAAACACAATCTCCTTCTTTTAGAAACCATAAGTTCTCAGCTCTGAACCGTCCACAGTCCATTCATCCCATTGCTTCAGTTGTACTTCAACCACACACTGAACTCCATAATGCTCATCTTCTGGGTCTATAGCAACATCACACAACCACCATATTACTGCAATATTTTACTACACATACATCTACACATTTCAAGCACTCATTATGTATTTTTCCATTTGTTGTAGCTCGTATAACCCATTCAACAAACATCATTATTTCAACACCTCTAAACTCTTTTCGATCCACAACATCATAACATTCTCCATTGCAGATGCACCACTACCATCTTTTACTCACATAAACACAACACCAACACATCTTTCTGGAACCAGCTATATCATCTCTACATCAGCCTGCAATGGTCACCAGCAATAACAACATTATTCTTCCAATTCAGTCCATCACCACCTGTATCACCAGTTCAATACACAGACCACACCCCATATCTTGAATAACCAATCCACAAAACCACATCAACAACTTCTTTGTGTCCTTCATCTGTGACCTGAAACTCATCAAGATCTGTTCCCTGTAAATCAATTCTTCCTCCAGAGTCCCATCTCCAAAACAGTTAACCCTAATTTAGGCCGAACCCTAATCCCAATTTGATTTGCTATAAGAACTAAAATTAACCCTATACATCCATTTATACCTCAATTAAGAACAAACCCATCACAAATAGTTCAGTTTTCAAATCAATTTCAAACAAAATCATAGTTAATTAAAGAAACCCTAAATTCAACTTACCATATATGTATATGCTGAGTTTGATTCAACACACAAATTGACACCACGAAGATCAGCTGTCTTGATTCTATTTCATTTCTCTCAATATCAAACTCATGATATTCATCTCCATCATCAATCCTCACTGAAACCCTAATCTCACCTGTAGAGGCATCATTTCTTCTTCTCCTTAAGTTTAATCAACTACAGCTCCATCATCGTATTCCCGAGTTCAATCACTGAAACCGTTCACTTTAAATTACCCTTAATCTTCATTCTCAGTTAGCAATCCTTAAGCAGGCTTTTCTTTTTTTGTTTACTGGTGATGAGAATCATAAGATTGTGAATCTGTGATACGTATAAAAGGGTTTTCAAGGGTAAACAGGTAGAATGCGGCACATATTTTTGACCAAGTCAATGAAAAAGAACAACCATTCATGGAGGGAGATTTATGGAAACTAAATCTATTGTTTTCCTATTATAATTTGTATTTTATTAATGATAATTTTAGTAGAAAAATAAAATTTGGATTTATTAATTAGGTAATTTTAGAATAGCCGAGAAGTTTATTTTAAGAGTTTTAATAAGTTAGGAAAGTTTCCTAAAGGTAATAGATAACTTGGGAAACAAGTTTTTGATACTTCTGTTAAGTTTAGAGTTTGTGTAGGGGAGTTATCTATATAAGGAGCTCCAAAAACGAAAATTAGTAGACTCATATATGAAGTTATTTTCTTATTGTTAAACTTGGTTTAACTTTATTCTGATATTTATTTATAGTCGGGTTTATCTTGAGGTCTAAATAATTATCTATTTATAGTTGTGATTCTTCAGAGTTGCAGGTCTGGATCAACCGTTCATAGTCGTTATTCTCTGGAATAATTTGAGGTCTGAAAAATTTATTGGTTATTTTTCTATTTTTATTCCGCTGCGTAAATTATCATCTTTTTAAACGCTTGTGATCTGCATCAGTTGGTACTAGCGGTAAGTCGATTCTGGGGTTGATAAGATGCCACCAATAGTAAAAATCGGTCGAGATCGAGGTCGAAGAGGTGTTCCGAAAGATATTAATGCATCAAGAGAACAAATAATGACAGATATCAAAGGTATGTTGGTTCGACATAACATTGATGGTATTTTTGATGATGCTCCTGAAGATGATGAACTTACTGATGAAGTTGTTCCTTGAAATCAAGGAGTAAACTTTGTGATGGTTTCTCATATCCACCATAATAAGAGATATTTTTTTTAATCAACCTATGAAGATCCGTTTTGGGTTTTGATCTGATTTCATAATTATTGTAGTAAAACAAGTTCGTTGAGACTTGTGAAAGCAGATTTAGACTTAATTTTAAAACTAAAAATATAGCAAACTCAAAAATAAGAAGTGTTGTAAAGATTATGGAGAGGCTGGGGCTAGGGTTCCACCATTCATCAATAATTATGTGGTTCAAAATTAATTTATATCATGCAATTTAAACAATTGCTTCGACTCTAAATGATTGCCATAATCAGATTTCCAAAATATCAAATGTTAATTGTAAGTATAACGCATCAAGAGTCTTAAACCAAGCGATTGTATCAAGAGAAAATACATTTGATTGATAAAAATTATTTAATTCATTTTTTTAATCATTGCAATTAAACATAAAAATATTGCATAAAGTTATTAGATAGAGATTACCAATAAATTCTTGAGAGAATGGCTTTCTCTATCACCTCAGGGATTGGTTTAGCTCATCATCATGTTGGAAATACGCTCAAAAATCATTTTTATT
This sequence comes from Papaver somniferum, assembly GCF_003573695.1. Taxonomy (NCBI): domain Eukaryota; kingdom Viridiplantae; phylum Streptophyta; class Magnoliopsida; order Ranunculales; family Papaveraceae; genus Papaver; species Papaver somniferum. The sequence goes on from NC_039367.1 coordinate 109,498,038, forward strand.
GCTCAAAGGGTGTTCGCAATAATGAAATGGGAGAAAAAAAATAAACCGGGTTTGTAACACTTATATTTGTTACAAACTCAACTATTATAAAGAACGATAACTATGAACTGTCATTGGCACTGTAGCACTACGACTGTCGTTTAGTGTCTTATGTTCTTAATGTTCTTCACAGCAGTAGAAATGGTGATTCTTCTGCAACTCAACTTTCTCATCTCTGTAATGTTCCAAACTCTCCCAAAACTCTCCGTCACGCTTCCTGACATTTCCCTTCACTATTTATACCTCTATGCGGCAAGAAAATCACTGCAATAACTCCGGTGTAATCCTCATTACTCGTCAGTGAAAGAAAATATTCTCGGGAATATTTTCTTCCAGATTTAACTCCTCACGTTGTTTTTGTTAGAGCATAGCTCGGTTGAACCCACCAAGCGTTGGTATGTCAAGTTTGGTTGTCATATTTTAGTGAACCAGAACTCATTTAAAGAGTCGCTTGATTATATGGTAGAGTCAACTTCGTATAGGTTAGCTTGAAAGTAATAGGATGTGAGACATCACAATTATTACATGAAGACTTGAAGAATGTGAAGAAGTAAGGAGCTACAACGACGACATCATCCTTCCTCTTGAGGTTAGTAATATTTGACTTGAACTGTTTCATTCCCTAACGTATCTTTCAATTCGTGCATATTGAAAACATAACTGCGAATCTATGAATGATTATACTATAGTTAGACGTAGTATTAAGGAATATAATACGAAGTATAACGCTTATCTTTTGAACTTCGTATATAAGGCATCGACATAATCGTATGAATGCTATTGTGATTATGTATGGGTAAAGGTGAAGATTTCATCCTAGGAAACAATGTTTTACATTCGTTTCAAGGAAGTAAATTCATAAAAAAAAAAATTATCTAAAGGTAAATCGCTAGGCTTATTGGTATTTGTTATTCATTGCAAATCTTTGGATTACCAATATGTGTGATTAGTATAACCGCTCATGACTTGTTTATGTTCTTGGTAAAACTATTCACAAGGCCCCACTTTTGTATTGGTATGACTTTTATTAGTGAAACCGATCTTAAGTAATCACCTAAGATGGCATGATCGATTTGTTGTTATTGGTATGACCAACTCTAGACATTGGGAACCTATCTTATGAAGAGGTGCAACCGATCACAAAAGGGGAATCGATCCTTGTAAGAGGTGCAACAAGTTTTTAGTTATTGAGAACCGATCCTATGGACATGTGCACCAAATACAAGTTAGATACCATATATATGTGGAAACCGATCCTAGTACCTAGTCAACCGAATTTTGGAAAGCTAGCGTGACTAATTCTAGTACCCACATGGAGGTAGAACCAAAACTTGTTTTGGTAGAACCGTAAAACCCATGATTGGTGATTGAGTGTTCTTGATCAATCACATAGTTCTTGGAAGTCAGATGAACCAATTCTAAACTTGTTTGGAGGTGTGGAAAATCGGTTCCAAGATTGTAAATATGAAAGAGGATTTACAAAGTAAAGATATCGACATACTTTGAACATGTGCAGTAACACTTATCTTTTACTGTTCAAAGATATCCCTTAATAGCTAAAGGAAAATCCCGGATCGAAATAAATTGAGAATCTTTTAATTAAGGTTTTTAGTTTTTTATGCTTTTAATTTCCAGTAATTAAATGCATATCTTTAGAAAGTTAAAATTGGTAATGTGCATTTACTAATCGAATATTTTCTACTGAGATTTCAGTCATTAATTGGACAGAGCATTTCCAGGAATTATGAAAACCGATTTGGTCATTATTGCATATCTTTGAGAATCTTCGGTTTTGGAAATTCCTTGGTGTCCAAACTTCCTTGGTCTATAAATATCAAAGTTTCTATTTCAAGCAAACAAATCCTCAGAGCCAGCAAAACTTCCTTGTTGTGTTGTTACTGGTGGAGCCGCTTATTCGGAGAGGAAAGTAACCTAATTAGGCGAAATTTCTTATGGCCGCTCGGTTTAAAGACTTCTTTGGGATTGGGAAGCTCTATTAGTACCATTGGTGGAAACTAGATAATTGCAGTTTATTATTAGTTTTCAATTGATTTGATTGACTAACGGTTGTTGAACTTTGATTGTACCTAGTTTGTTTATGCTTGAGAATCTTCTCTTATGATATAAGATTCACTCAAACTGGATCGAAGTTTCGACGGGGATCTTTAGACTGTTTGTAGATCTAAAGACGTCCTGTGATAATCCAACGTTAACAGGCTCCCTTCTGTGTGTGATTGATCACAAGAGACTCAAGTTGATTGTGTGCAGGTGTTTATTGAAGATCAAAGAAGATTTGAAGACAAAAAAGACATTGAAGATATCTTATTTGGGTTCATAATCTTTGGTGTGAACAAAACTTGTTTCGGCTGGAAAAGGATCCAACTATAATCGGTTTATCCTTGTAATATATTTGATTGATTAGTTGTGTAGATCGGCATCAATACAATTCTTTGTGATTCGAAGTATTGATTGTAAAATCTTGACAATTACTTTGGTAGTTGTTATTGGATAGATCTAAGGACCTGACAAAGGAGTTTATTGGGATAAACGGAAGAGCCTTTTGTCAAACTCATATCACGTTGATTGAAAATAGTTGTTACTGAACAGATTTGTTGTTCCTTTACTGTTTGGAATACGAACCAAAGGAATTGTTCCAAGTGCGTGACTTATTGCAAGTTGGAGGCGCAGGGATACAAACGAAACTAGGTGAACTATAGGTTTAGTTACTTGGTCTCAACTATACGAAGTTGACTTAGATTTTGTATAGCGGCTTAATCCTGAGAGTTTTCAATTCTGGAAAAGGTCCCGGGGTTTTTCTGCATTCGCGGTTTCCTCGTTAAAAAAATCTTGCTGTGCCATTTACTTTATATTTCCGCATTATAATTGTTTTATTATAATTAAAGTAAATTGCACTTTGTACGTTAACAAGACACTTGATATCAATCCTATTGGTTTCGGTTATTACCGTACCTTTATCAAGAGAACACTTTGTTGTTGTATTGTCTCAATTCACATCCATAGACGATCACACAAAGTGTATTGGATCTCTCCACTTGTCTGATATAATTATTCACGTGTTAGGCCAGTCCTGACTAACCCTATTTAAAGTGGGCAATGTGTCGAAATATTCCTTGAGTGATTGTTGCTCCAAGAGGTTTATACACAGTGGGTCTTGTATAGGTTGTGATCAAAAGTTTAAGATTGTGGTGTATTTGGGTACCCTCGTCTTTTCAGTTTTCTCGTGCCAAAATACTCCCAACACATACAGTCATCATCCTGAAGTGGTCAAACATGCATCAGTCACACGAAATCTCTCGATCACACATTCAGAACTCAGAATGGACTAACCAAAACCCGAGATACCCTGTCTTCTTCCAAGTGAGAATCTAGCCAATTTTATCCGACAAGATAAACCATGCCGTGCCTGTTAAGACAAATCAAGTCAAAACAACAACTCACATCCATTGAGTCTCCTTCAATCTTTTCCAGAATGCGAACCCTAAACTCTGCCTCTTGATTGCATTTTTTCCCGCCAATTCAGATTTTCAAACGAAGAAGGAGGATGTCAGCCCTTATCCAGAGTGGATGTGTGGATAACAGGTAGGTACCCCTTATCAACTGGGTGCCCCTTATTCGAAAAGGGAGTCCTCTTAGCAAACGTCCTCTGTGGTTGCTCCGAGTAATTTTTCGAGCCGATTTTTCCAAAAATGTTTATTTCCCAAAAATACCTACAAACACAGAAACACCATAATATGTACAAAATCAAGTACCAACAATACAGAAAATTGAGGACAACTTAGACACAAAAATGTGTCTATAAAATACCCCAAAACTTATTATTTGCTAGTCCTCGAGAAAATCTAATCTAGAAAATAAAATCCTAACTCACTGTAGCAGGCATCGCAATTGCACTTAGCGTGTGCAACAAGCCTTTGAACCCCTAGGTGACCCTAGTGGACGAGTTATAGTCTCGGGAGGGTTTACAAGAGGTGTACCCACAAAACCTTATACTCCAAACCCTAGCTACCTGTGCAGAACCTAGGAATAGCACTAAAGAACCTCCTTGGTTGGCATACTCTCATTGACTACAGGAGGAAGTACCCTGATGCGAATTCCAATTGTTGTACACGAGTTTGCACTCAAGCATACTAAAATTCATATATAAATGACAGAGCTCTACTCAGATAGTCGCACTATGGACATCAATATCCGGAGTCAAACCAATCACATGAATAGAACAATAAGATGGATATATAGAAAAACGTAGATGGTTTTAGATGTTGACTAAGGTGAACGGTGTTTCCCATATCTGTCTGAAGGCCACTGCCAAGACAAACCTATCCTAATGTACTGAGATACCGGTCTGACTAATATCAACACAACTGGCATATACAAGGGAACCAGTGGTCGATAATCCTAACTCTAGACCAACTCAACTGACATATACAAGGGAACCAGTGGTCGATTTTATTGAACTTATTCCGGTTGGTCTGATGGTCTGGTCTTTTTTTTTTAGTAAATCAATCACTCTATTTCACCCTAGTAGTGGTAACAATTCGATGCATGTGCCACACCAAATCACTTAGAGAAACATATTTAAAAAAAATAAAATAAAAAAACAGAAGGTGAAAAGGACTCAACGAGATATGGCGAAACTACCATGTTATTTCTAACACCTGATCTATGTGCTTTTATTAATAGACTCTACAACCAATACGTTTCCATCCTGGATGCTTTTATGGGTTCCTCAACTCCTACAACCAAGATGCTTCCATCCACTTAGATCGGTTAGTGCTATCCTAAATTGGCACAAATTTCTAGGCTTTGGGGTTTATCTATTGCAACTAAAAACTAACAAAAAGTTTCTTCCCCACCCCCAAACTTAAATCTAACATTGTCCTCAATGTTTCTAATGAAAGAGAAATACCAAGAGTATAGTAACACGAGGAAAAAGTAAAGAGTGAAGTCGGAAAGATATTACCTTGGTAAAGCATAACAATCCTTCTATGGAGATTAAGGAAGAAAATAATATACAACATACAAACCGCCTCGATGGTCAATCAAGGGTAAACAGGGTCCTCCAGAGTGACCTCCTCAACATAACCTGTAGGCAAGGGATCTAAAAAGGGTTTCAATCTCTGACCCTTAACCTTCGAAGAACAACTGCCATCCATTGTCTCGATCTCAACAGCTCCATGAGGAAAGACCGTGCGAACAATAAAAGGACCCGTCCGCCGAGAACGTAACTTCCCGGGAAAGAGATGCAAGCGGGTATCGTACAGAAGAACTTTTTGACCTGGAGAAAATTACTTTCTTAAAATATTTCTACCATGCATAAGTTTCATTTTGTTCTTATACTCCTTAGCATTATCGTATGCATCTCTACGAATCTCTTCCAACTCATTGAGATGGAGTTTCCTATGGGATCCTGCCTTGTCAAGTGAAAAATTTAGCTGCTTAACAGCCCAATATGCTATATTTTCTAACTCAACAGGTAAATGACATGCCTTTCCATACACAAGTCGATAAGGTGACATTCTAATGGGGGTCTGCTGGTTGACCTTCCACTCCCTCCCGAGAGAAACGTAAACACAGTACGGTAAGACCATAAGGCATCAATAAGCCTAGACAACCATTCTTTCCGATTAGAATTAACTGTTTTCTCTAATATACGTTTTATCTCCCTATTGGAAACCTCTACTTGACCACTAGTCTGTGGATGATACGGGGTAGCTACCTTATGTGTAATACCATATTTCTTCATCAAAAGCCTAAAAGGTCCATTACAAAAGTGCGACCCTCCATCACTAATTATAGATCGCGGTGTACCAAAACGTGTAAGTATATTATCTTTCAAGAACTCAATCACAACCCTATGGTCATTGGTTTTACTCCCAACCGCCTCAATCCACTTAGAAACATAGTCTTCAACGACAAGGATGTATAGGTTACCAAAAGAATTAGGAAACTGACCCATAAAATCAATACCCCACACATCAAAGACCTCAACAACTAAAATAGGGTTCAAGGGCATCATGTTCCTACGGGAAATGGTTCATAATTTCTGGAAACGTTCACAAGTAATACAATAACTGTGCGAATCTTTAAGAAACGAGGGCCAATAGAATCCGCACTGCAATATCTTAGAAGCAGTCTTCTTAGGACTAAAGTGACCCCCACAAGCATGATCATGACAAAAGGAAATAATACTGGACTGGTCACTCTCAGGTATACATCTCCTAATAATCTGGTATGGACAATACTTATGAAAAGGCGAGGGTACCAAAATATATCTCAAGCTAAAAAATTTCCTTCCTATAAGTCCTTTCTCCGAAAGTGATTGTCTATGGACTGAGTCGAGACAATACAACTAATCGGTTCACACTTCGTGTGATCGTCTATGGATACGAGATCGAGACAATACAACAACGAAGTATGTTTACTTGATACAAAGGTTCACACTTAACCAAACACAATAGGATTGATTATCAAGTAAATAGGAATTAACGTTTGTGTAATTTACTTTAATTATAATAAAACAATTATAATGCGGAGATATAAAGTAAATGACACAGCAAGATTTTGTTAACGAGGAAAACCGCAAATGCAGAAAAACCCGGGACCTTATCCAGAATTGAATACTCTCAGGATTAAACCACTATACAAAATAAACCAGTTTCGTATAGTTGAGACCAAGAAACTAAACCTATAGTTCACCTAGTTCCGTCTGTATTCCCACGCCTCCAACTTATGAATAAGTCACGTATTCGTATTCCAAACACTAAAGGAACAACAAGTCTATTTGGTATCAACTCTCTTCAACCAAGTGATATGAGTCGGACAAAGGCTCTTCTGTTTATCTCAATAAACTCCTTCGTCAGGTGCTTAGATCTATCTTATGTTCAATTACCCAAGGTAATCGTAAGATTTTGCAATCAATACTTTTAATCACAAAGAACCTTATTGATGCCGATCTACTCAATTAATCAATCCAATCTACCACAAGGATAAACCGATTATAGTTGGATCCTCTTTTTACCGAAATAAGTATTGTGCACACCAAAGATTTATATAACCAAGTCAGAAATCTTCTATCTCTTCTTTGTCTTCAAATCTTCTTAGATCTTCAATAAACACCTGCACACAACTATTTGAATCTCTTGTGATCAATCACACACAGAACGGAGTCTGTTAACAATGGATTATCACAAGATCGTCTTTAGAACTAACAAAAGTCTAAAGATCCCCGTCGAAACTTTGAACTAGTTTGAGTGAATCGTATATCAGAAGAGAAGATTCTCAAGCATAAACAAACTAGGTGCAATCAAAGTTCAACCACCGTTAGTCAATCAAATCAATCGAAAACAAAAGATAAATCACAGTTATCTAGTTTCCCACCAACGGTACTAATAGAGCTTCTCAATCCCAAAGAAGACTTTAAACTGAGCGGCCGTTAGAGATTTCGCCTAATTAGGTTATCATCCTCTCCGAATAGGCGGCTTCACCAGTAACAGTACAACAGAGTAAGTTTACTGTTACGAAGGATTAGTTTGCTAGAAATGCAAACTACAAGTATTTATAGACAAGGAAGTTTAGACACCAAGGAATTTCCAAAACCGAAAATATTCTTAAGATATTCAATAATAATCTCCAAATTCGGTTTTCATAATTCCTGAGAATGTTCTGTCCAAAATATTGATCGAAAATCTCCTTGGAAAATCTTTAACTAGTAAATGCACATTACTAATTCTTATTTTCGATATATATAATTAAAAACCTTAATTAAAAGATTCTTAACTTATTTAATTTCGATCCTGGGATTCTCTTCCTTTTAGCTGTTAAGGAATATCTTTGAACAATAAAAGATACGCATTAATGCACGTGTTCAAAGTGTGTCGACATCCTTACTTTGTAAGTCCTCTTTCATACTAACACACTTGAAACCGATTTACCACGCTTCCGAACAAGTTTAGAATTGGTTAATCCGACTTTCAAGAGCTATGTGATTGATCAAGAACACTCAATCACAAATCATGGGTTTAACGGTTCTACCAAAACAAGTTTCGGTTCCACCTCCATGTGAGTATTGTGCATAGTCACACTAGCTTCCCAAGATTCAGTTGACTAGATACTAGGACCGGTTCCCCACATATATATGGTATCTAACTTATATGTGTTACACATGTCCATAGGATCGGTTCCCCTTTGTCTAAAAATGTGTTGTACATGTCCATAGGATCGGTTCCCCTTTCTGCTATAAACCTTGTTGCACCTCATACAAGGATCGATTCCCCTTTGTGATGTGTTGCGCCTCTTACTAGTATCGGTTCCCATTTACCCAGAGTTAGATATTACAAACTACACAAACTCGATCATACCATCAGGTAATTACTTAAGATCGGTTTCACTAATAAAATTCATACCAATACATAAGTCAGGCCTTATGTGAATAGTTTTACCAAAAACACAAACAAGTCATGAGCGGTTGTACTAATCACACATATTGGTCGTTCATAAGATATGCAATGAATAACAATCCCAATAAAGCCTGGCGATTTCCTTTTCGATTCACAAACTAAGTTCATGAACTTACTTCCTTAAAACACATGTAAAACATTGTTTCCTAGGATGAAATCCTCACCTCATACCCATACATAATCTTAATAGCACTCAAACGATTATGTCGATGTCTTATCCACAAATTTTAATGGTTAAGCAATAAACCTCGTATTATATTCCTTAATACTATGTCTATCTGGAGTGTTCATGCTTCGCAGTTTTGTTTTCAATATGAACGACTTCAAAGATACGATAGGGAATGAAACAGTTCAAGTCAAATATCACTAACCTCAAGTGGAAGTATGAGATGATGGTGTGGTTGTATCTCCTTACTTCTTCACTTCTGCAAGTCTTCGCAATACTTGTAATGTCTCATATCCTAATACTTTCAAGCTAACCTACACGAAGTTGACTCTAGTACATTTAATCAAGCGACTCTTAAATGAGTTTTGGTTCACTAAAATATGACAACCAAACTTTACATACCAATGTTTGGTGGGTTCAACCGAGCTATGCTCTAACAACTTAAACAAATAAGGATCATCCCAAAAGAAGTGTTTAACCTCGACTAAAAACCTAGAACGATCTTGTTTACCCCAATGTTAGGGCATTCGACCAGTAACCAGATAGTTCACTATATTCGCATATCAAGGTAATTGGGTAACAAAGAATAGTTGTGCATCAGGAAAACTATCCCTAACAGGAGGAAAATCATCAGGAGTATCCACAACAAGCCTAGACAAGTGGTCTGCTACTACATTTTCTGCACCTTTTTTTTTATCTCTAATGTGTAAGGAGAATTCCTGCAACAATATGATCCATCTAATCAATCTAGGTTTAGTATCCTTCTTGGAAAGAAGATACTTCAAAGCAGCATGATCAGTGAAGATTATGACCTTAGAACCTGAAAAGGCGAGGGTACCCAAATATACCTCAAGCTAAAACTTTTCCTACCTATAAGTCTTTTCTCCGAAAGTGATTTTCTATGGATAGAGTCGAGACAATGCAACTAATCGGTTCACACTTCGTGTGATCGTCTATGAATACAAGATCGACACAATACAACAACGAAGTATGTTTACTTGATAAAAAGGTTCGGACTTAACCAAACACAATAGGATTGCTTATCAAGTAAATAGGAATTAACGTTTGTGTAATTTACTTTAATTATAATAAAACAATTATAATGCTGAAATATAAAGTAAATGACACAACAATATTTTGTTAACGAGGAAACCGCAAAAGCAGAAAACCCCCGGGACCTTGTCCAGAATTGAATATCTCAGGATTAAGCCGCTACACAAAATTACACCAACTTCGTGTAGTTGAGACCAAGCAACTAAACCTATAGTTCACCTAGTTCCGTCTGTATTCCCACGCCTCCAACTTATGAATAACTCATGTACTAGGAACAATTCCTTTGGTTCGTATTCCAAACAGTATAGGAACAAAAAATCTGTTTGGTTTCAACTCTCTTCAACCAAGTGACGTGAGTTCGACAAAGGCTCTTCTGTTTATCTCAGTAAACTCCTTCGTCAGGTTCTTAGATCTATCTTATGTTCAACTACCGAAGTAATTGTTAAGATTTTGCAATCAATACTTTTAATCACAAAGAATTGCATTGATGCCGATCTATACAACTAATCAATCCAATCTACGACAAGGATAAACCGATTATAGTTGGATCCTCTTATACCGAAACAGGTATTGTGCACACCAAAGATTATGAACCCAAAATCAGAAATCTTCAATGTCTTCTTTGTCTTCAAATCTTCTTAGATCTTCAATAAACACCTGCACACAACAACTTGAATCTCTTGTGATCAATCACGCACAGAAAAGAGTCTGTTAACAATGGATTATCACAAGATCGTCTTTAGCACTAACAACAGTCTAAAGATCCCTGTCGAAACTTCAATCTATTTTGAGTGAATCTTATATCAGAAGAGAAGATTCTCAAGCATAAACAAACTAGGTGCAACCAAAGTTCAACCACCATTAGTCAATCAAATCAATCGAAAACACAAGATAAACCACAATTATATAGTTTCCCACCAACGGTACTAATAGAGCTTCTCAATCCCAAAGAAGACTTTAAACTGAGAGGTCGTAAGAGATTTCGCCTAATTAGGTTATTCTCCTCTCGGAATATGCGGCTTCACCAGCAACAACACAACCGAGGAAGTTTGTTGTCACAAAGGATTAGTTTGCTAGAAATGCAAACTTCAAGTATTTATAGACAAGGAAGTTTGGACACCAAGGAATTTCCAAAACCGAAAATATTCTCAAGATATGCAATATAATTCCAAATTCGGTTTCCATAATTCCTGGAGATGCTCTGTCCAAAATAATGACCGAAAATCTCTTTGGAAAATCTTTAACTAGTAAATGCACATTACTAATTCTTATTTTCCTAAAATAAAATTAAGACCTGAATTAAAAGATTCTTAACTTATTTATGTTTTGATCCTGGGATTTTATTTCATTAGCTATTAAGTAATAACTTTGAACAATTAAAGATAAACATTACTGCCTGTGTTCAAAGTGTGTCGATGTCCTTACTTTGTAAGTCCTCTTTCATACTTACAACCTTGAAACCGATTTTCCACACTTCCAAACAAGTTTAGAATCGGTTCATCTGACTTTCAAGAACTATGTGATTGATCAAGAACACTCATTCACAAATCATGGGTTTAACGGTTCTACCAAAACAAGTTTCGGTTCTACCTCCATCTGAGTACTGTGCATGGCCACACTTGCTTTCTAAAATTCGGTTGAATAGGTATTAGGATCGGTTCCCCGCATATATATGGTATCTAACTTATATGTGTTGCACATGTCCATAGGATCGGTTCCCCTTTGCCTAAAAACGTGTTGCACATGTCCATAGGATCGGTTCCCCTTTCTGCTACAAACTTGCTGCACCTCATACAAGGATAGGTTCCTCTTTGTGATGTGTTGCACCTCTTACTAGGATCGGTTCCCCTTTACCCAGATTTGGTCATACACAAATCACAAACTCGATCATACCATCTCAGGTGATTACTTAAGATCGGTTTCACTAATAAAAGTCATACCAATACATAAGTCAGGCCATTGTGAATAGTTTTACCAAGAACACAAACAAGTTATGAGTGGTTATAATAAATCACACTTATTAGTTGTTCACAGGGTATGCAATGAATAACAATACCAATAACGCCTGGCGATTTCCTTTTCGATTCATAAACAAGTTTATGAACTTACTTCCTTCAAACACATGTAAAACATTGTTTCCTAGGATGAAATCCTCACCTCATACCCATACATAATCACAATAGCATTTAAACGATTATGTCGATGTCTTATCTACAAAGTTTAATGGTTAAGCAATAACCTCGTATTGTATTCCTTAATACTATGTCTATCTAGAGTGTTCATGCTTCGCAGTTTTGTTTTCAATATGCATGACTTGAAAGATACGTTAGGGTATGAAACAGTTCAAGTCAAATATCACTAACCTCAAGTGGAAGGATGATGTTGTCGTTGTAGCTTCTTACTTCTTCACTTCTTCAAATCTTCGCAATACTTGTAATGTCTCATATCCTAATACTTTCAAGCTAACCTATACGAAGTTGACTCTAATACATAATTAAGCGACTCTTAAATGAGTTTTGATTCACTAAAATATGAAAACCAAACTTGACATACCAACGCTTGGTGGGATCAATCGAGTTATGCTCTAACAATCTCCCCCTTTGTCCATTTTAGTGACAAAACTCTTACAATCATATGGATAAACAAATTACAAGAATTCATTACACATACGCTAGATTCCCGAATTCAACATCAGAATAACCTGTATACATTCAATCCTTAAATGCCGATGTTGACATTATAATAACAAAGCTAATACTCCCCCTAAAGGTGAGATAGGTAGATTTCATCAATCCGCACGTCTTTGTTATACCAATTAATATGATATGTTACTCCCCCTTAGTCTATGCTTTCACTCTTTTGTTAGATAAACGTTTAAGCACAATTGTCCATTTCCTTAGTGATACCAATCAATATAAAATCAATGCCAGTATCACTTGTTTACTCCATGTATTTCTCCCCCTTTTTTTCACAAAATGACAAAGAAACAAAAAAAATAAAGGACAAACCGAAAAGAATCTTACAAATTTCAAAATAGACTTGCAACCCATAGAGTTAAGCAGGAGGGTTTCACACACCACTTTTGATAACCAATATCAAAACCGAAACTACAAAGTAATTTGTTTTGATATGTTATCAAGGAAATAATTTCCCGAAGCAATTTTCCCAATTTAGTTTAGCAAACCAAAAATCAACTAAGCACCTTAGTCCCTTTGCTCTTCATTCGATAAGACCAAAATAAAGATAACTCTATTTTTCTCATCAGGTTCTAATTATCCATATAACTTAGACCTTTAAATTTTAAACAAGACAAGTACTAGGTTAGTTAACTAGCATTTCTTGTTAAGGAATTCGATTAGACTTGAATAACCGAAACCTCCACTTTGATAAGTCTAACTAAGATAAACTTAGCTTCTCTTATCAGGAATCGAATTGGACTAAAAAATCCATCCCGTAGACTTTTTCTTTCGTTAAGCCATAAATAATTCATACAAACCAAAATAAATCAACTTTCATAATTATTCACCTCAACCGGAAGCAATTGAAACAACATAGACATTATAGCACCGCAATTGCACCGAAATTTTGTAAGCCTAAAAAATTGATACCACACAATAAAGAAAGATAACAATAGTTTTTCTTATTTCTTAACCGGAACCAATTGAATCACACACACACATATTGGAATAAAACATCAATTGTATCGAAATTTTGTTAAGCAAAAGCAAAATATATATGAAATAAAATCAGGCTTTTTTTAAACAGGAAAACATCTAACTAACAACATTGTTACCTCAAATTTCGCATCCGCTTCTCCAATATGTTTGCATCTTCTTCCAGGGAGAATTGATATCGAAATATCCTTATGTTGTCATCCTTATGCAAAACAAAAGAATAACAACAACCAACCTTTACCAGATAAAGGTTGAAAACCGGTTTTTAACTATTGCAAGCAAAAGTTGAAAACCACCGAAACACATATGCTTTTATGCTAAACCAAACCGATTCAACATATTGTGACTTTTTCACATATTGTTTCTATCAGAACCCCTCATGATCCTTTTATAAAGCCTACCAACATGGGATAGAACTTAAACCTGCTAAACCAAAAAGTCACCCAAACCATAAGGGTTCACAACATTATGAGATCGAAAATCAAGGTAATGAAACCGAAATCAAACATCCGTAGCAATAATAAAGCATTCAAGCACAGGATATGTAAATAAAAAACCATCACAAGAAAAATTATAAATCAAATAATTCTATTCATAATAGTTTTATTCATAATAGACTTAATACAATCATTGAAAGAAATCAAAAATTGATGTCTATTTTCCTGGATTAAGTATTACAACATATAACTTAATCTCTAATGGTTCTCTTGTTGTTTACCGACGATTCCTCGGTGTTTTAAATCTTGAGCCTTCTTTTCTCTTTCAGATGATTGAGTCTTTGTTTCAGAAGATTCAATTCCACAATCGACTTCAAGAGGTTTGACTCGAGCAGTTTTTCATTCACCACTGCCATTTCCAAAAGATCACGAGCGACTTCAAAATCTCCCATTAGCATAAGCATACGCTCAAAAGAAATATGATTCTTATTATGTTCGTTTGAGAAGTAGCATTTGAACTCAACTGGGAAGGTCTTAAGTTTTCGAAGTTGAGATTCAATGTCAATTATACTTTCACCTATCTTTTACCGTGGACAGAAAAAGGATCGGTCCTATAAAGGATTTATATAATAACCCAAACTTGGTTACCAAGATTGAAATACCTAATCATGGTATTTTTTATTTGTGAAAATATAAACTTTCGGAAACATCATGGAGTTTTTTTTCCGAACCAGTATAACCTAGGAGTTTTGAAAATATTTTTTTTCAAACTTTTCTCATGGACTTTCCAAAGATCGAAAGTATTTTTCTAACAATAGAAAAGGTATTCCAACTATAGATAAATACTTTAGACATTCAAAAGTATAATATTATACGATCTTCATATTCTTATGCTCTTTTAAAGAACTTCCCTTTTTATTTGAATTGAGCACATCTAGGGAAATTCCAAAAACCAACATCAGTTGTTGGAGTGAGCTAGTGATAGCTCATAATTTATGGAACATGATCTATCATGATATTTTTTAATATATATCCTTTTGGGATTCTTCCAAGAGTAAACTTCTTTCACTGTGTCACAGCTGGAGTGATCTGATTTAACAGAATGATTAGATCGATGATCAAACTCATAAGTGTGATTTGAAGTTTTTTGAGTTACGAAACCAGAACTCTCATATCGACCCAGGAATTCCTTGGAATATGACATCATCATTTGATGAGATTGTATCCTGGATTCTATTTTAGACACTTGATCAACAACAAAGCAACATGATCTGAAATCATTTGTTTTTGTATTCAAGAGTTGATCTTTTTCTCTGTTTAAGAGATAATCATCATTGGATGATGTTGACCGGATACTAGTCAAAGGATTATCCCTTAAAACACATCTATCTTGATTCTTGTAGATGGTTAGGATATTAGAATCACGATATAGTATATTAGTTAAGAGATTCTGGAGATTAGAATCACATATCCTTGTTTTAACTAATATACTATTTTTGGCTTGAACAACATCAAGTCCTTTAGATTCAGCATCTTCATGAATCAATGATTCTATGACGAGCTTCTCGGAAGATGGATAATATACATTATCCTTTAGATTATATTTTTCAGCAAGCTTTATGAAAAATTTAATCTCATTACTGTCTTCTGAATCTGACTTGTTTGTCACAAGTATTTGTTTTCGTATTAACTCATCATGGTTAATATTTCCTGAGATGTGTTCCACCAGATAACTAACAGTGCTGAGTTGTTTATCAGGTTTTGAAAACAAACATCCTTTCTGAAGTATATCACCTTCTTGCTCTACGTTAACTGAATCATCCATTGGATTCAATTTCTTATAGGTTGGATTGCACCAAACACAGATTGTTAGATCTTTTCGTGTTTTCCTGCTCTGATACCAATTGAAAAGGCAAGGGTACCTAAATATACCTCAAGCTAAAACTTTTCCTACCTATAAGTCCTTTCCCCGAAAGTGATTGTGTATGGACAGAGTCGAGACAATGCAATTAATCGGTTCACACTTTGTGTGATCTTCTACGGATACGACATCGAGAGAATACAACACCGAAGTATGTTTACTTGATAAAAAGGTTCGGACTTAACCAAACACAATAGGATTGCTTATCAAGTAAATAGGAATTAACGTTTGTGTAATTTACTTTAGTTATAATAAAACAATTATAATGCGGAAATATAAAGTAAATGACACAGCAAGATTTTGTTAACGAGGAAACCGCAAATGCAGAAAAACCCCGGGACCTTGTCCAGAATTGAATATCTCAGGATTAAGCCGCTACACAAAATTACCCCAACTTCGTATAGTTGAGACCAAACAACTAAACTTATAGTTCACCTAGTTCCGCCTGTATTCCCACGCCTTCAACTTATAAATAAGTCACGTACTTGGAACAATTCCTTTGGTTCATATTCCAAAAAGTCTAGGAACAACAAATCTGTTTGGTGTCAACTCTCTTCAACCAAGTGATGTGAGTTCAACAAAGGCTCTTCTGTTTATTTCCTTCGTCAGGTTCTTAGATCTATCTTATGTTCAACTACCGAAGTAATTGTTAAGATTTTGCAATCAATACTTTTAATCACAAAGAATTGTATTAATGTCGATCTACACAATTAATCAATCCAATCTATCACAAGGATAAACCGATTATAGTTGGATCCTCTTATACCGAAACAAGTATTGTGCACACCAAAGATTATGAACCCCAAATCAGAAATCTTCAATGTCTTCTTTGTCTTCAAATCTTCTTAGATCTTCAATAAAAACCTGCACACAACAACTTGAATCTCTTGTGATCAATCACGCACATAACAGAGTCTGTTGACAATGGATTATCACAAGATCGTCTTTAGCACAAACAACAGTCTAGAGATCCATGTCGAAACTTCGATCTAGTTTGAGGGAATCTTATATCAGAAGAGAAGATTCTCAAGCATAAACAAACTAGGTGCAATAAAAGTTCAACCACTGTTAGTCTATCAAATCAATCAAAAACACAAGATAAACCGCAATTATCTATTTTTCCACCAACGGTACTAATAGAGCTTCTCAATCCGAAAGAAGACTTTAAACTGAGCGGTTGTAAGAGATTTCGCCTAATTAGGTTACTCTCATCTCCGAATAGGCATCTTCACCAGTAACAACACAACCGAGGAAGTTTGCTGTCACGAAGGATTACTTTGCTAGAAATGCAAACTTCAAGTATTTATAGACAAGGAAGTTTGGACACCAAGGAATTTACAAAACCGAAAATATTCTCAAGATATGCAATATAATTCCAAATTCAGTTTCCATAATTCCTGGAGATGCTCTGTCCAAAATAATGACCGAAAATCTCTTTGGAAAATCTTTAACTAGTAAATGCACATTACTAATTCTTATTTTCCTTAATTAAAAGATTCTTAACTTATTTATGTTTTGATCCTGGTATTTTCTTCCATTAGCTATTAAGGAATAACTTTGAACAATTAAAGATAAACATTACTGCCTGTGTTCAAAGTGTGTCGACATCCTTACTTTGTAAGTCCTCTTTCATACTTACAACCTTGAAACCGCTTTGCCATACTTCCAAACAAGTTTAGTAGTGGTTCATCTGACTTTCAAGAACTATGTGATTGATTAAGAATACTCAATCACAAATCATGGGTTTAACGGTTATGCCAAAACTAGTTTCGGTTCTACCTCCATGTGAGTACTGTGCATATTCACACTAGCTTTCCAAAATTCGGTTGACTAGGTACTAGGATCGGTTCCCCACATATATATGGTATCTAACTTATATGTGTTGCACATGTCCATAGGATCGGTTCCCCTTTGCCTAAAAACGTGTTGCACATGCCCATAGGATCGGTTCCCCTTTCTGCTACAAACTTGTTGCACCTCATACAAGGATCAATTCCCCTTTGTGATGTGTTGCACCTCCTACTAGGATCGGTTTCCCTTTACCCAGATTTGGTCATACACAAATCACAAACTCGATCATACCATCTCAGGTGATTACTCAAGATCGGTTGCACTAATAAAAGTCATACCAATACATAAGTCAGGCCATTGGGAATAGTTTTACCAAGAACACAAACAAGTCATGAACGGTTATACTAAATCACACATATTGGCTGTTCACAAGATATGCAATGAATAACAATACCAATAACGCCTGGTGATTTCCTTTTCGATTCATAAACAAGTTTATGAACTTACTTACTTCATGTAAAATATTGTTTCCTAGGATGAAATCCTCACCTCATACCCATACATAATCACAATAGCATTTAAACGATTATGTCGATGTCTTATCTACAAATTTTAATGGTTAAGCAATAAACCTCGTATTGTATTCCTAAATACTATGTCTATCTAGAGTGTCGCAGTTTTGTTTTCAATATGCACGACTTGAAAGATACGTTAGGGAATGAAACAGTTCAAGTCAAATATCACTAACCTCAAGTGGAAGGATGATGTTGTCGTTGTATCTTCTTCACTTCTTCACTTCTTCAAGTCTTCGCAATACTTGTAGTGTCTCATATCCTAATACTTTCAAGATAACCTATACGAAGTTAAATCTAGTACATAATCAAGCGACTCTTACATAATCAAACTTGACATACACTTGGTGGGTTCAACCGAGCTATGCTCTAACAGAACCTAAGAGATAGGGTCTAAACTTGTCTAAGGCAAACACAATAGCTAATAGTTCCTTCTCTGTAGTGGTATAGTTCAACTGGTCATCATTCAGAGTTTTGATAGCATAGTAAATCACATGAAGTAACTTGTTTTCTCGTCGACCTAGCACAATACCAATAACATAATCTGAAGCATCACACATGATCTCAAAGGCTAAGTTCCAGTTGGGTGCCTGGACTATGGGGGTAGTAGTGAGTAAAGTTTTAAGCTTCTCAAAATCCTCTAAACAATCATCACCAGAGACAAACTTAACATTTTTTGCAAGAAAATTGCAAAGAGGTCTAGAAATCAAGCTAAAATCCTTAATGAATCGACGATAAAAACATGCGTGCTCTAAGAATGACCTAATATCTCTTACGGTTTTTGGGACCTGTAAAGTCTTAATAAGGTAAAATTTGGCTTTATCTACC
This sequence comes from Papaver somniferum, assembly GCF_003573695.1. NCBI lineage: Eukaryota > Viridiplantae > Streptophyta > Magnoliopsida > Ranunculales > Papaveraceae > Papaver > Papaver somniferum. The sequence goes on from NC_039367.1 coordinate 109,516,996, forward strand.
TCTATACCCTTATAAGATATGATATGCCCTAAAACAATTCCTGAACGAACCATAAAGTGATATTTGTCCCAATTAAGCACTAAATTCTTTTCATTACACCTAGTCAAAATAATGACAAATGATGCAAGCACTCATCGAAAGTCGAATCAAACACTGAAAAATCATCCATAAAGACCTCTAAAAACCGTTCTACCATGTCAGAAAATATGCTCATCATACAACGCTGAAAAGTCGCAGGGGCATTACATAGCCCGAAAGGCATGCATCTACACGCAAAGGTACCAAAGGGACAGGTAAAAGTGGTTGTCTCTTGGTCTTCTGGGGCAATAAAAATTTGATTGTAACCAGAGTAGCCACCTAAAAACCAATAATGACCATGTACAACTAATCTCTCTAGCATTTGGTCGATAAAGGGAAGGGGAAAGTGGTCCTTCCTAATGACCTTGTTCAATTTCCTATAGTCATTACAAACACACCAACCCGTGGTCACTCGGGTCGGCATTAACTCATTGTTCTCATTCTGGACTACAGTAATACCGGATTTCTTGGGGAAAACCTGAACAAGGCTGAGCCACTTACTGTCTGAAATAGGATAGATAATGTCTGCATCTAACAACTTAAGGACCTCGGTTCGAACTACTTATTTCATATTAGGGTTTAGTCGACATTTCATCTCCCTAGAAGGTTTGGTGTCTTCCTTTAAATAAATCTGATGCATACAAACAATAGGACTTATACCCTTTATGTCTACTATGGTCCACCCTAGAGCTTTCTTGTTGTTTTGAAGGACGGTTACTAGCCTACTTTCCTAATCACTATCCAAGTCGGATGCTATAATCACAGGTAAAGTTTCAAATAGGCCTAAAAACACATACTTTAGGGTATCTGGTAATGGTTTAAGGTCCAACTTAGGAGGCTCTTCTAACGAAGGAACTAGGATATACTTAGAAACTGATAGTGATTCGAACTTAGGTTTCCATACATTGCTAGCGTCTAACAAAGGGGATGAATCTAACAAATCATTCACCTCATTAATCACATTATCAGCATCAAAATCAATACCAAAATGAGATAGGCATTTCTCTAATGGATCTTCTAACAAAGTGTTCGGTAATGACTCCTCGACTAATGTTCCTATCATGTTTACCTGTTCTATGCTCGAGTCATCTAGTTCAGAGGATAACTTACTAATATTAAAATGTTCTTCTCAATAGTCATATTACCAAAAGACAAATTCATAATACCGTTTCGACAGTTGATGATCGCATTGGATGTAGCTAAAAATGGGCGACCTAAAATCACAGGTATCTGGTTTTCTGGGTCAGGGACAGGATGGGTATCTAGGATAACAAAATCCACAGGATATATAAACTTGTCTACCTCAATAAGAACATCCCCAATCACACCACGAGGAATTTTAACGGACCTATCAGCTAGCTGAAATGTCATCTGTGTAGGTTTCATCTCACTAAGTCCTGGCTTAAGCAACACATGGTATATGAGTGAGTTCACACTGGCTCCTAAGTCAAGCAACGCTTTCTCAAAACAGTATTTACCTATTGTGCAAGAAATGGTAGGGGACCCTGGAACTTTATACTTAGGAGTAGTGGTATTATGAATAGTAGAATTCACATGACTAGCTAGGAAGGCTTTCTTCTGGACACTAAGCTTACGCTTTCGCGTACACAAGTCCTTAAGGAATTTTGGATAAGCGAGAATCTTCTTAATTGCATCTAATAATGGGAGGTTGATAGCAACCTGCTTAAAAACCTCTGATATATCATTAAAGTTGGACTCCCTCTTAGTTGGAACTAGCAGCTGCGGGAATGGGGATCTGGGAACAAAGCTGGACTCATCAGGACCCCCATTGGTCTCTTTAGAGACTCTATCAGTCTCTTCATTTTCTGGCTCAGAAGGGTGAACTACAACATGTTCACTATCAGGCATGACAACCTTATTGTCAACTTTCTTTCCACTCCTAAGGGTTGTAATATAATTCACATGACTGTACGATTTCTCTCCTTTGGGGTTAGGATCAGTATGACTAGGGAACCTTCGGTTATCTCTCTCACTTAGAGTCTTAGATATTTGACCTACTTGAAGTTCTAACTTAGCAAGAGTCTTGGAATTGTTTTGTAAATTCTGCTTGGTTTCCTCTTGAAAACTAACCTGGCTCTTTACTAACATTTCCTGGCTCTGTGCTAACATATACTAAGAGATTCCTCTAAGCTAGTCATTCTATTCTCAGAAGGGTTCTGGAATCGGGCTTGACCTGAAGAGTTCTTATTATAACCAAAATCTGGGGGAGGCTAAGAATTACTAGATTGACCTTGATTCTGGCCTTTAGACAAAGAGAAATTAGGATGGTTTCTCCAACCAGGGTTGTAGGTCTCTGAGTATGGGTCAAACTTCTGACGTTTTTCAAACCTAGAGTTGTTATAGGTAGCATGGGATTGCTCTTCACTAACCTGGCCTTCCCAAAACGAGTTATCAGGCTCTATTCCACAACTAGAGATTTGAGAGGCTCTATTCCTAGCATCAGGTTCAACAAGAGACCTATGTTTAGACTGATTCAATTCTAAATCTTCCAACCTTCTAGACAAAGCAACAAACTTAACATCTGATCCAAATCCTTTGTCTACCACATTAGTGCTACTTCTATTGATCAAGAGTCTTTTAGAGGGTTCAACACAAGAATCCCACAGTTGTGACTTTTCAACCACTTCTTCTAAAAAGGAATAAGCTTCATCAGCAGTTTTATTTTGGAACCTACCAGCATAAAGACTCGACCATGGCTTTGGTCGAATAATCTAAACCGTCATAAAGAATTTCAACTAGTTGCATTTTATCGAACCCATGATGAGGACATTGCGACAAGAGATCATTAAATCTCTTTAAAACCCTATAAAGAGATTCTCCTTCTTGTTGCACACTGGCATTAATTTTCTGCCTAACAGATGCGGTTTTACGCTTATGGTAAAACTTTAAATAGAATGTAGCAGTAAGTTCGTTCCATGTTTCTATAGACTCGGATGGTATGTTATGCAGCCAGGACTTGGCTTTATCTTTTAAGGAAAAGGGGAACATCCTAAGTTTCAAGACTTCATAACTAAGGTCTTTAATCTTAATTGTTCCACAAATTTCTTCAAAGTCCCTAACATGAAAGTAAGGGTTTTCATCATCTTTTCCTAAGAATATAGGGACCATCTGAAGAATACCAGGTTTCAACTCATAATTAGCCGTAGAGGCTGGAAATTTAATGCATGATGGTCGGTTGGACCTAGATGGGTACATGTAACCTTTCAAAGTAGCCATTGCTGGCACAACTAAAGTACTAGGGGTAATTTCCTCACGAAGAGACAGATTCTCAAAACTGAAGTTTCCAAAAACAGGGCTCTCAAAAGAAGAGTCTTCGAGATCCCCGCTTCCACAAGAAGAACTACTAGGTTTTTCACTAATCAATCGACTTAGAGTGTCTCTTTTCCAAGTCCGCTCTCTAATAACCTCAGGCATACACTAGAAAAACAAAATTAAAAAGAAAAATCCTAAAAGGAAGGGAAGTTCTAAACAAACACACACAAGGCTGACTCCACTACAACAAACCTACTGATTTCTAGCAAACAAAAAGCATGAAGGCTCCACTTAGATTGTTTCTATACCAGCTTCTATTCTCTCGAAAGGCAAATCATTACAATTTAAGCAAACCTCACTGGAATCAATCCGAGTTAAAGTAAGTTAAATAGAGACAAGGGAAGCTCAATGAAGCTTTAATACCCAAGCCTCACCGGCAAACGTTTCCTCGGGTTACAAGGAGGCACGCTCAACTTACATTAACTATCATGAACTTCGAAGTATGCTTAATAGAGCAACCGATATTTTTCGAACGACTTTCCTATTAAGCTCGTTACCCTATCGGTCTCGTTCTAGTCAGTATTTTAAGCTTGGGTCGCGTAAGTTGTGTGTTCCTAAGGCGGGCAAGAATAGAACGGTGATGAAATCCGAACCCTTATCTTGTATGTCCAGGCCTTTCCCTTTACTAGAAAATTAAACCGTTTTCAGTCCTCAACATATATGCATACGAAGGAAGACAGTAACCCGCTGACAGGGGATTCACGGGTGTTTAGATAAATTTACCTCCCGTTTCAGACGGGGGAAGAACCGCTGAAGTCGACTCAGGCCACCGACTCCTAAGTTAGTGTACGAACCCGAGGGGCCGAGGCAATATCGTAATTGTCGTCCTTCTCTGCAAACAGTTTATATTTAATACTACCCTTCCGTAGGGTTTAAAAAAATAAAAATTAATGTCCCAGTGTCCAAAGTCCAAAGTCCAAAAATAAAGTGCAAAATAAAAGAAAAATTACAAAAATAAAAGATATCCTAAAATACAATTTGTAAAAAGAAAATCAAAAGAAAATTCTAAAAAAATTAAAAGAAAAATAAAACTAAAATCTAAAAAAATAAAATAAATGAATTTTTTTTGTCTTTTTTCCTTTTCTTTTAGCTTTTATATTTAACTGCAAGTCTTTTACTCACCAAAGTTTTTGGCTCAATATCTTTTCGATCCAAACCTGTAGCAGAAAGATAAATACCCAAACAAACGTAAAATAGAACAAAGTGAAAATAATAAAAATAAAAACCTAAAAATAAATCTAAAAACTCTGACTTAAAAACAAGTCCGCGTCGGCGGCGCCAAAAATTGATCTGATTTCAAAGTTGTAGTAGTAAAATAGGTTCGTTGAGACTTATGAAAGCAGATTTAGACTTAAATTTGAAACTAAAAATATAGCAAACTCAAAAATAAGAAGTGTTGTAAAGATTATGGAGAGGCTGGGGCTAGGATTCCACCATTCATCAATAATTATGTGGTTTAAAATTAATTTATATCATGCAATCTAAACAATTGATTCGACTCTAATTTATTGCCAAAATCAGATTTCCAAAATATCAAATGTTAGTCGCAAGTATAACGCATCAAGATTCTTAAACTAAGCATGCATTATCAAAAGAAAATACATTTGATTAATAAAAATCATTTAATTCATTTTTTTAAGCATTGCAATTAAACATAAAAATATTGCATAAAATTATTAAATAGAGATTACCACAAAATTCTTGAGAAAATGGCTTCCTCCGTCACCCAAGGGATTGGGTTTAGCTCATCATCATGTTGGAAACACGCTCAAAAATCATTTTTATTGCTCAAAGGGTGTTCACAATAATGAAACGGGAGTAAAACAATAAAACCTGGTTTGTAACACTTATATTTGTTACAAACTCAACTATTACAGAGAATGATAAGTATGAACTGCCGTTGGCACTGTAGCACTACAACTGTCTTTTGGTGTCTTATGTTCTTGGTGATCTTCAGAGCAGTAGAAATGGTGATTCTTCTGCAAATCAACTTTCTCAGCTCTGTAATGTTCCAAACTCTCCCAAAACTCTCCGTCACGCTTCCTGGCAGTGAAAGAAAATATTCTGGGGTATATTTTCTTCCAGATTTAACTCCTCATGCTGTTTTCTCGTGCCAAAATACTCCCCACACATACAGTCATCATCCTGAAGTGGTCAAACATGCATCATTCACACGAAATCTCTCGATCACACACTCTGAACTCGGAATGGACTAACCAATACCCGAGATACCCTACCTTTTTCCACGCGAGAATCTAGCCAATTTTATCCGACAAGATAAACCATACTGTGCCTGTTAAGACAAATCAAGTTAAACCAACAACTCTCATCCATTGAGTCTCCTTCAATCTTGTCCAGAATGCGAACCCTAAACTCTGCCTCTTGACTGCGTATTTTCCCGCTAATTCAGACTTTCAAACGAAAAAGGAGGAGGCCAGCCATTATCCAGAGTGGAGATGTGGATAACAGGTGGGTACCCCTTATCAGCTGGGTGCCCCTTATCCGAAAAGGGAGTCCGCTTAGCAAACATCCTCTATGGGTGCTCCAGGTAATTTTTCGAGCCAATTTTTCCAAAAATGTTTATTTCCCAAAAATACCTACAAACACACAAAATACCATAATAAGTACAAAATCGAGTACCAATAATACAGAAAATTGAGGATAACTTAGACAAAAAATGTGTCTATTAGGTTTCCACAATGCCTCATGATTCTTTACGGTGCATAGAATTTTTTTTACGACATCAATTCGTGTGTTCAAAGATTTTCAACAACAAGGTATATATGCAGAACGTGGTACCGGCAAGATTCGACGACGAATCTTCTCCAACACCGATAGAATCATGGAGGGTGATTTATGGAAACTAAATCTATTATTTTCCTATTATAATTTGTATTTTATTAATTATAGAAAAATAATTAAAATTCGTAGTTATTAATTAGGGTAATTTTAGAATAGTGTAGAAGTTTATTTTAAGAGTTTAAATAAGTTCGGAAGTTTCCAAAAGGTAATAGATACCTTGGGTTAAGTTCATGGTTTGTTTATGGGGGGTTATCTATATAAGGAGCTCCAGAAAAGAAAATTAGTAGACTCCTTTGATTTATGAAGTTATTTTCTTATTGTTAAACTTGGTTTAACTTTATTGCGATATTTATTTATAGTCGGTTTTATCCTGAGGTCTAAATAATTATCTATGCATAGTTGTGATTCTTCAGAGTTGCGAGGTCTGGATCAACCGTTCATAGTCGTTATTCCCCGGAATAATTTGAGGTCTGAACAAATTTATCGGTTACTTTTCTATTTTTATTCCGCTGCGTAAATTATCATCTTTTTAAATGTTTCTGATCTGCATTAACCATGTGGGTCCTGACGGGTAAGTTGGCATTTAATAATTTGAAAAAAAACGGTGGCACTTTATTAAACCGGATAACCAAAGTATGGCATTTTGTTAAAATTCCCTAAATAACTTTCAGCTCTTGTTTCGTAAACCTAAAGACCGTTCGACTCACAGTTGGTTCAAACAATGTTTTAAGAACCGGACTAGACCGGCCGATCCAATCGGTGAACCAGCAAAAAAAAGGGTTGGTTCACCCTTGACCCACTAACATGTTAAAAACCCAGTGACATGGTCAAACCGTAGGGTCCAACCAGCAAACCAGCCGATCCGGCTGGTTTTTTATCCGATTCACCGGTTACTTCTCTAAGTTTTTTTTTCTATTTCTTAAACTTTTTTCTTCTTCTCGAGAAGCTCGATAGGATGGGTCTGTAAAGACCTGCAAGCATATCACCGCTATTAGACTAGTCAAGAGACGATTTAGCCGCTAATGATTCGACTAATCAAATTTTAACATTAATTATAATAATTAATAAAACAATAATTCGGACAAACGAATAGTACCATTAGATAGATCTCGAAAAAGTATGCGAAATGGATTACAAGAACGTGCAAAACGGATACCATAAGAAGAAAATACGAGACCAGGAAAATGGAATAAAATAATTAAACTGTGTTGACCTTGACCGCGACGTTGACCATGACCATTGTCTTTTGACTCTTTTTTTTTTTTTTATCATACAGATAAATTCATTACTGAAGGAAAAACAGTTACACTGAGTTATCCATCTCTAAAATAGAGTGGATGCATCTAGGTGGTTACTCTGACCACACTTGATTACAAGCAAATTTCTTGGCATATTTGGCTAGCCCATTTGCCGCTTCATTACTAGTCCTAGGAATAAAAGTACATTCAACATTACTAAGAGATTCAACTATTCTACTAATATCCGAAAGAAGGTTATGATCCTGCCATAAAACATTTCCAAAATTTGAAGTCACAGCCTGATATACACATTTTTGTGTCTAATTTGTCCTCAATGTCCGTATTGTTGGAACTCTATTTTTGTACTAATATTGTGTTTTTATGTATTTTTAGGAAATAAACATTTTTGGAAAATTTGGCTCAAAAAGTTGATTTTGGCACCCGGAGGACAAGTGTTATTCGGACTCTCGCTTTTGGATAAGGGGTAACCTAATTACTAAGGGGCACCCCCAGGACACCCTCTTCTTCATTTGAATTTCGATGTTGGCGGGAAAATTGGTTCATCAACTGGCAGAATTTCAATCGACAAAATGAAGGTGTTGTGGTGCGATTCAATGGCTAAAACTTGGTAGGAAGATGCTATATAGCCTAAGGAAGAAATTTTGGGCAGTGGGTTTGATCGTAATTGGCTGGAAAACGCGTGATGATTCACCAAACCAAAACAGAGCAACACGCACTGTAAGCAAGCAAAACTGGAGTTATAGCGTGCATGGAGGAGTTCTACTAGCATTGGACGAGTTCTGAGGCGTGGAGAATGCAATTGGGAGTGTGCAGGAAGCAATATTACGTAAGAATCTTCTATTTTTGGCAATTATTCCCTATTTTTGGACAGCGGCAATAATGAAGATTATCTCGAGTTATGGCGAGATTAAACGCGCCTGTTGGGTATAAAAGGACCCCTTGGGTTTAGTAGAGGGGTTGTCGAGAGTTTGGGGTCGATAGGAGGAGTGTAGAATCCATAGGAATTGAGAGAAAAATTGACAGAGAAACTGCTGCTGCTGCTGTGAAGAACAAGGAATCGTCCACGGTTTCTTCATCCGAATCGCAATAGTTTCTTCATCTTCGCAACAGTTTCTTCAACCGATTTGCAATAGCATATTCAGTCACAGAACTTTATTTTCCGTCACCATTTGTTTCTCTGTATCAGTCCAACATCGTCTTCGCAACAGGAACTGCTGTTGCGATTTCTCTGTTGCATTGTTTACTCATTTGTAATCAACTTTGGAGCAATAATAATATATTTTGAGATGAATTACACCATGATGAGCTAATCTTAATCTCTGGGGCAACGGAGGAAGCAATTCCACCAATAATAAAAATTTGGTAATTTCTATTTTTATTATTTATGCAATTAAATTTATTTAATTATTTGCCTTGAGTATATAGAATTTTTCCAAAAATTTTATTAAATAATTGTTATTTTGATTGATGGATTATGCTGGACTTAGAAGTTTTTGATACTCCATGCTTTTAACTTACAATTATTATTTTACAAAATCAATTTTTGCAATAATTAAAACTATTTAAAAAAGGAAAAATCTGCATAATGAATATTAGAAATCTCATTTTTATTTGGTAGAAAAGTGGAATCCTTAGCCCCAGTTTCCTCCAAAAAGACTTCAATCACTTGCTATTTTAATTTTATTTATAAAATTTATATAAATCTAAAAGAAAAAAAAAAGTTACCTTCACAAGTTCGAAGAGAACCCAGATTTTAATCACTATTACTACAACATTTGAAAATACATCAAATCATTTTGGTGCCGCCGACGCGGATTTGTGCTTAGGTAGAATTTTTTTTTTTTAGGTTTATTATTTTTTTTAGAATTTTTTGTTCCTTTTTACGTTTCTTTTTGTCTTTATTTTGCAGGTTCAAAGTGAAAACTAAGGACTTGGAGAGGAAAAAGCTTAAAGCGAAAAGCGAAAAGAGAAGAAAAAAAAAAGGACAATTTTAGGATTTAATTTTTAATTTTTAATTTTTAATTTTTTTAGAGTGTGTGAGGAAAACTGCAATTTTTTATTTTTTTTAATTTATTTATTTTGGACTTTGGACTTTAAACAATTGGACTTTATTTTTTTTTTAACCCTACAGAAGGGTATTATTAATAAAAAAAAAAAAATTATTATATAAACTGTGTGCAGGGAAGGACGACGATTACTATATCGTCTCGGCCCCTCGGGTTCGCACACGGCATAGGAGTCGTGGCCCGAGTCGACGACAATGGTTCATCCCCCGTCTGGTACGGGAGGTAAGTCCAATCGAAACACCCGCGAATCTCCTGCAAGCGGGTTACTGTCTGCCTTAAGGTGATAATTGTTTGAGGACGAACTGGACTGTCTTTATTTTCCTAGTAAAGGGCAAGGCCTGGCCTAAACAAGATAAGGATTCGGATTTCATCACCGTTCTCTTCTTGCCCGCCTTAGGAAAACGAAACCGAACGCGAACCCAAGCTTTAAAATCTGATTAGAAAGAGACCTATAGGGTGTCGAGCTTGTTAGGAAAATTTTTCGAAGGATATTGGTTATTCTTTTAGCATACTTTGAAGTTCATGACGGTTTCTGTGATTTGAATGCGTGACTGCGCCGCCTTGTACTGCGGTGAGGCCTTGGGTATCAAAGCTCCACTAAGCTTCCCTCGCCTCGATTCAACTTACTTTGACTCGGATTGATTCCAGAGGGGTTTGCTTAAATTGTAACGAATTCCCTTTCGAGATATAGAAGCTAGTCTAGAAACAATCTAAGTGGAGCCATCATGCTTGTTGTTTGCTAGAAATCTCTAGGTTTGCTGTGGTAGAGTCGAGTCAGCCTGTTGTGTGATTTCTAGAACCTTCCTGTTAGTATTTTTATTTCTTTTTGATTTTTTTAGTGTATGCCCGATTTTGTTAATAGGGCTTGGAAAAGAGATACTCTAGGTCGATTGATTAGAGAAAAACCTAGTAGTTCTTCTGATATAAACAGGGAGCTCGAAGATTGTTCTTTTGAGAGCCCTGTTTTTGGAAACTTCAGTTTTGAGAATCTGCATCTTTGTGAAGAAATTTCTCCTAGTCCTTTGGTAGTGCCAGAAATGGCAACTTTAAAAGCTTTATTGAACCCAACTAGGACCTCTCGTCCATCTTGTATCAAGTTAGCTGAAACCGAGGCAAATTGTGAACTCAAACCTGGGACTTTACAGATGCTCCCAACCTTTTTAGGAAAAGAGAATGAGAACCCCTATTTTCATGTTAGGGAATTTGAGGAAATATGTAGTACTCTGAAAATTAAAAACCTTAGTGATGATGCACTGAAACTTAGGTTATTCCCCTTTTCCTTAAAAGATAAAGCCAAATCTTGGTTGTATAGTTTGGATTCTGAGTCAATTGAAACCTATGAACAACTTACATCTGCCTTTATACATAAGTTTTTCCCAAGGCACAAAACATCGTCTATTAGGACAAAAATTTGTACTTTTGCTCAACAAGAGGGAGAATCTTTATATAGGTATTTAGAAAGGTTCAATGACTTAATTTCTCAATGTCCTCATCATGGTTTAGAGAAGGTTAGGTTAGTTCAGATCCTCTACGAGGGTTTAGACTATTCAACAACGACCATGGTTGAGTCCTTATGCACAGGTGGGTTTGAGAATAAAACTGTTGATGAGGCGATGACATTTTTGAATGAAATCGCCAATAAGACCCAACAATGGGAAAATAATAGGGAACCGCAGAAAACAATTCTTCTAAGTAGAGGAAATGTCAATAGGGTAGAAGGATTCTATGAGTCAGATGCTAAAATAGCAGCCATAGCCAAAAGGTTAGAAGCGTTGGAATTAGGTCATTCTAGTGGTACTAGTGGTAGAATAGAGCCTTTTTTGGAAGACCATACTGTTGAAGAGAAAGCCAATGCTGTTTATAACAACACTAGATTCGATAACCGTCAGAAGTTTGACCCTTATTCAGAAACCTATAACCATGGATGGAGAAACCATCCCAACCTTTCTTGGTCTAAGGGCCAGAATCAAGGTCAGTCTAGTAACTCTCATTCTCCCCCAGGTTTTGGCTATCCTAAGAATACTTCAGCCCCGGCACAGTTTCAGAACCCTTCGGATAAGAAGATTATGAGTTTAGAAGAGTCTCTTGCTTTGTTAACTCGTAACACTATGGAGTTTCAGCAATCTGTTGCTCAAGGTATAGAAGAAAATAAGAAAATAGGTCAGGCTAACTCTCAGTCTATTTCCGAGTTGAAAACCTAGGTTAGTTATATAAATGAGTCTTTGAGGGAAAAAGGTAAGTTCCCTAGTCATACTGATCCTACCCCTAGAGGAGAGAAATCGTACAGTCATGTTAACTCTGTTACGACCCTTAGGAGTGGAAGGAAAGTTGATAATAAGGTCGACATACCTGAAAGTGAACATGCTGTAGTTCACCCATCTAAACCAGAGAATGAAGAGACTGATAGAGTCTCTAAAGAGACCAATGAGGGTCATATTGAGTCTGATTTTGTTCCCAGAGCCCCATTCCCACAACTGCTAGTTCCGACTAAGAGGGAGTCCAACTTTAATGATATATTGGAGGTTTTTAAGCAGGTTAATATCAACCTTCCATTATTAGATGCAATTAGGCAGATTCCCTCTTATGCCAAGTTCCTTAAGGACTTGTGTACGCGAAAGCGTAAGCTCAGTTTCTAGAAGAAAGCCTTTATAGCTAGTCACGTGAGTTCTATTATTCAGAATACCACTACTCCTAAGTATAAAGACCCAGGGTCCCCTATCATTGCTTGTACAATAGGTAAGTACCGTGTTGAGAAAGCATTGCTTGACTTAGGAGCCAGTGGGAACTTACTGCCATACCATGTGTACCTTAAGCTAGGACTTGGTGAGATGAAACCTACCCAGATGACACTTCAGTTAGCTGATAGGTCCGTAAAAATTCCTCGTGGTGTGATCGAGGATGTTCTCATAGAGGTTGACAAGTTTATTTATCCAGTGGATTTTATTATCCTATATACCCAACCTGTCCCTGACCCAGAGAACCAAATACCAGTGATTTTAGGTCGCCCGTTTTTAGCCACATCTAATGCGATCATAAACTGTCGAAATGGTATTATGAATCTATCTTTTGGTAATATGACTATTGAGTTGAATATTTTTAATTTCAATAAGCTACATTCTGAGCTAGATGACACGTGCATTGAAGAGGTCAACATGATAGGAACCTTAGTTCCGAAGTCTGTACCAAACACCGAATCGGAAGATCCATTAGAGAGTTGTCTAGCCCGTTTTAACATGGATTTCGATGATGATAGCAACATTGAACAAGTAAATGCTCTGTGGGATTCTATTCCTATGTTAGATACCGATAAATGGAAATCTAGGTTTGAACCATTACTAGCTACCGAATCTACCTTAAGCCCTTATTTCGAAGAGCCTAAATATCCTCCTAAGTTGGACCCCAATTATGCATTTGTAGGCCCATCTGAGATTTTTCCTATAACTTCCGATTTGGATAGTGATCATGAAATTAGGCCAGTAACCGTGCTTCAACACAATAAGGAAACCCTAGGGATGAACATAGAGGATATGAAACATATAAGTCCTATAGCTAGTATACCTCAAAAGAATTTAGAGGATGAACCACCTGATTATATCTCAGAGAAAGCAATTGACCTTTTTCAGGAACCAGATGGTCTAGAAATTAGGAATATTGTGACTAGTTTATGTAGAGATACCCAAAACTCTAAGTTTGGGGGTAGTGACCTAGAAGAAATTCAAGCCATAGTTAAAGGTCTTACGGAGAATAGTGGTTACCCTAAATTTGGGGGTAGAGATTGTCAATTATCCCTAGTAGAAGTCCCTAACTTGGGACTCAATCCTAGTGCATCTGAGGTATCGCTTGAGTCTATTCAGACTCCACAACCTGATCCGCCTGATACTTTTCAGGAGGAAATCCATATATTAGAAACCCGTTTTTCGGATGAATCTATTTTTCAAGACACTCTTATGAAGCCCAACTGGAGGCTCTGGATAGATCCGGTTGTCTTGCAAGAAACCTTAGATGAGGATGTGCTCCTTCTGTTCATTTTTCTGAACCAGTGCAGTTGTCTCATATTGGTGTTAGCTCTATTTGGTATTATGGACCCACAACTCTTTCGGCTATTGGTATATGACTTTGGAAGGTGAAGATCCTTTTTGAGGTATTTGATGTCTGGCTGAAGACTTTAAACTTAGCACTTCTTGGGAGGTAACCCAATCTCATGCAACATGGTAATATCTTTCCTTAACTCTTTTTCTTCAAGTGGTAACAGTTTCTCCTTGTTCATGCTTTTAATTTTATCTTTAGAACATTGAGGACAATGTTAGATTTAAGATTGGGGGTGGGGAAGAAACTTTTTGTTAGTTTTAAGTTGCAATAAATAAACTCCAGAGCCTAGAAATTGACGCCTATTAAGGATAGCACTAACCAATCTAAATGGATGGAAACCTTTTTGTTTTAGGAGTTGAGGAACCAATCTGACTAGATGGAAACATCTATAGAGTCTATTCATAAAAGCACAGAGCTCAGGTGTTAGAATTAACATGATAGTTTCGCCATATCTCGTCGAGTCCTTTTCACTTTCTATTTTTAGTTTTCTTTTATTTCAAGTGATTTGGTGGGGCACACGATTCAAGTTGTTACCTTTGCTAGGGTAAAATAGATTGACTGAGTTACCTTTTCCAAAAAAAAAAAAAAAAAAGACCTGACCAGTAGACCAATCGGAATAAATACTAACACTTGGATAGCAATATGTGTGTGTTCTCCCTGTTTCCGTCGCCTAAGCAAGCGTGGAATACAGGACCCGTGGGAACTATCGTGTAATCTGCTGACAAGAAGCATGCGCTTGGATCAAAAAGATCTATTCATACCGTTAAAAAAAATGGTTATTGTTATGTGTAGTCAACTGCTGGTTCCCTTGTATTTGCCAGTTTGTTGATCTAGATTTAAGTTATTGACCACTGGTTCCCTTGTATATACCAGTTGTGTTAATATTAGTCAGACCGGTATCTCAGTTATTTAGGTTAGGTTCACCTTGGCAGAGGCCTTCAGACAGATATGGGAAACACCGTTCACTTTTCAACCATCTACATTTTTCTTTTTCCATCTTCTTAATCTTTTCATGTGATTAGTCTGACTCCGAGTATGATGTCTGATGGTTTTTCAAATAGTGATTGTAGTAGTGGTAAAAACAGGTCTTTTCAGACTTGTGAAGGTAACAAAATTTCTAGATTTAAATAAAATTTAGGAAAAATAGCAAACTGAAGTAAAATTTTATGGAGAAATAGGGGTTAAGATTCCACCAATCAACAATATTTATGTGATCTAATATTTTTTACTATGCAATTTAAATAATTGGGTTGATTCTAAAAATTGCCAAGAGCAGATTTTCCAAAATATCAAATGTTAATCACAAGTATAATGCATCAAGAGTCTAAAACTAAGCATGCATTATCAAGGGAAAACACAGTTGATTAATAAAAACCATTTAAATCATTTTTATCAATGCAATTAATCATATAAAAATATTGCATAAATTAATAAAATAGAGATTACCACATAATTATTGTGAGAATGGCTTCCTCTGTCACCCCTGGGATTGGGTTTAGCTCCTCATCTCAAAAACATGATCATAAGATGTATTCATGGATTAATAATGTGTTTTTATTGATGAAAATGGTGTAAAAAGAAGTTTGCAACGCTTTATAAATGTTACAGCGTCACTGTTACAAAGTGGAAGGGTCTTAAAAACAACGATAGTAGCACTAACTGCTGTGAAACAACGACAGTTGGTTTTGAAATTAAGACTGCTGAAGAACGACGGACTCTGCGAGTCTGTTCTTCGTGTTCTTCAGGTTCTTCAATGGCAGCAGCAGCAGCAGCACCAATTCTCTGTAACTTCCTCTACTCGTCTCTAAACTCCTCCTAACTCTCTCCTAAAGGTTTCTAACCCTTCTATGACTTGAACCCTCTCTTATATAGTCTTTTAATCCCCAAAAATCTCTACTGAATCCGACTTTTTCTTTTCTTTTTCTTCTCGGCGCTGTTGAGAGAATAATCACCTCTTCAGTGTTTGTACGCGTCTGTTAGCTATAAAATAGGTACCAAACTCTTCTTAAGACGTGAACAAGACTAAATGCATTAATTTCCAGCGTCAAACTCTCCCAAATATCTCTCACAAATCTTTGAAACTTGAACAGAAAGTACGTGTCCTGTTTGAACTTTGATTACGTCTCCCGGCCATTCCAGCCCAATTGGTTGGGTCCAATTGATTGTATCAGGCCTGTTTAGTCATGCAGAGTCCATACGTACCAAATACAGCAATTGAATCTCCTAAAATCACGTCCAAAATTCGATCTTCAAATCTGCCAGACGCTGCATGCATTTTCCCGCCATTTTTTTAATTCAAAACGTGAAGAAGGTGGGTGCCCTTATCCTGTGCTGTTCTCCCTTTAGCAGCTGCCTGGAAATAGGTCACCCCTTAGTAATTAGGTTACCCCTTATCCAAAATCAAGGGTCCGTATAGCAAGTGTCCTCTGAGGCATTTTCCGCACTTTTTTCGGGGTTCCTCCGGGGTATTTCTGGGATACTTCCGGTACACTTCTGAGGCGCTTCCGGTACGTTATCAACGGAGGTCCAGATGCCACATTTTTAGCCAAATTCGCCGCAAGAGATTATTTTCCAAAAACACCTACAAATACATAAAATAACCAAATAAGTACAATATCGAGTACTAACAATATATACAAATGAGCTATATTAGACACATAAATGCGTCTATCAATGTCCATCGTGAAACTATCTTAGTAGAGCTCTGTCACTTATATGAATTTTAGTATGCTTGAGTGCAAACTCGTGTACAGCAATTGGAATTTTGAATCAGGGTTCTTCCTCTTAGAGTCAATAATTGTATGCCAACCAAGGAGGTTCTTTAGTGCTTTCCAAGGTTCTGCGTAGATAGCTAGGGTCTGGAGTATTGGTTTTTGTGGGTACACCTCTGATAAACCCACCCGAGATTAACTCGGTCACTTTTCAAGAATAAATTTTGCTCGAGGACTAGCAAATAATAAGTTTGGGGGTATTTGATAGACACATTTTTGTGTCTAATTTGTCCTCAATGTCCGTATTGTTGGAACTCTATTTTTGTACTAATATTGTGTTTTTATGTATTTTAGGAAATAAACATTTTTGGAAAATTTGGCTCAAAAAGTTGATTTTGGCACCCGGAGGACAAGTGTTATTCGGACTCTCGCTTTTGGATAAGGGGTAACCTAATTACTAAGGGGCACCCCCAGGACACCCTCTTCTTCATTTGAATTTCGATGTTGGCGGGAAAATTGGTTCATCAACTGGCAGAATTTCAATCGACAAAATGAAGGTGTTGTGGTGATATTCAATGGCTAAAACATGGTAGGAAGATGTGATATAGCCTAAGGAAGACATTTTGGGCAGTGGGTTTGATCGGAATTGGCTGGAAAACGCGTGATGATTCACCAAACCAAAACAGAGCAACACGCACTGTAAGCAAGCAAAACTGGAGTTATAGCGTGCATGGAGGAGTTCTACTAGCATTGGACGAGTGCTGAGGCGTGGAGAATGCAATTGGGAGTGTGCAGGAAGCAAGAGTACGTAAGAATCTTCTATTTTTGGCAATTATTCCCTATTTTTGGACAGCGGCAATAATGAAGATTATCTCGAGTTATGGCGAGATTAAACGCGCCTGTTGGGTATAAAAGGACCCCTTGGGTTTAGTAGAGGGTTTTTCGAGAGTTTGGGGTCGATAGGAGGAGTGTAGAATCCATAGGAATTGAGAGAAAAATTGACAGAGAAACTGCTGCTGCTGCTGTGAAAAACAAGGAATCGGCCACGGTTTCTTCATCCTAATCGCAACAGTTTCTTCATCTTCGCAACAGTTTCTTCAACCGATTTGCAACAGCATATTCAGCCACAGAACTTTATTTTCCGTCACCATTTGTTTCTCTGTAACAGTCCAATATCGTCTTCGCAACAGGAACTGCTGTTGCGATTTCTCTGTTGCATTGTTTACTCATTTGTAATCAACTTTGGAGCAATAATAATATATTTTGAGATGAATTACACCATGATGAGCTAATCTTAATCTCTGGGGCAACGGAGGAAGCAATTCCACCAATAATAAAAATTTGGTAATTTCTATTTTTATTATTTATGCAATTAAATTTATTTAATTATTTGCCTTGAGTATATAGAATTTTTCCAAAATTTTTATTAAATAATTGTTATTTTGATTGATGGATTATGCTGGACTTAGAAGTTTTTGATACTCCATGCTTTTAACTTACAATTATTATTTTACAAAATCAATTTTTGCAATAATTAAAACTATTTAAAAAAGGAAAAATCTGCATAATGAATATTAGAAATCTCATTTTTATTTGGTAGAAAAGTGGAATCCTTAGCCCCAGTTTCCTCCAAAAAGACTTCAATCACTTGCTATTTTAATTTTATTTATAAAATTTATATAAATCTAAAAGTAAAAAAAAGTTACCTTCACAAGTTCGAAGAGAACCCAGATTTTAATCACTATTACTACAACATTTGAAAATACATCAAATCACAGCCTCAATGATAGTTTTGCAGTCTCCTTCAATGATGATGTTGCTCCAAGCTTTAGTCTTGATCCATTCTACAGCTTCTAACAGAGCTAGACCTTCAGCTTGTTCTGAGTCTCTTGCTTTTGTCACTTTCACCATCTTCTTCAAACATCTTCCTGCACAATTTCTTAAAATTAGACCAATTCCACAAGTTTTAGTTTCTTTATCAAAAGCAGCATCAAAGTTCAGTTTTTTCCACCGAACAGGGGGTTTTTCCCATTTCTTCTTTGGTTTCAACACTCCAACCCTGCAGTTATTGTTAGTGCCATGAGATAATATATTATACTTCAAACAAAAATTCTTGATGCACATAATGATTTTGTTTGGGTGAGTGTCTTTGTTTTCAAAGACTTTTATGCATCTATGTTTCCAGATTTGCCACATTATGACTGTGGCTAGCAATAAACTTTGTTCATTCTTGAAGGAGATGATGCTCTGCTCTTGGGACCAAGATTTGATCCAGTCTTGTAAGGAATTGAAATTTTGTTGAGAGTGTATGGCTTCTGGCAGGATGGCAAACCAAATATCTTTAGCTAGGTCACATTGCATAAGAAGATGAGCATCTGTTTCCATGGTTTGAGCACAGAAGGGACAGTTGTAATCATCCAGCTGAAAGTATCTTCCAATTCTGCCTCTTGTTTGAAGAATTTATTTTAGGCATCTCCATAAGAATAGGTTTAGTTTATATGGGAGTTTCAGATGCCATATCTTCAGCCAAAACTTCCGATCCTCCTTGCTGACATTGTTTCCATTAATTTCTTGAGTTAAATCCTTGTATGTGGATTGAACTGAGAACATACCATTTCTATTTAAGCTCCAATGAATTACATCTTTTGTGCCTCCAGTAATTCCTATTTCTTGAATGGAATTTCTTTCTTCTTGATTAAGGAATTGATTGATTTTCTGTATGTTCCATTGTTTACTATCTTGATGAATCAGATCTTGAACTGTTTCATTGCTGTTTAGGTGCTGATTGTATTGAGAGAGCTGAGAAGGCTTCTTTTTTCCAATCCAGCTGTGTTTCCAAACTTTTGTGCTTGACCCATCTCCAACACTTCTGATATATTATTTCTTCACTATTTGTAGGCATTTGTAGATACTCTGCAAATCCAAGTTCCTTTAGAGGTGATGTTTTCACTTAAAGGGTCTTTATTATGGAAATATTTTTCTCTAAGAATTCTCCAAAAGTTGTGCTCAGTGATCATCCTCCAAGCCAGCTTTGCTAGAAGAGCTTCATTGCATTTTCTTGTATTTTTGAATCCCATACCTCATAGTCTTTTTGGTTTACAAACAACATTCTAAGCAATTGGGTTTGCTCCTCTTTTATTATCTTTGTTCCCCCAGTATCTTCTCTGAGTTTTATCAATATTCTCAATGACATTATTTGGCATTTTGAAGCATCCCATTTGGTAGTTTGACAAAGTACTCAGGACAGATTGAACTTGAGTTGACCTCCCAGCTTGATCAATGATTTTTCCTTGCCAGGTGCTTAGTATGCCTTGGATTTTATCTTCTATGGGTTTAAAACTTTCTTTTTTATTTCTTCCTATGAAGAGAGGGAGACCAAGATATTTCTCATTTAAACCCATACTTTTCATTTGGAGTAGACCTGTCAGTTGAGAACATCTTTGTGGAGGCATATGCTTGTTGAAGAATACACTTGATTTCTTGAAATTTATGACTTGACCTGAAGCTATGCTGAATTTGTTGATGATATCTAGAAGGTTCTTTATATCTTGCTCTTTGGCTTTGCAAAAAGGAGACAATCATCTGCAAACAGTAGATGATTAATGCTCAGACTTTGTTGGCTTGGCTTAATACCTTGGATTTTCTTCATACTTTCATCTTTGCACAGCATTCTTGAGAAACCTTCCATATATAGGATGAAGAGATATGGAGAGATTGGGTCTCCCTGTCGAAGTACTCTTGTAGGGATGAATGGTTTACATGAAGAACCATTAAGAAGCAAAGAAACTGATGTTGTAAAGACACACTGATTAATCATATGGCACCATTTCTTATTAAATCCGAGCTGCTTCAAGATATCCTGTAAAAAACTCCATTCAATTCTGTCAAAATCTTTCGACATGTCAAGCTTTATACCTATTTCACCATATCTATTTTTACTTTTTTTTCATATGGTCAACTAACTCATGAGCAATGATTGTATTGTCTGAGATGTTTCTGTTTGGGACATAGGCTGCTTGGAATATGGAAATAATTTTTTGGAGGATTGGTTTTAGTCTATTTTCTAGGATTTTTGAAATGATCTTGTAATTTATGTTGCAAAGACTAATTGGCATGAAATCAGATGGGGTTTGAGGACATTCAATTTTTAGGATCAAGGTTTGAAATGTGTAATTGAGTTCTTTGAGAAGATATCCAGTTCTAAAAAAGTTTTGAACTACAAGAATGATATCTTTACTTACAGCATTCCAGCATTGTTGGTAGAAACCTGCTTGAAATCCATCTGGACCTGGAGCATTCCAAGAGTTGATTTAAAAGACTGTATCTTTTATTTCTTCTTGATCTGGGATGGAAGTTAATCTGACATTATCTTCATCTGTGATGCATGGGTTGATGAGGCTCAGAATTTCTTCATTTCTTTGTGGATTTGAAGTAGAAGTAATGGTACTGAAATGCTTGTTTAGTAATTGTTCTACATTTCTCCTGTCAGAATGCCATATACCCAATTCATCTTTGAGAGAATCAATGTGGTTTCTTCTCCTTGTGTAGTTTGCTTTTGAGTGGAAGTATTTTGTGTTTTTGCTTTATTTCTTTATGAGGTTTTCTCCGAGTTTTGGTACTTCATGTCAGAGTCCATTTTGTACCATAATTTTAACTATTTTTGAAGTTCTTCTATCTCTCTGACATTATTTTGTTGAAGCTTCTTCTGAACTTCTTGAATCTTTTTCTCCACCTCTTTTATATGCTGGTTTACATTGCCAAAGACTTCAAAATTCCACTTTATGATCTCTTTTTTGGTGACTTTGAGCTTTGTGACCATTTGATATGCTGCTGAGCCATTCTGAGGATGATTCCAAATCCTTGAAATCAGGTCTTTACATGAGTCTTGTTGAAGCCAGTTTTCATATAATCTGAAGGGTTTTTTGTTATCTCTCTCAGAAGGGTTTGCATGAAGGAGCATTGGAGTGTGATCTGAGCCGAAAGGAGTGATACTGTAGATGGTTGCTGAGTTAAAAGTGTCATGCCATTTAGTATTTGCCAGTGCCCTGTCCAGTTTTGCTAAAACCAATTGACTGCTTTGTCTGTGGTTATTCCAGGTGTACGGATACCCTGAGAATTTGACATCAAGCAGATCAGTTTGTTGAAGTCAATCTCTGATGCACTTGTTGAGAGACGATTGAGGAGTAGCTGCTGTTGAGATCTTTTCTTGGTCTGAGATTGTGATGTTAAGGTCTCCTATGATTATCCACGGGATATGCATGCTTTGGATTCTGGTTGAGATATTTTCCCAGAGAATTTTATTTTCTTTATACCTTGGGCTTCCATACAGACAAGTTAGTAGCCATTGTGTATTCTGAGGACCAACAGTAACTAAAGCTTCTATCTGATTTCTTTGTTCATCAACCAATTTCAGATTCATGTCATCCTTCCATAGGAGAGCAATGCCTCCTGATAGACCCACAGAAGATTGAGCCCAAAAATTAGGAAATCCCAAATGTCTAATGTAAGAGATAGTTTTTGAGTTATTGGTTTTAGTCTCAGACAAAAAAACTATATCCGGATTATTTTTTTTGGATGCAGTGTCTAAGGTGATCTCTAGTGTCTTTTTGGCCAATTCCTTGACAATTCCAAGCAAAAATTTTCATTTTTAAATGTTTATGAGATGCAAGGTGCTTATGTAAAGAAAATATTTTAACATCTAATTTAGAATTTAATGTAACTTTATAGACTTGCGAAATTTTTTTAGAGAATGGTATGAAATATACCCGATCTTCGTGCCATGTATTTCCAATGTACATAGTTGCATTGCAGTGATGGTCCCAGTCACCCCCATGATTGTAGTCATAGTCTTGTATTTCTTGAGCCGTTTGGTAAACACTATAGTCAGCCACACTGCTTTCTTCCATGTTGACAACATTGTCGAAGTTGATGTTTCTGGCAACATTTTCTCTCTATCTTTTGTTCCTCCTCATACTCGATCCTTCTCCAACATTTGAATTGCTTCTTTCTTCTTCAGTGTAAGGCGAAACATGGTAACCATCTGAAGGTCTTTGGAAAACCACTTTGTTTGCTGCTGCATCTTTCTTCTTCGATACCTTCTTGTTAATCTTGATTGGAGAGTCGTCTCCATATTTTGGATTCATAGCAATGACATCCTCAAGAGAGTAGTTTGTCTGTCCAAACTTGAAGAGCGCCTTATTTTCCAGAGCCCTTACAAACTTTGCTTCGTTCTCGCAATCATCTTCATCGTGGTCCAAGACAAAACATGCTGGACAGAGGTTACCTGGCTGTTTTTGATAGAAGAATGGAATCCATTGGGTGTAACCAGCTCCATTCTCTGTCAATAAACCTCTGATCAAAGGAGTCTTCACATTGATCTTGATGTAGGCACTGACTGCATTTGTGCCAATCGGGTTTCCATCTTCAGGGTCAATCTCTTCCACTTCTCCAAGGATTTTTGAAAACTTGAACATTGTTTCTCTATCAAAAAGTTCAGGAGGTAGGTCCTTGAAATCAACCCAGAACTCTTGAATGCTGAAATCCATCTTTTGAATCTGGACAAACGAGTTATAACGCCTCACCATGAAGAGGAAACCATTAACTGACCATGGAGCATTCTCAAGAACCCAGTTAACTTGATCCCAGTTTGTGAGTCTGACAATGAAATGGTTAGGAGCTGGATTTCTTATTTGAACATTTTTGAATTTTTTGACCCAAATGTTTTTGAGGTGAAATTGTAGATTATCAGGATGCATAGGTTCAGAGGATAACCGTTTTCCTACAATACTGGTAGCCCAATTTGAGATACCTCTGTCAAGGTTGACACTTGAGTACACAAAAGTTTGCCTAACTTCATCTGAACCAGTATTTTCCAGATTGGTAGACATCAATTGCTCCTCCAGATATTTCATGTCTCCCATGATTGGATCCATTGGTTTGAGGGAAGGTAATTGAATTGAGTTTGATACGAATAATAAGAGAATGATTGCGATGATGAAACTGAGCTTGTTGAAGTTCTAATTTAAAGGTCGTTTGCATGAAATATTTTTGAGACGTGTTGAAATTGTCATAAATCTATTGCCACTTCTCCTCCAACAAGAAAAATTAACAGAAGACAGACCTTTATGTGAGGATTGAGGCTGTGAGAAGCAATTTTTTTTCTACGTCATTGACTACTCAGAAGCTTAACCTTTGAAGACTACAACCTTTGGGAGGATAACCTTTGCAATTATAACTTTGTACCTATACAAGGCAACAAAGATCAGGGAAGAAAATTAAAACCTGCAAGCCATAAGAACAAAAAAAGAGGGGTAAAAGAGAGATCAGAGATCAGAGAAGATCAAATTAAAGACATGCAAAATCGGATAGAAGAAAGAGAAAGCAGTTAAAGCATTTAAAACATTAAGATTCGGACAAAATACTATGAAAAAAGAGATCAGACAACGCAGAAAATCGAGATAGATGAATTAAAAGCTGAGATTAAATAGTTCTTTAATCAATGATTCATTAATTGCATAAACCTAATTTTAATTAGAAGAGAACGGAGTCTTTTGACTCTGTTGACCGTACCTCTAAATTTAGTGGACCTGTGTTAGTAAAAGATCATCCCCTAGTAACTTAAAAGAGCCAGTAACAGTAAAACCTAATTTAAGTTAACCTAAATTCAATTAATTAACAATGATATTTTCTATTTTCAAACTTATCTTCAACAATTCTTAAGTAGGAGTTGTAGAGGAGTGGAAGAGATATAAAAATTAGACGTTATATATTTATATACAATAAGGTGTTAATAAGAATATTAGTAAAGAGGTTGATAGTGTTGATGTTGGGAGCTTTCTTAATAGAAACATGAGATTTGAATATAAAGGTATATATTTAGAGTGAGTGAATTAGTTGCAGAGATTTAGGGAGTTACATGAAGAGTTGGTGGTGTTAGTAAAATTGTATTGTTGGTATTATTGATAGGCATGGATGAGGTTGATGATAAAGGTAATATGAGTTTGATTTTGATGATGTATGGAGATGATGAAAGATGCTAAGATATCAAGGTAACCTTTTTCATTTATTCTGGTAGGATTATAATGATTTGTGTAGGTGTCATAAATAAAAATAGATTTGAGTTGATCATTTTTCTCTTATTATAAAAATCCTGATTTTATGTGAAGTTTGATGTCATTGGCTTAGATATATAGATGATTTTATACACCATATGTTAATAATTAGAAACAACCCTATAAACATGAATTGTAGTATGTTCTGTGGTGTACATATAAAATTTGTTCCATTTGGTTGTGAATCGAGTGAGATATAGTGTCTTGAAAATGACCCGTTGAATCTGAATCTGTGTGTAGTTAGTCAATAGTGGAAATAAGTAGGAGCCTTTATAGATAGGATAGAGCTAGAATTGGAAAGTAATCAGTACTCAAAAGTTGTAAAGGGTGATCCCGTGTTTCTAATGAGCCATAGTTTGTTTAGTTTGGATTTATAAGTTGTAATATAGAGACCTTAGAATTTGACCCTGTGAGTTGTTTTCAGGAAAAAGAGTTGGAATAATTTCTGAATTTTTGGTGAAGAAGATGACTGAGTTAGACAGCTGACTAGGTGAACGTATGACTCAGAGTGAGTCAGACCAATGTGGGTTGTGGACCGGGTAAATGTTGACCCGGTGGACCAGTAAATGGATTAGTGGACCGGGTTAGGTCCAATGGGCTTGGGTTAGGGCCAGAAATTTTAGTTTGAGTTTTTGGACCACTTATGGTCCGAATTAGCTTTCGGTTCCTTCTGCAAAGTTGTAGGGTTTTTCGAGGGATTTCCGATGATACCAAATTTGACCCTATTTGGATAAGTATATATTGCTTTATACCAAAATTACTTATTACCAAGTTATAGGATTATTAATTGAACTAGAACCATTAGTTATTTCACTTAGCCTATAACTAAAAGCTTGTATGAAATTAAGTTATGATCATTGTGTGAGTCTATTGGCTAAATTCTTAGAGTGCTTGTGTGATTAACAGTTAGTCTATATTAACAATGATCGTTTCAAAGGATGAACCAGTGGATTGAGAATCTCAAGGTAAGCGTGGCTTATCATCAAAAGAGGTGGGAATCTATGACAAACTCTCTTGTATTCATTATTTTTTTTTACAAATCTATCTTTTGTGAAATCCATGCATATCTTTGTTACTATATGATATGTATAAGCATGTATATATGTATGTAATACAAACTAGTTTTATTTTACGTTTTGGGATGGGATTGGATCTTCATAAACAACTATATTTGTGTTTTGGGAGTAATTACTTATTTTCAAGAGATTCTTCTTTTCATTGACTGAAAAGTAGTTACAAACTTTACCTATTGTTAGCATGTAAGGAAGAAGGTTTCCTTTTGATTGGTGTATAGAATACGTTCCTTCACTCTTTATTGTATACCTATGTTTATGTACATCTATAGGAGTGAAAATTGCTTCCACTAATAATCTAATATGTGCGTAATTGTCAAAAAGAGGAACAAGTTCTGTATGCATGAAGGTTTATTGTTCTTTTAAATTACCTTGAAAAAAAATATATAATATGTTTTGATATTTGGAGAGAATGATGTTGAGAATCTTATATCTGATTGTTGGACCTAAACGTAGGCTGACTGAGCACTCCATGAATAGGTTTTTCCATCGGATATAATGTTACTGCCATTAGTTCTTTTTGAACATTTGCTATAATGTGTGCGCGTATAATTAGGTACTGGTAAGGTACAAATCTTATCTGACTACGAGGCCAAAAACCTCAGGGCGCTTTAATGATCATTGAAGAATCCACAAGAGTCACACCTTATTTATCCGAAGGATTACGTCACTCAACTATTATTACTATCGTGAATGTGTGCCGGATTATTGGTCGGTAGAACTTTATATTACAGTACAACTATTATTTTTAATATGATTTATTTGTTTTTCCGTGTTTTATCGGTTTTTAGCAAAACCTGCATTGTTTTTAAATCATACTAGTGATTACTTGAAAGTTAGTTGTTATTTCTTCTGGGAACCCTTCGGGATGATGTGCTCACTCAATTCCCACTTTCAGTTTCAGAGACAGATCAAGTTGTGCACGTGGCGATGGTCGTTCAAGTCTTGGAAACTTCGAGGAGTTGAGTCCGTTAGTTTGGTTAGCTTCTGTTATGTTTATTTTGTGTTTATGTTCTGTTTGCAAACCATCTCACTATTGTATATGTATCATTTGAGAGGAGTTCTTGCATATATTTCAGAGAGGGTTAGTTTTTGGGTTAAGTTTTGTAGCATATTTATTAATTGAATGTTTAAGTAAATGATTTAGATCCTTAGTGTTTCATTATATAATTGATTTCTTTGATTAGCAAGCTGTTAGGTTTTGGGGCACTACAAGGTCTAGTTTTCATAGTTTCTTTTTCTCTTTCATTTTTAGGAAACAAAAAGAGAGACAAAAATAAATATAGGAAAATATAGAAAGAACACAGATCTTCATTTCGTTACAATATAAGATAATTAAATACAATAGTGAACAATACATAAGAAGGAAAAGATGTTGTGGTCACAGCTTTGGGGTTCTTTAATGTCTAAAACGGTGTTCCCATTGTCAGTTAGATTAGTATTGTTAGAATAGGAGAAGGAGAAATATATTGATAGGAAGATAATGATTCAAACCCTTATCTTTCAGTATTTTTTAGATATTATGGTGAGACAGAACATATCAATTAAGGCAAGACAGAAACAATCAAAAGAGCAAGAATCAGATGGAGAACTACGGAGCACAGAGGCGGAGGCAAATAAAACTGTGTGTAAAATAGAAAGTGGTGTGTGTTTAATCTTTTAGGTTTTTTTAATGCTTTATTGAGTCTCGAAACCGACCGAGCCGAACCGTATTAACCGGCTATGCACAACCATTGATTTTATAAATCCTTTTAATCCTAACCCTTCGTTTATTTACATATAACTATACAACCAACTAACCTAAACCCTAAACTAACACTCGCTGAATTTTCTAGCTCTCTTTTTATTTTTCTTCTCTTGTTATTCACAGAACATCGCCTCTTTCTCCATTTTTTTTCTAAATTTTCTTACAGTCACTACCACTACTTATGATCACGATCAGCAACACAATCACCACCTTCTTCTTACCCTTATTCTATTACTTCTTTTTCTCAACCTAAATCAACAGCATCAGCACCACCACCTGATACACCACAAGCACCAGCACAACACCTGTTACACCACCATCATCAGCACCACCACCTGCTACGCCAACATCACTATCACCACCAATTTTTCATAAGGGAAAACTAGAGTTTGATTGAGCTTGAAGACTATAATTTTAGGGTTCTTAAAAAATATTATTTTTTTAATTTTAATTTGATTTCTAGTTTTATTGATGAATCTATGTGATGGATTTCATTTTGAGGAGATGAATTTGAGTTTCTCTGTGTTGATTTGGAGATTCAAGTGAGACGAGCTTATGTGTTTGTTCAATTGGAGTGTTTCATGTTGATGTAATTGAGGTTTTACCATGATTCAGTGAATAAAAATTGAATCAAGATGCTGCCATGATTAAGCGAAGAAATTGAATAGAGGTTTAGAAAGATAAAAGTTCTGATTTTGGAACTTAAATCGGTAAGAAAATCAGAACCGACCGAGCCGACTCGGATCGGCTTCAAACTTCATCGAGCCCAACACAGTTCGGTTACAGTTGTGAATTTGATAACCGGAGTATGTATGGTTCTGTCGGCGATTTTGCCTGAAATCCGGACCGACCGACCGTTGTGCATCCCTATTCGTTAGAGAAGTGGTCACCAACTTTCCATGGTGTTTTATAACTCCCCGTTTTGTGGTTAAGGTGTTATGATAAAGGAAACCTTTATCCCATAAATCTATATAAGGGCTCTCATCCCCTTTATATTTGGATGGTGTAATGTTAATAAGATGGAACTTGGTTCTCAATGCTCAACTCACTACAAAACATAAGGCCTCTAGGGACGGTCATAAAACCGTCCCAAGGGGCCAAAAGCCGTCCCAAGTACTTATTTGGGACGTTTTTTTGACCGTCCCCTGATCCACCGTCATTAATACTTTTAGGGACGGCTTGAGACTCTAGAGACGGATTTTAAAAACCTTCACTAATACTTTTTGGGATGGATTTTAAAAACGGTCGCACATGACTCAGTAGCAACGCTAGACAACCGTTGCTAAAGTTCAAAAAATTCAAAATTTACTTTTCTAGTGTATTTTGCAGGATACCTTTCCCTTTACCCTGTTAAACATTCATTCACACAACATTTTATCCCAATACATTCTCATTCATGAAATCAAGTTGTTCACCAAAAATTTCAGTCATTTACGATTAAAAGTCTCATACAAAGAAAAAGTAAAACAAATTCTACAATAACAACCAAAAAGTGGTGTTCCCAGACTACCAAAGTTATATACAACTTGGGACATAGTCATATAGATGGTGCACCATCTACACTGGAAATGTGTTTGATTGCTTCTGCTCCAGAATGACCCTATCATCGTCGAAATTCTGCAACAAACCAAAGTTAATATAAAACGTCATCGACTAACAACGTAGTGTAGTTGAACTTTTATCTGAATTTACAACGGAAACATCGAGAAGTTAAATAAAGAGTACCTAACAAATTCATGACTCTGTATCAACAGTTTCAAACCATCCTAACCATGGGAGGTATTAAAGTAATTGGAGTCTATGTTCAGTTGGGGGAAGATGAGAAACGTAAAATTTTCCATATTACATGAAAAATCAATTCTCTGGTCTCCCAACCAGAAGCACAACAGCCCCAACCCAGACAACATCACCCCATCGCTCATTCACACCAATATATACTACATCACAAGAAAAGAAAAAACTATGTATCTAAAGATAACAAATTACATCTAGCGAGAAAATATGATGAATAATAATGACAAACTAGACCATGGATTATACATAGTCAAGGAAGATAAGAAAACAAGAATTGTTTGACAATACGAATTACAAAATGAAATATCTTGAAGCTTATCGAATAACTTGTGCGAACTAGGTATAATTGTTTATGTAATAACAAAAAGGAACAAAATGAAACAAACAAAAAGATTAGTGAATATGAAAATCCAACTGCAAGCAAGGTATTTGCATACCTTATATTTGTGTATAGGGAAAAACGATTTGCTGGTTTTTACGGAATTGAAGAGTCGACCGTGTGGAGACTCCTTGACCCGAGCGGAATGTTGAACCTCACACAGATGCACTGCAAGAAGGGAGTGCTTTAAGTTCGAGAGATTAATCTGTAAGACCCCGACCTAAACCAAGAACAATGGCCTCTCCAGAGTCAATTCGGTCACAAGAGAGGATGGGTTGATCTGTAGGAGGGAAGCTGAGAAATGCGTGAGATCAATGGTGATCTGAGATTGTAGGTGTGTTGTGAATTCAGCGTCAAAATGCTCTGAATGATTGAATTTTGCTCAATTGAGAGTAATTTCTGTGAGTTTGTGTAGATGACAGATTGTCTGTATGAACTTTGATGAGAAATTGCTCGTTTTGGCGAAATGTTGTTCGAATGTTCGAAAAAGGTTGCCCTTTAAATCAGGATTCAGAGACATTTTATAATGCCGGAGTTGAAAACACCATGATCCCATGAAGTGTGACAGTTGATGGAATCAGAGAGTGGGAAGTGGGAATCGTGTTTAAAACCAATTACTCATCGTGCGGAGACTTGGTTAACTTTCCACCCACTACTTTGCTGACTCTTCCAACTGATTGCACGACTCGCTCACATTCTCATCATGGGTGAACACACGTGTCGTAGACTGCCAGACCAAAACCCTAATTAATATCCCCCATGTGACACGATTGAAATCTCGTGATTGTGGAGTCAGTTGCTGAGTTTATGGGACGATGAGTCCATGTAGTGCTGAGTTGAACATGATTAGCAAATGTTCTGAAACTCGTGAATTTAATATGTCTGCTGAGACGAGGTATCGTTATAACCTAAGACGAGCAAACTGCGTTGCAGAATTGTTGAATATTGATAGTTGAACCAATATTCTTTTGATCTGAGCAAATATTGCTAGTCTGAGCGAATATTGCCAGTTTGAGTGAATGTTGTCGGTTCGAGCGAATATTGCTAGTTTGAGCAAATATTGCTCGTTTGAGAAAATATTGCTCGTTTGATGAATTATTGGTAGCAGGACCAAATAAAATATTAATTTAAATTACTGACTGCTGGGTCGAGCAAAATAAATGAGAATGTTGATCATGGAATCAACATAAAATTATCAGTGTTTTAATCTGCTCAAAATCACGTTTCTGCAAAGCTCTGGATTCAAAACCCTAATTTTACCGAAATGATGATTTATTGCAAATCAACACAGAACCGGCTACATGGGATGACGGGTTCACCATATAACGCCCAAATGCTCAAATGAGCAAAAATACCAAAGTCTCTTGAGGACCAGTTGGTGAAATCATGATTAAATGCTGGTTTAACCATTTATTAAAATAATGCTCGTGTGAGCGACAAATAATAAAACCTGGTGTAGAAAATATGAGGGACCCGCCAAGAGGTCATGGGACCGGCTCCTGGTGGTCGTGGGACCAATAGATGGTCGTTTGAGCAAACTTCCAATTGTTTGGAAAGAGTTTGAACCTAATATGTGCAACTGAGTAAATTAGGTTAAAGTCATTAACGCATGTGGGACCAGCTGTTTGCAAGCCTCAGGCTCACCCTTGGTCGGTCAAGGGGATGTGCCTGTGTCACCATGATGTTCATGCTTCAGTCCTGAGAATTTTGATATTTTCTGGTGCACATTTGAGCAACATTTGGAGAAAATATGCAAAATCCATGGTTTTGTTGAAATTGGGAAAAGTACATGAGATGATGTAAATAATAAATAAAACATGGTATTTCAAGGTGTGGGACCGGCACGGCTAGGGCATGGCCAGCCGGCTGACAGACGCGGTCCCACATGCTTATCCCAGTTTTATGTGATTTTATGTGTTTTCTCTGATTTGAGGGGAATTTCATGAAACTGGAGAGTTTGGTGAAATTAGGGAACTCTCATGAGAGATAAAATAATAATAAAATAGGGAATGGGAGTGTGGGACCGGCATGGCTAAGGCATGGCCGGCCGGCCAATGGGCGCGGGTCCTAAGCCGCTCTTCCCAATTTTATGTAGTTTTGATGATTTTAGCTAACTTTCATAAAATAAAAAGGATTTGTTGAAAACCAAGATACTTTGTTGAAATCAGAGAGTTTTCATGAAATCAGGAAACAAAACACCAAATAATAATAATATAATAATGGCATGTGGGACCGGCTAGGGCATGGCCGGCCGGCCGGCTAGAGCCCGGTCCCACAAATTTTCTCTAATTTTTGATATTTTGATAAAATCATGTGATTTTAGAAAAAAATACATGAAATTAGGTAATTTTATGGAAAATTCATGAAATCAAGGGAATTTTCATAATTTAAGAGGAAAATAATAAAATAATGGGGACATGAGGTGTGGGACCGGCCACGGCCAAGGCACGACCGGCTGATGCTCGTTCCCGCAACACCTTTCCCTAGTTTTATTATTTTTGATAAAATCATGTGATTTTAGATGAAATACATGAAATTAGGCAATTTTATGGAAAATTCATGAAATCAAGGGAATTTTCATAATTTAAGAGGAAAATAATAAAATAATGGGGACGTGAGGTATGGGACTGGCCACGGCCAAGGCACGGCTGGCTGATGCTCGGTCCCGCAACACCTTTCCCTAATTTTATTATTTTTGATAAAATCATGTGATTTTAGAGGAAATACATGAAATTAGGTAATTTTATGGAAAATTCATGAAATCAAGGGAATTTTCATAATTTAAGAGGAAAATAAAAAAATAATGGGGACATGAGGTGTGGGACCGGCCATGGCCACGGCACGGCCGGCTGGTGCTCGGTCCCGCAACACCTTTCCCTAATTTTATTATTTTTGATAAAATCATGTGATTTTAGAGGAAATACATGAAATTAGGTAATTTTCATGATTTTAGGGAAAATTATGAATATGAAATTAGATGCGGGACTGGTCACGGCATGGCCGACCGGTTGGTGAGCCCAGTCCCCTGGCGCCCCTGTTAATATTTTATTATTTTTCCTTCCTATTTTGCATAGGTTCCTCATCCATTCGTATCTTTTGAAATGCTCATTTGTGCATTCAAAATGCTAGTTTGTGCATCGTTTGTTAAGTACACTTGCACCATTTTTGTCAGGGCTTATTCGATGCTTAGACGCCTGTCTCGTTGAGTATTTATCACTAACCCTTGGAATTCTGCTGGGAAGAACCACGAATTGAAGTGACGAAATATAACGAAGAATCGTAGAATATTGCTGGATATTCAGGCGATTAATTGACGATTCATAGAATATTGCTGAATATTCAGGTGATGGCTCGTAGAATATTGCTGGATGTTCAGACGATTTAAGATAATTAATTGCCGGCTCTATACTAGAAGGGCTTCCTGTCTAGGAGCATTAATTATCTGAGGGTTGAGCAATATGAACTTGCTGTAGTATCATATTCCTCTTGCATAGTCGGGGAAAATCTGATTACATCCCGAAGACGTTGGCGCTCTATACTAGCAGGCATGTTGTCTAGAAGCCGCCTAATCTTTCGATTCTACACAGTACGAGATGTGCCGTGGTCTCAGCTGAGAGACTACAAATCTAAATCTTCCCTGAGAAACTTTCTCCATCAGAGGTGGCATGAGCTTTCATGCATAAAGACATGAGTCTCGATACTCATCCGATTGTCGGATCTGGAGTAATTACTGAAATTGCTCAGTATTCATGGGATATGCCGTGGTCTCAGCTGAGAGACTACACATCTACATGTACTCTGAGAGACATCCTTCTCAGTCAGAGATTTATGGCATGAGCTTTCATGCTTTAATGAGAGACATGAGCCTCAATACTCATCTGGTTACCGAATCTGGAGTATAGTTTTACAATTCTACCCTTTGTCGAAAATCCACCATCTACATTAAGTCCCCTGCTTAGTGAGGAACAGTCATGTTCCTCAGTCAGCATTGAATGGTGATTTTCCGGGTACAACAAAAATAAGTAATTGAACTTAGTCAGAGGATAATACATTACCGGATTTCGACTGAATGAGCAGACCATGGTTTGAGCGAAAACCCCAGTGACATAATAGAGCATCGTCCAGTGAACATAAATTAGTGTAGAACCGCTGATTCGATTTTGGAATCATTTTTGCAGACGCTGATGTGAGCACCTTTGTTATGCTTTAATTTCACTGCTTTGATGAAATTTGCACCTTTGAATGATATTCTGAAGTAAAAATATCACATGGATGCCGCACATACTTTGCAGAGATGTCAAACGGCGGTTATGAGACTCCTTCAGTTGATGAAGAGGAAGAAGCGGTGACTAAGAGTTCTCCAAATGCGAATGACAAATTCTTCTTGGTCAAATATAAACCCGAAAAACGGCATCCAAGTTCGAGCATTGTAAAGTCCCATGTATCTTTGGTGAGTTGTTAGCGCTCCTCACATCATGACTTTTTCTTGTCCGTGCAATTAGGATCACGAGACCAAGGTTTTTTATTCCTTTGCAGAACTTTGCTCCGTCAAGTATTGACGGTCTTCAATTCTGTGTTGCTGGGAAGACGGTTTCAGACTCGAGTGTTGAAGAAGAGGCTGAAGTAAGTATTTCTTCATATAACTTCGTAGATAAGATGCTCATTGTTGATAATATGTCCAGGAGGATGTCTCCATGGAAGTAGAGAGTACCGGTGATGCTCGGTCGGAGAATGACGATAAAGAAAACTCCTAAAGCTCAAAACCGAATGAAAGTAATGTTGTTGTTGATATTGAGACAAGCAATTCTGGTTCTTTGAACGCTTCAGAGCCCACCCAAGTAAGTATTTATCTTGAATTTTATCCATAGAAGCATAAAATTGTTGATTCATGAATGCATGAATGAGAATCCATGTGAATATATGAAAAGCTTTTCCGAAATACGTCACCAGAAAATTCAAAACTTAGTTGTTTAGCAAAAATGTTGTAGAATCTTCGTACGATATCAGATTTTCGCATCCACCCATGTATCCTTATGCCCAAGAAATTTCCAAGATTTAGCAAAGAAGCTTTTTAAGTGTTGAGCACGTCCAAGGCCTAAAAAAGGCAAAATAGTAAACTTCAAGGAGACTTTCTGAACTTTTTCAGACTGTACGTTGTCTAATGTTTTGACCGCATCTCCTTGCTCGTTCATCGGATTGTTATGAAATTTTGAAATGTGGTAGAGGACATCCATGCGAATATAATGGTATATAACTCATCCTCAAATTTCTTGTAGATTGATCCCAGTTAGTCATCTTGCACAGGGCATAGTAAAGTCTCTTCAGACGAGTTTGACGTAAAACGTATTTTCATGACTTTCATGCTATTTGCTCGTGCCTCGAGTGTATAATGATGAACCCTGATGATGTTGGACTGCTTGTATAATGTATTTTTATGATATCATTTGGTCTCATGTTTAGATCGCTCTAACCTCATGTGATCTTCATATTAGGTGCCAAATACCGAAGTTGAGGATATTGAAACCAATAAGGATAACTCGAGCTGTTCTGGAGTTTTTGATGAAGAGACAACCATCCCTGCACTTCAAGGCCATGAGAAGGTTGTCACTGAAGTTATGGAAACTTCGATTGTTGCTGCTTCAGTGATAGAAGAAACCGAGCCACCAGCAGAGAATACTGAAGAAACTGTTGCCCTGATTGTAGAGGCTGCCCTAGTAATTGAGAATCGTGTAGCGGTGTATTAACACCCAAGTGCAGGGTTGTTTTGGTCCTCCATTCGATACATCACTCCCATAACACGAACTGGTTGGTGGAGGATTTCAATGCTATTGATTCATTTGAGATCAGGACCCTTTGATTAGTACATGAGCATGGTGCTTGCACCCATCTTGTCTTTCTCAACCGTAAAACATCACGTTTGAAACCCTGGTCACGGGACCATAGCTGAGGTTTCTTTCGAGAGGGTATGATGTAATGACCATGGTTTCATGTCCCGACGGTAGCATCACTTTTATGATGAATGATTATCACAAGAGAGTCTGGCGCCACGAGTCTTAGACTGTGAAACTGTTCGTCATGATCAGCGGACCGTCAGTCCCCAGTATTTTGTAAAATCTCTCCTTTTCGTTTTCTCTTCTTCTAGCAAGACTTGGATAGAGGACCCAGGTAGAAAAATTTATGTGAAGACCTAGGTGGTCGAAGTTGGAGGTACCGTGATGAAGTACTTAATGGAAAGACCTGGTGGACACCGATCGACTGTGGAAGTTATGAATCCCGTCTAAGAATTGCTGCTTGCATGTGGTACGCTCTAGAAGCTGTAGGAACCTCATACGACGTCGAAATTTGATGCTTGACCCTAAATTTTGAAGCTAAAAGACTGAGTTATCTAATGAGGCAAGAATCACTCAATTTGGAGTTATAGAGGTCATCCAAAGAAGCGTGCACATTTGTAATTTGTAATCCCGTACAAATTTTTTCAGATTTCGTAGACCTGACGGTAAAGACCATATCTTTCAGCTCGTATGTCTGATTAATGCTCCCTTTTGGTATGTTGTAGAAGATTCATAGACGAACATCTTTTGTTGAGGAAGCATTGTTTCATTCCTCACCCATTGGTAGGTTTTTGCAAACCCATGTCCTGGAGTGTGTTGTATCTCATTTGTAGAGGTGATGAGAACATCTTGTAGAAGACTTTGGATTATGCCCACCAGTCGTGACGGCTTTGGGAAGACTTTCATGTGAGCATGTTATCAGGTCTGCATATTTTGATATGAATCATTGGTTCTTAGAGAAGTCCGCTTCATGTGTAACGCTTCATAGAATGATTAGTTGATGAAGCCCTGAGGATGTTGCTCATGAGACCGTTGTTGGTGCTGAAACCATGAATGATTACGCTCCAGATATCCTTGTCGATGCTAAGATCATGGATGATGTTCCTATAGAGATTATTGTTAATGCTGATACCATGGTTGAAGTTGTTCCATAGACCGAAAAGGCTAGTATCTTTTCTCCTCCATCCAGTGAGCCTTTTACATTCACGAATTAGTTGATGAGTTGAGCGTCCCTAAGATGAAGGTGTACTGACAGTTCAACTTAAATGCTCCTGAGACATAACTCAGGTTTCCCAGGGTATGTTGAAGGAGTTAGTTCCATTCATGTATGAATGATGTTACATCTGCTTCATAAGTCTTATCATGGGATAATGAAGACTTATCGATTGTAGTTTACTTTAATCGTGATGGTGTTGAATCAATGTATCATCATTGAGATATTTGTGCTGAAGCTGTACTCTTTGATTGGGAGTACAATATGATGGCTCCATAGATGCTTGAGCATTGAGGCATATATTCCTTAAGCATTGAATGTCTTAGGGGTTTGATCATCTCGGACCTGGAGTATCTTCTGTTGATTCAGCATCCCTTTCGTTGCAGTAGTGGGATGTGACACTTGTGAAGACATCAGAGCTTTCTGATTTTTTGGAACACATGGACTTGCAGGAGAAACGCCCAAAGTGTTCTTTGCCATGCTTGGACGTCAGTAATGAATGTTTCAGTGCTTGATCCGGAGAAACGTCAGATTCAACCACTTGGTAAAATACTAATGCGGTGAAGCTACCATTCATAACATCTTGTAGAATTGATAGCATAATTAAGTCCCCATGCTAGGATAACATGTGGGTAAATAAATGACATGGACATAAAATGAGACTTTCCTGAGTGCGGAACCTCTTGATGAATGTCTATGCATCTTTTGCAGGTTCTTGCTTCAACCTCGTCAAAGTTTGAAATTCCTCAAAGTACTATGATGATGGAATGTCCGTCAAATCTTCTGGATTAGAAATTTCTTCGTTGGAGAGATATGTAACCAAAGGCGCTTTGTAAGTACCCATCTTTTCAACATGGATCTACGCTCGTCTGAAGGACATGTCATATCCCGGATCTTCCTGATTATGTGAAACTTGGTTTCTGTCCAGGTTGAACTCATGTTCACTTTGATAGTGATGTAGCCATAAGTATTTCCGAGCGCTCCTTCAAGGTCTCTGATTGAGATGGGAGCATGAGTAACTTATTGTCAAGTGATGCTTGTGGATCTGATGATTTTCAGTGGAATGTTGTTGATGGCGTTGTCAGCATCGATCAACGTTCTTCCAAATTCGTTTCTTCTGAGATTGACTGTGGTAAGCAGTCCCCAGTCGTACATCTCTTGATCTATGGCTGGAGACTCAAGAAGTATTTTTCGGAATGGTCTTCTTGACACGATGTGGTTCAGTACTGTGAACATGTCTCCCCTTTGTGCTTTTGACAGATAGAGCAATTAACAGACATGCTCTATCAATGACTGAACCGCTTCCTTGATTGGTGCTTCAGAAATGGAGAAAGTCCTGACATGAAGAGGATCTCTGTGTACTCCTTCGGCTCCAAGGTTAAGTTCTCCTGACTCAACTTTTTCTCTGAATATGCGTTTCAAAACTTTACAGCTACTTGTGGGGTGATTAACGAACCTGTGGAATCGGCAGTAACGAGGATTTTCCATGTCTTCCTCAGTTGGGTGTCTCCTGACATATGGCAATTTGATTGCACCATCTTGGATCCAGGTGTCTAATAGTTCGAGCACTTCTCCAATGGGGAGAGGAAAATCAGGTGCATCATCAGGAGCTTCTGTGCGGTGTCCAGGAGCCTGTATCTCTGGCTTGTACTTCTTTTGCGTCTTTGGAGGAGCTGCAATATGCTTGTTCGGGGATTCTGCCTTGCGCTTCCTCCCTTCAACAACAACTTTTGTAGAGGACTGCAGGTTGTACTTCTTATTGATCAAGCATCTGCTTCCTCGAGTATCACGTGATTCCTCAGTCTTTCTGGACTTTGCTCTTTATAACGGAGCAGGTGCAGTGGTTGCTGATCTCTTCGCGGCCTCGTGAAGTTCTGAGAAAGTCTGGAACCGAAGATTCTCCAGTAGAGCTCTGTAGACCGGGAGCATGCCATTGATACACAAATCTACCAGCTGCTGCTCTGTGATATTTGGGTCATGACAGTCCAGGGCCTGGACTCTGAATATTTTCACGTAATCATTGGGATTCTCACTGACCCTCTGGAACATTCTTCCAGGATCAGAGAGAGTGACTTGCTCTGAAACGAAAAAGTACTTCCTGTAGAAGGAGTTGATCATTTCTCCCCAATTGTTGATAGTCCCCTGTGCGATGTTGTTGTACCAGGTGT
The DNA here is from genome assembly GCF_003573695.1 of Papaver somniferum. Classification (NCBI taxonomy): domain Eukaryota; kingdom Viridiplantae; phylum Streptophyta; class Magnoliopsida; order Ranunculales; family Papaveraceae; genus Papaver; species Papaver somniferum. The sequence goes on from NC_039367.1 coordinate 109,555,650, forward strand.
ATGCTCTGCCTTTCAAGGATTTTGAAAACTCCTTGAGGCGATCAACATGGTTATGTTCATGCTCTCCCAAGGCTTTGAGGAAACGAGAGACATGTTCTCGAGCATTGCCAATTCCGTCATACATAGTGAAAGTTGGAGAAATGTAACCTTTTGGAAGGGGAATCCTCTGCGTAGCGGCAGGATAAGGAGGTTGATGACGATGGACATGTGATGTCTTGTCTTTTCCACGGTTCTCCAGAAGGCGGTCCACGTCTTCCCGAGTAATGAAATTTGATGGTTCCTTTGCTGATGAATCTACAGCTTTGCAAGTTTCATCATCATCCATTGTATGGATTTGGATTACTTCAGGATCAACAACCTCTGAGGATTTCTCCTTCTCTTTTCCATTTTATTGAGTCTTCTCTGTCATCTTATCAGTAATAGTTTTGAGATAATTACACAGATCCTTCTGTGTAGCAGCCATGTCAGTCTGATTCTTTGCGAGAGTCTCCTGCACTTTGATAAGATCAACAATGGTAGGTGGTGGATTTCGTATGACTTCTTCAGGGTGTCGACCGAACAGGGGATGACCTTCAACGTGAGGAGGAGTAATGTCACCACCGTCAGTGTTGGTGGACGGAATCGTTTCCGGGATATTCTGATTGTCATTGTTGTTGTTACTAGTACTAGCGTCGTTTGTGTTGGAACCTGTAACTAACCCAGACCTAAGACCAGCCATCTTGTGAAATCGCGAGATTGCAACTGAGAGATTAATCTCTCACTATGGTCGCCAATCTGTGAGTGGGGAAAAACGATTTGCTGGTTTTTACGGAATTGAAGAGTCGACCGTGTGGAGACTCCTTGAACCGAGCAAAATGTTGAACCTCACGCAGATGCACTGCAAGAAGGAAGTGCTTTAAGTTCGAGAGATGAATCTGTAAGACCCCGGCCTAAACCAAGAACAATGGACGTTCCAGAGTCAATTCGTCACAAGAGATGATGGGTTGATCTGTAGGAGGGAAGCTGAGAAACGCGTGAGATCAATGGTGATCTGAGATTGTAGGTGTGTTGTGAATTCAGCGTGAAAATGCTCTGAATGATTGAATTTTACTCAATTGAGAGTAATTTCTGTGAGTTCGTGTAGAAGACAGATTGTCTGTATGAATTTTGATGAGAAATTGCTTGTTTTGGCGAAATGTTGTTCGAATGTTCGAAAACTGTTGTCCTTTCAATCAGGATTCAGAGACATTTTATAATGCCGGAGTTGAAAACACCATGATCCCATGAAGTGTGACAGTTGCTGGAATCAGAGAGTGGGAAGTGGGAAATCGTGTTTAAAACCAATTACTCATCGTGCGGAGACTTGGTTAACTTTTCACCCACTACTTTTCTGCCTATTCCAACTGATTGCACGACTCGCTCACATTCTCATCGTGGGTGAACACACGTGCCGTGGACCGCAAGACCAAAACCCTAATTAATATCCCCCATGTGACACGACTGAAATCTCGTGATGGTGGAGTCAGTTGCTGACTTTATGGGACGATGAGTCCATGTAGTGCTGAGTTAAACATAATTAGAAAATGTTCTGAAACTCGTGAATTTAATATGTCTGCTGAGACGAGGTATCGTTATAACCTAAGACGAGCAAACTGCGTTGTTGAATTGTTGAATATTGATAGTTGAACCAATATTCTTTTGATCTGAGCAAATATTGCTAGTCTGAGAGAATATTGCCAGTTTGAGTGAATGTTGTCGGTTCGAGCGAATATTGCTATTTTGAGAAAATATTGCTCGTTTGATGAATTATTGGTAGCAGAACCAAATAAAATATTAATTTAAATTACTGACTGCTGGGTCGAGAAAAATAAATGAGAATGTTGATCATGGAATCAACATAAAATTATCAGTGTTTGAATCTGCTCAGAATCACGTTTCTGCAAAGCTCTGGATTCAAAACCCTAATTTTACCGAAATGATGATTTATTGCAAATAAACACAGGACCGGCTACATGGGATGACGGGTTCACCATATAACGCCCAGATGCTCAAATGAGCAAAAATACCAAAGTCTCTTGAGGACCAGTTGGTGAAATCATGATTAAATGCTGGTTTAACCATTTATTAAAATAATGCTCGTGTGAGCGACAAATAATAAAACCTGGTGTAGAAAATATGAGGGACCCGCCAAGAGGTCATGGGACCGGCTCCTGGTGGCCGTGGGACCAATAGATGGTCGTTTGAGCAAACTTCCAATTGTTTGGAAAGAGTTTGAACCTAATATGAGCAACTGAGTAAATTAGGTTAAAATCATTAAAGCATGTGGGACCAGCTGTTTGCAAGCCTCAGGGTCACCCTTGGTCGGTCAAGGGGATGTGCCCGTGTCACCATGATGTTCGCGCTTCAGTCCTGAGAATTTTGATATTTTCTGGTGCACGTTTGACATTTGGAGAAAATATGCAAAATCCATGGTTTTGCTGAAACTGGGAAAAGTACATGAGATGATGTAAATAATAAATAAAACATGGGATTTCAAGGTGTGGGACCGGCACGGCTAGAGCATGGACAGCCGGCTGACAGACACGGTCCCACATACTTATCCCAGTTTTATGTGATTTTATGTGTTTTCTCTGATTTGAGGGAAATTTCATGAAACTGGAGAGTTTGGTGAAATTAGAGAACTCTCATGAGAGATAAAATAATAATAAAATAGGGAATGGGAGTGTGGGACCGGCATGGCTAAGGCATGGCCGGCCGGCCAATGGGCGCGGGTCCTAAGCCGCTCATCCCAATTTTATGTAGTTTTGATGATTTTAGCTAACTTTCATAAAATAAAAAGGATTTGTTGAAAACCAAGATACTTTGTTGAAATCAGGGAGTTTTCATGAAATCAGGAAACAAAACACCAAATAATAATAATATAATAATGGCATGTGGGACCGGCTAGGGAATAGTCGGCCGGCTAGAGCCCGGTCCCACAAATTTTCTCTAATTTTTGATAGTTTGATAAAATCATGTGATTTTAGAGAAAATACATGAAATTAGGTAATTTTATGGAAAATTCATGAAATCAAGGGAATTTTCATAATTTAAGAGGAAAATAATAAAATTATGGGGACGTGAGGTGTGGGACCGTCCACGGCGAAGGAACGGCCGGCTGGTGCTCGGTCCCGCAACACCTTTCCGTAATTTTATTATTTTAGATAAAATCATGTGATTTTATAGGAAATACATGAAATTAGGTAATTTTATGGAAAATTCATGAAATCAAGGGAATTTTCATAATTTAAGAGGAAAATAATAAAATTATGGGGACGTGAGGTGTGGGACCGTCCACGGCGAAGGCACGGCCGGCTGGTGCTCGGTCCCGCAACACCTTTCCCTAATTTTATTATTTTAGATAAAATCATGTGATTTTATAGGAAATACATGAAATTAGGTAATTTTATGGAAAATTCATGAAATCAAGGGAATTTTCATAATTTAAGAGGAAAATAATAAAACAATGGGGACGTGAGGTGTGGGACCGGCCACGACCAAGGCACGGCCGGCTGGTGCTCGGTCACGCAACACCTTTCCCTAATTTTATTATTTTTGGTAAAATCATGTGATTTTAGAGGAAATACATGAAATTAGGTAATTTTATGGAAAATTCATGAAATCAAGGGAATTTTCATAATTTAAGTGGAAAATAATAAATAATGGGGACGTGAGGTGTGGGACCGGCCACGGCACGGCACGGCCAACTGGTGCTCGGTCCGGCAACACCTTTCCCTAATTTTATTATTTTTGATAAAATCATGTGATTTTATAGGAAATACATGAAATTAGGTAATTTTATGGAAAGTTCATGAAATCAAGGGAATTTTCATAATTTAAGAGGAAAATAATAAAATAATGGGGACGTAAGGTGTGGGACCTGCCACGGCCAAGGAACGGCCGGCTGGTGCTCGGTCCCGCAACACCTTTCCCTAATTTTATTATTTTTGATAAAATCATGTGATTTTAGAGGAAATACATGAAATTAGGTAATTTTATGGAAAATTCATGAAACTAAGGGAATTTTCATTTTTTAAGAGGAAAATAATAAAATAATGGGGACGTGAGGTGTGGGATCGGCCACGGCCAAGGCACGGCCGGCTGGTGCTCGCTCCCGCAACACCTTTCCCTAATTTTATTATTTTTGATAAAATCATGTGATTTTAGAGGAAATACATAAAATTATGATAAAATATGAAATTGAACGCGGGACTGGCCACGGAATGACCGGCCGGTTGGTGAGCCCAGTCCCCTGGCGCCCCTGCTAATATTTTATTATTTTTCCTTCCTATTTTGCATAGGTTCCTCATTCATTCGTATCTTTTGAAATGCTCGTTTGTGCATTCAAAATGCTGGTCTGTGCATCGTTTGTTAAGTACACTTGCACCATTTTTGTCAGGGCTTATTCGATGCTTAGACACCTGTCTCGTTGAGTATTTATCACTAACCCGTGGAATTCTGCTGGGAAGAACCACGAATTGAAGTGACGAAATATAACGAAGAATCTTAGAATATTGCGGATATTCAGGCGACTAATTGACGATTCATAGAACATTGTTGGATATTCAGGTGATGGCTCGCAGAATATTGCTGGATATTCAGACGATTTAAGATAATTAATTGCCGGCTCTATACTAGAAGGGCTTCCTGTCTAGGAGCATTAATTATCTGAGGGTTGAGCAATATGAACTTGTTGGAGCATCATATTCCTCTTGCATAGTCGGGGAAAATCTGATTACATCCCGAAGACGTTGTCGCTCTATACTAGCAGGCATGTTGTCTAGGAGCCGTCCAATCTTTCAATTCTACACAGTACGAAATGTGCCGTGGTCTCAGCTGAGAGACTACACATCTAAATCTTCCCTGAGAAACTTTCTCCATCAGAGGTGGCATGAGCTTTCATGCATAGAGACATGAGTATCGATACTCATCCGATTGTCGGATCTGGAGTAATTACTGAAATTGCTCAGTATTCATGGGATATGTCGTGGTCTCAGCTGAGAGACTACACATCTACATGTACTCTAAGAGACAACCTTCTCAGTCAGAGATTTATGGCATGAGCTTTCATGCTTTAATGAGATACATGAGCCTCAATACTCATCCGGTTGCCGAATCTGGAGTATAGTTTTACAATTCTACCTTTTGTCGAAAATCCACCATCTACAATATCAGAAATGGAGAAATAGGTGTGATACACAAATGTGAAAGTAAAAGGTTCACCATCAGTATTGGTATTTCTGATGCGGGATGTTTGCATCAACTAACCACCAGGCCCCAGAGTTAATCTGCAATGACAAAAAAACTACCAAGTCAAATTCCATCATATGGAAAAACTGAATAAACGGTAATCCCGAAGCAGAAAAATCACACTTTCTGCGAATCAATTAAGGGATATCAAGCAACATAGTGATCTGCAAGTAAAAGCTAACTAATATTTACCATAAGATAGAAGCAATCGAACAAAGCCTCATCAGATCCCTGGAAGAGAACAATATAATCAAGTTATACAATTAGATTAAAAAATTCGCAGCAAGAGTCTTCAAAAGAACACAAAGTATAATTAAAGATCCACCACAGAATTATCTAAAACCACTTGCTAAGTTATCTTGTGAGTGCACTCACGAAAGAAGACAAACTGCAAAAGAGAAAACTAATACGTCATAGACCAACAACCATCCTAGAACCAGCAGAAAAACCCAAAAATGCAAGTGGAAACTAGACCCAGAATGTCGTTTCCAATTGACCAGCTCCTTAATAGACTAAAAGTCCTAAAACCTAAGCTCATATTATCAGATACAAGAAGAAAGATGTAAATCCTAAGACGTGTCGTTTTTTATTTGCTTAAAATGCAGTTAATTTTTTCTGACCTCTTGCAATACTCGCGTGAAACTCCACCAGAAGTTTAAGATCCTCCTCTTTAACAAGTAAATGCTGAACCAGTATTTCCCGGCTTTCACTTCTTGCAACACCTCTTCCACTGCTTCCGGAACTACAAGAGGTTGTAGACAGACACATACACACTCAGAGCTTGAACCTATACAAAGTGCACAATCCATCAAGCTTTTTATGAGGTAATAGATACACAGAAACACTCATATTTCATACTAATTACATGAAGAACCAAAAATATAATACCTAACATGAAGGTTTTACGAGGCCGATAGGGAATCATTAACATGGAAGAAGGAAAAAACAATAGAGCTGAATCACACAATTGAGGATTCCAAGGCTGAAAGAACCCAACGCCAAAGTGCTCATGTCAACAACCTTGCGAAATCCTGGAAAAAACATGGAATTGGAGATGATGCAAGTTAAAACAAGTAGGAAATATCTTGGTTAGAACCATGGGCTACTTACAGGTAAATGCAATATTCATGTTCCTTTGCAGTTCTTTCATAGTTAACCGCCAGACATGTTTGGTAACTTTGATATTTCATTTTAGCTTAAACTTTTTGGGCTATGATTAATAAAAGTGTGGACTACATTTAAGAGAAGCCTTACAATAACCTGCAAAGAAAAAAATTCTAATTACACATTTTAACACCAACTACGTCTACCAATCAAAGAAACCTGAATCATAGAACATTCAAGAAGATAATCAAGAAAATCTAACTCAGAGAGTCGTGGCTTGTTTTGAAGCTGGCCAATACCGACAATCATTTTATCAATCATCTCTTATGTGCAAAAACCCCTGTAAAAACCCCAAATAAGTTACACAATCTTTCCAAATATGTTGTTGTATAGTTACAACAATTTGTCAATCAGATAAGATAAATGTGGATAAATTGGTGATAATTCACCTCCTGAATCAAGACTCGGGCCAAATATGTGCTCAAGAAGGCAGCCAAAGAAGTATAACTTCATTCAATTTTCAGATAGAAAAGGAAGGTATTCTTACAGGGCTTTAAATACCAATCAGCAACCCTAGCTAAGACTCAATGGATGAAACACACGTGTCGACATCCAATACCTCTAACCAATAAGGATTTAAACACACAGCAAAATTACTAACATCAGACCCTAGAGTAACTACTTAACTACTGAGCAGTAAGACTCTAACTGTCACACTGTGAAATTTCCTTCCCTTGAAAAGAATCCTTGTCCTCAAGGATAAACTTAGGGTAGTGAGCTCTGACATTTGAAACATCTTCCCAGGTAGCATTTTCAGGCGATGAATTAGTCCATTGAATCAAAACCTGTCGAACCAATTGCTTTCCCCTTAATATGGTGCGGCTGCGCAAGACTTGTTGAGGAACCATTATAATTTCACCTTCGTAATCCACAATTGGCAGAGTGGTGGATGGAGTGTGCTTGAGTCCAATATGTTTCTTAAGCTGAGATACATGGAATACAGGGTGAATGCGCACATGAGAAGGAAGCTCCAATTTGTAAGCCACTGGTCCAATTTTATGCAACACCTGAAATGGTCCATATAACTTGGAGGAAAGTTTAAAGTTCTTGCGCAAGGCGAGAGAGTCTTGCATGTAAGGCTGGAGCTTTAAATATACCATATCTCTCAATGTAAAGGATATATCTTTTCTGGAATTGTCAGCATACATCTTCATTCTCTCCTGAGCCTTATGAAGAGATTCTTTGAGGATATCAAGACAAGCTGCTCTCTCTTTAAGGTAAAGTTCAACTGCTTCTACTGAAGTAGTGATCTGAGAGGGAAAATCTAAGTGAGGAGGTACATACCCATAAAGTGCTTGGAATGGGGATATCTTCAAGATGGTATTGTACCACCATCCAGCTAGATCCATCCACTCACTCCATTGGCTAGGCTTGTGACCTGTGAGGCACCTTAAGTAATTTTCTAAGCAAGCATTCACCCTCTCAGTTTGACCATCTGTCTGAGGGTGATAAGTTGTGCTGAGGTTAAGGCTTGTCCCTAGTTCCTTGAATAAGTCTTGCCAAAAATGGCTAGTGAAGACCTTGTCCCTGTCAGACACAATGGATAAAGGCATCCCATGTAACTTAAATACTTGAGTGAGAAAAGATTTTTCCATAGTGGCAGTTGTGTATGGATATTGAAGAGATACAAAATGTGCATATTTAGTTAACCTATCTACAACCACCATGATGACACTTTTCTTGTTGTTGATAGGGAGGCCCTCTATGAAGTCCATAGTTATATGCTGCCATGCTTTCTTAGGAATAGGAAGAGGGTGAAGCAATCCAGCAGAATTAGTATTGTCACTTTTGTTCCTCTGACAGACTTCATATTGAGAAACAAAAAGCACAATATCTATATGCATGCCTCTCCAATATAAATGACTTCTAGCTCTAACAAAAGTTGCTTGAATACCTGAGTGGCCCCCAACTGCAGATGCGTGAAGTGAAGTAAGAAGGTTGTTTTTGATGTTGCTTCCCATGCCAATGTAGAGGTTATCCTTGTATCTTAGAACACCATCTTTATAAGTAAAATGTGGAACACCATTAGTATTGAGGAGGAGGTGGGAAATAAGTTGTTGTGCCTTATCATCATTGGTATAGCTGTTGGTAACCTCTTGAACCCATGATGGTGTAGAGAGAACCAAAGAATGGCAAGTAGCAGGCTCAGCAGGCGTTATTGATAGAGCATCAGCTACAACATTTTCAGCTCCCTTTTTGTATTCAATACTATAAACAAAACCTAAGAGCTTGATCAACCATCTTTGTTGTAAGGGAGTAGTTATCTTTTGCTCAAGAAAATACTTCAAGCTTTGGTGATCTGTTTTGATGATGAATTTGGTGTCTTGTAAGTACTGTCTCCATCTTTGCACAACCATGACAATCGCAAGAAATTCTTTCTCATAAATAGAAAGTGCTTGAGCTCTTGGACCCAAAGGTTTGCTGAAAAAAACAATTGGTCTGCCTTCTTGGAGTAGTACTGCCCCTAAACATGTGTCACTTGCATCACTTTCCACAACAAAAGGCTTAGTGAAGTCTGGCAAAGCCAAAATGGGAATAGTGGTCATTGCTTGTTTGAGCTTTTCAAATGCAGTGGTTGCAGCTGGACTCCACAGGAAATAATTCTTCTTGAGAATAGTTGTTAATGGTTTACTAATCAAGCCATACCCTTGAAAAAATTTCCTATAGTAACCAATAAGTCCCAAAAACCCTCTCAATTCCTTGATGGTCTTGGGAATTGGCCAATTCTGCATACAGTCAATCTTAGATGGGTCAGCACACGCACCATTAGCTGAAATGATGTGACCAAGATACTCCAGGGAAGGTTGGCCAAAGCAGCACTTGGAAAACTTAGCAAAAAGTTGATGTTGTCTAAGGAAGGAAAAAACAATCTTCAAATGCTCCAAATGTTCCTCCATACTTGGGCTGTAAACAAGGATGTCATCAAAGAAAACAAGAACAAATTTCCTCAAGTAAGGCTGAAAAATGTCATTCATTAATGCCTGGAATGTAGCAGGTGCAATTTTCAAGCCAAATGGCATGACTTTGAACTCATAATGCTCTTGATGAGTTCTAAAAGCTGTCTTGAATATGTCTAAATCATGCACTCTAATCTGATGATAGCCAGCTCTAAGATCAATCTTAGTGAATATAATTGCACCCTTCAATTCATCCAATAACTCATCCACAATTGGAATGGGGAATTTATCTTTCATGGTGATGCTGTTGAGTTTTCTGTAATCAACACAGAACCTCCAAGAGTTATCTTTCTTTTTGACCAATAGAATTGGGGAAGCAAAAGGACTGTGGCTAGGTTGAATTATGCCAGACTGAAGCATTTCTTTCACAAGTTTCTCAACTGTAGATTTTTGAATATATGGGCATTTATAAGCTCTTTGGTTAACTGGTGTTGAAAGTGGTTGCAATGGGATTTTGTGATCCAAACTTCTTTGAGGTGGGAGTTTGGTGGGTTCCTAAAATATGTCATGGAACTCTTGTAATAATGGTGAAATAGCTGCAGGAGGGGTAGGAGGAGTAGTAGTGGTAGAGATAGAGAATAAGTGACCTATAACTCCATGAGTAGTTTTGGAAATGAATTTTTTTACAGCTGAGCCACTCATCATGAGAACAGAAGTGTTGGATGAAGTACCCTGTAATGTAATCTTCTTGTCATGGTGCTTGAAAGAAATACTCACCTTAGAGAAGTTAAATAGTACATCACCCAAGTTCCTGAGCCAGTCAGCTCCAAGCACAATATCACAGCCCCCTAGAGGCAAGATTCTCAGATCTTCAGTAAATTTATGGCCCTGCATACTCCATTGCAGTTTTGGGCATACACCAGTACTCACAGTCTTATCACCATTTGCTACAGTCACCATCATAGGAGCAGTTTGACTGATAGTGCAATGAATTTTAGCAGCTAAAGTACTGTCTATAAAGCTAGTTGTGCTACCTGAATCAATTAAAATGGACACCTTATGTTTGTATCCCCTGTAACAGTGCATGTTAGAGCATGTAAGGAAATCTCCATGTCAGATTGGACTGGTGATTCCACAGCCTCTTCAAATACATCATCCTCTTCCTCAGTCTCTTGGGAATCAGAAGGCTCCATTTGTAGCATGAATATCTTTTGTTTCCCTTTGCACAGGTGGCCTGGCTTATAAACCACATCACAATTATAGCAAAGTCCTAAATCTCTTCTCCTTTGCATCTCTTCAGGAGTTAGTCTTTTAATTGTGGGACTTGTAGTGGTAGGTTTATTCTAAGGGTTGAAAAAAGATTTGGGTGTTTGAGGTGTGGACTTTGGTGAAGTTAAAATGGGTTTAGGTGGGAAGGAGGGTGATGAATATTGTCTATTAGAAGAATATGAGGTATTGAAAGATCTATTGAATTGTTTGCGAGTGGTATTTGCAAGGTTGACTTTCTGCTCTTGTAGTCTAGCCAGTGAAAAAGCCTCAGTAAGTGTTTCAGGCTGAAACATGGACACAAACTTACCAATTTCTTCTTTAAGACCACTCAAAAAACTCATAACAAAATAATCCTCAGTAAGAGTAGGATTCATGTTCAATATTAATGCTTTTAAAGACTCAAATGCTTCATAATAATCATCCACAATAGAGAGTTGAACTAATTTATTGAAGCTACCCACAAAATTTTCTTCAATTGGATTTTCAAATCTAGCAATTAAATTAGTAGCTAAATCTGGCCAAGAAATACGAGGTCGATTGACCTGAATATTTAAAAACCACTTTTCAGCTTTACCTTCCAAGTAAATTGCAGCAATATTTACCTTCATATGGTCCTCAATTCCATTCAGTTTGAAGTATCTTTTGCTTTTTTGAATCCATCCCCTCGGATTATCACCATCAAATCGTGGAAAATCGAGTTTAGGAACTCGATAGTGAGGAGTAGTGTAAAATGGAGGTGGAACGGAGTGAGTCTCATTAGCTTCTGAATGAGATCCAGCTTCTCTCTCAGGAGAGTGTGTTGAGGCTTTTCTAAGAACTTGAGTAGGGTTTCGAATTGTTTGGAAAGTTTATCAACCGCACCACAAATATCAGACATCTCTGTAATAAGTTTATCATAAGATCCTTTGAGTTGTTGAACATCTGATTCAACGTCCTTCAATGTCATGGTGAAAAAAAAAATTTGGGTACGATTTGAGTGAATTAGAACGGCTCTGATGCCAAATGTTGTATAGTTACAACAATTTGTCAATCAGATAAGATAAATTTGGATAAATTGGTGATAATTCACCTCCTGAATCAAGACTCAGGCCAAATATGTGCTCAACAAGCGCAGCCAAATAAGTATATCTTCATTCAATTTTCAGATGGATAAGGAAGGTATTCTTACAGGGCTTTAAATACCAACCAGCTACCCTAGCTAAGACTCAATGGGTGCAACACACATGTCGACATCCGATACCTATAACCAACAAGGATTTAAACACACAGCAGAATTACTAACAACAAATTCTAGAGTAACTACTTAACTACTGAGCAGTAAGACTCTAACTGTCACAATGTGACATATGTTCCCTTATTCAAGTCTATGAGCTAACAAATACTATTCAATCGAATCCAATTGTCCTTTCTCTATAACCTTCTTTCTAGGTGCTCTTAGTTATTATCAGTCATCCAAATATACATGGAAACAATGATATATAAAAAACATACCAACTACTAGACATGCAACCTGAAAATTGATCGAAACTTGGAAAGAAACAAATGCTGGCAAAAAAAATTCATCAAGTATTACCTTCAAAGTCAGTGGTGATAGATTAATTACAACTGTGCGACTAGCAAGAGGACGACCCAACGAAGAAAAGAAGAAAATATTGGGACTTTGGCTTTAAATCTTTAATCTAGGATTTTGAAATCTTGGAACAGATCGAGTTAGAAATAGGTTGAAATTTGAGGATTACTTGTTTGTTCCAGAATTAGGTTAAATTTGCAGGGATTTCCTAATTCAATCTTATGATTGAGAAGCGAAGGGAGAGAATTTTGAGAGAGGAAAAATTACAGAGAAAGATGGAATTAGAAAGTGAGACAGGGAAGTTTTAAATCTGGAGAATCTATGGGATTTGAGTGGAAGAAATTACCTGAACTGGATCCCAAAAATGATGAAAAAAAGGAGACCTGAGCTTAATCATGAGAAGGGGAAAGAGATTTCTCAGGAAATAAATTTGGAGGAGAAGAAGATGAACTATTTTTTTTCCTTCGAATTCTTCGTTTTTCTCTTTAGTTAAGGTGTGGGATGGATACAGTAGTGCGAGTATAGGATGAAATCCTAAAACCTGTGGCAGTAGAGACGGTCAGGATAACAAACACTCACTAGGGACGGTTTCGAAAAAAACAGCCATCCCTAGAAGCCATATGTTTTGTAGGGACTTTCTCGTATACATATTTTCTTTATTAACAATTACCATAAATTGTATATACAAAATTTGAGATCCGTTTTCTTGTTGTGTGTACTTATTATGAAGTAAGAATTTTAGGTTAAACCAATGACATTATGATTTAGAAGTTGATAGATATTAGAGAATGATTAGTTTAAAAATTACCAATACGTAGCCAATTCAGCACTGGAAGAGTAGTGGAGTTGGTAACTATGATAGATCCCAAATTCATTTAAGAACTTACTGAATACTTTTACATGCACGTGGAGCCAATAATGTATCTATTGAAAAAGAAATTAATATAGAGAACTTAGAACTTATCATATGTCGAAAATACGAATTGGAGCAGTGGAGCTAGAGCCAAAGATTTTAGATTTTCATTATAGAAAGTCATATGGATTTGTGTTTCATTTCATGTTTTCTTCGAACTCATCTAAATTGAGTTTGAGTTTTCAGATTTATTAGAAACTTGAAATAAGAATTAGTATAGTTTAATTAAAACCGAAGATTATAGTTACCATTAGAATTTTCGTAGAATTCACCTTAGGAAAAAATACTTAGTATTAGATGACAATGTTTATCTGTCAAAATAATTTAACTTTTGGTTAGTAGATAATTTGATTATCTAGAAATTTCTTGATCTTCTTGTCAGATCAATTTCTGATATTTGCGTTTCATTTTTAAAATGAAGTTAGGTATTGTTTTGTTATGGTGTGTTCTTCTGAGAATTGATTTATGCATGTCGTTTTGTCCTTAATAAAATGTATAGAAAAAAACTTAATAATATATACATGGTTACCATTACACATTACATTTAGAAATAATTTAAATATATATACTGAAATATAAGATATAGGATATGAATAGCAATTTATAATTAAATAAATAAAATAAATAAATAATAGGAACTATAACTAGCGACAATAATAAGAAGAAGAAATACCATAAAAATTAGATAGACAGAATAAAGATGATAAGTATTGTAGAAGGTAATAAATATTATAGTTATATAAAATATTTATTATTGCATAATGTCCAATATTGCACAATTTGACATGGAATGTAGAGTTATCTTGGCCCTCTTGCGACATAATCAACCCTCTATCCGCTTTGGATCCCTTGGATGGTTCCTCATGAGGCTCGCTGGTAGGCTAGCACGACCAACTGTTCAACTATTGTAGTAGTATGTTGTTGGAGCTTAACTTATTAGGATTCCAGCTAGTTTCTTGTAATAATACTCTTTAACAAAATAAAGAATAATAATCGTCTAATAAACAATAATAATAAATATATTAGCTAGTAAAAAAATAACTAATGGAGGATGAATTAGTGTGTTATTCATTAAAATACGAGGATTTTTGATAGAACGGTAATGAATGAACTCGTACATCCAAGTTTTTTAGTTAAGCTGGTATTTACTAAGTCAACCTGTAGATGGTGGATTTTCGACAAAGGATAAATTCGTAAACTCATAATTGTACGAAGCTCTGATTCAGCAATCAGAAGTGAGTATCGAGACACGGCTCTCTCATCGAATTCTCAACGGAGAGTACTTTCTCTCAGAGTACATGTAGATATGTAGTCTCACGACTGGACAACGGCATATCTCATGAATACTGAACACTTTCAGCGATTATTTCTATATAGTATCACGAGATGGACGGCTCCTAGACAGCTTGCTCTGCTAGTATAGAGCGATAACGTCTTCAGGAACAAACAACGAGTTTACCCTGACTATATAAAGGATATGACTTACCGACAAGCTCATATCGGGATAATTAATGCTCCTAGACAGCTTGCTCTGCTAGCATAGAGCCACAGAGTTAATTATTCCTAATTACAATTGCTCTTATTCCATGGTCGAATCCACGACTGGTCCCATGGAATGGCAATAAACAATTGTTCTGATTCTATGATCGAAACCACAGCTTGATCTCATAGAATAGCAATAAGTATATTATCTCATTACTCTGATTTCATGATCGAATCCACAATTGGTCTCATAAATGGTAATAGATAAATCTTAATTACTCTGATTCTATGGTCGAATCTACGATCCCATGGAATGATAATGCTCACATTATTATTCTGAATTCGTAGTCGAATCCTCAGCAGATCCTATGAATTAATAATAAACATCTTATTGCTCAGTTTTGTGAATTATTCTCCACCGAATTCCACAATTAGTAATAAATAATCAACAACCGGGCGTCTGAGCTACCTCTAAGTAAGCCCCGATTCAAATGGTGAAGGTGTATTCAACGACGATACACTAACAATCACCGCACGAACGAGTATTTGAAAAATACAACGAAACGATGAACCTATGAAAAATAGAGAAGAAAATAATAAATAATTAAAAATATTGACCAGGGTATTGGGATCACGGACACACGACCGACCGACCGTGTCGTTGTCAATCACACGCTAGTTTTATATTGTTAATACATTTTTATTATTTTCCATGATTTGATGAAAATTCTCTCATTTTATCAAATCTCCTTCGTCTCGAGGAAACTCCTCGGTTTCATGGTACTTCCATAAATCCATAAAAAATAATATAAAATTATGGAAAGGAGTGTGAGGCGTGAACATTGGCCAACCGGCCATGCCTTGGTCCCAACCGGCCCCACACCCCACGATTCCTTATTATTTTATTATTATTATTTCTCTAATTTCATGAAAAACTTCTTGATTTCATGGTATTTTTGCACAAATCATCAAATAATAATAAAATAAAATAAATTATGAAAACTTGTGGGACAGGGTCTTGGCCGGCCGGCCATGCCCTAGATGGTCCCACACGCCCCTTTGTTTTATTATTTTATTATTAGTTTTCCTTGAATTCATCAAATTCCTTGATTTCATGGTATTTCTCTCAAATTAGGAAAAATTCCCTCAATTCATGTAAAATACATGAAACATACACAAAAATTAGGGAAACTCGTGGGACCGGCCCAAGCCGGTCGGCCATGCCTTCCACGGTCCCACACGCCCTTGCTTTTATTATTTTAATATTTTTTGCTTCCTTGAACTCATGAAAACTCCCTAAATTCATCAAATTTAACAAAATTCATGATTTTTTCATAAAATCATCAAAATATTATAAAATTAAGGAAAAGGCACCACGGGACCGTGGTCATGACCGGCCGACCATGCCTTGACCACGGCGGTCCCACGCCTCCTCATTCCTTATTTGATAATTATTTTTCATCATCTCATGGTGTTTTCCTAGTTTCGTCGAAACCCTAATTTTGGCATATTTTCTCGAAAGGATGCTCCATTGCATGCCAGAAAATATCAAAATTCTCAGGACTGAGACGCGGACGCCTTGGGGACACGAGCACGCTATCTTGACCGACCAAGATTGGCTGTTTGGCTTATAGAAGCCGGTCCCATCAAGTTTCATAGTTTGACCTAATTTGCACAATTGCTCGTATTAGGTACAAAACTCTCCAGAACACTTTGGATTTTCATGAAGTGATCGTCAGGCGGTCACGGGACAACCCAGGGCCGGTTTCATGACTCTATGGTCGGTCCCTCTCCTCGTCATAATTAATTAGGTTTTCTCACCTAAGGCTCAGACGAGCATTTTCGAATAAATGATTAAACCAACATTTAATCATTCTTTCACCAACAAATCGTCAACTCTTAAGGAGTTCTTTGTATTTGCTTACGTGAGCATATTGACACTACATGGTTGATCCATGGTCCCTTGTAATCGCTCCCTCCTTCGTCCCATGGTTAAACTTTTGACGAACCATGAATTGATCATCAATTGATCAAATTAGGGTTTCTAAATCCAAGGATCATCACTCCAGATTCCAACCTTAATAATTTTACGACGGCCTCATGGTCATTAATCTACAATTATGCTCGGCTCGACGACCAGTATTCTAATTAATATTTTTGGTATGCTGCCAATAATCCATCAGATGAGCAACACATGCTCAGACGATCAAATATTCAACAATTCATCACATGAGAAACACTTGCTCAGATGATAAATATTTGCTCGAACCAAGGAATACTGGTTCACCAATCAATATTCAACGATCCATCGAATGAGCAATACTTGCTCACTTCATCGTAAGAACTATACCTCTGTCTCATGACATGTTCAACTCGTGAGTTTCAGAACATCATGTTTAAGTCAGCAACTACATGGACTCATCGTCCCATCAAATCACAAAGTCATCAATTGATTAACCATGAGACGTCAATCGTGTCACTTTGGGGGGATATCACTTAGGGTTTTGGTCTGGCGATCTACGACACGTGTGTTCAAACACACGATGGAATGTGAGCAAGTCGTGCAATCAGTTGAAGGAATTCACGAGGTAGTGGGTGGAAAATCGACCAAGTCTCCACACGTTGAGTAACTGGTTTCAAATACGATCTCCACTTCCCCACTCCTCGATTCCATCAACTGTCACACTTCATGACATCATGGTGTCTAAAATTCCAGCAATATAAATAAGTCTCTGAATCATGATTGAATGATCCTCATCAGTATCGTCAATCTCACGTCAAACTGACAACACGAGATCATCAACTCATCAATTGAGCAACTGCTCTCAATTGAGAAATTTCAATCACTCAGAGTTTATCGTATTCAGAATTCACACACCCACAATCTTTGATTACCATTGATTCTACACATTTCTCAGCTTCCCTCCTACAAATCAACCCATCCTCTCTTGTGACCGAATTTACTCTTGAACGGTCATTGTCTTGATTTAGGCCGGAGTAATATAGATTGATCTCTCGAATCTAAAGAACCCCCTTTACAGCGGTGCATCTGTCTGAGGTTTAACATTTCGCTCGGTTCAAGGAGTCTCCTCCGTACGGTCGTCTCCTCAATCCCTTAAAAACCAGCAAATCGTTTTTCCCCATCTACACAACCAAAAGATGAAGATTAAGAAAATGATAATAAAATTTTTAGAACTAGATATGAAAATTATAAATAATTATTTATGGTATAACCAAAAACATAAATTATTTAATTAATTAATAAAAATTATTAAATTAAGTGATAAAAATATTTGATTGGTTAGTAAATTAGTAAAATTAGTTAAACATTTTAAACAAATAAGTATATTAATAACCAAATGAAATATTTAAATAGTAACAATAGTATTTCATGGATTAGTAAGATTGTAAATTTATTTTAAACGTTAATAATGTAGTTGTAGCAATAAATAAAATTTGAAGACTATTTAACTATACAATAATTTTATTAGAAATTAAATCTAATTGGGTTGATTACGTGATTAATTATTTAGTAAAATATTGTACTTAATTTAACTGAATCAAGGAGTAGTTTCAATTTCAATCTTTAAATTTTTCAAACTCGTCTTAGACAAATTTTAATTTTGTACGTTTGTAAGTACAAGCAATACTTACCTTGAAATGTAGATTGACCTAATTTTTAGGACGAAAACTCTTATAAGGTGGGTAGAATGTAATGACGGGAAAGCTCGCCAACGCTATTAGACCGGTCAAGAGACGATTAAGTCGCTAATGATTTGAGTAATTAAATATGAACATCAATTAACGAAAATTTATTGATCAATAATTTGATCATTAAACTAGTACCATTAGATAGATCTCGAAAATTATGCGAAACGGACTACTAGAACGTGTCAATCGGATACCGGATGAAGAACGTATGACATTTAGAAATTTCTTGTAAATTTTGAGTTTGGTCAATTTAAGTTGACTTCGGGATTTGACCAATAATTACCCTAATTGACTAACTAAACTTAGGTTAATTATTATCCTGATTATTAGCTAATCATAAGATTAATCTATGGTGTAAATTAAGCGTAAGATTATTTGATAGTTATCCTTTTCTTTTACATCATAATATCTCTTTCCATGTCGTATAAAGATAGGTGGTGGTGTTGAACAGAAGAGAGAACAGAGAGGCAGAAAGAGATTATATATCTAGAGTGAAAGATATGGAAAAAAAAGAGGAAAAAAGAAATTTTATAACTTAAGAATATAGAAAGTAGTAGTAGAAGAAATATGTAGAGATGATCGTGATAATGAGGAAAAGAGCTAGGTAATTCTTATAGTTAGTTAACAAATGAATAAAGATGATCATAAAATATATACAGAGGGTGATAGAGAAATGGATAGTATGTGTTTAAAAATCAGTGAAAAGAGAGGAGAAGTATTTAGGATTTTCGCAATGTCATTTGATCGTGGGGTGTTCACATGGAGAAGTAGCTCTTGAATATATGAGCTTCATGTCGAAGATGCTGATTGTTGATGACTATGATGGAGATGATGGAAACTAGACTAAATAACAAAGATAACCCTTTTAACCAATTATAGAATATTTTTAGAGGTTCGGGTACTTGTTAGATACAAAAAAATAGTATACAATTATCAAGTTGTAATTCGTTAAAATGCATGATTTTTATGTGAGAATATTGTGTCTCTACCTTGTTTTGTAGTATGATTATGGTCAATCTAAAACCTGATTTGGTTTTATCTTAAACATGATACTCGTAGATGAGTCTTTCATCTTTCATTAGAGCTATAGTTTGCCTGATTTGGGTTTATATTAAATGAGACATGGATCTTGAAAGTTAGCTTCTTATGTCTGAAATATCAAAATCAGATACGAGTGATCATGTTAACGGGTGATTTTAGGTATGTTTTCATTAGAATTTTATTCAAGCTCGGAAGGCATGATTTTTAGTCGTCCGTCTCAGGATTCTAACGAGATATTAAGTGTCTAATTTTATTAAGAAACGAGTGAGATATGACCCATTGAAAAGTGTATGGCGAAACTGAAAACTTAACCAAATTTTTCATGGTGGTGAGGAAAATGGGTGAGTTATCCAAGTTAGCAGTGTGACTCAGCTGAGACTGACTGAGTCATGCCATTTCGGGTCAGTAACCGGGTTAACGGGTCAGGATATGGGACGAACCATATGGGTAAATGGATCGGGCTGCTGGCTTGGGCCAGCTTTCGTATTTTCATATTTTGGACTCCTTATGGTCCTAATTAGATTTCAGTATCTTCTACAAAGTTGTAGAACTTTTCGAGAGATTTCAAATGGAACCAAGACTGACCTTTTCATGGTGGTGAGGAAGTTGAGTGAGTTAGCCAAGTTAGCAGTCTGACTCAACTGAGATTGACCGAGTCATGCCATTTCGGGTCAGTAACCGGGTTAACGGGTCAGGATATGGATATGGAACCAACCATATGGGTAAGTGGGTCGGGCTGCTGGGCTTGGGCTAGAATTCGTATTTTCATATTTTGGACTCCTTATGGTCCGAATTAGCTTTCAGTACCTTCTACAAAGTTGTAGAACTTTTCGAGACATTTCAAATGAAACCAAGGATGATCTTATTTGAAAAGTAGATATTGATTTATGTCAAAATTACTAAATACCAAATTATAGGATCATTGATAAAACTAAAACCATTAGTTATTTCACTTAGCCTATAACTAGAAACTTGTATGATGTTATGTTATGAAAATTATGTGAGCCTATTGGCTAAATTCTTAGAGTTCTTGTGTAATTAACAATTAGTCTATATTAACAACGGTCGATTCAAAGAATGAAGCAATGGATTGTGGATTTCCAGGTAGGCATGGCTTGTCATCAAAAGATGTGGGAACTCTGTAACCTTCTTGTAATCATTAAGTTTAGGTTATCTGCGAGCATGATGAATCTTTATTATCTGTGAGCATGTTCTTTTGCAAATGAATCAGTATGTTGTGTGATATACGTTGTGTAGTTCCCTCTGAGGAGTGTCTGTGTTTTCCCCACGGCTCCTTGCTAAGTTAAGTAAGGAGCATGGTATACCATCATCAACATTACTTAGTAGGGCGGATGCTCTTCTATTTTAATATTATATATACTATTTTATTTGGGAGAAATCACTCGTATGTGTATTATGCATGATTGTTCAGTCTTAGTAGTATTACTGGGTTACTATGACCTTGAATTAGGAAGAGATTCTGGGTTCATGATCGGAGATGGTTATTACTTGGAGATTCCAGTCTATGAATAATGATCGGGACTTTTGTGAACTTGTTGTGCGGGGTTAGATCATAATAGTAAATACCTTATTATATATTCTATACTTAGATAGTGGCATCAGAATTTATGAGTTGTACACATTCCACGATAATATTTTATGGTACATGGTTTGATATTATCATTTGAGACTGGAGTTATTCCTAGCATCTTCTTCTCCATTGAGTGAAATGAGGTTAGGATAACATATGTTTAGGTTGTTTAATTAATTTCTTGCAGACCATCCGGTGGTGGATCTTTCATGGAAATTTCCACGATGGACGCAATATCTGTGGATGTGAGTTGAAGCAATCTTCTACTTCATGTTATGTGTAAAAGACGTTTTATCGTTTTTCTATAGTAGAACTGTCAAGCATGTTAGTGATTACTTGAAATTTATAATGGTATCCATTGATTCCCCTTTTGGGATGATTTTCTCACTTGTTCTCACTTCAGTTTTCAGTTATCAGAAGAAATAGTGCACGTGAAGATATCCGTTTACACAGTTTAAAACGTTGCCGAACTAAGTTATGTTTATCTACCTTTTATACAGATGTGTTATTTACTTATTGTAAAACAACACAGTAATCTATTTATATTATTTGAGAGTTCTTCGTTTATAGATATCAGAGTGTTTGGGTTTTGCTTTGGTTTGGTTTTTAGTTCACTTTATGTAATTATGATTCTTAAAATCGTTGAAAAGGATTTGGTGCTTCAATTAGGTCGTAATCCTATTACCTAGGTAAATTTAAGAGTTGGAGGGCACAAGTTGGTATCAGAGATCATAATTAGATCTTACATGAGAAACAATTGATAATAAATAGTGCCAGATAGTGAACTAGATTTGTTTATAACTGGATTGGGGTGTGAGATAAATCTTAATCACTAAAAACTACTAAGAACTAAAATAATTACTTGGTTGAATGAATGATTCATTTTCTTGTTGTGTGTACTTATTATGAAGTAAGAATTTTAGGTTAAACCAATTACATTATGATTTAGAAGTTGATAGAGATAGGAAAAAATTAGTTTTAGAATTACCAACACGTAGCCAATTCACCACTGGAAAAGATAGATCTCAAATTCATTTAAGAGCTTACCGAATACTTTTGAATGTACTTAGAGCCAATAATGTATCTAATGAAAAAGAAATTAGTATAGAGAACGTAGAACTTATCATATGTCGAAATACGAATTAGAGCAGTGGAGCTAGAGCCAAAGATTTTAGATTTTCATTATAGAAAATCATATGGATTTGTGTTTCATTTCATGTTTGCTTCGAACTCATATAGATTGAGTTTGATTTTTCAGGTATACTAGAAGCTTGAAATATGAATTATTACAGTTTAATTAAAACCGAAGATTATAGTTACCATTGGAATTTTCGTAGAATTCACCTTAGAAATTAGATTTAGTAATATTTGACAATGTTTATCTGTCAAAATAATTTAACTTTTGGTTAGTAGATAATTTGATTATCTATAAATTACTTGATCTTCTTGTCAGATCAATTTCGGATATGTAGATGGTGGATTTTCGACAAAGGCAAAATTCGCAAACTCATAATTATACGAAGCTCTGATTCAGCAATCATACGTGATTATCGATACATGGGTCTCTCATCGAATTCTCAACGGAGAGTACCTTCTCTCATAGTACATGTGGATATGTAGTCTCACGACTGGACAACGGCATATCTCATGAATACTGAATACTTTGAGCGATTATTTCTATATAGCATCACGTGATGGACGACTCCTAGACAGCTTACTCTGCTAGTATAGAGTGATAACGTCTTCAGGAAAAAACAACGAGTTTACCCTGACTATATAAAGGATATGACTTACCGACAAGCTCATATCGGGATAATTAATGCTCCTAGGAAGCTTGCTCTGCTAGTATAGAGCCACAAAGTTAATTATTCCTAATTACAATTTCTCCTATTCCATGGTCGAATCCACGACTGGTCCCATGGAATGGCAATAACGATTGTTCTGATTCTATGATCGAATCCACGACTTGATCTCATAGAATAGCAATAACTATATTACCCCATTACTCCGATTTCATGATCGAATCCACAACTGGTCTCATAAATGGTAATAGATAAATCTTAATTACTCCGATTCTATGGTCGATCCCATGGAATGGTAATGCTCACTTTATTATTATGAATTCGTAGTCGAATCCTCAGCTGATCCTATGAATTAATAATAAACATCTTATTACTCAATTTTGTGAATTATTCTCCACTGAATTCCACAATTAGTAATAAATAATAAACAATCAGGCGTCTGAGCTACCTCTAAGTAAGCCCGGATTCAAATGGTGAAGGTGTATTCAACGATGATACACTAACAGTCACCGCACGAACGAGTATTTCAAAATACAACGAAACGATGAACCTATGCAAAATAGAGAAGAAAATAATAAATAATTAAAAATATTGACCAGGGTGCTGGGAGCACGGACACACAACCGATCGACCATGTTGTGGTCAATCCCGCGCCAGTTTTATATTTTTAATGCATTTTTATTCTTTCCATGATTTGATGAAAATTCTCTCATTTTATCAAATCTCCTTCGTCTCGAGGAAACTCCTCGGTTTCATGGTACTTCCATAAATCCATAAATAATAATACTGTAGATGGTGGATTTTCGACAAAGGATAAATTCGTAAACTCATAATTATTCGAAGCTCTGATTCAGCAGACGTGAGTATCGAGACACGGGTCTCTCATCGAATTCTCAACGGAGAGTACTTTCTCTCAGAGTACATGTAGATATGTAGTCTCACAACTGCACAACGGCATATCTCATGAATACTGAATACTTCAGTAATTATTTCTATATAGCATTACGAGATTGACGGCTCCTAGACATCTTGCTCTGCTAGTATAGAGCGATAACGTCTTCAGGAACAAACAACAAGTTTACCTTGACTATATAAAGGATATGACTTACCGGCAAGCTCATATCGGGATAATTAATGCTCCTAGACAGCTTGCTCTGCTAGTATAGAGCCAAAAAGTTAATTATTCCTAATTACAATTTCTCCTATTCCATGGTCGAATCCAAGACTGGTCCCATGGAATGGCAATAACGATTGTTCTGATTCTATGATCGAATCCACGACTTGATCTCATAGAATAGCAATAACTATATTATCTCATTACTCCGATTTCATGATCGAATCCACAACTGGTCTCATAAATGGTAATAGATAAATCTTAATTACTCCGATTCTATGGTCGAATCTACGATCCCATGGAATGGTAATGCTACTTTATTATTCTGAATTTGTAGTCGAATCTTCAGATGATCTTACGAATTAATAATAAACATCTTATTGCTCAGTTTTGTGAATTATTCTCCACCAAATTCCACAATTAGTAATAAATAATCAACGACCGGGCGTCTGAGCTACCTCTAAGTAAGCCCTGATTCAAATGGTGAAGGTGTATTCAACGATGATACACTAACAGTCACCACACGAACGAGTATTTAAAAAATACAACGAAACGATGAACCTATGCAAAATAGAGAAGAAAATAATAAATAATTAAAAATATTGACCAGGGTGCTGGGAGCACGGACACACGACCGACCGACCGTGTCGTGGTCAATCCCACGCCAGTTTTATATTTTTAATGCATTTTTATTATTTTCCATGATTTGATGAAAATTCTCTCATTTTATCAAATCTCCTTCGTCTCGAGGAAACTCCTCGGTTTCATGGTACTTCCATAAATCCATAAAAAATAATATAAAATTAAGGAAAGGAGTGTGGGGCGTGACCATTGGCCAACCGGCCATGTCTTGGTCCCAACCGGCCCCACACCCCACGGTTCCTTATTATTTTATTATTATTATTATTATTTCTCTAATTTCATGAAAAAACTCCTTGATTTCATGGTATTTTGCACAAATCATCAAATAATAATAAAATAAATTATGAAAACTTGTGGGACCGGGCCTTGGCCGACCGGCCATGCCCTAGCCGGTCCCACACGCCCCTTTTTTATTATTTTATTATTAGTTTTCCTTGAATTCATCAAATTCCTTGATTTCATGGTATTTCTCTCAAATTAGGAAAAATTCCCTCAAATCATGAAAATACCTAAAAATATTAAAAAATTAAGAAAACTCGTGGGACCGGGCCCTAGCCGGCTGGCCATGCCTTCCACGGTCCCACACGCCCTTGTTTTTATTATTTTAATATTTTTTTATTCCTTGAACTCATGAAAACTCCTTCAATTCATGGAAACTCCCTAAATTCATCAAATTTCTCAAAATTCATGAATTTTTCATAAAATCATCAAAATATTATAAAATTAAGGAAAAGGCACCACGGGACCGTGGTCACGACCGGCCGACCATGCCTTGACCACGGCGGTCCCACGCCTCCTCATTCCTTATTTTATAATTATTTTTCATCATCTCATGGTGTTTTCCTCAGTTTCGTCGAAACCCTAATTTTGGCATATTTTCTCGAATGGATGCTCAATTGCACGCCAGAAAATATCAAAATTCTCAGGACTGAGACGCGGACGCCTTGGGGACACGAGCACGCTATCTTGACCGACCAAGATTGGCTCTTTGGCTCACGGAAGCCGGTCCCATCAATTTTCACAGTTTTGACCTAATTTGCACAATTGCTCGTATTAGGTCCAAAACTCTCCAAACACTTTGGATTTTCATGAAGTGATCGTCAGGCGGTCACGGGACAACCCAGGGCCGGTTTCATGACTCCATGGTCGGTCCCTCGCCTCGTCATAATTAATTAGGTTTTCTCACCTAAGGCTCAGACGAGCATTTTGAATAAATGATTAACCAGCATTTAATCATTCTTCACCAAACAAATCGTCAACTCTTCAGGAGTTCTTCGTATTTGCTCACGTGAGCATATGGACACTACATGGTTGATCCACGGTCCCATGTAGTCGCTCCCTCCTTCGTCCCATGGTTGAAATTCTGACGAACCATGAATTGATCATCAATTGATCAAATTAGGGTTTCTGAATCCAAGGATCATCATTCCAGATTCAACCTTAATAATTTTACGACGACCTCATGGTCATTAATTTTATTAATTATGCTCGGTTCAACGACCAGTATTCTAATTAATATTTTTGGTACGCTGCCAATAATCCATCAGAGCAACACATGCTCAGACGATCAAATATTCAACAATTCATCACATGAGCAACACTTGCTCAGATGAATATTTGCCAATATTGGTTCAACAATCAATATTCAACGATCCATCGAATGAGCAATACTTGCTCACTTCATCGTAAGAACTATACCTCTGTCTCATGACATGTTCAATTCATGAGTTTTTCAGAACATCATGTTCAACTCAACGACTACATGGACTCATCGTCCCATCAAACCACGAAGTCATCAATTGACTAACAAACCACGAGACGTCAATCGTGTCACTTGGGGGATATCACTTAGGGTTTTGGTCTGGCGGTCTACGGCACGTGTGTTCAAACACACGATGGAATGTGAGCAAGTCGTGCAATCAGTTGAAGGAATTCACGAGGTAGTGGGTGGAAAATCGACCAAGTCTCCACACGTTGAGCAACTGGTTTCAAACACGATCTCCACTTCCCCACTCCTTGATTCCATCAACTGTCACACTTCATGGAATCATGGTGTCTACAATTCCAGCAATATAAATAAGTCTCTGAATCATGATTGAATCATCATCAGTATCATCAATCTCACGTCTCATCGACAACACGAGATCATCAACTCATCAATTGAGCAACTACTCTCAATTGAGCAATTTCAATCACTCAGAGCTTATCGTATTCAGAATTCACACACCCACAATCTTTGATTACCATTGATTCCACACATTTCTCAGCTTCCCTCCTACAGATCAACCCATCCTCTCTTGTGACCGAATTTACTCTGGAACGGTCATTGTCTTGATTTAGGCCGGAGTACTACAGATTGATCTCTCGAATCTAAAGCACCCCCTTTAGCGGTGCATCTGTGTGAGGTTTAACATTTCGCTCGGTTCGAGGAGTCTCCTGTACGGTCGTCTCCTCAATTCCAAAAACCAGCAAATCGTTTTTCCCCATCTACAGATTGGCGACCACAGTGGGAGATCATTCTCTCGGTTGCAATCTCACAATTTCACAAGATGGTTGATCTCAGGTCAGGTTCAGTTACGAATCCTAACACAAACCGTGCTAGCACTAGCAACAACAACAATCAGAATATCCCGGAGACAATTCCGACCTCCAACACTGATGGTGGTGACACTACTCCTCCTCACGCGAAGGTCATCCACTGTCCGGACGACACCCTGAAGAAGTCAGAGGAGATCCACCTACCATTGCTGATCTTATCAAAGCGCAGAGACTCTTGCAAAGAACCAGACTGACATGGCTGCTACACAGAAGGAGCTGTGTAATTATCTCAAAACTCTTACTGACAAGATGTCAGAGAAGACTCAAGAGAAGGGAAAGGAGAAGGAGAAATCCTCAGACGACGGTCCTGAAGTAATTCCAATCCATACAGTAGAAGACGACGAAGTCCACAAAACTGCAGACAACTCATCAGCGAAGGGATCATCGAATTTCATCACTCGCGAGGATCTGGAGCACCTTTGGAGAACCATGGAAAAGACAAACATCGCATGACCATCGTCATCAACCTCCTTATCCTGCCGCTACGCAGAGGATTCCACTCCCCAAAGGTTACGTTTCTCCAACTTCACCTTGTATGATGGAACTGGCAATGCTCGGGAACATGTCTCTCGTTTTCTCGAAGCCTGGGAGAACATGAACATAATCATGTCGTCCGTCTCAAGGAATTCTCAAAATCTCTGAAAGGCAGGCATACACCTGGTATAACAACATCACCAGGGACATCAACAATTGGGGAGAAATGGTTAACGCATTTTACAGGAAATACTTCTTCGTGTCAGAACAAGTCACCCTCTCCGACCTTGGAAGAATGTTTCAGAGGGTCAGTGAAAATCCCAATGATTATGTGAAAAGGTTCAGAGTCCAAGCCCTGGATTGTCATGACCCAAACGTCACGGAGCAACAACTGGTGGACTTGTGCATCAATGGCATGCTCCCGGTCTACAGGGCCTTGCTAGAAAACCTTCGATTCCAGACTTTCTCAGAGCTTCACGAAGCTGCGAAGAGGTCGGCAACCACTGCACCCGCTCTTTTGGAAAGAGCAAAGTCTACAAAGACTGAAGATTCAAAAGACACTCGAGGAAGCAGGCGTCTGATCAACAAGCAGTATAACCTGCAACCTTCAACAAATGCTGTCGCGGAAGGGAGTAAGCGAAAAGAAACCACAACACAAGCAGACTTCCTCCACCCCTTCAAAGACACACAAGAAGGAGAATTCGAAAATCCCTCCTCAGCATACGGAAGATCCAGAAGCACCTGATTTTCCCTGTTCAATGGAAGAAGTTAATGAACTACTCGATGCCTGGATTCAAGACGGCGCAATCAAATTGCCTTATGTCAAGAAGGAACCAACTGAAGAGGCCATGGAAAATCCTCGGTATTGTCGCTTCCATAGATACGTCAGCCATCCCACGAGTGATTGCAAAATTTTGAAGCGCATATTCAAAGAAAAGGTCGAATCAGGAGAGCTCAACCTGGGGACTGAGGGGGTGCACAAAAACCCCTCCCAGTCAGAACTTTTACCATCTCCGAACCTCCTGTCAAGGAAACGGTCCATCTCTGATCGAACATGTCTGCGAGCTGTTGTATCTTTCGAAAGCTCAAAGGAAAGACATGTTTGCTGCACTGAACCACATCGTGTCCGGAAGACGTCCGCTGATCCAAGAGACCACCACCGGACCTTCAGCCACCGACACAGAAATGTATGACTGGGGACTGCTCACCACAGTGCACATTAAAGGAAATGAGTTCAAGAGGGCGTTCATCGATGTTGGTACCGCCGTCAACATCATCCCTTTGAAAACTCTCAGAGCTGCTGGTATTACTCGACGGGAAGCCACCCACGCTCCCATAGCAATCAGGGACCACGAAGGAATCTCCAGAAACGCATACGGCTTCATCACTCTCAAAGTTACGGAAAGATCGATCTGCACTGAGGCCAAGTTTTTCATAATCCGGGAAGACCCTGGATACGACATGGTCCTTGGGAGAACTTGGATTCATGCTGAAAGGACAACGATGCCTTCAACACATCCTGTCATCGACAAGGATTCCGAGTCGGAAGACGAAGCAGAGGACGCACCACCGTTTGAGCATCTGGAAGTAAAAACTCTGATGGGACTTACGCAGGAACTTGGAGATAATCCGCACACCTTTGTCAGAAGGTTTCGAGCTCAGGCAAGTCTTATTCCTCCTCTTGCTCCAATATTACCAATGTTCAAATACGCTACTATGGTCCAGGGACTTCTCCCCATGAATAATTTAGCAGTCATCAAAAGCTACGAGTGGGTAACTTCACCTCAGCAATATTACACTCAATGGTTGGGTTCAGAACTTCTTCAAATCGGTCACTCCATCGAGAGGTTTATTGCTGAAGACTTGGCTAAGCATGATCAACACTATGCTGGATACTCTCTTCCGCGCGAGTGTCCATACGGGCCACAATCGTGGAATTCCATCAAACAGGGAATTCCGAATCAGCGGAAGATATTCAAGGCACGATCGACCAAGCCTAACAAGTTTCATGAAGGGGACCTGGTTCTCAAAGCAGTTCAGCGCGTCATTCTACAAGGAACTCCAATTGGGAAGGACCATTCATGGTCGCTGATCCGTGGCCGGAGGATACTACAAATTGACCAACACAGATGGCAGAACCCTACCAGTAATTCACGAAAATTGGCTCAAGGCGTTTATCTGAAATTATTGGACATTTAAGGTATTGGGCGTTTGAAGCACTCATGGCGTTGGGATTTAACATTTAGGATTTTCTTTCATTTGTATTTCAATTCCTCCAAAACATTTGCAATACTTGCAATCAGTATTTGAATTCAGCAATTTATCAAAATTCAGTTCATATTTCGTAAAAGAAAATCTCTATCAAATCTACAAGAAAATCCTCAACCATCAGTCAATCCAAAACCATCTAAATATCAAAACCCAAGTATAAACCTCACATCTCTCAGAAGTTCAGAAGTTCAAGAGATCAGCAAGAAAAGGCTTTCGCTCATCAGCATCCTTCAAGATTTGCAAAGCCGCCCTCTCCTTGTTCAACTCCTCGGTCAGCTTGGAATCTTGTCCTCCTTCTCCTTCACAGCATCGTTTGGAAAGGGTATGTTCTTCTCACATGAATCCTTGATAACGTTTATTTGCTTACGAAGCCATTTCACGTTGAGGCCAAGTCTTTCTGAATTCTCCAAGTTAAACTCCCAATCAAAGAGTATATCTGGAGTCACGGTATTCCTGGGTCTCGTATGCATATCACTCACGACACGCAAGATAACGCCTACTTGCATGATTAAAGCATAAGCACGCCCAGGGTTCCTGTCAACGATCATGTGGCCGAACTTCTTCCATATCGTCTCGTACAAGCGTGCATATCCAATGGGAACGCTGAATCCACCGACCAGTTCATGATACGGGAGTGAAGTGTTAAAGGGAGGATCGAAAGCGACCCCTGCAGTTGGATATTCATACACTATTATACGGTTCTCGGTCACTGGAGTGGCTCCCACGACCAAAGCAACAGTTCCTTCGGTATTCTCCGCTGCTGTCTCGGTTTCTTCTATCACTGAGGCAACAACCATCTGGGTTTCCATAACAGCAGTAGCGACCTTCTCATGGCCTTGAAATGCAGGGATGGTTGTCTCTTCATCAATAACTCCGGAATGGTTAGAGTTATCATCGGCTCCAGTATCCTCAACTTCGGTATTTAGCACCTAATACGAAGATTACATGAGGTTAGAGTCACGAATCCAAAGGAGATTATGAAACACAGTATACCAGCAAGGCAACATCATCAAGGTTCATCATACTACATTCAAGGCACGAGCAAATAACATGAAAGTCATGAAAACACATTTTACGATGAGTCCGTCTGAAGAAACTGAACTCTGCCCTGTACTAAGACGAACTGGGAGAAATCTACAAGGAATAGATATGGGTCATATTCCATTCTCTTCGTATGGATGTCCTCTATGACATGTCAAAATTTCATGACAATCCGATGAACGAGCGTAGTATGTGGCCAAAATATCAAGTGATGCGCAATCTGAAAAAGTTCTGGAAGTTTACTATTTCGCCTTTTTCAGGCTCTGAACGTGCTCAAAACTTAAAAATCTTAAAATTGGAAATTTTCCGGGCTTGAATTTGCACATGCAGATCATCAAAATCCGACTCCGGACGAAGATTCTACAGCGTTTCTTACTAAAAGCTGGGTTCTGAATTTTCTGACGACGAAATTCGACTAAGTTTTCATATATTCACATGGGTTCTCATTCATTCATTCACAAGTCAGCACTTTTATACTTCTATGAAGAATACAGGATATACTTACTTGAGGAGTCTCCAAAGTGTCCAAGGGGTTGGAATTGTCCACATCAACGACAAGAGGAACATCACTTCCATCCGCCGAATCTTGGGAATTACCTCCATTCCCTTCCCAGAGGATGATTGAGTTCCAGAATTCTCCATCTCCATGACGACATCCTCCTGTACACGTCCTTTACAATCAATATTTTTCTATGAAGCACACATTTGAACATGTGAAGAAATACTTACAGTTTCTTCGTCACTCAAATCAGCGATTGCTTGTTCAGTAGCAGAAAATTGAAGACCTTCAAGACTTGATGGAGTAAAATTCTGCAACAAAATTAACAACATTGGCTTCATGATTCTAATGTTAGCAATGAAAGTCACGGTGAGAAATATTGGGAACTCACCAAAGCACCAACTGGGGACTTTACGGTATTGGTAACAACTTATAACCTTTATGCCTGCCTTCTCCGCCATGAATAACCGCCTCAGTCTCTGAGAAATCTACACCGATTCGAGGTCGTATATTACGACCGTCCTGTGGTGAAATCCAGTAATATAATCAGAATACAGTTCTTATAATTTCGTGAAGATTATATGAAGAAACATACCTGAGAGCATCCTGGAGACGACTTTCGTTTATCACCAGAAAGATACTTCAATCTTGGTCGACTGGAAATCATCTCAGCCGAAGGAAGATCCTTGAATGGAGGTCTGGGAAATCTTACAAAGCCACGCAAACGCCCAAGTTTGATCCCAGAATTCTACATAACCTGGGGTTACATAGGCGAATCTATCAGAACCAGGAAACCAGTAGCTACTCCCTCCACGTGAGTATGATCCAAATGAGTCCTGAGTTGCTCAACTGATGGCTTCCTTCTCCGTATGGTTGGAACACACTGATCCATACCCATTTGTCGAGCTGCTCTATCAATGTTATACTCCTCCACTGAAAGCTCTCCAAACGTGACTGATAGCAAATGACCAGGAGTGCAACTCAACATGAAAGATCTTTCGCCATCACTCAGATGCGCACCAGACGTCAAACTCGTGCCTTCTCCAGTATTGAAAGTCATCGGCTGAGAAACATAATCAGGGACTGACACCCACGGGAAAATTGAACTCAGATTCTTCATCTAACACATCAATAAAACGTATTTTAGAACGAGGCTGCTTGGTGGACCAACGCATGATCCTAGCATTATCTTTCTCAGGGAAAGTATGGCGCGCATCAGTATTCGGTCCTTGCAGAACATTACGTGGAGTAGGTGCATAATTCTTAAAATGCTCCCACATCAAAGCTTGAAGAAACATCGTGTTGGCATAACACTCATTCTTCATAGAGCCGTTCGACACACTGGAGTCTATAATCAAGGAGTCCGGGTTGTAATACAAGGAGCCTAAGAATAAACTACCTATCATAGGTTGCTCACCTTGAGCCATCTTAATAGCAAAGGGAATCACAAAAGGCTTCAACAAGTTTACACTGTCTTCAAAAACATCTCTGGACAACCATAAACATAAGAAAGCAGCAATGGGTAACATACCGTCGATGGGTTTATCAGAAACCTCGTCTTTGGGACACCAGTGTGTCAACCAGGAAGCATAGCATCCTTTACTACCAGCCTTATTCGCTTTCTCCATTGCAGCTGTCAAGACATGAGAAACGGCGGTCTCCTCATCTGAAAGATCCCCAGGAAGATTGCCCGTGATCGGGAGATGCATCAGAGCCGCCACGTCTTCCAAGGTAATGGTAAACTCTCCCCATCTACATATGAAAGTGTGAGTGGGAATGCACCAGCGAGCAAACAGAGCCACAATACCACTTGCGTCATGATAAATGAACAACTCTCCAGAAGCTTGAATAGCTCTCGTCACCTGCGCCTGGTCGAGCATAGTCCTCACATGAGGAAAACCCAACATATGCCTCGCCCAGCCGGAAATTTCTCCAAAGGTCGTCGAGAAAGCTTAAACTCTATGATTGATGAGGCGAAGACCCTCGTTCAAGACAAAATCGAATCACTGTCTTAGGAGTCACCAATTTCTTCTGAGTAACAGTTCTGGGATTTATCAAAAGACGATACACTGGGGATTTCAAATGTTGCTCAGCTCCTGGAATATCTTTTTCAAAGAATGCATCATCTATGTTCGGGACATTCTTAATCCCAGGGATTTCGTCTTCGTCTCCCCCAACGGAAGTTTCATCCATGCATGTCTCATCTCTGGAGATACCATCATCAACGCACATCTCTTCCCTCGAGGCGTCGTCAGCTTGGGAATTGGACATCTTTGCTAAGTAGCTGAAAAGGTTCACACTACATTCTACTTCAGTATGCCGTCCAGATATAAATCAAGGAAATACAAGCAAAAATGGTAACTCTTAACTCTTACCTTTTATACTTCCACTAACAATAGTGATAGTAATGCTAGAGTTAACACCTCAAAATCGTTCGTCTCTTCGAAAACTGCAAAAACGAACGAAACTTTATTTAATTTCCGAAACTGATTTTTCATGAAATCACGGACACAATTTTCATAATGTGAACATTCACACAACTGACCTATGAAGTTTAACAATAAAATATTCATCATAAATATATTGTCTATCTTCGAAGGTTCCTCAAAACCCACGTTTGATTTTTCGAAAAAACAGCAATTAATGCAACTTGCATACATAAATCTCAAGGATTTTATTAATGAAAAAAACTCATGAAATAAAATATATCATCATATTTTGCACAATATGTCACGGCTGCATATATATATATAAAAAAAAATATTTTCTTCCTTCGTATCGTTATTTGTCTTTAAAACGAAGGTTTATTTCAAAAATATTGTGAAAGCTCACATCTCATACATATGATAAAGTTTTGTATTTACATGAAAGCTCATAAGAAAATTTTATCACTGGACACAAGTTCATCATACATATTTTCCTTCGTGTCATCGTTATTTGTCTTTAAAACGAAGGATTATTCCGATTTCATGAAAATTCACTTCTTTTATGATAAACCTTGGTACATGAAAGCTCATAACTAAGTTTTATCACTGGACCTAGGTTCATATAAAAAAAAATCTCTCCTAAATCAGGGATTATAGTTAGTTTTCAAAACTAACGATCGAACGAACATACGTTTTCAAAAACGAGGGTTTTTTCATAAAACTCACACTAATATACACACATGTATATAATTCATCATGATCAAAGCATGAACAACTCATGAGGATCATAAACATCAGCAAAAAAAAAAAAAACGTACCTGGGAGCGCCGGTCGGAAAACTGGACGACGGCGGCGACGACGGCGACCGGCGGCGGCAGGTGGTGGTCCGGCGGCGTCGAGAATCTTCTCCTGCTGGCGTTAAGGTGCAGAGATGATGGAGAGCTGTTCGTGGGAAGAAATAAAAAAAAAAGGATTAATCCCTTTTATATCAATTTTATTTTCAAAACCTAATTTTCTAAGGATTTCCTTATTGGGTCCGACCCGCGAATCCTAACCGACCATGGACTCGTCGTCCAAACCATCGGTTCAACACCAATTTATTCTCATCAAACGACGCTCCAATCATGACATTGAAGCCTTCATCAATTCGTGGTTTTCTCATGCTCACTAAATCCGGTAATATCTCAACTTACTACTAAGTTCAATTACTGGTATTATTATTTATGGCCGGAAAATCACCATTTAATGCTGACTGAGGAACACAACTTTCCTCAGTAAGCAGGGACTTAATGTAAATGGTGGATTTTCGACAAAGACTAAATTCGTAAACTCATAATTATACGAAGCTCTAATTCAGCAATCAGACGTGAGTATCGAGACAAGGGTCTCTCATCGATTCTCAAAGGAGAGTACTTTCTCTCAGAATACATGTAGATATGTAGTCTCACGACTGGACAACGACATATCTCATGAATACTGAATACTTTCAGTAATTATTTCTATATAGCATTACGAGATGGACGGCTCCTAGACAGCTTGCTCTGCTAGTATAGAGCGATAACGTCTTCGGGAACAAACAACAAGTTTACCCTGACTATATAAAGGAAATGACTTACCGGCAAGCTCATATAGGGATAATTAATGCTCCTAGACAGCTTCCACCGCTAGTATATAGCCACAAAGTTAATTATTCCTAATTAAAATTGCTCCTATTCCATGGTCGAATCCACGACTGGTCTCATGGAATGGCAATAACGATTGTTCTGATTCTATGATCAAATCCACGACTTGATCTCATAGAACAGCAATAACTATATTATCTCATTACTCCGATTTCATGATCGAATCCACAACTGGTCTCATAAATGGTAATAGATAAATCTTAATTACTCCGATTCTATGGTCGAATCTACGATCCCATGGAATGGTAATGCTCACTTTATTATTCTGAATTCGTAGTCGAATCCTCAGCTGATCTTAAGAATTAATAATAAACATCTTATTGCCCAGTTTTGTGAATTATTCTCCACCAAATTCCACAATTAGTAATAAATAATCAACGACCGAGCGTCTGAGCTACCTCTAAGTAAGCCCCGATTCAAATGGTGAAGGTGTATTCAACGATGATACACTAACAGTCACCGCACAAACGAGTATTTCAAAAATACAACGAAATGATGAACCTATGCAAAATAGAGAAGAAAATAATAAATAATTAAAAATATTGACCAGGGTGCTGGGAGAACGGACACACGACCGACCGACCGTGTTGCGGTCTATCCCGCGCCAGTTTTATATTCTTAATGCATTTTTGTTATTTTCCATGATTTGATGAAAATTCTCTCATTTTATCAAATCTCCTTCGTCTCGAGGAAACTCCTCGGTTTCATGGTACTTCCATAAATCCATAAAAAATAATATAAAATTAAGGAAAGGAGTGTGGGGCGTGACCATTGGCCAAACGGCCATGCCTTGGTCCCAACCGGCCCCACACCCCACGGTTCCTTATTATTATTATTATTATTATTATTATTATTTCTTTAATTTCATGAAAAAACTCTTTGATTTCATGGTATTTTGCACAAATCATCATATTATAATAAAATAAAATAAATTATGAAAACTTGTGGGGCCGGGCCTTGGCCGGCCGGCCATGCCCTAGCCGGTCCCACATGCCCCTTTGTTTTATTATTTTATTATTAGTTTTCCTTGAATTCATCAAATTCCTTGATTTCATGGTATTTCCCTCAAGTTAGGGAAACTCGTGGGACCGGGCCCTAGCCGGCCGGCCATTCTTCCACGGTCCCACACGCCCTTGTTTTTATTATTTTAATATTTTTTGCTTCCTTGAACTCATGAAAACTCCTTTAATTCATGGAAACTCCCTAAATTCATCAAATTTCTCAAAATTCATGAATTTTTCGTAAATCATCAAAATATTATAAAATTAAGGAAAAGGCACCACGAGACCGTGGTCACGATGGACCGACCATGCCTTGACCACGGCGGTCCCACGCCTCCTCATTCCTTATTTTATAATTATTTTTCATCATCTCATGGTGTTTTCCTCAGTTTCGTCGAAACCCTAATTTTGGCATATTTTCTCGAATGGATGCTCAATTGCACGCCAGAAAATATCAAAATTCTCAGGACTGACACGCGGACACCTTGGGGAAACGAGCACGCTATCTTGACTGACCAAGATTGGTTCTTTGGCTCACGGAAGCCGGCCCCATCAATTTTCATAGTTTTGACCTAATTTGCACAATTGCTCGTATTAGGTCTAAAATTCTCCGAACACTTTGGATTTTCATGAAGTGATCGTCAGGCGGTCACGGGACAACCCAGGGCCGGTTTCATGACTCCATGGTCGGTCCCTCGCCTCGTCATAATTAAATAGGTTTTCTCACCTAAGGCTCAGACGAGCATTTTTGAATAAATGATTAAGCCAGCATTTAATCATTCTTCCACCGACAAATCGTCAACTCTTCAGGAGTTCTTCGTATTTGCTCACGTGAGCATATGGACACTACATGGTTGATCCACGGTCCCATGTAGTCGCTCCCTCCTTCGTCCCATGGTTTAAATTCTGACGAACTATGAATTGATCATCAATTGATCAAATTAGGGTTTCTGAATCCAAGGATCATCATTCCAGATTCTAACCTTAATAATTTTACGACAACCTCATGGTCATTAATTTTATTAATTATGCTCGGTTCAATGACCAGTATTCTAATTAATATTTTTGGTACGCTTCCAATAATCCATCAGATGAGCAACACATGCTCAGACGATCAAATATTCAACAATTCATCACATGAACAACACTTGCTCAGATGAGGAATATTTGCTCAATATTGGTTCAACAATCAATATTCAACGATCCATCGAATGAGCAATACTTGCTCACTTCATCATAAGAAATATACCTCTGTCTCATGACATGTTCAATTCATGAGTTTCAGAACATCATGTTCAACTCAACGACTGCATGGACTCATCGTCCTATCAAACCACGAAGTCATCAATTGACTAACAAACCACGAGACGTCAATCGTGTCACTTGGGGGGATATCACTTAGGGTTTTGGTCTGGCGGTCTACGACACATGTGTTCAAACATACGATGAAATGTGAGAAAGTCGTTCAATCAGTTGAAGGAATTCACGAGGTAGTGGGTGGAAAATCGACCAAGTCTCCACACGTTGAGCAACTGGTTTCAAACACGATCTCCACTTCCCCACTCCTTGATTCCATCAACTGTCACACTTCATGGAATCATGGTGATTAAAATTCTAACAATATAAATAAGTATCTGAATCATGATTGAATCGGCATCATTAGTATCATCAATCTCACGTCTCATCGACAACACGAGATCATCAACTCATCAATTGAGCAATTTCAATCACTCAGAGCTTATCGTATTCGGAATTCACACACCCACAATCTTTGATTACCATTGATTCCACACATTTCTCAGCTTCCCTCCTACAGATCAACCCATCCTCTCTTGTGACCGAATTTACTCTAGAACGATCATTGTCTTGATTTAGGCCAGAGTACTACAGATTGATCTCTCGAATCTAAAGCACCCCTTTGCAGCGGTGCATCTGTGTGAGGTGTAACATTTTGCTCGGTTCGAGGAGTCTCCTCCTTACGGTCGTCTCCTCAATTCCTTAAAAACCAGCAAATCGTTTTCCCCATCTACAAATACAAAATTAAGGAAAGGAGTGTGGGGCGTGAGCATTGGCCAACCGGCCATGCCTTGGTCCCAACCGGCCCCACACCCCATGATTCCTTATTATTTTATTATTATTTCTCTAATTTCATGAAAAAACTCCTTGATTTCATGGTATTTTGCACAAATCATCAAATAATAATAATAAAATAAAATAAATTATGAAAACTTGTGGGACTGGGCCTTGACCGGCCAGCCATGCCCTAGCCGGTCCCACAAGCCCCTTTGTTTTATTATTTTATTATTAGTTTGCCTTGAATTCATCAAATTCCTTGATTTCATGGTATTTCTCTAAAATTAGGAAAAATTCCCTCAATTCATCAAAAATACATAAAAAATACACAAAAATTAGGGAAACTCGTGGGACCGGGCCCAAGCCGGCCGGCCATGCCTTCCACGGTCCCTCACGCACTTGTTTTTATTATTTTAATATTTTTTGCTTTCCTGAACTCATGAAAACTCCTTCAATTCATGGAAACTCCCTAAATTCATCAAATTTCTCAAAATTCATGAATTTTTCATAAAATCATCAAAATATTATAAAATTAAGGAAAAGGTACCACGGGACCTTGGTCACGACCGGCCGACCATGCCTTGACCACGGCGGTCCCACGCCTCCTCATCCCTTATTTTATAATTATTTTTCATCATCTCATGGTGTTTTCCTCGGTTTCGTCGAAACTCTAATTTTGGCATATTTTCTCGAATGGATGCTCTATTGCACGCCACAAAATATCAAAATTCTCAGGACTGAGACGCGGACGCCTTGGGGACACGAGCAAGCTATCTTGATCGACCAAGATTGGCTATTTGGCTCACGAAATCCGGTCCCATCAATTTTCACAGTTTTGACCTAATTTGCACAATTGCTTGTATTAGGTCCAAAACTCTTCCAAACACTTTGGATTTTCATGAAGTGATCGTCAGGCGGTCACGTGACAACCGAAGGCCGGTTTCATGACTCCATGGTCGGTCCCTCGCCTCGTCATAATTAATTAGGTTTTCTCACCTAAGGCTCAGACGAGCATTTTCGAATAAATGATTAAATCAACATTTGATCATTCTTTCACCAACAAATCGTCAACTCTTCATGAGTTCTTTGTATTTGCTCACGTGAGCATATGGACACTACATGGTTGACCCACGGTCCATGTAGTCGCTCCCTCCTTCGTCTCATGGTTGAAATTCTGACGAACCATGAATTGATCATCAATTGATCAAATTAGGGTTTCTGAATCCAATGATCATCATTCCAGATTCCAACCTTAATAATTTTACGACGACCTCATGGTCATTAATTTTATTAATTATGCTCGGTTCAACGACCAGTATTCTAATTAATATTTTTGGTACGCTGCCAATAATCCATCAGATGAGCAACACATGCTCAGACGATCAAATATTCAACAATTTATCACATGAGCAACACTTGCTCAGATGAGGAATATTTGCTCAATATTGGTTCAACAATCAATATTCAACGATCCGTCGAATGATCAAAATGGTGCATGATCACCATAGAGGATGGCATGAGAAACTACCACTCGCGCTATGGGCATACAAAATCTCAAAGCGCAGTTCAACAAGAGCATAACCATATTACTTAGTCTACGACAAGGACGCCATACTACCTGCAGAAATAGCGGCCCCATCAGCAAGAGTAGCAATGGCCATCCACTCCACACCAAATGAAGTAAGTCGCTTCGCGCACCTAGACATAATAGAATAAAGAAGGGATCGAGCAGAATGATTTGCTGAGGTATACAGGAAGCGAACGGCTAACTATTACAACCAGACTGTCAAAGAGAGAATTTTCAAGATCGATAATCTGGTTCTAAAAATTTTCCCCCATGTGCAAAGGAACGGCAGCGCGGGAAAATTCGCAGCAAATAGTGATGGCCCGTTCAAAATTAGAAAAGTGGATGAGAGTGGATACTACAAGCTGAGACGAATGGATGGTACCCCGGTTAAATCGTGTATCAACGACAAATGGTTAAAAAAAATTTATGCGTAAGTTTACTCGATGTACAGGGAGTTTCTTCACGTAATATAATAAAGGCCAGTTATCAACAATGAACGATATACACACAAATTTACAAAAGGCTACGAGATGCTAAGGCACCCGGTCAAAAGGCTATTGAATGCTAAAGGTACCCGGTCGGCTGACAAATCTACAAAAGGCTACGGGATTCTAAGGGCACCCGGTCGGCTGACAAATTCACAAAAGGCTATGGGATGCTAAAGGCACCCGGTCGGCTGAGAAATTCACAAAGGCTACGGGATGCTAAGGGCACACGGTCGGCTGACAAATTCACAAAAGGCTAAAGGACGCTAAAGGCACCCGGTCGGCTGACAAGTTTACAAAAGGCTACGGGATGCCAAAGGCACCCGGTCGGCTGACAAATTCACAAAAGCTACGAGATGCCAAAAGGCACCCGGTCGGCTGACAAATTTACAGAAGGCTACGGGATGCTAAGGGCACCCGGTCGGCTGACAAATTCACAAATGGCTACGGGATGCTAAAGGAACCCGGGCGGTTGACAAATCCACAAAAGGTTAAGGGATGCCAAAGGTACCTGGTCGGCTGATGAGTTTACAAAAGGCCACGGGATGCTAAAAGCACCTGGTCGACTGATGAATTTACAAAAGGCTATGGATATTAAGAACACTCGGTCAGCGGATATGCAAATTTACAAACGCCGCCGGAATGCTACGAGCACCCGACTAGCTGACACGCAAATTTACGTAGGATATGGGTCGCCATGTGCACCCATTTTCCCCAACATACGAGCCTAAACAAAGACGCGCTTTGATCTTTCAAACAAAAGGGGAGAAGTAGGCAGTTTTGAACTTTCATTCTGTCAAAACTAAATGGGTAGGCGCGCTTTATATACCCCATACCAATCCTTCTACAATGAAACAAGGTGTCAAAAAAAAGAGAGGGGTAGGCGCGTTTTATACCCACCCCAGTCCAGCCCAATCTCACTACAATAACACCAAATGGCGCGTTTTGAACTTTCAATCTGTCGAAAAAATAAATAAATAGGGAGTAGGCCCGTTCAGCACCACTTAGCTTACATCCTTTTATCCCAACCCCACTACTAAATTCAAAAAAAAGGGGGGGCATAAATAGAATACCCACAACAAAAGGAAACTACCAAACAAACCGCCAACATGGATTATATACATACGAAGCGTAGGCATTGTCCTAGAGGTAGGCAACAAAAAGAAAAAAGAAAGAAGAAAAAAGAAACAACGCACTAAAAACAAAAAATTAGAAATAGCCCCGATGTTTTCCTCCACAAGTTTAACCAGCTATCAATGTGCGACAATGGGAAACATCTGCATCCAAGGATCGCATTATCAGAAGCGCCTCCTAACGCTGAACGGTTGCCAAGGCTAAGGCCCAATCAGCCTCGTTAATCAACTTGTGAACGTCCTCCATAATTTTATCGGAAGCTTGCGACTCCTGTGCAAGTGATAGAGTATCCTCGTGCTCATCATAGGATTCGTGTGCCTTGTCTTCGTGAATCATCATAAGGGTTAGCAACATACCCACCTCTTCCCTCAACACAAGCAGGCATTTTAGTTCGTCTTGCAAGTAAGACAGGAGAACGAGCGCAACCACAACGCCAAGTTCAGAGAAATATACCCGTGGATCTGCGAAGTGGCTTCTTCAACTGTGAAAAGATGACAGTCAGTTATGGCACGGTCTTTACGGGAAGTCATCGTTATAGACTCATTAAATAGTTGGTCAGCCGCGTAACGATCCTCGGAGGTCCGAGCTCGTTGGAAAATATGGTATGTCTCGTATTGCTCATCGAATTGGGCGCCCATTGTATTCCGGTTCGTCTCCCTTTGTTCTCGGAGTACCCCCACTTCAGCCTTCACAACTAATAGCGGCACCAATTTGTCGTGTTTAAACAAAACCGTTGCCTATGCGAGAATGGATGCCAAGATCAGAACATAGCCATGGAGGAGGTGTGTCATCTGAACATAACACGGACCGGGAAAGCAAATAACTAAGGTGGAGGGGAAACCGATTAAGGAATGATTATGAAGCTATAAGGGTCACTAAAGTGTCTACATATATATAGATAAGGGGAAGCCATAAATAACACAATAACCGTATGGATCAACCAACACATGGCAAGGTACATAACCGCCAAATGGACGGTGAGGATTTCCGCCTGGTTAAGCGGACACGATGAGAGGATCCCTCCCGGGACTTGGTGCATTAGAAGAAGAGAGAATTGGGGAGGGATGCGATGTGTCTATCGGGTTATTTGAATGATTAACCCAATAGTCAGGTGTGTTTCATATACCCCACCCCAATCCTTCTACAATGAAACAAGATGTCAAAAAAAAAAGGGGTGGGGAGGTGCGTTTTATACCCACCCAGCCCAATCTTACCACAATAACACCAA
Organism: Papaver somniferum; assembly: GCF_003573695.1. Classification (NCBI taxonomy): domain Eukaryota; kingdom Viridiplantae; phylum Streptophyta; class Magnoliopsida; order Ranunculales; family Papaveraceae; genus Papaver; species Papaver somniferum. The sequence goes on from NC_039367.1 coordinate 109,598,593, forward strand.
ATGGCGCGTTTTGAACTTTCAATCTGTCGAAAATAAAAAAGTGAGGGAGTATGTGCGTTCAACACCATTTAGATTACATCCTTTCATCCCAACCCCACTAACTAAATTCCATAAAAAGGAGGGGGGCACGTAAATAGATTACCCCAAACAAAAGGAAACTACCAAACAAACCGCCAACATGGATTATATACATATGAAACGTAGGCATGGCCCTAGAGATAGGCAACAACAAGAAAAAAGAGAGAGACGGAAAAAGAAACAAGGCACTAAAAACAAAAAAACTTAGAAATAGCCACCACGTTCTCCTCCACAAGTTTAACCCGCTATCAATGCGCGACAATGGAAAATATCTGCATCCAAGGATCGCATCATCAGAAGCGCCTTTTCACGTTGAACGGTCGCCAAGGATAAGGCCCAATCAGCCTCGTTAATCAACTTGTGAATGTCCTCCATAATCTTGTCGAAAGCTTGCGACTCCCGTGCAAGTAAGAGAGTATCCTCATGCTCATCATAGGCTTTGCGTGCCTTGTCTTCGTGAATCATCCTAAGGGTTAGAAACATACCCACCTCTTCCCTCAACACAAGAAGGCACTTTAGTTCGTCTTGCAAGTAAGACAGGAGGACGAGCGCAGCCACAGCCGCCAAGTTCAGAGTATACCCGTGGAGCTACGAAGTGGCTTATTCAGCTATGAAAAGACGACAGTCAGCTATGGTGCAGTCTTTATGGGCAGTCATCGTTATAGACTCATTAAATAGTTGGTCAGCCACATAACGAGCCTCAGACATTGTTGATAGTGGATTTTCAACAAAGTACAAAACCGTAAAATCATGATGCATGTTTTTGACACGGCTTTCAGGCATGCAACGATTCATATTTTACGAAGCCATGATGAACATGTATGTCTAAAGGCCTCCACCAGCTGAGCGTTCGATCCCTGACATTTCATCGTGCCCTCTATGTAGAATAACATAATTGGGCGGTTCTCCGTAGATTGAGAGCTTAACGCCTTCAGGACGTCGGTGACACTCACTGTTCCCTGACTACATGAGAGAGACCCCCTTCCACATAGAAGAACGATTAGGCGGTTCTCCGTAGATTGAGAGCATTAAACGCCTTCAGGACGTCGGTGATACTCACTTTTCCCTGACTATGTAGAGAGACCATGTATAGACTCAGGCGGTTCTCCGTAGATTGAGAGCATTAACGCCTTCAGGTCGTAAACAACACCGTGACTCCCTGACTATGCACCATTCAGGATGGATGTGACGCTTTAACTGGCTAATATCCTTTCTGCAATAGATTAATTCTGCCGTGACATTCACCACTGAATTCCCAGAATGATCTATTTTTTGCTCCTATCCCATGGTCGAATCCACGGCCTGATCCCATGGAATAGAAATAAACAATTATCTTTTGATCTGATTCCATGATCGAATCCACGACTTGATCTTATATAATGGAAATAAACAACTATATTATCTCATTACTCCGATTTCATGATCGAATCCACGACTGATTTCAGGGAATGGTAATAGGTAATTTTATTACTCTGATTCTATGGTCGAATCCACGATCCCATGGAATGGTAACGCTTGTTTTGAATCCATGACTAATCCTATGAATTGATAATAAATAACTACCTACTTTTATTACTCAGTTTCATGAATTATTCTCCACTGAATTTCATCAATTAGTAATAAATACTCAACAACCGGGCATCTGGACCATCACTGAGTAAGCCCCACAAAAATGGTGAAAGTGTACTCGACAATGATGCACCACTGAGCACCCGGATGCACAAACGAGCATTCAAAAAATACGGACAGATGAGGAATCCTACGCAAAACAGGAAAAAACAACAAATAATAATAAAATAATAGGGAAAGGTGTGTTGGATCGGGAAACCTAGCCGTCCGGCCATGCCCAAGCCGTGGCCGGTCCCACACCTTCCAATCCCTAAATTTTATAATAATTATTTCCTAATTTCATGAAACTCCTCCGTTTCAACAAAACTCATGGATTCTCCATAATATCACGGTTTCATAAAAATAATAATATAAAATTAGGGAAAGAGTTGTGGGACCGGGAAACATAGTCGGCCGGCCATGCCCTAGAGGCGGCCGGTCCCACACCTTACAATCCCTAGTCTTTTGTAATTATTATTTTTCTCAATTCATGAAACTCCTCGGTTTGAGCAAAATCATGTTTTCTTCATAATTTCTCAAATTTTGCTCAAATCATAAAAAACCAAAAGCCAACATGGTCACACGACCGGCTAGCCTCTCACGAAAATTTTAAATGTTAAAATACTCTTATTTTAATATTTACAAAATGTTGATCAATTGAGCATACATGCTCATTCCAACAAAAATCAAGAATTTCAGTCAAGATGAAACTCTTCTGAAAATTCACAATGTTGCTCGAACGCACATCAGAAAATACTGAAACTCTCAGTACGGAAACACGGACACCATGGTAACACGTGCATGCCTTCTTGACCGACCAGGGTCATCCCTAGGGCTTGCACAAAGCCGGTCCCACACGTTTTCATAATTCTGACCTAATTTGCTCAATTGCTCATATTGGTCACAAATTTTCTCCAACCAACCTGGGGATTGCTCAAACGACCAACAACTAGTCATGTGATCACCAAGAACCGATTTCATGCTCTCTTGGTCGGTCCCCATCTTCCATACCTAGGTTTTATCACCTAATGCGGAATCCAGTAATATTTCAATAAACGATGAAACCGGCATTTAATCATCATTCTTTCACCAATCCTCCAACTGAGGACTCTGGTGCATGCTCACTCGAGCACTGGGAACCATATGGACGCTCATCATCCCATGTGGTCGGTCTCTCTATCAGTTATAACATATTTTCAGCGATTCATCAATTAACAGATAATTGATCTGAAATTAGGGTTTCGAATAAATGTTCCATGAATCATCATTCTGAGCAAGATTCAAACGTTAATGAATTTATGTTGATTCAAAAACCAAAATCTGAATTAATCATTTGGTAGTCTACCAATATTTTAATATTTTATTGGGTCACGTCACCAATAAATAATCGTTGAATTGAGCAATACTTGCTCAGTTGCTCAAATATTGATCCAGCTATCAATATTTAGTAATTTATCAGTAATTCATCGAATTGAGCAATACTATCCAACTATCAATATTTAGTAATTTATCAGTAATTCATCGAATTGAGCAATACTTGCTCAGTTGCTCAAATATTGATCCAGCTATCAATATTTTAGTAATTTATCAGTAATTTGTCGAATTGAGCAATACTTGCTCAGTTGCTCGTCAAATTATCAACAATCAGTATTTTGTCGGATTGAGCAATACTTGCTCAGTTGCCCGTCAAATTCTCAATATTTAGTAATTCGCCGAATTGAGCAATACTTGCTCAGTCGCTCAAATAATATTGGTCAGTAATTCATCACTGAATCTACAATATTGACATCATTTCAGAGAACTACATGTTCGATCCATGAATCTCTGAGCATTTATCACTCATGCTCGAGTCAACAAAACCTAGACTCATTGTCTAATCAGTCAACGTGACTAATCAAATACACTCTGTCATGCAGACTCCACGATTCGTGAGACTTCAATCACGTCACATGGGGATATCAATTAGGGTTTTGTTCTGGCGGCCTACGGCACGTGGATTCATCCACGATGAGAATGTGAGTAAGTCGTGCAATGGTTGAAGGAGTTAGCAAAGTAGTGAGTGGATGGTTAACCAAGTCTCCGCACGACCTGGAACTGGTTTCACCACGATCTTCCACTTTCCCACTCTTTCACTCAAGAAACCGTCACACTTACAGGGATCAGTGGTTCATCATTCTTGCAATATAAATAAGTCCAAATCGAGGACAACAGATCATTATCATCATTCGTCAACAACTCGATTATAAACTTATTCACATAACTCAACTTCAGCAGTTCATCAATTTGCAGAAACCTTCAACACATTCATAATCCTTGATCATCATTGATCCCACACAATTCTCAGCTTCCATCCTACAGATTAACCCATCTCCCTCTTTGTGACCGAATTGACTCTGGAATGGCCATTAACTTGGTTTAGGCCGGAGATCTACAGATTGATCTCTCGAATCTAAGCACTCTCTTTGCAGTGCATCTGTGTGAGGTTCAGCAGTTTTCTCGGTCGAGGAGTCTCGTTTGAACGCTCGACTCTTCACTTTCCTAAAAAAACAACAAATCGTTTTTCCCCATCCACAGATTGGCGACCACAGTGGGAGATTAATCTCTCGGTTGCAATTTCGAACGTTCACAAAATGGCTGGTCTTAGGTCTAGGTTAGTTACAAATGCAAACGAAGCTAGCACTAGCATCAATAACGGTGATGGTATTCCAGAAACCATTCATGGTTCCAACAATGGTAGTGACATTACTCCTCCTCATCCCAACGCTGGGAATCATCCTCTTTTCGGCCGACATCCCGAGGAAGTCAGAGAAAATACGCCTACCATAGGCGATCTCATGAAGGTGCAGGAAACTCTTGCCAAGAATCAGACTGACATGGCCGCCACTCAGAAGGAGCTGTGTAACTACCTCAAAAATATCACTGACAAGATGTCAGATAAAACTCAGGAGAAGGGAAAATATAAAGAAACGTCTCCAACGGATCCCGAAGTTATTCCGGTCCCTGGCGATGATGAAACCCGCAAAGCTGCAGAACCTGAACCCGCCAGTTTCATCACCCGTGAAGACCTGGAATGTTTTATGGAGAATCGTGGAAAGGGCCATACACGGTCTGTGCACCGTCATCAACCTCCATATCCCGCTGCTACGCAAAGAATCCCTCTCCCAAAGGGCTACACCTCTCCGACGTTCACACTCTACAATAAAACGAGGAATGCTCGAGAACATGTTTCTAGATTCTTGGAAGCATTAGGAGAGCATGAACACAACCATGTGGTCCGTTTGAAGGAATTCTCGAAATCCCTGACGGGTCGAGCATATACTTGGTACAACAACATTTCACCAGGAAGCATAGACAATTAGGGAGAGATGATTAATGCTTTCTACAGGAAATACTTTTTTGTTCCCCAGCAGATTAATCTTTCTGACTTGGGAAGGATGGCTCAGAAAACTACTGAAAATCCGAATGATTAAGTAAAAAGGTTCAGGATTCAAGCTTTGGATTGTCATGATCTTAATGTTAATGAACAACAACTGTTGGACTTGTGCATCAACGGAATGATTCCAGTCTATAGAGCTTTGTTGGAAAATCTCCGATTTCAAACCTTTTCAGAACTTCATGAAGCGGCCAAGAGATCAACAACACTGCTCCAGCTTTGTTAGAAAGAACAAAAACTGTCAAAGTCGAGGAACCTAACGCTCGAAGCAGCACTAACAGGCGTTTAATCAACAAGCAGTACAACGTTGAAGCTTCCATGAATGTTGTTGAAGGGAGCAAGAGAAAAGCTGAGGCACATCAACACAAGAATGCTCATCCGACGTCTTACCCTCCAAAAGCACCAAGGAAGGACAATCAGGCTAGAAACGCGCAACCACCAGTTCAATATCAACAGAACGATCAGGAAGCGCCTGACTTCCCTTTTCCCATTGAAGAAGTGATCGAACTGTTAGAAGTCTGGATTCAAGATGGTGCAATCAAATTACCTCCCATCAAAAAGGAACCAACTGAGGAACAAATGGAAAATGCACGCTACTGCCATTTCCATAGGTATGTCAGTCATCCAACAAGTGATTGCAGAACTTTGAAGCGCATATTCAAAGAAAAGGCCGACTCAGGGGAGCTGGGGCTGAAGGAGTGCACAAAAATCCTCTCCCGATCAGAACGTTTGCACTCTCTGAGCAGCCGGTCAAAGAAGCGGTTCAATCCCTGGTTGAGCATGTCTGTGAGTTACTGTACGTATCGAAAGCTCAAAGAAATGATATGTTTGCTGCATTGAACCAAATCGTGTATGGGAAACGATTATACATTCAGGAGATACGCCCTGAACCTCCGGCAATAGACAAGGAGATGTACGACTGGGGACTTCTCACCACAGCTCACCTCAAGGGAAATGAATTTAAGAGAGCATTGGTCGACGTTGGCACTGCTGTTAACATCATTCCCCTGAAAACCCTTGGAGCTACTGGCGTCACCCGACAAGAAGAAGCTCAAGATCCTGTCTCAGTCAGAGACTATGAAGGAATCTCTAGAGATGCATATGGTCACATCGTCCTCAAGATGAAAACCGACTCGACTTGGACTGAAACCAAGTTTTACATAATCAAAGAAGATCCAGGATATGACATGATTCTTGCGCGAACATGGATTCCTGATGGAGATGCCACTCCAACATCTTCATCTTCAGTCGCACATTTTCTGTTGAAGAAAGATCTGACTCGGAAGAAGTGGAGGATAACCCACCATTTGAACATCTGGGAAAAGTCGAAGCCTTGATGGAACTCACACAAAAACCCGAGGAAAGCGCACATGAATTTGTCAGAAGGTTACGTACTCAGGCAAGTCTTATTCCCCCTGATGCATATGTTTTACAAACTTTCAAATACGCTACCCTAATCCGGGGACTCAGTTCTGCCCATAACCTAGATATCACCAAACGTTATGAATGGTTAGTCTCGCCTCGGCAGTATTACACTAAATGGTTGGAGTCTTCCAAAATTGAGCACCCCATTTAAAGGTTTATTGCTGAAGATATGGCTCAGTTCCACAATCACTACTCAACATACTCTCCCTTGCGTGAGTGCCCACATGTGCCGCAGAATTGGAAAGCTCCACCAACATGGAATCCTACTGTACGAGGAATTCCAAACCACCAGAAGATATTCAGGGCACGAGCAACCAAACCTAACAAGTTTCATGAAGGAGATTTGGTTCTTAAGGAAACTAAACGCAATCTGCATTCCATAAAGAGTTCTAACTGGGAAGGACCTTTTATGATTGCTAAGTCAGTATTTGGAGGATACTACAAATTGGCTGACATCAAGGGAAATACAAGTATACCAGTGATTCATGAGAATTGGCTCAAGATTTTCGATGCATGAAGCATTCATAATTGGATGTTTTATGTCCAAGACACACGCTCAACACATCTGGCGTTTGCATCTTAGGATTTTCTTTTACCTGTATTTTTAATTCCTCCAAAATTTTTTGCAATACTTGCATCCAGTATTTGAATTCAACAATTTATCAAAAGTTCTTTTGTTTAAGAAGGATCTCTATCAAATCCAAATTCCAGAAGAAAATCCTCAGTCACTCATAAATTCAAAACCAATCAAGAAATTCAAAACCAAAATAAATTCTCACATCTCTCAGAAGTTCAAATTTCAAGAGATTATGGAAAGAAAACTAAAGAAAGCCATCAAAGTACGATTTCTGCTTCTCAGCATTCTCCAAGACTTGCAAAGCCGCTTTCTCCAACTCTAGATTTTGAGTCAACACAACAATCTTGGTCATTTTCTCCACCACGGCATCACTGGTAAAAGGTATATTCTTCACTACTGCATCCATGATGGTGTTGATCTTCTGACGAAGCCACTTCAAGTTAAAGCCAAGTCTCTCAGAATTATCCAAGTTGTAATCCCAATCAAAGAGTACATCTCGAGTGACGGTACTTATGGGCCTGGTACGAATATCATCTATGACACGTAATATGTTTCCTAATTGCATTGTCAAGAAGTAGTTACGTTCAGGATCTCTTGTAACGACGATATGTCCATACATCTTCCACAACTTCTCATAATGTTGGCATACCCAGTGGGAACGCTGAATCCACCAACAAATACATGATACGGGAGTAAAGCACCAAATGGAGGCTCACAAATAATCCCCGCACTGGAATATTCGTGTATTACAATACGATTATCAACTACTGGAGCATCCTCTATTGTCATTACAACATCTTCTTCTAGGACAGTCTCTTCTGTTCTTGGCTCGGTTTCAACAGCAACTGGAGTCTCAGTTTCCTCCACGGCTTCGGCAGCGATATTATCATAACTCGGAGGTTCAGAGCTGGTGAGGGCGCTGCTTTGGTTCACCATATTTCTTGAATAATCAACATTGGTTCTGTTATCCTCAACTTCAATATCCGGTACCTAATACAAAGATTACATGAGATTAGAAGGATTCAAGCATAAGGACCAAAGGAAATCATGAAGTCCAGCATGTAAGTTAGATAACACTATCTAAGTTCTTTACTATGAATCCTAGACATGGGAAAAAGTGTAGAAGTCATGAAATACGTTTTCAAACGAGCACATATGAAGAAATTCTACACTTCCATGTATGAAACGATGAACTGGGAGAAATTGGTAAGGAATCTAAGGTTGTGTCATATACCATTATCTTCGTATGGATGTTCTCTACAACATATCAAAATTTCATAACAATCGGATGAACGAGCAAGGAGATGTGGCCAAAACATTGGACAACATACAATCTGAAAAAGTTATGAAAGTCTCCTGGAAGTTTACTGTTTCGCCTTTTTCATGCCCTAAACATGCTCAAAACTCAAAAATCTTCTGTGATAAAGATTGAAAATTTTCTGGGCTTGAAGATACGTATGCATCGTGAAAATCCGATTTCGAACGAAGATTCTACGGTGTTTTTACTAAAAGGCTGAAGTCTGAAATTTTCTGGTGACGTATTTCAGCAAAATTACTCGTATAATCATATGGATTCTCATTCATTCATTTACAAATCATCAATATTATACTTCTATGAAGAGAATATAAAGTGAATACTTACTCTAGGAGTCTCCAAGTCATTCGAAAGGTTAACGGGATCGACATCAACATTGGGAGCGCCGTTATCTCCATTCAGCCGCAATTCTTGAGGATTCTCTTTCTCACCACCAGTCGAAGACGAATGAATAGCATGACCATGTTGGATTTCCACAACCATCTCCTCCTGGATGCATCAATAACAATCGTTATACCTTCAATCAAGGAAAATCCATAATCTCTTACACAAGGGATACTTACATCCACTTCATCATCAGTGCTGGATTCCTGGATTGTTCGTTTAGAAACAAGGTGAAGACCGTCAATGGCTAATGGAGCAAAATTCTGAAAAAAAATTAACAATGTTCTTTTTGGATCCTAATTACATGGACAAGAAAATCGCAACGATAAGGGGAGTACTAACAACTCACCAAAGAAGCGGCTGGGGTCTGCACATTATTCGGTATCATCCTATAAGATGTTCTGCTCCTACCTTCTCCGTTCTGGGGACTTTCTTGAAGGTCTAAGAAATCTACATGGATTCAAGGTCTCACAGCACCACCATCCTATCACAAAGTCAATAAAATGATTAAGATACAATTATCATGCTTTCGGTTGAATTGAGCAATACTTGCTCAGTTGCTCAAATATTGATCCGGCTATCAATATTTTAGTAATTTATCAGTAGTTTTTCGAATTGAGCAATACTTGCTCAGTTGCTCGTCAAATTATCAACAATCAGTATTTTGTCGGATTGAGCAATACTTGCTCAGTTTCCCGTCAAATTCTCAATATTTAGTAATTCGACGAATTGAGCAATACTTGCTCAGTCGCTCAAATAATGATGGTCAGTAATTCATCACTGAATCTACAATATTGACATCATTTCAGAGAACTACATGTTCGATCCATGAATCGCTGAGCATTTATCACTCAAGCTCGATTCAACAAAACCTAGACTCATTGTCTAATCAGTTAACGTGACTAATCAAATACACGTCTGTCATGCAGACTCCACGATTCGTGAGACTTCAATCACGTCACATGGGGGATATCAATTAGGGTTTTGGTCTGGCGGCCTACGGCACGTGGATTCATCCACGATGAGAATATGAGTAAGTCGTGCAACGGTTGAAGGAGTTAGCAAAGTAGTGAGTGGACGGTTAACCAAGTCTCCGCACGACCTGGAACTGGTTTCACCACGATCTTCCAATTTTCCACTCTTTCACTCAAGAAACTGTCACACTTACAGGGATCAGTGGTTCATCATTCTTGCAATATAAATAAGTCCAAATCGAGGACAACAGATCATTATCATCATTCGTCAACAACTCGATTAAAAACTTATTCACAGAACTCAACTTCATCAGTTCATCAATTTGCAGAAACCTTCAACACATTCATAATCCTTGATCATCATTGATCCCACAAAATTCTCAGTTTCCCTCCTACAGATCAACCCATCTCACTCTTTGTGACCGAATTGACTCTGGATAGACCATGGACTTGGTTTAGGCCGAAGTCCTACAGATTGATTTCTCGAATCTAAGCACTCCCTTTCCAGTGCATCTGTGTGAGGTTCAGCAGTTTGCTCGGTCGAGGAGTTTCGTCCGCACGCTCGACTCTTCACTTTCCTAAAAAACCAACAAATCGTTTATCCCCATCCACAGACGTCTGAGCTCGTTGGGAAATATGGTATGTATCGTATTACTCATCTAATTTGGCGTGCATGGTATTCCGGTTCGTCTCCCTTTGTTTTCGGAGTACCCCCACTTCGGCCTTCACAAGCAATAACCGCACCAATTCGTCGTGTTTAAACAAAACCGTCGCCAACGCGGGAACAGGTGCCAAGGTTAAAACACAGCCACGGAGGAGGTATGTCATCTGACCATAGCACAGACTGGGAAAGCAAACAACTAAGATAGAGGGGAAACCGAATAAAGAATGATTATGAAGCTATAAGGGTCCCTAAAGTGTCTATATATATATATATATATATAGATAAGGGGAAGCCATAAATAACGCAATAACCGTATGGATCAACCAGCGTATGTCAAGGTACATAACTGCCAAATAGACAGTGAGGATTTCCGCCTGGTTAAGCGGACACGATGAGAGGATCCCTCTGGGACTTGGCGCACATGAAGAAGGGAGAATTGGGGAGAGATGCGATGTGTTTATCGGGTTATTTGAATGATTAACCCAATATTCAGGGGACTAATGTTGATACATGAAAATAATTACCCCTTAGTGGGGCTAGGAAACCCCTAAAGGGAAGGTAAACCTAATATGAAACATAGGGGACTAAGGCCCAAGCCCACTAGAAAGTATCCATAAGGTAGAAAGGATAATGAGAGAATTAATGGAAAAGGAGAATGTTGTGTTAGGAGTAGTGGCATTAGTAGTAATTAAGGAGGTTTAAGGACATGTGGCATGATATCATAAACGGAAGGGCTTTGGGAAAGCCTATAAAAGGAGGTACATAGTACAATGGAAAGCAAGTTCTCTCTCATACCATTCCTAGAAAGTGTTTTCATTAGGTATGACTAGGAAGGGTAAGACTAATCTTATATTCACCCCTCAATAATAGTAATAAATAAAATTTAAAGATTATTTAACAAAAAAGTCATTTTATTGGAAATTAAATTCAATTGGATTCATTACATGATTAATTATTTAATAAAATATTGTAATTCGATTGAATCAAGGAGTAGTTTCAATTTCAAACTTTAAAATTTTCAAACTCATCTTAGATAAATTTGAATCTTGTACGTTTGTAACTATGAGCAGTACTTACCTTGAAAGGTGGATCGACCTAATTTTCGAGGACGAAAATTTTTATTAAGGTGGGTAGAATGTAATAACGGGAAATCTCGTCAACGCTATTAGACCGGTCAAGAGATGATTAAGTCGCTAATAATTTGAGTAATTAAATATGAATATTAATTAATTAATATAAATAAATAAATTGATCAATAATCTGGTCATTAAACTAGTACTATTAGATAGATCTCGAAAAATTATCCGAAATGGACTACTAGAACGCATCAATCAGATACCTCATGAAGGACATATGACGCTAGGAAATTTCATGCAAAGTTGGACTTTGGTCAATAAGATGACTTCAGGATTTGACCAATAAGTACCCTAATTGACTAACTAAACTTAGGTTAATTATTATGCTGATTACTAGCTAATCATAAGGTTAATCGATGGTGTAAATTAAGTGTAGCATTATTTTATAGTATCCTTTTCTTTTACATCAAAATATCTCTTTCTATATCGTATAAAGAAAGGTGGTGGTGTTGAATAGAAAAGAGAACAGAGAGCCAACAAGAGATTATATATCTAGAGTGAAAGATAGGGGGGGAAAGAAAAAGGAAGAAAGAGATATTATAACTTGAGAATATAGAAAGTATTAGTAGAAGAAATATGTAGAGATGATTGTGATAATGAGGAAAACAGCTAGCTAATTCTTATAGTTAGTTAGCAAAAGAATAAAGATGATCATAAAACAATACATATGAGAGAGTGATAGAGAGATGGTTAATATGTGCGTAAAAATCTGTGAAAAGAGAGGAGAAGTTTTTAGGATTTTTGCAATGTAATTCGATCGTGAGGTGTTCACATGGAGAAGTAGCTCTTGGATATATGATCTTCATGATGAAGATGTTGATTGCTGATAACCATGATGGAGATGATAGAAACTAGACTAAACAACCAAGCTAACCCTTTTAACCAATTATAGATTGTTTTTAAAGGTTTGGCGTATTTTTTAGATACAAAAAATAGTATATAAGTAGAGCAACCGCAGAGTTGTTGCCAAAAGCCATATTTGGCAACAATACGAAACGCACTGTTGGTTGTCAAAAGTTATATTTGTTGCCAAGCCATATTGCCAAATTCAGTCTCTATATTTGAGAACTTTTATTTGGAAATTCTCAAATATAGCATCACGCTAATATAAATCCATGTGACACCAAACGCAATTTTAAAGGACGTTGAACACTAAACGTAATTATAGATAACGTGTTAGAGCACTGCTCGGTCGAACTCGCAAGCGTTGCTATCTCAATCTTGTTTGTCAAGTTTAGTTTCCAAAACTATAAGTCTTGATTTCTATCCTACTTATAACTAAGTCTCGGATTAGGATAGTAAGTGTAGTTGAGCATTAGACTTCACGACGTTCATTGATTGAAGAATAAGAACTACTAAGGGGATCTTGTGGAACTTCATCAACAAAAGGTATGTAGAGACTTGAAATCATCTATCACTCAAAAGTCTATCTGCTATATCTCTTATTTGAGACAAAAGTCGTATAGCTATATAGACTTCGATTATACACATTTGATATTTCGAGCTGAGTTTAACTCGCTTACATATTTCTCGAAATATGTGTTGGTTAGATTTCGCTTTAATTAAGTTCATCTTATATTCTTGATGAAAGTCAAAAGATGATCGTGTGAAAATCGCCTGGTAACATCTTACATGATTTGTGTGAGACAGTCATTTGATGTAGACTCAGAATGTTTCGTATTGATCATTCGATCACTTGAAAATTGCTTTGAAGCTAATAGTTTGTGTAAGAAAGCTATTGTCGTATTCTAAGAATGTTTAAATGATTGAAATGGGAGTTTAGAACAATTAACCAATGATTGGATATAGCACAGTATGCGTACTTGTATGCTAACTGTTGCAAGTTATTCCAAGTCCGGGAACCATAGTATGCATACCCGTGTGCGCATTGGTTGAAAGTATGAGAACTTAGTATGCATACCCGCGGTAAAGTTCAAGTCCGGGAATTCAACTGAGTTTTGAGGTACGCGTACCCGTTCGCATACTGGCGAACCCAAACCAAGTCAAGTCACTTAGGTATGCGTACCTGTTTGCATACTTGAGTAGGTTATGTTCTAAAATCGGTTTGTTCATGAAATAATACATTTATATATTAAGGAATGCAATCTTTTGCAAACCGTGGCTATAATGTTCATGAATTGATTCGAGTGAATCAATTTCGATTTTTCTTCAATTGTGTCTTGTATACTTCTATGAGAATACAAACAATTGAAAAAATCTAGAACTAGTTTCATTTGAGTCATTTGAACTAGTTATGGTTAAGATGAACAAGGTTGATATGAAAGTGTTCATATGGCTAACTTCGGTTAACTATTATTGAGCCAACAAGGTGTACACGTTTAGGTACGGTTACTCATATCTAAATGAAGTCAGTTTTCATTTGTGTGTAACAAGCTAAGTTTGATCTAACGGTTGAAAGATATTATCTTGAGTCTAATCAGGTTTTCATCTAACAGTGAATATTGAATGCTTTGTTACCACAGTAAAATTGATTGCAAACCCTAATTTGAAGACTATATAAGGGAGAACTCTATAAACTGGGAAACCTAATCCCCACACCTCTTGTCTGATACTAGTTGCGACTAGAGTAGATTCTCATTTAACCTTAGGTTTTCTCCAAAACCCTGTAGGTTAACGGCTTGAAGACTTCATTGGGAATCTGAAGCCAGACCCAACTATTTTCTCTGTATTTGCGTGTTCTGATCTTCTTGTATTCTATCGTATTGACTACTATGTTCTATAAGATATTCTCGAGATTTAATCTCCGATAGGCAAGATAAAAAGTAGTCACAAAAATCTTCGCCTCATCGTTTGTGATTCCACAATATCTTGTTTCGCTACCATACAATTAAGATTATTGTGAGGTGATTGATATTACTAGTCTGTTCTTCGGGAAGATAAGTCCGATGTATCAATTGGTTCTTGTGCACCTTGATTTATCAAAAGACGGAACAAAACTTGTAGGTATTTCTGTGGGAGACAGATTTATCTATTCAATAGACTTTTCTGTGTGAGACAGATTGGTTTATCAAGTATTCGACTTTGGTCATAGAAACTATTAGTTGTGGGTGAGATCAGCTGAGGGAATCAAGTGCGCAGAGTCTTGCTGGGATTCAGAGGCGTAAGGAACGTGACTGTACCTTGATCAGTGTGAGATTGGTTAGGGCTCAACTACATTCCAGTCCAAAGTTAACTTGGAGTAGGCTAGTGTTTGTAGCGGCTTAATACAGTGTGTTGTTCAAATCTGGACTAGGTCCCGGGGTTTTTCTGCATTTGCGGTTTCCTCGTTAACAAAATTTCTGGTGTCTATGTTATTTCTTTTCCTCATTATATTTGTTTATATGATTGAAATATCACAAGTTGTGTGTAATTCAATCAATTATATAATCCAACCTTTGGTTGTTGATATAAATTCATAGACACTTGAACATTGGTCTTTGGTACCGGTCAAGTTGTTTCACATAATAATCAGGCTCGCGGATTTCTATCTGTTTGATTTGTTTATTACATTGTGAAACAGAGGTACAACTCTTGGATTTATTTTCATTGATGGAATCTGACTGTCTAGTTGATTCTCTTAGAAATATATTGGAGTTTGTCCATACAGATTTCCTAAACGAAATATTGGGTGAGATTGTTAGACCCCCGCTTTTTCAATTGGTATTAGAGCAGCAAACACGTTAGTTTGTATTTGTAGCGATCTGACTCTATGGACAATAATGCTATCAATAAATGCACCACCAGATTCAGGTATTCCATAGTTCTCTTCCATGAATGATTTAATAAAATATAAAGAAGAAATTATATCTAAACCTCCACCTGGTTTAAAAACCCTTGAAGTGTTTTCGGGGCTTGAAAAAGACTTGAGAGCTTATCCCTTGATGTTGAGATATATCTCCAGAAAGAGCAAGAATCTCTTGATAAGCTAAATCAAGTTATGATGAACAATTTTCATGTTGAGGTTGATATTGATCTTCTTATCAGTAAGGATAATCTCCCTCTTTCCTGTGTCCCAAACAATCTGGATATACAAGAAGTATCTGAACCTCATATATCAGTCAGTTTCATCTCTGAATTTAACTATGTTCATCAGTCAAACCCTGATACACCTTCTCAAGATAACGGTACTGCCCTTTTTAGTGAAAACGTCAGGATGCCTCTTTTTATCAAAAGAGTTTACCTGTGCAGTACTGAATATTATCTATAAAGACTGTGTGTTACGAGTTGTAAACGAATAAATCAGGAACATAAATTATCATGTGCTCTTTTTAAGTTCTTTGAAAAACTTGTAAAAACAGTTTCTTGGGTTTCTCTTATTACGGTGAGATGTAAGAGTTGCTGGAAAGAAACTCTCTATTGGTTTCATGGTGTGGAAGGTTTTTTTTTTGTGAATTACTTGGTAAAGTATTGTTGACCTTTGCTCTAATCTTTTTTACAGCTTGTTTAATAACATTTCATAAAACAAACGAGCCCTTGTCACACACGTACGGTTCATTTACCCTTAACTCGTATCCTTTGTGTGTTTGAACCGCGTTCCAAAACAAACTTAACCGGTTCGGGTTCCACCGTTTGATACTTAAAATAGAAAGACTTCTCTTCGTTCACCTCGCCTCTTCTTCTTCACAGTTCGAGTGTGAAAAAGAAACTCAAAAATTCGTATACCTTCGATCACCATAACCTCAATTTTGAATATTTTTGGTTGTTCTTGGTATCATTGGAATCACAACAAAAAACTACTCCACGGGTTGGTCCTTGTTTCTCTTTTTATTGCAGTTCCGTAGTTTCACCATTAGCGTAAGTTCGTGTACCAAGAGAATATTTTGTTCCCAAGGGTCAAGAACGATTTAATCATCGTTTCGGAGCATTACCATTTCTAACAGTTCGGGTATCCGAGTAAGTTCTTCTTCTTCCTATGTGTTTCTTTTTTCAACAATGGCATATGGGAAGAGAGGACTAGTCATGGTGGGATCTCAAGTGGTCAAGTTGGTGATAATACTTATTATGATCCCAGTATTCGTGCTAGGTTTATTAACCCTGCTGCTTGAGACCTCTATTTGGAGTATAAGAATAAATGGCCTATTTTTGAAAGATACTATAATGCTTTTGAAATTGAGGTAGAGAACCTGACTGATTTTTTCAAAAATCACACATGAGATTTAATTCACAAACCAATGGGAACTGCTCGCATCGATATGACATCACAATTTTATGCAAACATTCATGATCCATACCCATCCAATTGCATGTTCAAGACAATTGTATGAGATAAAATTTTCACTGTGCATCGTCATGTTATGGGATACCTGTTGAATTTAACTCATACTGGTAGTGTCCACTTCTCTCCTCATGAGAAAGAAAGGTTGACTCCATAAGTGATGTCAAATTGTCTTCTTAATAGAGACGTTTCTCGGAAAGATGGCAAGATTGATGTTCATGGTGCTGAGTTGTTTCTCAAAGTTGCTGGAAAACTGATTGTGGACAACATGATGCCAAGCACTATCGACAAAATGTTATGGACCAGGTCCCTTGCTGAATTGGTATGTTATATTGTTGAAGGGAGAGACATTGATTTCTGTGGACTTATTGTTAATCGGGTGATAAGTGTGAAACTGACTTCGTAGAAAACTCCATGATTTCCTTGTCTCATTTCAAGGATTTGCAGTCATTTTGGCATCATCCCTTTTGGCTCCGATCTTGGAAGACCAAAAGTTTTGACCATGACAAGCATCAAAAAGATGAAGAAACCTTCAACTAGAGCCTCAGCAAGTACTTCTGCAACTGCAAACTCCGAACTTGTCCGTCTTCAGCATGAAGTTGGGTGCACGAGATAGCAGTTGGATTATGCTGAAGAAGAGCATCCATATCTGATTGAAAAGTTTGATGAAATTGATATTTCTTATTATGACATGATAGATTAATTTTGTTTGAACATTTTGGGGTGTAATAACTTTGATAATTATGTGTTTTCTATTTGAAAACCCTCTTAACATTATTATCGTTCGACAATCACTCAAATATTGTTTCAAAAGAATTGTTATGGGATATGTGTATTTGCGTCCGTGAATTATGATTGTCCCATATATGTCAAAAATTAAGCCTATTGTGTTATTATGCAAATATTTATGGAAGATAGGATGAACTTTTGATTACAAAGATTAAATCTATGATATCATTATACAAATATTGATAAAAATAGAATGAATCTTTGAATATTCCGTAGTACTGATCTTTCCCTGATCCACTTCTATGTGAAAGTATTGTGCGGCTCCGTAAGTTCTCTTATGTTGAGCATTTCCAATTAAATTAATCATGGGTTCCCTTGTGTTTAATTTAATTGAGTTTTTTGGATACAAATTCATGCTTCATGTGATTTGTTAATCTCCAAAGAAATCCTTATTTTCTTGCAAAAGTAAGGTCGCTCTTGTTGTTCTTTCGGGAATGACATTTTACGGGGGGGGGGGGGGGGGGGGGGGGGGGGGGGGGGGGGGGGGGGGGGGAGTTCTTAATTGAACTTGTGCTTAATTGCCAAATCTTTATGGGGAGTGCGGCTGTGGAATATTGTAGGAGTTTTCTTGTATCTTTATAAACTCCTTGATGAATACTCTAAGTTTCGACTATGTGAAATCATCGAAACAAAGTTGATATGTTTTCTTTTAGTCATGAAGTATCTCTATGAGAATTTCATTATGATCCCACTAGTTTTCGTACTTTTGGCAATTTATATTGACAAAAAGGGGGAGAATTAATATGTAGTTCACACTACAAATACATATGGTTTACGGATTATTATGTAAGGGGGAGCGGTTTTCAATATGAGATGAAGTATTGACTAAGGGGGAGAGATACATATCTCCATAGTATTCTTGTCAAAGTTGTGATAAAACTGTACTTTGATGCCATGTAATAATACTATCATATTGTATAACAATACGAAAACATCTTGTTTTTATATATTGTTATAGCTACAAATTTTCAACAACTATGATGCTATGTTGAAACGTCCACAATCACTGGAGTACTTGAAAGTGACGAAGATTTCGATTAATGTTGAAGAACCAAGGAAATCAAGCATTTGTATGAGAAGCTACAAAGTTTATTTATTTTGTATTCCATATGTATTGATAGTTTTGTCATTAAAATTCACAAAGGGGGAGATTGTTAGAGCACTGCTCGGTCGAACTCGTAAGTTTTGCTATCTCAAGCTTGTTTGTCAAGTTTAGTTTCCAAAACTATAAGTCTTGATTTCTAGTCTACTTATAGCTAAGTCTCGGATTAGGATAGTAAGTGTAGTTGAGCATTAGGCTTCACGGTGTTCATCGATTGAAGACGAAAAACTACTAAGAGGAGCTTGTGGAACTTCATCAACAAAAGGTATGTGGAGACTTGAACTCATCTATAACTCAAAAGACTTTCTACTCTATCTCATATTTGAGACAAAAGTCGTATAGCTATATAGACTTAGATTATACAAATTTGATATTTCGAGCTGAGTTTAACTTGCTTACATATTTCTCGAAATATGTGTTAGTAAGATTTCGCTTTAACCAAGTTGATATTATATTCTTGACGAAACTCAAAAGATGATCATGTGAAAATCGCCTGGTAACATCTTACATGATTTGTGTGAGACAATCATTTGATGTGGACTCTGAATGTTTTGTATTGATCATTCGATCACTTGAAAATTTCTTTGAAGCTAATAGTTTGTGTGAGACAGCTAATGTTGTCTTCTAAGAATGTTTCAATAATTGAAATGGGAGTTTAGAATAATTAACCAATGATTGGATATAGCACAGTACGCGTACTTGTATGCTAACTGTTGCAAATTATTCCAAGTCCGGGAACCATAGTATGCATACCCGTATGCGTACTGGTTGAAAGTATGGGAACTTAGTATGCATACTCGTATGTGTACCGACGGTAAAGTTTAAGTCCGGGAATTCAATTGAGTTTTGAGGTATGCACACCCGTTCGCATACTGGCGAACCCAAAACAAGTCAGGCCACTTAGGTATGTGTACCTGTTTGCATACTTGAGTAGGTTATGTTCTAAAATCGGTTTGTTCATGAACTAATACATTTATATTTTAAGGAATGAAATATTTTGTAAACCGTGGCTATAATGTTCATGAATTGATTCGAGTGAATCAATTTCAAATTTGCTTCAATTGTGTCTTGTATACTTCTATGAGAATACAAATAATTGAACAACTCTAGAACTAGTTTCATTTGAGTCATTTGAACTAGTTATGGTTAAGATGAACAAGGTTGATATGAAAGTGTTCATATGGATAACTTCGGTTAACTATTGTTGAGCCAAAAAGGTGTGCATGTTTAGGTACGGTTACCATATATAAATGAAGTCAGTTTTCATTTTTGTGTAACAAGCTAAGTCGATCTAATGGTTGAAAGATATTAGCTTGAGTCTAATCAGGTTTTCATCTAACAGTGAATATTGAATTCTTTGTTACCACGGTAACATTGATTGCAAACCCTGATTTGAAGACTATATAAGGGAGAACTCTAGAAACTGGGAAACCTAATCCCCACACCTCTTGTGTGATACTAGTTGCGACTAGAGTCGATTCTCCTTTAACCTTAGGTTTTCTCCAAAACCCTGTAGGTTAACGACTTGGAGACTTCATTGGGATTCTGAATCCAGACCCAACTATTTTCTCTGTAGTTGCGTTTTCAGATCTTGTTGTATTCTATCGCATTGACTACTATCTTCTATAATATTTGGTCGAGATTTAATCTCCGATAGGCAAGATAAAAAGTAGTCACAAAAATATTCGTCTCATCGTTTGTGATCCCACAATATCTTGTTTCGCTACCATACAATTAAGATTATTGTGAGGTGATTGATATTACTAGGTTGTTCTTCGGGAACATAAGTCCGGTGTATCAATTGGTTCCGTGCACCTTGATTTATCAAAAGATGGAACAAAACTTGTAGGTATTTCTGTGGGAGACAAATTTATCTATTCAATAGACTTTCTGTGTGAGACAGATTGGTTTATCAAGTCTTCGACTTTGGGTCGTAGAAACTCTTAGTTGTGGGTGAGATCAGCTGAGAGAATCAAGTGCGCAGAGTCCTGCTGGGATTCAGAGGCGTAAGGAACGCGACTGTACCTTGATCAGTGAGAGATTGGTTAGGGCTCAACTACATTCCAGTCCGAAGTTAACTTGGAGTAGGCTAGTGTTGGTAGCGGCTTAATACAGTGTGGTGTTCAAATATGGACTAGGTCCCGGGGTTTTTCTGCATTTGCGGTTTCCTCGTTAACAAAATTTCTGGTGTCTGTGTTATTTCTTTTCCTCATTATATTTGTTTATATGATTGAAATATCACAAGTTGTGTGCAATTCAATCAATTAGATAATCCAACCTTTGGTTGTTGATATAAATTGATAAACACTTGAACATTGGTCTTTGGTACCGTTCAAGTTGTTTCACATAATAATCAGGCTCTCGGATTTCTATATGTTTGATATGCTGATTACATTGTGAAACAGAGGTACAACTCTTGGATTTATTTTCATTGATGGAGTCTGACTGTCTAGTTGATTCTCTTGGAATTATATTGGAGTTTGTCCATACAGATTGCCTAAACGAAATATTGGGTGAGGTTGTTAGACCCTCTTTTTTCATAACATTTTGAAAATGTAACGTGCTTTATAAACGCGTCTGGATGGGACGGGCTTTAAAACAACGTCTGAATGGGACGGTATTATAAACTGCTTCTGGCGTGGGACGCATTTAATAACAGCGTTTTATTAGTAGTAGTTATAAATAAATTTTTATTAGAAGTAGTTATAAACAACGTCCAACAATCAAAAGGAATCTTAAAAAATGTGGTACATCAGAGCAATTAATAATTGCGTTTCATACCACACACTCTTATAAAGCGCGTTTGAGTCGGACGGTTTTTTTAATCACGTTTATGTTGAAACGCAAATTTAAACTACGTTGATGGATAGGATTTCGTCTCCCGCTCCGTCACCCACATAATTTCCTAATAAAAAAAAGCCATATTTGGGATAGAAATTTGGGAATATAGAAACTTAACACTAAAGTTGCTCTTATCAAGTTGTAATTCCTTATGATGCATGATTTTTATGTGAGAATATTGTGTCTCTCCTTTGTTTTGTAGCATGATTATGGTCATTCTAAAACCTGATTTGGTTCTATCTTAAACTTGGTGCTTATATTCTTTCATCTTTCTATAGAGCTATAGTTTGCCTGATTTTCATTTGTATTAAATGAGATGTGGTTCTTGAAATTTAGCTACTTATGTATGAAATAGCAAAATCAGACGTGAGTGATCATGTTAACGGGTGATTATAGGTAGGTTAGAGTTGGAATTTTAATTTAAGCTCAGAAGGCATGACTTGTAGTCAACCGTCTCAGGATTCTAACGAAAAATTAAGTGTTCAATTTTGTAAAGAAACGAGTGAGATATGAACCATTGAAAAGTGTATGTCGAAATTGAAAAAAAAAACAAATCTTCCACGGTGGTGAGGAAGATGAGTGAGTTTGCCGAGTTAGCAGTCTGACTCAGCTAAGGCAGACCGAGTCAGACCATTTAGGGTCAGTAACCGGGTGAACGGATCATGATATGGAACGAACCATATGGGTAAGTGGGTCGGGTTGTTGGGTTTGGGCCAACTTTCGTATTTTAATGTTTTGGACTCATTATGGTCCGAATTAGCTTTTCGTTCCTTCTACAAAGTTGTAGAACTTTTCCAGAGATTTCAAATGTCACCAAGGTTGACCTTATTTGGAGTAATTTATGCCAAAATTACTAAATACCAAATTATAGGATCATTAATAAAACTAGAACCATTAGTTGTGCTTGTGTGATTAACAATTAGTCTATATTAACAACAGTCGATTCAAAGGATGAAGTAGTGGATTGTGAATTTCGAGGTAGGCATGGATTGTCATCAAAAGAGGTGGGAACTTGTTGATGGTGGTTATTAGTTCAGGGTTCAAATTGTAAAACCATGTATTTAATGTGTCGTCGTTCTGCAAATAAATAGAGTCATTTAAAATTGATGAGTGCCTGCACCTCTTCGCTTACATATGTATTGAGAAACTCAGTATACTTATATATGAAATCTATTTAGAATAGTATTGGTTGCAAAAATCCCAAGTATTCTGTGAATTAATCTCCCACCTGCATTATTCACTAACGCGTGGCTTACTGAGTATTTTTCTTATGCTATGTTCTCAGCTGAACTCTTAACATTGACATGATATGACAACTAATGATCGTTCTCGACTGAGCAGCATGAGTTTCCCAAAGTGTTGGGATTAAGATGTGCATGAAAGTGCTCAATCATAAGCACTCAAGCTGCGCTGCTCTCAGAGAATAAAATTACTGATTTTGTATCAGTGCACAAAATTCACAAAAAATTGATTAATTTTGTATCAGCTCGCAAAATTAAAATTTTCTAGCCTAATTTTATCAATTTACAAAAATTAGGTTTTTTGCGGCCTGCACAATATCTCGATTTCTATTGGTCGAGACTAAACCTAGCAAACTAGGAAATTGATCCATCACGGAACTAGTAGTAGCAGAATCCTACAAAAAGTTGGAAAACAAGAAATAAAGGGGAAATTGCGATAAGTGGAGACGGCATCCGAAGGGGCGCGGCCATGCCACTTGGCCTGCTGGTTTGCCCTAGCTTGCGCCGCCTATTACTGGCCGACCATACCCCATGTTGTTGTCTGCGGGCCCCTCTTTCCCACCGGCCAATCAAATTGCTCCAAAGCCGCATCCCATACTTTTAATTAAAGGTGGAAGTTAGCTGGTCGAGCACTTAAATTCCTTAAGAAAATAGATCTTGGTCGTCCAAGACAATCGCAAACTAATCGCGACCACACAACTTGGTAAGCTCCGTTACCTAACCCTATGTCTTGCAAACACGACCGAATAAGTCCCATGGTAATCACCGGCGGGCACACTTCTATTCCAACCAATCGGAACTCTCCTGGCCTGCCAGCAACAACCACAATCGCTAGCCAAAATAGGCCAGCCGCGCGGTTAAGAAAGAGTTTCAATCGAATTAACACCGCACATGGCATTCTTAAATAAATCATGGTCATCCAACTTCGCTAGCCGAATCGACCGACCTAGATTTGGTTTGAAGCGACCAGCAAGGCGCGAACATTATCACAAGCGGCTCAACTTTAGCTTTGACCATTCGCATTGCTCCAAACCTATCGGAAATTCCCCAAACCGATAATCCAAAGTAGGCCGGTCACACGGCTTTAAAACCTCGAATCCGACCAACGGAAGTATGTAGCTTCCGCAAAGTGATCTCGGCCATCAAACTTCGCCAGACAAATCGACCGACCTAGATCTGATTTCAAGGAGCCAATGAGATTCCGTCGTGATCGCCGGCAACCGCTTTTCCATGAGGACTGATCGGCCTGTCCTCAACCTACCCATACAACTCTCGGCGTTTACCCAAAGTTGGTTGGCCGCGCTACTCATAAGAGTCTTAAATAAATTAACGGTTATCGACAACTGCCACAAAATCATCTCAACCATCCAACTTGGTTGGATGATTTGACCATCTTAGATCCAATCTTAGGCGACCATTGGGACGCCATGATTGTTGTCAGCTGCTTCTCTTCTCCATGAGTCAGTCACGTCATCTTTAGTCGACTTACTTGGATGCCAACCGTTCGACCAAAGAAGGCTAGTTACGCTCCCAACAACAGCACTTCATATGCATCGATTAATTTGAGTTACTTTCTTAACAACGATGCGTTACATGCATCGAATATAAGTGATATTATATAAATATCGATTTCAAGAATAATTTAATTATTTAACCTAAAAAGCATTATATGCTATTTTTTGAGCACTGGCTTACAACAAGTTTTATTCATATGACTACCTATCCCCTAGATTGCGCGTGATTGGTCAAAATAATAAGGTATTGCCAAAAAGACCCACTCAGCAACTACTATGAAGGACTTGTTCAACTCTTCATGTTACTTGCTCCATATTTCTTACGAAAATATTCAAGACATCAAACATGATTCAAACTGGGGGATACTCATTAGGGTATTGGTCTGGAGGTTTACAGCATGCGGCGCGCAACACGCCAATTATGAGAAAGTGTCAGGAAAGGCGGGACGTTGAGGACAGTAAGGAGTAGTGGGTTTAAAACCAACCAGTGTTCTCTTCATGACAGGGACATGGTTCTCACAATTTTTACACGATCTTCACTTCTCCACCATTCAACTATCTCCACTTCCTACGAGATCAGCGTGTTCAACTATCACTTGTATAACTAGATTTTCAATCTATTTCAATAGACAACAATTCATTAACATAAGTATCCAGAGAACACCAAAAACTTACAGCTTACATTCTGCAAGCGGGTAAAACAACCACACTTTCATGTTTCATCATTCTGATGTCAACACCTTCTTTGCTTCCCTCCCTAAGATCAACCCTTCTCCTTCATTTTGTGACCGAAGCAAGACTAGAACAATATTTCTTGGTTTAGGACATAATTATACAGATTGATCTCTCGAATCTAAAGTACTCTTGTGCAGTACGTTTTTTAGGGCTTAGATTCGTTTCTCGGCGGCACACCCAATTTACCATTTTCAGCAGAATCAGTTTTTACCCTACTACAGAACTCTATAACCTTCTTGTAATCATTAAGTTTACGGTATTTGTGAGCATGATGAATCTTTGGTATCTGTGAGCATGTTCTTATGCAGATGAATGAGTATGTTGTGAGATATGCGTTGTGTAGTTCCCTCGCAAGGATTTTCTGTGTTTTCCCCACGGCTCCTTGCTAAGTTAAGTAAGGCGGATGGTCTTCCATTGTCAATATTGCTTAGTAGGGCGGGTGCTCTTCCGTTTGAATATTATATCTTTTAATTTTATTGTCTTAATATAGTAAAGCGGATGCTCATCCATTTGAATATAACTCAGTATGGTGGATGCCCTTCCGTTTTAATATTATATATAATATTTTATTTGGGGGGAATCTCTCGTATGCATATTATGCTTGATTGTTTAGTCTTAGTAGTATGAATGGGTTACTATGACCTTGACTTAGGAAGAGATTCAAGGTTCATGACTGGAGATGGACATTATTTGGAGATTCCGGTCTATGAACAATGATTGGGCCTTTTTTGAACATGTTGTGTGGGGTCTGATCATAGTAATCAATACCTTATTATATATTCTTGACTTAGATGGTAGGATCAGAATGTATGAGGTGTACGCATTCCACGATAATATTTTATGGTACCTGGATTCATGCTATCATTTGAGACTGGAGTTATTCCTAGAATATTCTTCTCCATTGAGTGAGACGAGGTTAGGATAACATACGTTTAGGTTGTTTAATTCATTTCTCGTAGACCATCCGGTGGTGGATCTTTCATGGATATTTCCACTATGGACGCAATATCTTGGGATGTTAGTTGAAGCAATCTTCTGCTTCATGTTGTGTGTAAAAGATGTTTTGTCGTTTTTCTTTAGTAGAACAGTGAACCATGTTAGTGATTACTTGAAAGTTATAATGGTATCTATTGAGGACCATTTTGGGATGATGTACTCACTTGTTCCCACTTCAGTTTTCAGTTATCAGAAGAAATGGTGCACGTGAAGATACTCGTCTACGTAGTTTAAAACGTTACTGAACTAAGTTATGTTTATGTACCTTTTATACAGATGTATTATTTACTTATTGTAAAACAACACAATAATCTATTTATATTATTTGAGAGTTCTTTGTTTACAGATATTAGAATGTTTGTTTTAGGTTTGGTTTGGTTTGGTTTGGTTTTTAGTTATGTAATTATGATTCTTAAAATCGTTGAACAGGATTTGGTGCTTCAATTAGGTTGTAATCCTATTAGCTAGGTAAGTTTAAGATTTAGGGCGTCACAGTTACCCATCAACTTGAGGGGGTGTTTGAGGGTCAAAACAGTTTCTGCTGGTTTCGGTAATTTCATGTGTTGTGGGTGAGAAACGAGCTTAAACCCTAAACAATGTACTGCAAGGGAGTACTTTAGATTCGAGAGATTAATCTATAGGAATCCGGCCTAAACCAAGAAATGGCCGTTCCAGACTTGCTTCGGTCACAAAGTGAAGGAGAAGGGTTGGTTTTGGGGAGGGAAGCGAAGAGAGTGTTGAGACCAGAATAGTTGATTCTGGAAGAGTAGTAGTTTGACTTGTATTAGAAAGTGAAAGCTAACAGATGGGAAAGCTAACAGATGGGAAAGCTAACAAGTGATTTCTGAGTGTTGTATGCTCCTGACCAAAACTTGTTGTTCGGTGGAAATAGGTAAGACTTATTTATACAAGTCGAAGTGAAACGTACTCTGGTCTTGTAAGAAATAGAAACAGATGAGTAAATGGGAGGAGGTGGTAACCGGTAATGCCTGGAATTGATGTTCCATAATGAAGGAAAGTGTTTCACCATTACTCCATGTATTTACTAACCTTATTATTCTTATGACACTTTCATGTAACGGGTGTAGTGTACGCCGCACGCTGTAAACCACCAAACCAATACCCTTTATGAGCATCCCCCAGTTTGTGACATGTGTTAGATGGCTCGAGTGTTTTTATGGGAAAACGTATAGCACGGTGTCACGTGTGGCATGACAGTGGACATGGTAGAGACGGTATGGCTTTGCCATAGAATAGGCGCGGCCAAAATTAGGGTTTGGGTGCAAACCGTGATGTTTTGGATTTGGGTCGTAAGTTAGGTGGCGAACTTGAACGGTCGAGATATGCATCTCAGAGGGAAGGATAGTCGTTGATTATTGCAACCCTCCGTTTTAGTAGCCAGCGTTGAGCATGGCTTTGCCATAGAGTAGGCGCAACCAAAATTAGGGTTTAGGTGCAAACCGTGATGTTTTGGCTTTGGGCCACAAGTTGCCATGCGTTAGGTGGCGAAAATGGATGGTCGAGATCTGCATTTCAAAGAGAAGAGTAGACGTTGATTATAGCAACCCTCCGTTTTAGCATCCAGCGTTGAGCATGGCATTGCCATAGAGTAGGCGCGACCAAAATTAGGGTTTAGGTGCAAACCGTGATGTTTTGGCTTTGGGCCGCAAGTTGCCATGCGTTAGGTGGAGAACTTGTGTGATCGAGATATGCATCTCAAAGAGAAGGGTAGCCGTTGATTATTGCAACCCTTCGTTTGGTAGCTGGCGGCATTAAAGTATGGCCGGCAAGCTAGGATTTTGGTGTAGTTAGGCGCGACCAAAATCTAGGGTCTTGGCGTAGTTTGGGCGCGACCACAATTAAGGCTTGGCGTTGGGCCACAAGTTTCCACGCGTTATCTGGTGACCTTGGGCGGTTAAGATCTGCATCTTAGATGGAAGGGTAGTCGTTGATCGTTGCAACCCTTCGTTTTGGCAGCCAGTGACGTGAAGGAAAGGCTGGCATGGTATAGGCGCGGCAAAAACTAGGGCTTAGTGCAAACCGTGGTGCTTGTATTTGGGCCTCAAGTTGTCATGTGTTAGGTGGAGAACTTGGATGGTAGAGATCTGCATATCAAAGAGAAGGGTAGTCGTTGATTATTGCAACCCTTCGTTTTGGCGTGGAGAAGTGGATGGCGTGATTTGCCATTGGCACGGTAGAGCCGCTGGCATGCCTTGGCGCAGAGACGTGGATGGCATGGTTTGTCGTTGGCACGGTGGCCCGGCTGACATGGTTGGCATGCCTTGGCGCAGAGACGTGGCTGGCATGGTTTGCCATTGGCACGGTGGTGCGGCTGGCATGGTTGGCATGCTATGGCGCAGAGACGTGGCTGGCATGGTTGGCATTCCTTGGCGCAGAGACGTGGCTAGCATGGTTTGCCATTGGAACGGTGGTGCGGCTGGCATGGTTAGCATGCCTTGGCGCAGATACGTGGATGGCATGGTTTGCCATTGGCACGTTGGTGCAGCTGGCATGGTTGGCATGCCTTGGCGCAGAGATGTGGCTGGCATGGTTCGCCATTGGCACGTTGGTGCGGCTGGCATGGTCGGCATGCCTTGGCACAGAGACGTGGCTGGCATGGTATGACATTGGCACGTTGGTGCGGCTGGCATGGTCGACATGCCTTGGTGCAGAGACGTGGCTGGCATGGTTTGCCAATGGCACGGTGGTGCGGCTGGAATGGTTTGCCATTGGCACGGTGGTGCGGCTGGCATGGTTGGCATGCCTTGGCGCAGAGACGTGGCTGGCATGGTTTGCCATTGGCATGTTGGTGCGGCTGGCATGGTTGGCATGCCTTGGCGCAGAGATGTGGCTGGCATGGTTCTCCATTGGTACGTTGGTGCGGCTGGCATGGCTGGCATGCCTTGGCGCAGAGACGTGGATGGCATGGTTTGACATTGGCACGTTGGTGCGGCTGGCATGGTTGGCATGCCTTGGCGCAGAGACGTGGATGACATGGTTTGTCATTGGCACGGTGGTGCGACTGGCATGGTTGGCATGCCTTGGCGCAGAGACGTGGCTGGCATGGTTGTCATGCCTTGGCGCAGAGACGTGGTTGGTATGGTTGGCATGTCTTGGCGCAGAGACGTGGCTGGAATCGTTTTCCATTGGCACGTTGGTGCTGCTGGCATGGTTGGCATGCCTTGGCGCAGAGAAATGGATGGCATGGTGGTGCGGCTGGCATGATTGGCATGCCATGGCGCAGAGACATGGCTAGCATGGTTTTCCATTGGCACGGTGGCGCGGTTGGCATGGTTGGCATGCCTTGCCGCAGAGACGTGGCTGGCATGGTTGGCATGCCTTGGCGCAGAGACGTGGTTGGAATGGTTTGCCATTAGCACGTTGGTGCGGCTGGCATGGTTGGCATGCCTTGGCGCAGATACGTGGTTGGCATGGTGTGCCATTATCACGTTGGTGCGGCTGGCATGGTTGGAATGCCTTGGCGCAGAGACGTGGATGGCATGGTTTGTCATTGGCACGTTTGTGCGGCTGGCATGGTTGGCATTCCTTGGCGCAGAGACGTGGCTGGCATGGTTCGCCATTTGAAAGTTGGTGCGGCTGGCATGGTTGGCATACCTTAGCGCATAGACGTGGATGGCATGGTTTTCCATTGGCACGGTGCGCGGCATTGTTGGCATGCCTTGGCGCATAGACGTGGCTGGCATGGTTTGTCATTGGCACATTGGTGGGGATGGCATGGTTGGCATGCCTTGGCGCAGAGACGTGGCTGGCATGTTTCTCCATTAACACGTTGGTGTGGCTGGCATGGTTGGCATGCCTTGGCGCAGAGATGTGGCTGACATCGTTTTCCATCGGCACGGTGGCGCGACTGGCATGGTTGGCATGCCTTGGTGCAGAGATGTGACTGGCATGGTTTTCCATTGGCACGTTGGTGCGGCTGGCATGGTTGGCATGCCTTGGTGCAGAGACGTGGCTAGAATGGTTCGCCATTGGTACGTTGGTGCGGCTGGCATGGTTGGCATGCCTTGGCGCAGAGACGTGGATGGCATGGTTTGCCATTGGCACGTTTGTGCGGCTGGCATGGTTGGCATTCCTTGGCGCAGAGACGTGGCTGGCATGGTTCGCCATTTGAAAGTTGGTGCGGCTGGCATGGTTGGCATGCCTTAGCGCATAGACGTGGCTGGCATGGTTTTCCATTGGCACGGTGGTGCGGCTGGCATGGTTGGCATGCCTTGACGCAGAGACGTGGCTGGCATGGTGGTGCGGCTGGCATGGTTGGCATGCGTTGGAGCAGAGACGTGGCTAGCATGGCTTGTCATTGACACAGTGGCGCGGTTGGCATGCCTTGGCGCAGAGACGTGGATGGAATCGTTTTCCATTGGCACGTTGGTGTGGGTGGCATGGTTGGCATGCCTTGGCGCAGAGACGTGGCTGGCATGGTTTGCCATTGGCATGTTGGTGCGGCTGGCATGGTTGGCATGCCTTGGCGCAGAGATGTGGCTGGCATGGTTCTCCATTGGTACGTTGGTGCGGCTGGCATGGCTGGCATGCCTTGGCGCAGAGACGTGGCTGGCATGGTTGACATTGGCACGTTGGTGCGGCTGGCATGGTTGGCATGCCTTGGCGCAGAGACGTGAATGACATGGTTTGTCATTGGCACGGTGGTGCGGCTAGCATGGTTGGCATTCCTTGGCGCAGAGACGTGGCTGGCATGGTTGTCATGCCTTGGCGCAGAGACGTGGTTGGTATGGTTGGCATGTCTTGGCGCAGAGACGTGTCTGGAATCGTTTTCCATTGGCACGTTGGTGCTGCTGGCATGGTTGGCATGCCTTGGCGCAGAGAAATGGATGGCATGGTGGTGCGGCTGGCATGATTGGCATGCCATGGCGCAGAGACGTGGCTAGCATGGTTTTCCATTGGCACGGTGGCGCGGTTGGCATGGTTGGCATGCCTTGCCGCAGAGACGTGGCTGGCATGGTTGGCATGCCTTGGCGCAGAGACGTGGTTGGAATGGTTCGCCATTAGCACGTTGGTGCGGCTGGCATGGTTGGCATGCCTTGGCGCAGATACGTGGTTGGCATGGTGTGCCATTATCACGTTGGTGCGGCTGGCATGGTTGGAATGCCTTGGCGCAGAGACGTGGATGGCATGGTTTGTCATTGGCACGTTTGTGCGGCTGGCATGGTTGGCATTCCTTGGCGCAGAGACGTGGCTGGCATGGTTCGCCATTTGAAAGTTGGTGCGGCTGGCATGGTTGGCATACCTTAGCGCATAGACGTGGCTGGCATGGTTTTCCATTGGCACGGTGGTGCGGCTGGCATTGTTGGCATGCCTTGGTGCATAGACGTGGCTGGCATGGTTTGTCATTGGCACATTGGTGCGGATGGCATGGTTGGCATGCCTTGGCGCAGAGACGTGGCTGGCATGTTTTCTCCATTAGCACGTTGGTGTGGCTGGCATGGTTGGCATGCCTTGGCGCAGAGATGTGGCTGACATCGTTTTCCATTGGCACGGTGGCGCGACTGGCATGGTTGGCATGCCTTGGTGCAGAGATGTGACTGGCATGGTTTTCCATTGGCACGTTGGTGCGGCTGGCATGGTTGGCATGCCTTGGTGCAGAGACGTGGCTGGAATGGTTCGCCATTGGTACGTTGGTGCAGCTGGCATGGTTGGCATGCCTTGGCGCAGAGACGTGGATGGCATGGTTTGCCATTGGCACGTTTGTGCGGCTGGCATGGTTGGCATTCCTTGGCACAGAGACGTGGCTGGCATGGTTCGCCATTTGAAAGTTGGTGCGGCTGGCATGGTTGGCATGCCTTAGCGCATAGACGTGGCTGGCATGGTATTCCATTGGCATGGTGGTGCGGCTGGCATGGTTGGCATGCCTTGACGCAGAGACGTGGCTGGCATGGTGGTGCGGCTGGCATGGTTGGCATGCGTTGGAGCAGAGACGTGGCTAGCATGGCTTGTCATTGGCACAGTGGCGCGGTTGGCATGCCTTGGCGCAGAGACGTGGCTGACATGGTTTGCCATTGGCATGTTGGTGCGGCTGGCATGGTTGGCATGCCTTGGCGCAGAGATGTGGATTGCATGGTTCGCCATTGGCATGTTGGTGCGTCTGGCATGCCTTGGCGCAGAGACTTGGCTGGCATGGTTTGACATTGGCACGTTGGTGCGGCTGGCATTATTGGCATGCCTTGGCGCAGAGACGTGGATGGCATGGTTTGCCATTGGCACGGTGGTGCCGCTGGCATGGTTGGCATGCCTTGGCGCAGAGACGTGTCTGGCATGGTTTGCCATTGGCACGTTGGTGCGGCTGGCATGGTTCGCCATTGGCACGTTGGTGCGGCTGGCATGGTTTGCATGCCTTGGCGCAGAGACGTGGTTGGCATGGTTGGCATGCCTTGGCGCAGAGACGTGGCTGGTATGGTTGGCATGCCTTGGCGCAGAGAGTGGAAGGAATCGTTTTCCATTGGCACGTTGGTGCGGGTGGCATGGTTGGCATGCCTTGGCGCAGAGACATGGCTGGCATGGTTGGCATGCCTTGGCGCAGAGACGTGGCTGGCATGGTTTGCCATTGGCACGGTGGTGCGGTTAGCATGTTTTGTCATTGGCACGTTGGTGCGGATGGAATGGTTGGCATGCCTTGGCGTAGAGACGTGGCTGGCATGGTTTTCCATTGGCACGGTGGTGCGGCTGGCATGCCTTGGCGCAGAGACGTGGCTGGCATGGTTTTCCATTGGCACGGTGGTGTGGCTGGCATGGTTGGCATGTCTTGGCGCAGAGACGTGGCTGGCATGGTTTTTCATTGGCACGGTGGGAGAATTAGGGTTTGTCCTATACAAAGGTGATGTTAGTTAATACTAAAGGTTCTGTCGTGGAACATGACACACGTATATATATATAAAAAGGTACCCTGGTAATTCTTACGTAGGCATGCTGTTTGATTCAATAAATGTGCTAGTGGTCATAATGACGTCATGTCAGATGTATGGTTTTACGATTTTAACCCTAAGCTAAAAGCCACCATCAACATTAAGTCCCCTTCTTAGCTCGGAATAGGAGTATTGTTGCGAGGTAAGCATAAGTGGTGACAGGTAAGGACAAAATCGAAATGACAAGGCGTGAAAGATGGTCAAGAAGACCCGGCTAAACTTTTCCGAGAGGTAAGGAGAGTTTGTGATTCTCGTGTTGGCGGTCTTGCATAGATTCTACTTGTGGTGTTGCTGGCTAGACCGTGAAGTGGTGTAACGTAGATTGTCGGCTTGGCTTGGTCACGCGTCATCTTGGATGGGTTAGGGAACGCGGAGGTGCTAGCTTAGCGAGTTGTTGGCGATGGTTGGCTTGGAATTGGAGCCGTAGGCATTGCGCGGCTTGGAAGGGAGCCTCCAGCGTAGTATCGGCTTAGAATGGAAGCTTTGGCGTAAACTTGGCGTGGTCCCTGACTTGGGCTCGGACGCGACTTGGCTTGGCGCGGCTTGGACGAAGAGCCGCATGCATTGGTCGGCTTAGAGTGAGCCGCTAGCATTATACCGTCTTGGAATGGAGCCGTTAGCGTAAATTTTGCGCGGGCGCTGATCTGTTGGCCTGACATGGCATGAGCGTAGGCTTCGGGAAGATAACAACTTGCTTCAGTTCCGTGGGAAGGTGACGACGGCTTCGGGAAGATAACAACTTGCTTCGGCTCCGTGGGAAGGTGACGACTGTCTTCGGGAAGATAACAACTTGCTTCAGTTCCGTGGGATAATGACAACTTTGTCCAAATTAGGGTTTAGCATGCCGAAACCCTAATTAGCGCCCCTTACTAGAATCGTTGTAGAATTCTCGTACGAACTCGGATTTTGACGGTCCGCCCCTCCATTTTAATTAAAAAGAATTTTCTATCTTCCCACACGAGAATATTTAGGTTCTGAGCTCGTTTAGGAGGTGAAAACGACACGACAGTGAAACTCAAGAAGAATTCAAGAGGTATGTTGCAGGCCCGGGGTAGCATAGTCGCGCCGAGTTATCTATTCCCGTTCATGGAGCAAGAAAGAAACTTTATTCTGTGCAAACTCTAGAAACTTCGTCCATATGAAAAGAGGTACTGACCTTCTTCTATTTTCTGTTACTCGTCCGGATCTGTGCTTTCGTCTGCAGTTTCTCTCCAGTGGATTCCAAAATTTACCAAGCTCCATTGCATTCTTGGGACGGATGGATGTGGTTGCGTTGTCGGTCCATCCTTGATTTTAGGTTGTTCAGTGCCTGGACCTTCTGATCGCGATGACAGTATGTTGTGGATGCTTGTATGGTCGAAATCTTCCGGGGCCACTGGATGAAATAGATGAGTTGGGAGACGTTTCGTTTCCGACGTGCTGCTATCAAGTCTTCAAGGACTTTGTTGCAAGAGACATCCTTTGAACCATCTTCTGAATCTTGGACTATCGTATGGAATGGGATGTGATGAGCAATCCTAGTTATATTTATGTTAGATCTGATGGCACGGCCGAACATGTGAATGTATCTCTATGGCGTGCTTTTGGAGTCTTCGATGCACATGTAAGGCTTCGTGTTGAGAAATTCCTGCGGCTCGTAAAACTTCGACAGTGATGATGTTGAAATCAGAAATAACCTGGTTGAGGGGGATGAAAGCGCCCCGTGATGGTAGTCCCTATGTGTAGCCTACTTTCACTGAATCGCCTTGAATCCACGTCCACGGGATTTGATGCAAGCTTATTGTACTCTTCTGGATGTGATGATGGGATGCTCAGAATATCATATGGATGAAATACTCTAGATAGTAAAGTGGTAAAATGAGAGAGTTATGTTGTTTATCGTGGATCCCTCTGCTTCTTCAGGAAAATGTTTAAGCCGCGTCTCTGGGGTTATCTCATGAATCGTTGATGGTCATCGGGATGGATTGCGATGACAGTCCCCAATCATACTCTTCTTTAGTTTCTGAAGTTGTTTCTTCTGAGCAGGCTTGGGATCCACCGAGGCCTTGTAAAGTGTTGTAGGCGTCTTCTATACAGAGAGGTGATGATATTCTTACGCTGCACCCTTGAAGAGTAAATGACCCGTCATGACTATGACCTTTTGGTTGACCGTGTCTTTTGAGCTTTGACAGTGAAGGGATTATGTATAGATCCTCAGTCCCTAAATGTGGTTTACATGTTTTCATCTTCGTAGTGATCGTGCTTTGGTGAATCTCCCGCTGGTATCAAAAAACGAGCGGCACCGGTTTTCGGCAGCAGATGTGATCAGAAGAGACTACATTGTCATGGGAACAAAGTAGGTTGGCTGGATGCGTAAGCGAGCAAACTGTCCATGACCACGAGCTTTGGAGGGAAGGAATAGTTGAAGAGGCTTCGGTTCTTGGAGAGGACGTTGAAACTTATAGAGCAAAAAACGCTAAAGCTTCGTCTTCGGATCCTGTAGCAGCTTATGGCGAGAACGTTGAAGCGGAGCGGCTGCTGGAGCGAACGTTAAAGCGGAGAGGCTGCATCAATCAGTGTGTTGTCAAACTGGACACCCTTCAAGCAAACAGTGGTTAGGAATCCCCAGTTCCATCTATCAATCGTGGTTTCCAAGAGAGGTTGGGGTTTGGGAACGACTTCATGGCTGGAAACAGCTGCTTTCCTGATACAGTGCGGTTGAGGGATGCAAATATGTCTTGACGTTGTGCCTTGGGTAAATATATAATCTCACATAAATGTTTCATCATAGACTGCACGATTTTGCGGGCGAAGTCCCCAGAAATCATGCATCTCCTAATAGGAAAAGAGCCTTTGTGAACTCAGGGGGGTTGCTGATTTTCTTTGCTTCGATTTTGGAGAAGTCGTTCCTGATCTTTACGTGTGATGAAATTAGATTGCTGATTCCCTTCTACTGGGCGTTCAAGAGCAACGCTGGAAGGATGCAAGTTGATGACACTGGGAAGATACAAGCTGTTAGCGCTGGAAAGATGCAAGCTGCTGTAAAGATGCAAGCTGTTAGCGCTGGAAGGATGTAAGATGTCAGTGCTGGAAAGGATGCAAGCTGCTGGCGCTGGAAAGATACAAGCTGCTGTAAAGATGCAAGCTGTTAGCGCTGGAAGGATGCAAGCTACTGTAAAGATGCAAGCTGTTAGCGCTGGAAGGATGCAAGTTGTTAGGGCTGGAAAGGATGCAAGCTGCAGGCGCTGGAAAGATGCAAGTTGTTAGCGCTGGATCGGATTGGAATGGGCGCTGGCTTGGCGTGGACGCTGGCTTGGCATGGACGCTGGCTTGGATTTGGTATGGCGCGGACTGTTGGCTTGGCACGTGCTGGATTGGCACGACGCTGGCTTGGCGTGGCGCGGACTTGTTCTTGCGGGCCCAGTTGCCTCTTTCCATGCGTAGCTCAAACAGGAAATCCATTCCTTATTCAAATTCCAAAATTGTTATGCTTATTAAAGGGGTTGGCTCTCTTTTTTATCTCGTATCTTTGTTATCACGTCCTAGTGTTAGCGGTAGCGTGGTAGCAATAAAGTGGGGAAGCATATTCCAACTATGTACTCCAGCGTTTCTCTTTCAATTTGTTCTCTTGTTTTCTTGTGTTGGTGCAAACCCTAGCCATAGGTATGCCTTCCATAAATTCGATTTTTCGGATCTCCTAACGAAAAATGGATCTTCCGGGTGCAAGTCTGAGTTTTGTGAGAAGCGCCGTCGTGATCGTGGAAAGTCGTCAGTCGTCCCTGAGTCATATGATAATCGAGTCGTCGATCCCTGGGCATATCGTTTTCTTCTACCATCTTGGAAATCCCCAGTCACCCCTTGTCGTGTTATGACTGGTAACTGAGTCGCCAGGTAGCTGAGTCGTCGATCCCTGAACGGATCGTTTTCTTTCACCACCTTGATGTCTGGGTTGAAGTATGAGATCGGGAATTAGAAATTGATATTGTAACCGAGAGATTAATCCTCCCGATGTGGTCGCCAATTGTTTGAGGGTGGAAACAGTTTCTGCTGGTTTCGGTAATTTCGTGTGTTGTGGGTGAGAAACGAGCTTAAACCCCAAACAATGTACTGCAAGGGAGTACTTTAGATTCAAGAGATCAATCTGTACAAATCCGACCTAAACCAAGAAATGTCCGTTCCAGACTTGCTTCGGTCACAAAGTGAAGGAGAAGGGTTGGTTTTGGGGAGGTAAGCGAAGAGAGTGTTGAGATCAGAATAGTTGATTCTGGAAGAGTAGTAGTTTGACTTGTATCAGAAAGTGAAAGCTAACAGATGGGAAAGCTAACAAGTGATTTCTGAGTGTTGTATGCTCCTGACCAAAACTTGTTGTTTGGTGGAAATAGGTAAGACCTATTTATACAAGTCGAAGTGAAACGTACTCTGGTCTTGTAAGAAATAGAAACGGATGAGTAAATGAGAGGAGGTGGCAACCGGTAACGCATGGAATTGATGTTCCATAATGAAGGAAAACATTTCACCATTACTCCCTGTATTTACTAACCGCCTTATTCTTATGACACTTTCACGTAACGGGCTTAGTGTACGCCGCACGTTGTAAACCGCCAAACCAATACCCTTTATGAGCATCCCCCAGTTTGTGACATGTGTTAGATGTCTCGAGTGTTTTTATGGGAAAACGTGTAGCATGGTATCACGTGTGGCATGGTGGCATGCCAGTGACCATGGTAGAGTCGGTATCGCTTTACCATAGAATAAGCGCGGCCAAAATTAGGGTTTCGGTGCAAACCATGATGTTTTGGATTTTGGACGCAAGTTAGGTGGCGAACTTGAACGGTCGAGATCTGCATCTCATAGGGAAGGATAGTCGTTGATTATATCAACCCTCCCTTTTAGTATCCAGCGTTGAGAATGGCTTTGCCATAGAGTAGGCGCGGCCAAAATCAAGGTTTAGGTGCAAAACCGTGATGTTTTGGCTTTGGGCCGCAAGTTGCCATGAGTTAGGTGGCGAACTTCGATGGTCGAGATTTGCATCTCAAAAAGAAGGGTAGCCGTTGATTATTTCAACCCTCTCTTTTAGCAGACATCGTTGAGCATGGCTTTTCCATAGAGTAGGCGCGACCAAAATTAGGGTTTAGGTGCAAACCGTGATGTTTTGGCTTTGGGTCGCAAGTTTCCATGCGTTAATTGGCGAACTTGTGTGGTCGAGATCTGCATATCAAAAAGAAGGGTAACCGTTGATTATTGCAACCCTTCGTTTGGTAGCTGGAGGCATGAAAGTATGGCCGACAAGCTAGGATTTTGGTGTAGTTAGGCGCGACCAAAAGCTAGGGGTCTTGGCGTAGTTTGGGCGCGACCACAATTAAGGCTTGGCGTTGGGGCCACAGGTTGCCACGCTTTAGCTGGTGACCTTGGACGATTAAGATCTGCATCTTAGATGGAAGGGTGGTCGTTGATCGTTGCAACCCTTCGTTTTTGCATCCAGTGACGTGAAGGAAAGGCTGGCATGGTATAGACACGACCAAAACTAAAGTTTAGTGCAAACCGTGGTGTTTGGCTTTGGGCCGCAAGTTTCCATGCGTTAGGTGGCGAACTTGGATGGTCGAGATCTGCATCTCAAAGAGAAGGGTAGCCGTTGATTATTGCAACCCTTCGTTTAGGCGTGGAGAAGTGGCTGGCATGATTTTCCATTGGCACGGTGGAGCGGCTGGCATGGTTGGCATGCCTTGGCGCAGAGACGTAGTTGGCATGGTTTGCCATTGGCACG
The DNA here is from genome assembly GCF_003573695.1 of Papaver somniferum. Lineage (NCBI taxonomy): Eukaryota > Viridiplantae > Streptophyta > Magnoliopsida > Ranunculales > Papaveraceae > Papaver > Papaver somniferum. The sequence goes on from NC_039367.1 coordinate 109,637,298, forward strand.
GTGGTGCGGTTGGCATGGTTGGCATGCCTTGGCGCAGAGACATGGCTGGCATGGTTTGCCATTGGCACGGTGGTGCGGCTGACATGGTTGGCATGCCTTGGCGCAGAGACGTGGCTGGCATGGTTTGCCATTGGCACGGTGGTGCGGCTGGCATGGTTGGCATGCCTTGGTGCAGAGACGTGGCTGGCATGGTTTGCCATTGGCACGGTGGTGCGGCTGGCATGGTTGGAATGCCTTGGCGCAGAGACGTGGCTGGCATGGTTGGCATGCCTTGGCGCAGAGACGTGGATGGCATGGTTTGCCATTAACACAGTGGTGCGGCTGGCATGGTTGGCATGCCTTAGCGCAGAGACATGGCTGGCATGGTTGGCATGCCTTGGTGCAGAGACGTGGCTGGCATGGTTCGCCATTGGCACGTTGGTGCGGCTGGCATGGTTGGCATGCCTTGGCGCAGAGACGTGGATGGCATGGTTCGTCATTGGCACGTTGGTGCGGCTGGCATGGTTGGCATGCCTTGGCACAGAGACGTGGCTGGCATGGTTTGCCATTGGAATGTTGGTGCGGATGGCATGGTTGGCATGCCTTGGCGCAAAGATGTGGCTGGCATGGTTTGCCATTGGCACGGTGGTGCATTTGGCATGGTTGGCATGCCTTGGCCAGAGACGTGGATGGCATGGTTTGCCATTGGCATGGTGGTGCGGCTGGCATGGTTGGCATGCCTTGGCGCAGAGACGTGGCTGACATGGTTTTCCATTGGCACGGTGGGAGAATTAGGGTTTGGCCTATACAAAGGTGATGTCAGTTAATACTAAGGGTTCGGCCGTGGAACATGACACACGTATATATAAAAAAAAAAGGTACCCTGGTAATTCTTACGTAGGCATGTTGTTTGATTCAATAAATGTGCTAGTGGTCATAATGGCGTCATGTCAGATGTATGGTTTTACGATTTTAACCCTAAGCTAAAAACCACCATCAACAGGGGTAAAGACAGTGCATCAGCTAGTCAACATGAAGTAGTGTGGGATAAGAAAAACAGCAGTGCAGGATAATAGTTTTGTAATCATGTGTCACACATGTGACTAGTTAATATTTTTATTACCATCAAACATGTTTTCTGTATGTGTGACAGTCTATCGGTGTCGGATGTATTAACTATAAATATTGTGTATTACAGCCTAATTAATGTGTAATGAAATGTTCTGATTAGTTCTAATTGATCATCATTTGTACCAATGTTACTAGTAATGGTCTTTTTTTGGCGGCTGAGCTTGAAGATTGACCTTGGAACCATTGGTCAAGATGCTCACGAAGCTTTAAAGATGGTTCACTTCTCTTATCTCAGGTACGGGAGTCAAATGCATATCCACAGTATTAGGTACATGATTCAAATGCATATCCACAATATTAGGTGCAAATTCTTCAATTGTAGGTCTTATAGGCAGTGGAAGAAAGTGATCCCAGTGAAAGTAATTTGACCACGGGTTTACAAACTGTTGATGCGATGTATAGCTTCATTCCATGGATTTGAATGAAGTTAAATTGTGGCCCATGTATATTTCTTTTAGGTAGATCAGAATTAGGAAAATATGGTGGAGTATATAGTTTAACAAGTGTGGAAGATCCTAGAGACCTGGGTTGGGGGGTTACACTTTCTGCTTATCTATATGCTTCATCATTTAATTGTTGTTGAAGTTCAGTGTAGGTTACGATAATCTGGTACCTTAGATTGCTTGGCGCTAGGAGAAGATCTATAGAGGCTATCTTCGGAGAAATCCATGTCTTACTTTTGAACATAATTATTTCAAAGGTAAAGAGATCCTTGACCCAGATCATCGTGTTGGTCCTTAAGTTTCGGTGTACCATGTACCCCAGAAAGGTGGTGGTGGAAACAAGAAACTGGATCAGTCCGTGGGTATCAAGGCAGTCTAAAATTTGGTGTGAACATTTTTATACCCTGGCCAAACTGGGGTATACCTAATAAGACAAAAATAGGGTCATTTTGAAGTAAAACAGAACGCCCCTTAACCATTTATTTTCTAAATGGCTAAATTGCCCCTACAATGATTAAGACTAATTTAATTAATATGATTAGATTAGTTAAATTAGTTAGATTAGTTAGTTCGTTTATAAGTTGGGTTTTAGAAATAATTTAGAGAGAGAAATAGAGTGAAGTAGTAGAAGAAGTTTTTTCGGGGTGGGGGGGTTTGTTAGGGTATTGTGATTTTTGTGAGATGAGTGATTCTAATCATGATTTTGAAGTGGGGGAGTCTTCTAATTTTCCTCCTACAGATGAATACTTGTATGATGATCTACCAAATCATAACCAAATGGATTATATGCATGATCCTCCCTTTTAATTTCCTCAAACTCAAGATGGATATAGAAGTGATGAATGTCTTGAGCCAAACGTAGAATCTAATGACCCAGGAGAAGAAAAGGGAGCTGCAAATAATCAGGTACACAACTTACGTGGTGAAGATTGTGATTTTTCCATGCAAAGGATGGATTATTTTTTTCACCTTTTGATGCCCAGTATCGGAAAGGTCGCCGATGGTACAACCGTGCTGACTATAACAGTCGGCATGGTTTTTATTACCAAATGCTATGACTTTCATGAGCAGTATGTTAGTTGGCAAGGTCATAAATAAGAACCCTTCCGACTAACCGTCTTTTGCATCACAGGAAACTGGGGTTGTGAAATATTCTTAAGCCGTCATTGTTTTGAATATGTCGACCCTGCCGACTATAGTTTGGTCGTCATTGTTGTATTCTTAAAAACCCTTACTGGATATGCTTTGGTCATTGTGTTTTTATATATCAACCTTGTCGACTGTAGTAACTAACTTGTAATGTTTTGTAGATTGTATTGGTGTCGATGACGGTTCAGCCTAAAGCTCACAGTTTTAGGGGTCCTAGTACTTCCGCATATTATGCTAATGATTTGGAATGGTTGGAAAAAGACGAAGCAATCAATTGGGTTGTTGAAAAATCAAAAGAGAAGATGTGTGTTCTAGTGAAAAACACCCAAAAAAAAGATACGCGGTTTGAAATGGTTTGCGAGTATAGTGGATTGGATGTATGTCACAAGAGAAAGAGTTATGTGTATGATAAGAAGACGACTAGGTTGTACAAGACCAAGTCAAAGAAGTGTGGATGTCCATTCAAGATTATTTTTTGGAGGAATAAACACACCAATAACATGTGGAGAATGAATAGAGTTGATGTTGGTTGGCATAACCATAAAGATCCGGAAAGTCTTGTTGGACACCCCCAAGTTGCCAAGTTGAAATTGCACGAGTTCGAACAAGTAAGAACAAGTTGAGGAATTAAACCAAGTAAGCCCCTTAGTAAGTTAAAGAGGGATGACAAGAATAACCTTTCTTCATTGTCTACAATTTATGCAGCCAAAGCAACTATCAAAAGAATTGAACGGGATGGAAGAAAGGTAATTGAAGAATCACAATGGTTGGCCCACAAATACAACTACACGGTGAGACACCATGAGTCATTGGAGGGGAGGTGGATAGTATTTTTCTTGCGCATCCCCATATGATTCAACCGGCATGTTGCTTTTACCAAGTTTTGTTCATGGATTGCACTTATAAGACGAATAGGTACAACATGCCTTTGTTGAATATTGTAGGACAAACCTCGGATAAGCAATCATTTATGGTGGCATGGTGTTTTATGGATCGTGAGAAGAATGAGAGATATATTTGGGCATTGGAAACTTTGAAGCTTCTCTACCACGAAGACGAAACTCCCGGGGTTGTAGTGACCGACAATGAGCAAGTAATAATGAACGTTGTGAGGATAATTTTTCCCAAGACACAAAATTTGTTTTGCACGTGGCACATACAATGCTATCTTAGAAAGAATTGCAGGAATCATATCCAAAAGCCGAAGGCAAAGAAAGGTAGTAAACGTGAAAAAGAGGAAGATGAACGTCTTAGTAAACTAACTAAAGAGGAGAGAGATGAAGAGAAAAGGAAAGAAGAATAAGAATGGAAAAAAGGTGAGATTAAATTTGGGTTATTCATGAAAGCATGAAATAAATTAGTTTGGTCGATGAGTGCGACAAGATATGAGAGAAACTTGAAGGAGTTCGAGGATGATTGGGCACTAATTACCCCAAAGTAATGGCATATTGCAAGAGACAGTGGTTGAGGCCACACAAAGAGAGGTTTGTGTATGCTTTTACTTACGACTATAAACATTTCAAACTTGAGTCCACAAGTATGGTAGAGCAAGCTCATGGGAGACTAAAAGGTTTACTTTTTACGAGTCAAAATGGGATTATGACGGTGCAACATGCTATCCATGTGTACACTAATAATGATATTAACAAGATAAGAAAACAATTCGAAGAAAGTAGGTACAAGAAGTTGAAGTACTACAAAGAGGATGATTGGTTGTTTGTTGGTATACGTTGCAACGTCTCGCATTGGGCAATACATTTTATGATAAAACATCTCAATTTGTATCAAAAGTATGATGACCCTATCACTCCTTGTCATTGTAGGATGATGAAGGCTATCGGACTTCTGTGTCGTCATATGCTTGGTAGGTATAAAACTACGATTCCGATTGAAGATATTGATCCTTATTGGAAGCAACTATCTTTCATCCCAACTCCAAGAGAAGCTCCCGGTGAAGAGTTTAGCGACATGGACCTTGGGATAATAATCCTCGAAAATTACCCCACAATGAATAGGTTAGGAAAACAAAATATGAAACACAAGTTGATGCCGATTGTTTATCCTTTTATGAAAAAACTTAAAGAACCCTTGAAAGAAGATCCACCGGGTAGACTACCTACCACAAAGAAAAGGGCGGAAGAAAGGGAACAATTGAAAGAGTATTTGAGTAAAACATGTGATCCATCCGAACATGAATATACCGAGGCGGTGAATATAAATAGCAGCCGGCTAAAAAGAAAAGAGGTCGCCCGAGCAAAGAATCAACTACACAAACGGTCCCAAACTTGAATCGAAATAGTACTCCATCTCTTGAGAGTCAAGAAAGTGCGAAAGTTATTGTAAATAAAATGGGTCGGCCGAGGAAGGAAACACCCACACCAACGTATCAACAACTGAACCCAAAGATTACACCTCCTAATGAAAGTCAAGAAAGTCAAGGAGATGTTGTGAAGAAAAGAGGTCGCCCGAGGAAGGTAGTAAAACCGGTATTGGATGAGTATCTTGTACAACTCCCTCAAATTATTCGAGAGTTCGTTATTGGTACCGACGACGTCCCAAAGGATGGAAATTGTGGGTTTCACGTTTCCTCTCAACAATTGGGACGCCTAGGTGGAGAGGTTGAGGAGAATCTCACCCAATGTCAATACATAAGAAAGAAGATGGATGCCCGACTATAAAAATACAAGGAGATTTATATCTCAATTATGCTAGAAGAAGGTTCAATGGAAGACAAAGAAGCTACTTTCAAGAAATTGCGTACAGTGTTAAAGGCTCGGAGGAAAACGCACCGATTAAATGGGAGTATTGGATGAGAATGCCGGAGTGTGGCCATATTTTAGTGGATACGTGGTCATGCGTAGTTCATTTTTTTAGTAACGGAGGTTGTCTAGCATTTGCACCAACACATGCGGTTTGTGTGGAGTAACTGAGGTATAGAAGAATTGTTATGGCTTTGGTGCATAACAACCATTTAGTTGGTCTACAACTAAACAAGGAATGTCCATTACCTTCTCTTTGTAGGTTTAGTTTTTTGGAAAAGTTCATAAACAACAAGAGCAAAGAATAGGTGAAACTTTATGAGGACAACATGAACCTTTGGAATGCTTTGCATGAGTCTATCAAAGGTCCCATAGATTTGACTCAAGGAGGTTTAATAGATTTGAATGAAGTCCCTCCAATAGATTTGAGCGATGGGTGATTGTGCTTGGGAAATAAGGAATATTTTTGTAATCACATTCGTGTTTTGTGTAATGTACTTTGGAGTACTACAAATAAATGAAATGGATGTGGTTTTTTTTGGTGTTTACTCCTTCCAATTTATATACGTCGGCATTGTTTTGTATTTCCTAACCTGCCGACTTAAGTGTTTTACTGTACCATCGGCATTGTAATTATCTTACGACCTTGCCGACCATACAGTATGACACAATTAGTTTGAATTTTCCCCAGGATCGGCAGGTTATAATTTTGTCAGGTTGCCGACTACGTATCCCTGAAAACATTGTAAAAGAAAGCCTGGGTTGTTCGGTATGGTCGTGGTCCTCTTATAATGCCGACTAAAAGGGACAAAAATGTTATTGTTCCTGGAGGTTCTTCACACAATAGCCGTCATTGTAGTATGATAAATACAATGTCGATTGTATTGTCGTCGGCATGCTTTGAATTTTGTATAATGCTGAATAAATTAAAAATAAATTAATTATAATAATATGGATCAACCTTGACGACTATGAAGAAGTATTCATTTTATATAAACTAAAACCTGCCGACTGTAACATTTTTAGTACACTGAGATGCACTTAACACTTAATTAGAGCATACAAACCTTAGAAAAGTTAACCCTAACACATTTGGGACATAAATATTTTCTTTTTCCAGTACACAATTTTTAAGGAGAGGTAAGTAGCTTCATCTTACCGTCGCAACATGGATCTGTGCTTGGTTGAAGGTAGCAACTTCATCTTTATACGGGGCAAGGCGCTCATTTATCCAATAGAAAAACCCACTGCATGTGCATTTTGAAGCATTCGGTTGATATACATCTCCTACTGCATCTTTCATAAGAAATAAGAACCCCTTACAACCATCAATGGTGCATTTGCTGCCTTCAAAGGGACAATCATTTGCAGAATGACCACTTAGTGTACAAAAACTACAAATAATTGGTTGTGTTGCACTTCAACCTTCCATTCTTTATGCATGGTTGAAGATGAAGTTGAAAGTGCTTTTATATTAACAACACACTTAATGTCTTGACTTTTAAAATTCTAGTCGTTGAGCATTCAATAGATTGTACCTTGTATTTCAAATCATGTTATAGTAAGTCGGCAAGGTCGAGCATTTCAAATCATGCCGACTACGTATCCATGGCAGCATTGGCCTGGAATGGTCAGCAAGGTCGAGCATTTGAAACCATGCCGACTTACTACTACTCTAACATTGTTTAAACCTACAGAAAAATACTAAGTTTCTTAAGCAAGTGAAACTGAAAATTAACATAAGTTTAAGAGTTACTGAAAAGTCTAAAACCACAATCTAAGAGTTGAAAACATAAGATTAGAAACATAATAACACAAACATATCAAACAAAGTTTCATGGATCCTTCTCATTGTTGTTATCTTCATCCACATCACCAGCTTTTTCACCAGCATCAGCTTTTGCTTTTCCCTTTATTGGACCTATGTAGTCATCAGCCTCATTGTAATAGGGGTTCGCTCCAGAAAGTCAGAATCCTTGAAAAAGTTCTTGGATCAAACTTCTCTTCTTCCTCTGATGATGTGCATTCAACATAGTTTTGGGGATTGCTATGACTTTTGAGAAACCTTAGAAATTCTTCAGGATCTTTCTTACCCATCAGAAGTAAGTCTTTTATAGGGTCCTTCTCTCCAGTTTCATCACAAGAATCTTCTGATTTTGGATAAATATTTTCAATCCAGGATGATAGCTCTACTACATTGGTAGGAAAAGGGATACCCTCTATGTTATTCTCTTGGAACCTATATAATACACAAAAATAAGCTATGTATTAATAAAAGAGGTTCCGGTCACCTATTAGTCGGCATGGTCGATTATCTAGAAAAAAGACGACTAATACTTAGTCGACATTGTTCTATTCATTTATAATCCTGACTACTATATAGTCGGCAGGGTTCTATTCATATAAGGTGCCGACTAACAACAAAATTGAACTCAGGAAAATCAAGTTTATGTGACATGAAGTCGTGACCTTACAATTTCAAGAAGATGACGACTAAAAAAATCATTCCCAGTATGCAAAGTCGGCATGGTTATTTATTGATTACCATGTCGGCCCATGGTTAATGTTTCACAGTCGTCATAGAAATTATGAAAATTCGGCATGCTCTTCATTGTACGACCTTACCGACTACCACTAACATCCTAAGGCCGACATCTATTTTTTGGAAAAACCTTGCCGACTTTAGACCCAAAAATCATAATTTTAGATAGTCTAACCTAATATAACAACCAAAACACACAACACAATAATGAGTTTGAGTTTAGACATCACTTTTTTTTCTTAATCATGAAATTTTACTACCAAAGTAATCCAAATTACAACTTACAATGAGGCCAAGACATTTTCAAGGCTAAGACCCAAAATAAAAGCAAATCCCAGTAAGGTAAGCCCAAATAAATGAGTTGTAACATACAACAAGGCATACTACTCAGTAAATTACAAGGATCTCAACAGAGCAGAGCATATAGACATCACTACATCATTCTTCAAGAACTGAATCTAAATTAAATACCATCTTCACTCTCCAACTGATTCAGACAGTCTGGCTTGTCTTCATAATATATAATTGTTCCTCTTGAAAGAAGTACACCCTGTTTAGCCATTTTGTCAGCCTATATGAGTGTATGAATGTGATTCTTGATATATGATTTCTAATATTTCTCCATCTATTCATAACAATCCAGGGTATTCTATCATTGCTGAAAGCTAACAACACTTGTTTAGAATCAAGACTGAAACATACATTCTCATACCTTATCTTCACAACCCATTCACCAGCAATCACCAAAGCATTACCTCTGCCAGATAATTTGTTGCTATCCCCAAACCACCAGAAGCTGCTCCCAATCATCCACCTTTGTCATTCCTTGCCACAAATCCCAGTCCTGCATTTCCAGGGTTAACCTTTGATGCTCCATCACAGCATATGAGCACTTGTCCTCTTGCAGGTAATTTGAATAAGCATTTCTTTACTTCTGTCATGTGTGTTTTGATTCCAAAATGAAGTAAAATTTGTAGATCATACATATTCCCCCATTTTGAGCCTTTAATACTTATTCTACATTCCCTTGTGTAAGACAAAATTCTTTTTTTGAACTTTTCAAAGTGAGGCTCCTCATTCTCATAAATCTTCTTATTTCTTGTATGTCAGAGTTCAACCATCACCTTAAATGCACAGTTATACCATACTTCTTGAATTGCACTACTTTTACCCTTAACAAATTTCAGAACATCCTCAAATGATGAAGGATTAAGAAAAAAAAAGATTCCTCCCAACCAATGCCATATCTTTGTGCTAAATGTATACTCCCATAGAATATGATCCATTGTGTCATGTGCATTTCCATACAAATAGCATTTTGAAACTGTCAGAAAACCTTTTTTTCTTACAGTTTCCTCAGTGGCACAAACTCCTCTTAATATTTTCCTTAGATTGGTAGATGTATAAGGGTGAACACATGGTTTCCATATTTTCTTTGTCCAAGATATCACATGATATTTATTCCTTATCTGTTGAGCTGCATTGGCAACAGAGAATTTGCCATTTAAATCCTTCTCCCATATCAGCTTGTCAGAGCCACCACCAATTGTTGGTACTTCATTCCTCTCAAAAGAAATTGAACATTTGCTCTGGGATTTGCCATACACCATCCACCATTAGATTAGCTACTTTTAAGTCCATATTCATCTGGACATAGGGATCATCTGCATGCCTCTCAATTAAAGCATATTCCTTGATCCATTTATCCTGCCACACAGATATTGTTTTCCATCACCAACTATCCATCTTTTTCCTTCATTCACCTCAGAAATGACCAATTTAATTCCAGGAAAAATTGAGGATTGTCTATACGATGATATCCATTCATTATTCTTGTTCTTTTATTTTTCTCTCATAAACTTAGTCCACTCAACCTCCTCTGTTTCAATTTTCCACAAGAGTTTCATTAACAAAGCTTTATTCATCACTTCCAATCTCCTTAAACCCAAGCCACGTTCAAGTATTTGAGCATTTACTTCATCCCATTTAACAGTGATTAATTTCTTAACAGCAGGATCTCCAGACCATATGAAATTCCTAATTATTTTCTCACATTCCTTTATAGCATTTTTGGGACACTTGCAGACTGCCATATTATATATGGGTATACTACATAGAACATGTTTAACCAAAGTTAATCTTGCAGAGAAAGCTCATATCTTACCCATCCATCCAGCTAACATATTTTTCATTAATTCCACTATTCCCCAAACTTGATATGATTTTACTCTACCAGGATTTAAGATAACCCCCAAATAAGTTTCAGGCATCTCTGATAGTCCCATTTGCAGATATTCAGCTATTCCATTTCTTCTTGCATTTGAAACTCCACCTACAAAAAATTTACTTTTGTTCATATTTACAACTTGTCCAGATGAAAGTTGATACTTGCTTAATAAGTTCATCAAGTTATCCAATGATTTTTTGTGGCCATTGCAGAATATGAAAAAATATTATCAGCAAACATTAAGTGTGAAGGCTGACAATTACCTCTAGTAACCATTGCTTGTATCTTGCCCTCCTTCACCATTTTTGTTAAATTTCTCCTCTGCAAGAATGAATAAAATGGGTGACAATGGATCACCTTGTCTGAGACCCCTTCCAACACCAAAAAATCCACATGGACCACCATTGACAAGTACAGAGATCATCGCAGACTCAAATATTTTTTTGATCCAACTAATGCCAATTTCAGAGAATCCAAATCTTCTAAGCACTTCAAACAAGAAATCCCAACTTAAAGAGTCATATGCTTGAGTTATATCCAGTTTAAGACCAACATTTCCTCCTCTTCTCTTAATGTTCAGTTCATTAATCATTTCAGAAACTAACACAATTTTATCATGAATATTCTTCCCCTTAATAAATGCACCTTGTTGAGTAGAAATTAATCTCTCAATTATAGTACTTACTCTGGTAGTAATAATTCTGGTGAATATCTTGAAGATGAAATTTGCTAAGCCAATAGGTCTAAATTTCTCTGCTCTTCTTGCACCCTGAATTTTAGGAAGAAGAAATAGGAAATTGGAATTTAAGCCTTTAGGAATGAATCTGTGATTCCAACAGTATTGAATTGCTTCAATTAATTCTGCACCAATAATTTCCCATGCATATTTGTAAAAACTGCCAAGAAATCCATCTGGCCCTGGAGCACTATTTGCATTCATGCCAAAAACTGCTTCTTTAATTTCCATTGCAGTGGGAACAACATCAAGAAATTTATTATCTTCATCATTTAGAATTTTAGGAATTGCTCTCATTATCTCCTCATGAATTGTAACATTATGATTTTCAAATTTCTTTTTATAATGTTCCACCAAGATATTTGCAATTTGAACTTGTTCTTTAACTACATTGCCCTCTGTACTTTCCATCTCTGTAATATTGTTCTGAGATTGTCTTATTTTTATAGTTGCATGAAATAAAGTTGTATTAGCACCACATTCCTTTATCCATTTTACTCTAGCCTTAGCTCTCATTAGTTCATTATATTGCTGAGAAGCAATTTCATGTCTTCCCCTTGCTGTGACCAATTGATTTAGTAACTCAACATTTTCAGGATCTGCATCTGATAAAAAAGAAGCTGCATGCACCTCATCTTCTGTATTCTTTACTTTGAGTCTAAGATCACCAAAGACCTCCCAGTTCCACTTCTTCAAAATTTGTTTTAATCTCTTTAATTTATTCATTAAAGAAAAAGCTGGATTACTTGATATTGCTTCATTCCATGCATCCTTAATTACTTCAAGAAAACCAGGATGAGAAGTCCAAATATGTTGATATCTGAAAGGAGCATTCACAGGTTTACAAGTATTCACAACAGAGCCAAATAATGGACCATGATCTGATGTACCTCTTACACCCACTTTATATGACCAACCCTCAAATTTTTCCAACCATTTAAGGTTATAAAAAGATCACATAAAAATCTTTTTTACTAACTCTATTATTTCATCAAGAAAATTTGATTCCAGTTCTTCTGGCTTGAATTAAATTGCATGACTGTAAACAGTCTCTGAAATCTTGCATTGATACTCTACGTGGTCTTCTACCTCCAAATTTTTCATCATAACTCAAAACTACATTGAAGTCCCCAATTATCATCCATGGGTAATTCATTTCACTAATATCTATCAGCTCTTCCCATAATTCTCTTCTGTCCAAAGTGAGACATGCTGCATGAATTCCAATAACCATAACATCTCCAACCTTAATAGTAATGGCTTGACTTGAAGATAAGACCACTACTGGTCTAGATAAAGAAGAATTCCCAAAAAGCCAAATATTACCCTTTGTAGTATCACTAGGATTATGTATAATCATTTTACTCATCCCAACTAGATTCAAACTCTTAATTCCACTATTGAATACTTTTATTTTAGGTTCAGCTACCCATAATAATGAAGGTCTAAAATTTTTTACTAAATTTCTCAGTTTATCTTTGGTTTGAATTCTTTTCAAGCCTCTGATATTCCAATATATCACTTTCATTGAGAGTGAGTTAACTGAGAAGTACTAGTACCTCCCACACTAACATTTGATTTAACTAAAGTACTTGCTTGCTTCCTAGTGATAACATTAGGAACACCTTTAGCATTTTTCCCTTTAACAGGTTTACTAATCCCCTTAGAAAAAAGTTGATCCTGTTTTTCAGCAACCTCAATTAATGCTTGAAATTTACTGGGAGAAGCAAAACCTTTACCTGAATTAGAATTGTTGTTCACTTTCCTGAAGTTGGTATTAGTATTATTTACTTCCTTCCAGCCATCTGAATTTGTTACCTCTGTGTTTATATTTGATAATACTTGAGTTGTTAATATCTCAGTTGAGACATCGCATCCATCTGAATTTGTTACATCTGGAGGAGTAATATTCTGAATAGGAGGAACTATTGCATCCACTTCTTTCACATCGCAGTCTTGTCCTGACTCCAAGCTGGTATTAGAAGGAAAACAAATATCAAATCCACCTGAGCTTTGAATTGTAACTTTTTTTGGAGTGTACCTCCATTTAGGTTTATGCATATTATTACGTTTCACTCCTTGGTTTTGTTCTTTCCTTGCTACTGTGCGCTCAGTTACCAAGTGACTCACAATTTTGCACTTACTACAAAACGTAGGTAGTTTGGGTACTCTAATTTCTTGCTCAAATAATACTTCGATTCAACTACTACCTTATTTGGAATTTCATTAGAAAGATCAATTTCCACCAAAATGCTAGCATAATACCCAATTTCTTTTTTCAAAGTTGTAGGATCAATACGAATTGGTCTATCAATAGCACTACTCATATACATAAGAATGTCTTCTCTCCAATATTCAATACTAAGACCAGGAAATAACAACCATACAAAAGCACTTGAAGATTTTTGTTTCTCTGGTTTAAAATCACGTTCCCAGTATCGAAGCTTCAGATATTAAGATTCAACCTCCCAGAAACCCTCATACACAAATTTCATATCCACCTTCTTCTCTAGTTTGATAATAAAGAAACCTTTGCCAATAGGAATAAATTGACATGTACCTATAAGAGTCCATTGCTTCCTTAAAATTGCTTCTACAACTGATATCTTCAATTTCACAAAATCCAGTCTTCTAATCAAGCTAAACCTCCATTCATTAACACTCTCATCAAAATCTCATCAGGAATAAACATTGATGGACTAATATTCATTGGAACAAAATTATTTTCAGATCTAAAGTTTTTTGAAATCTCAGATTCCGATCGAGAATTTGAGTATTCCACCATCGATTTTAGTTTTAAGACATATTAATGATTTTCACCTGAAGCAAACGGTTATGAAATTACTCTAACTAACACCTGAATCGAAATTATCACCTTAATTAATGACGATGAAGTTCATAAAACGAGAATTATTTTGAGAAAATTCACCGTTTCGATCGCGACCAATATATTCAAGTTTAGACATCACTTACAGTCTTCTTCTCGCCAGTAGTGGGTTCTTTTCAACATTCTCAGGGATTGGATATTTGAGTTAAGGGATTTCACTGCATCCAACTTTTCCCTTACCTTTTTCCTCTGATTTGAATCTTTTGATATCACCTTTTGAATCTCTATTGCTACTTGATCGTTTGGAATCAACCATTTTTCAGGAAAATCAAAGTGGGTGATTTGCAAAGAGGTTAATGGAAGATTAAGGAGGAAGAGAAGATTAAGAGTTTTTTAGATTTTTAATTTCAGGGTTAACTGATTAAGAAATGGGGTTTAGTTTTTAAGTTTAATTAGTTCAAGGGTATTAAAGGAAAATCACCAATTTTAACCACCCCTTAGCAAAGGGCACTAGGTCCATTTAAATTTGGGTATACCTAATTTGGCTAGGTTTTATACTGGAGTTTTAAGTTTTAGCAAGTTAGATTTTCCTTCATCACGGAGTTTATAAAGATACAAGATAACTCCTCAAATATTCCACAACCGCACTCCCCACAAAGATATGGTAATTAAGCACAAGTTCAAAAGAACTCTCCCCCATTTGATGTGATTCCCGAGAGAACAACAAGAGCGACCTTACTTTTACGAGAAAAGAAGGATTTCTTTGGAAACGAAAAACCACAAAATGATTTTGCATCCAAAAATCTCAATTAAACTAACCACAAGAGAACCCATGATTTTGTAGAGCTAGTGTTGAATCTCTCCAGATTCTCTTCTAGTGATTTTACCTTGCTGACAGCTGTAGATAGATCATCCTTCATTGTTTTTATTTGGCAATAAAAAGAAATTCTCTGTCGTTAAAGTATTTCTGTTGAGAGTCATACATTGCCTCAGATTCAGCAAGTCTTTCTTTCAACGCACAGAAACTCTTCTGAAGTTTTTCGCATTCAGCAATCTTTGAATGGATTTCTTCATCTCTATCTTTAAGGATTGATTTTAAGAGTTTATAACCACCATCATATCCTTTAAAGAGTTTTTTTAGTTAATTGTTTTCACGACATAGAGGAAACATATACTCTGCCAGGTAGGCAGTAGATCCCCTTTTTGTTATGATATCATCAAAGAGTATGATATATTGTGAGACTTCTTCATAAATACCTGGTCCCTCGTCTGAGGCACTTTCATCTGAAAGTTCATCCAGTTGTGCATCTAGGCGATTTTCCAAGTCAACAACGGTTTCTGACAGAGGAGAAGATATGAGAGAAATCTTGGAAGTCTCAGAACTCTGAATAGTATCAATAGGGTTTTGAACTGGTTTTGTGAGGTCAGAGATATCACTATTGTCCATAGAGTCAGGTCGCTACAAACACATACTTGTAAGGTCTTGAACGTGTTTGCCTGCTCTGATACCAATTGAAAAAGCGGGGTACAACAACCTCACCCAATATTTCGATTAGCAATCTGTATGGACTAACTCTAATATACTTTTAAGAGAATCAACTAGACAGTCAGACTCAATCTTAATAAAAAGTATATCAAGGAGTTAATATCTTCATCTCTCGATTTGATCTTTACTCAAGCAAATGGAAATCTGCGAGTCTTTCTCAAATATTAGAGAGATAAACTTGAATGGTACCAAAGACCAATATCCAAGTGTCAATCAATGTAAATCAACAACCAAAGGTTGGATATTCTAATTGATTGATCTTCACGCACAACCTGTGAAATTTCAATTATATAACAAAATATAATGCAGAATAAAAATAACATAGACACCAGAAATTTTGTTAACGAGGAAACTGCAAATGCAGAAAACCCCCGGGACCTAGTCCAGATTGAATACCACACTGTATTAAGCCGTTATAGCCACTATCCTACTATAAACTAACTTCGGTCTAGACTGTAGTTGAACCCTAATCAATCTCACACTGATTCAAGGTACAGTTGCGCTCCTTACATCTTTGATCCTAGCAGGATACTACGCACTTGATTCCCTTAGTTGATCTCACCCACAACTAAGAGTTGCTACGACCCAAAGTCGAAGACTTCAATAAACAAATCTGTATCACACAGAAAAATCTACGATGATAGATAAATCTGTCTCCCACAGATAAACCTATGAGTTTTGTTCCGTATTTTGATAAATCAAGGTGAACATGAACTATGATAATCCAGACTTATATTCCCGAAGAACAGCCTAGTATTATCAATCACCTCACAACAATCTAAATTGTATGGTAGGGAAACTAGATATTGTGGAATCACAAACGATGAGACGAAGATGTTTGTGATTTCTTTTTATCTTGCCCTATCGGAGATATAATCTCAAGTCAATTATTCAATTGAACTCGTACGATAGAAAATGGCAAGATCAGATCGCTCAACTACAAGAAAGTAGTTTCTTCTGGCTTCACAATCCCAATGAAGTCTTTCAGTCATTAACCTACAGGGTCTCGAGAAGAAACCTAAGGTTAAAGGAGAATCGACTCTAGCAAAACTAACTAGTATCACACATGAGGTGTAGGGATTATTTTTTCCAATTGCTAGATGTCTCATTTCGTTAGAGCATTGCTTGGTCGAACTCGCATGTGCTTCTATCTCAAGCATGTTTGTCAATGTTAGTGATCAAAACTATAAGTCTTGATTTCTAGCCTACATAGCTAAAGGTCTCGGACTAGGATAGAAAGTGTAGTTGAGCTCAAGAACTCCATGACAATCATCATATAAGACGAAGGACTACTCATGGAACTGGTGGATCTTCATCGACTAAAAGGTATATGGATACTTGAACTTATCTGTCACTCAAAAGTCTATCTATTCTATCTCCTACTCTTGAGACAAAAGTCGTTTTGATATCTAGACTTTCATTATGCACATTTGCTATTTTGAGCCGAGTTTATATCGCCTATCTATTTCTTGAAATATGTGTTGTTAAGCTTTCGCTTTAGCCGAATTCATCTTTACCTAGTGACGAAAGTCATGTTATGTTTCAATTAATTTGAAAATTGCTCTAACAAAAAATGGTCTGTGAATAACGGCTATATCCGTCCTCTGAGAATGTTTCATTGATTGAAATGAGAGTTTAGATTACATAACCATTGGTATGATATAAGCATTGTTGTGGAAACACATATATGTATAAGTCCTTATTCCTTGAACCAAAGTTTGCGAACTTTGTTGATCAAGAGAAATGCAAGTGGCGTGAGCCAAGTCCGCGAACTGGCGGAAGTTCTCGACCCGAGAATTTCTGCTGGAGGTTGTGAACTCCTTCCATGAGCTTAAGTCCACGAACCCAGACCGCGAACTTGAGCAGGTTATATCTAAAACCGGTTGTTCTTGAACTCATGTTTATTTAAACTAAGGGATGCTTTTGCAAACCATGCTATAAAGTTCATGAACCGATTCGAGTGAATCAAACCATTTTTGCTTCGATTGTGTCTTGTGTAGTTACATAAGATCTAAGCAATTGAACAACTCTATAACTAGTTCATTTGAGTCATTTGAGCTAGTTATGGTGAAGAAGAATATGGTTGATATGAAAGTAATCATACGGCTAACCATTTGGTTAACTATTGTTGAACCAACAAATGTTAATGTTTGGGAACGGTTCGTAAACAAAAAATTGGACATTTCATTTGTGTGTAACAAGCCAAGTTTTCGATCCAACGGTTGAGAAATATTAGCTTGAATCTAATCAGGTTTTCATCTAACGGTGAATATTGAATGATTTGTTACGAAGCTAACATTGATTGTGAAAAAGCGGGGGTCTAACAACACCACCCAATATTTCGCTTAGCAATCTGTATGGACTAACTCCGAAATACTTTGCTAGAGAATCAACTAGACAGTCAGATTCAATCTAGATAAAAGTATCTCAAGGAGTTAATATCTCTCTCTCTTGTTTTTGATATTACTCAAGCTAATAGAAATCAGGGAGTCCTAATCAAACAGAAGGAATACTTGGACGGTACCAAAGACCAATGTCCAAGGATCAATCAATATCAATCAACAACCAAAGGTCGGATTTCCAATTGATGATCACAAACGCACAACTTGTATTATTTCAATTATAAAGATAAACAATATAATGCGGGAAATGAAATAACACAGACACCAGAAATTTTGTTAACGAGGAAACCGCAAATGCAGAAAAACCCCGGGACCTAGTCCAGATTGAATACACACTGTATTAAGCCGCTACAGACACTAGCATATTCCAAGCTAACTTCGGACTGGACTATAGTTGAACCCCAATCAGTCTCCCACTAATTCAAGGTACAGTTGTACTCCTACGCATCTGATCCCAGCAGGATACTGCGCACTTGATTCCCTTAGATGATCTCACCCACAACTAAGAGTTGCTGCAACCCAAAATCGCAGACTTGATAATAAACAAATCTGTCTCACACAGAAAAGTCTATCAAAGGATAAATCTGTCTCCCACAGAAGAACCCTAGGTTTTTGTTCCGTCTTAAGATATGAAATCAAGGTGAACAGGAACCAATTGATAATCCGGTCTTATATTCCCGAAGAACAGCCTAGATTAATCAATCACCTCTCAACAGTCTTACTTGTATAAACAAGAGGACGTCGAGGAATTACAAACAATGAGACGAAGATGTTTGTGACTTCTTTATCTTGCCTATCGGAGAACTCTCACGATCTCAAGCCAATCAAAGATTGTACTCGTACGATAGAAGATGCAAGATAAGATCGCACAACTACGATAAAAGTAGTATTGGTCTGGCTTCACAATCCCAATGAAGTCTTTAAGTCGTTAACCTGGTTTTAGAGAAGAAAACCAAAGGTTAGAGGAGAATCGACTCTAGCGAGCGCACTAGTATCACACAGACGTGTGGGTATTAGTTTTGCCTAATGCTAGATGTCTCCTATATATAGTCTTCAAATCAGGGTTTTGCCTTAGTTACAAAGCAATCAATATTCACCGTTAAATGAAAACCTCATTTAGATTCAAGCTAATATTTCTCAACCGTTAGATCGAAAACTTAGCTTGTCACACACACTTGAGATATACGTTTACTGGGTTTGTGAAAACCGTGCCCAAACGTGTATGTGTATGTTGGTTCAACATAGTAACCCAAAAGGTCAACCATATGAGCATTTCATATTAACCTTGTTCTTCTTCTCCATAACTAGTTCAATTGACTCAAATGAACTAGTTAGAGAGTTGTTCAATTGCTATGAGATCTTATGTAACTACACAAGACACAATTGAAACAAAGATGATTCGATTCGATTGAATCGGCTGATGAACTTTATAGACACGGTTTGCATACTGCATTCTTTAGTAATTTAAGTTTCATGTGCAGAGCACATCTTTAGATCATAACCTACTCAAGTATGCAAACAAGTTCGCAGACTTAATACAACCGGCAGAGTTTTCCAAACTCAGCAGAAAATTTCGGCAAGGAGACTTCCGCCAGTTCGCGGACTAAACACGCAAACGAGTTTTTGGAAAATCCCAGCAGAAATTCTCGGCAAGAGAACTTCCGTCAGTTCACGGACTAAGTTCGCAAACTGAGTTCGCAGACTTGGCAAAGTCAATTCCTCCGGTTTCTCTCAATCAACAAAGTTCGCAAACTTTGGATTAAGGAATAGGACTTATGCACATACGTGTTTCCGTACAATGCTTATATCCATCATTGATTATATAGACCTAAATTCTCATTCCAACCATTGAAACATTCTTAGAGGACGTTATATAATTGTTACACTATTTCTCGTCAAAGCGATTTTCAAAGTGATTGAAACATTATGATTTTTGTCATTAGGTGAAGATAAACCCGATCAACACGAAACACTTTACCAACACATGATTTCGAGATACACTCGGCTCGAAATATCAAATGTGTATGATCCAGTCTATATAGCGTACGACTTTTGTTTCATAAGAAGTAGGAGATAAAAGAGATAGACTTTTGAGTGATAGATAAGTTCAAGTCTCCACATACCTTTTTGTTGATGAAGTTCCACGGTTCGTTGAGTAGATCTTCGTCGTTGTATGATGAATCGCCATGAAGTCCTTAATCTCAACTACACTTTTATATCCTAGTCCGAGACTTAGCTATGTAGAATAGAAATCAAGACTCATAGTTTTGATCACTAACATTGACAAACATGCTTGAGATAGCAACGCATGCGAGGTCGACCGAGCTATGCTCTAACAATCTCCCCCTTTGTCCATTTTAGTGACAAAACTATTACATATGGAATACAAAAAAGATAAACTTTAGTGGCTCCTATTACATAGTCTAATCTTCAACGTTCCCTGAAATCTTCGTCCTTCCAAGTACTCCAATGATCCCAAAGGTTGTAAGTTTAGCATCACCGTTGTTGAAGATTCGTAGCTATAACAATGAGAGAAATCGAGATTCTCGATCATCATTATACAGTGACATAGTATTATTATGTAACACCAAAGTCCAATTGCATCACGACTTTAAAAATAATACTACGATGATATGTATCACTCTCCCTTAGTCAATACTCCATCTCACATGGAAACCACTCCCCTTACACAATGATCCGAAAACCATATGTATATGTAGTAGAACTACACATTAATTCTCCTCCTTTTTGTCAATAAAATTGGCAAAGGTACAAGAAGGGGTTCCTAATGAAATTTCCGAGAAGAGACGTTTCATAGACTAAAAGAAAAAAATACGTACCAACTTAATTTAGATGAAATCATAAAGACGAAGCTAAATGCATTCATCAAGGAGTTTTAAGATACAAGATAACCCCTATAAAATTCCACATCCGCACACCCCGCAAGATATTACCATTAAACACAAGTTCAAAAGAACTCTCCCCCATTTGATGTCATTCCCGAAAGAACAACAAGAGTGACCTTAATTTCGAAAGAAAAGAAGGATTTTTAACTTGGCATTTTTAGGGGCGACCCCGAAAGAATTAGGGGCGACACAAAAAGACAAAAAAGGTCACCCAAACGTAAAATGTAGCCATCCCTTATCTCCCGTTTTTTAATGGCCAAACCAACCTTTACAATCGGTAGATAACTCCACAATCGGGAAGTTAATCCACAATCGGGAGTCAATTTAGTTTATATAACTTCCGAATAGTCAGAAACAGATTGACAGTTACCTAAATCTAATGTTTTTTAGATGCGGTCAGAATCAGATTTATGTTGTAACTGATAAGCACGTATGTGCTACATTTTATACCCATATTTATATTAACTAGGACTTGATATTTTGGCTAATAACACTATTTTAGTGTTATTGTAGAAAGTACATGTGAACTTGATCACCGGAGAAATAACTAGCTGAATTGGAAGTTATAGTGGTGTTTGCGACAAAATACATCAATGGTGCAATTCACGGCACCCAAAGGAGACAACACTATAAGCTCGTGCGCTGCCAATGCAACAACATATTGTGCCACACCACTTTTTCTCACGCGTGGTCCATATGCAGAAGAAAAGAAACTGATTTATTTTATGATTGTTGGGGTCTGGTGTAAAAACTTTGCAGCATATATAGAGAGACCTATCGTTACGCGATACTATCTCTTCTCGACCTGGTACTTGTTACTGGACAAGAGATTTGGTTTTGGTTTTGGTTTTGGGGGTCTGGCATCGTATTCAAGTCTCCCTGTTGACAAACAACATCAACAACAGTATGAATATGGTTCGAGCAGTGCAGGTGATGTTTGCATGGACCGATATCTGTTTCGTTCAAGATTGAAATCAGTAGAAAACATGGATGTCGAAGCTGCAAAGACAGTAAAGAAGAACGGTGTTGGCTGATGGTGTTGGGGATGAAATTTCAGAAGTTCAAAGAGATGTTGATCAATGCAGTAATAAACGAAGACACAGAAGATGGGTTTCGACCTAATAGTGGTGTTGGCAGAAATGGGTTCCATCCATTGAAGGCGATATTAGCTGTGGGTTAATTTTAATTTGAAGCAATGGGTTTAAATGGAAGTGGTTGGTTATCACCGTGAGATATTGGCTTCTCGATTAAGAAGGAGAGTTGGAACAGAACAAGGAAGTAATGGGTTCGATTATGAATCAGTGATTCTCAAGGGCTCTTTCGAATCGATTTACAAAGGTAAGGGTGAACTAGTGTTGCTGGCGACGATTTCTGTAGTTGGTTGCGCCTGAAGTTGCCTTCACACTGTCTGTGTAATTTCTTGAGTAAGAATTGGAGTTCGATGGGATTTCTGTCCATGTGAAGCTGACGTTGTATTCAAGGTCTCGAGTGTTTAAACAGTGGAATTGAAATTCAGGAAAAATGGAATGGAGTTGGAAGCGAGCAAATATTGGAGAATAGTGGTTGTACTATCGGTGGAGAAGTTCAGAGAAGAAATATGGGAAGATGGACAAGGGTTCTCGACAGAATTAAGGCTTTAATGACGATTCAATTAAATGGGTTTTTTCGGCAGACGTGGTTAATTGTTATGAACTGAAACTGATCGGTTGCAGTTACCAATAGAAGAACAACAAGCCTATTGTGTTGAATCTAGCTATATTATGGAATCTTAAGTGAAAATGGAGGATTGACTCGCTGGTATTACATTGCAAGAATCGACAGTGCAGGAAGGTGCACAGTTCGTCATGGAAGAGTAGTTGGTAGAGTTGATTTCATATGATGTTCCTGAGTTCAGTTTTGCAGCGACAAGAAGCTGCTATTGGAGTTGGTGCAGTGGCCGAATTGCAGTCGAAAAATAGCTGAAGAATTGAGGTTTGCAGGTGATGATTGGATGGACTGTTATTCATCTGATTGTTTGTGCTACGAGTTTGTTGTTGACGATTTTGGAGTTGTGGATGAAAATACCAACGAGGAAACAAGATGCATGCTGGATGGATTTGTGCTCGGTAGTTGTTAGTGTGGGTCCTTGGCGCTGTTTGGCAAAAAGAAGGAAGGATGTTTTGGGGCATACATGAATCTTATTAGGCATACCTAATAAAGACAAAAAAGGATGTGAAATAACAAAATCAGAAACCCACTTAACCAAAAAAAAATTTAATAGCAAATCTTCCCTTTTAGGATTAGTGTTAATACTAATGATTAGTTAAAATAATTCTGATTAATGATTAGTGATTAGTGATTAGTGATTAGTTTTAAGATTATTTAGTTATAAATTTGTGTAGATGAAAATTTTTGAGTAAGAAAAAAAAAGTTAGATTTTTTTGGAGAAGGAGAAGGGGAAAATGAGAAAAAAGCTTGTATTTGATTCAATGGATAAGGAGGGTACACTTCTATCTTATGTTTAATCTCACTTTTGTAGCTTAAAATCATAAAAAGTTTGTGTTTTTCACTAAGGTTCGGCGAGTCTGGAATATGTTCAGCTTAATATATCAGCCGAACCCTCCTGGATATTGACAACTAATGAACAGTTCGGCAAGCTGAAAGTGTTATTATTATGAGCCGAACCCACTTTGTAGCCCCTAGTTCGGCTTGTTTAAAAATGTCATAATGAGCCGAACCTAATCCTGTGTGATCTGAAAGAAAATTTATGTGAGGTTCGGCTTATATTGAGAAAATCGTAAGCGCCGAACCTTTTGGTAGTACATGGTTCGGCTATTTACATAAGTATTATATAAGCCGAACCCGATCATTTATATTCCTGATAATTGTTGGGGTAAGAATTTTGTATTGGTTCGGCACATAATGTGAATATCGTAATAGCCGAACCTCGTATATGTGCTAGGTTCGGCACGTATTATGATTATCGAATTTGCCGAACCCCTATGCATCTCTATCTATGACTAGGTTCGGCTTGAAATTTCATGCAATTTCATGTCGAACTGTTCATATACACTTACAGGAAGCTTTTGTGAAGAACGGTTCGGCTAAAAACACAACTCAATTTTGAGCCGAACCCAACACCGTAACCGTCATTTAATCGATGTAAAACAGCAAATAGGATATTGGGTTTGTAAAACTTACTTCGTATTCTCATTTCCGGAGTTGGAGATGCAGTTGGTTCAATTTCTGGTTCAATAGGTGGTTTATTTTCAGTTTCTACACCTTCATCTTCAATTGGTTCTTCTTCTTCAATTGATGGTTTCGAAGACGATTTGGTTTGCCTAGTCCCTTCTTTTCTTTGTATGAGTCATAATGTGTTTGAGTTTAATCGACGATCAAATTTTTACGAATCGATAATTAATCACGATGATGAATTATTTTTTCGCGGGAGGGGAAGAGTTCGTCTAAAGGAGGAGGAAGAAGAAGAGATGTTAAGGGAAACTGATTTTGATTTTTTAGAAAACTGATTTTAGATTTTTGTATTAAGGGTATATAGGTAACTGAACTACCCATAAGGTACCCCTTATGAGGTCACCCAAGATGGGACTATTGTTTTGTATGCCTAGAAAGAATTACGTATGCCTAAAAACAACCTTCAAAAGAAGATGGAGTCGGAGTTTGGAAACATGGAGTTAGTAATGGATCGGAGTGGATTGGGCCTTGCCAATTTTCTAGGTTGTCTTAGCATCTTGGCAGCAGACTATAAAAAGAAAAGAACGAACAGAGACAAAGGGGGGTCGACGGTGGAGACGAAAAAGAAAAGTTGCGGCTACAGAGCCGAGAGCTGTGGAGAAGACGAGGGTTTGAAGTTTCATTCTCTCGATTTCATTTTTGGTTTAGCTAGTGGATCCATGAATATGTTTATGGCTTTTGAGAAAGCCATGTCTACCTAGAGCCATGTTAGGGTTTAGATAGAAACCAATTTATTTATATAAACTCTACGATGATATTTCTAATAATGATTTGTTTGATTAGTATTTTCTCTTCATATAGCTTGGTACTCAATTGTTTATGTGATTTTCTTGATTATTTATGCTTTTCAATTGATATTGCGTGTTTGGTTAAATTTTTTGACGCATTATGCTTTAGGATTGATATGTAATGCTTTAGAAT
The DNA here is from genome assembly GCF_003573695.1 of Papaver somniferum. Classification (NCBI taxonomy): domain Eukaryota; kingdom Viridiplantae; phylum Streptophyta; class Magnoliopsida; order Ranunculales; family Papaveraceae; genus Papaver; species Papaver somniferum. Next base: position 109,662,097 of record NC_039367.1, read on the forward strand.
CACTACCCAAGAAGCGAAGGAAATTACAGCGGAGAAACTATATTTTAGAATTTAATATACCATCTTCCGAGACATGAGATTGATTTCGAAATTTTTCTTGAGTAATAAATAGAGATTAGTAGAGTTTTATATAATTGAATTGGTGAAAATCGAAAACCTTGATAACCCATTACCTATTTTGTTACCATTCTTTATTATTTCATTTTGTCCCGAATATCTAAAAAATTGTTAAATATCATCTTATTTGGTTAGTTAATTTTTGGTATTAACAGTAGTAGTATTTCAGACTCCTCATGGGAACGGCATGTACTTACCATTGTCTACTAGTTAGACATTGTGCGCTTGCAGTATTTTATTGTAGGTTTTCCAACCTATTAAGTTTTTGGCGCCGCTGCCGGGGAGTGGTTGCAAAATAATCTCTAGTTGATATCATTGTATATAGTTTATTTTTATTTTAGTTTTAGTTTTTGCACATAATTTATTTTTCTTTTTCTTTAGATTTTCTTTAGTTTCTTTTTACGCAGTTTTTTTGATTTTTTTAGGTACCTTGGTTTGAAGTGCTGCAATTGAAACTAGTAACGGGCGAAAAGAAAGTATGCACTCGCAAAGCTTTTGCAAGAGCAACTTGGAAGATCAATTAGAGGTTTGCTTAGCTCATTTTGGGTATGATTTTGATGGTGATAATGTTATTCGTGAAGTCAATGCTTTATTAGACTCCACATCGCTGCTAGACACTAATAAATGGAAGCCCAAACTAGAACCTCTAGTTTTTACTGATTTTCAACTAGTTCCGCTAGTTGAGAAAACTCTGACCTTGACCCTTAATAATGAAACCGTTGTAGATGATATTGGGCCAATTAGTCACAATATCATTGTTCCGTTGAGCCCTTGTTTCTCGGATCCATCTAGTCATTTTCTAAAAGCTTATGTGAATGTTCAACATATTGATACCAGTGAAATTGAACTAATATCAGCCGCAGAAATTATTTCCTCGGACTTAGAACCAGATTTAGAGTGTACAATGACTGTTGAATCCTCTAAACAATCTTTACTCGTTATCCATGAATCATATTTACTTCAGATAACCACATATGATGGGGAAGGTTCATATTGTGTTACGAATAAGACTGAGTTCAGTTTTTGCTTTATGGGTACTAATCATCATTACTGCAGGATCATCTTTTCAGCAAAAATGATTAGTTGGGTTGATCCCCAACTTTTCAGACTCTACATATATATGATTTGCAGCGTACTATGGGGTACTAACTTCACCTTGTTTGAGAACGTGCTACTGGAAAACAGAGAAATACTACATTTTGCTTCATGGGAGTCAACCCATCAGATTTGTTCCCTTTACTCTATCCTTTTTAAAAAAAAAAAATCCCCCATCTTAATTTCTACGTTGGATGGCTCAATTACATTGAGGACAATGTAATGTTTAAGTGTGGGGGGTTGCACTTTTGTTAGGAATTCGATTAAAAAAAAATTGCATGATGCGATCAGCTGTTTAACGGGTCTTTCTGTCTAGTTGTTTAGTAGACATATTTATACCACTATTTAGTGGTTTCGTCTCGCTGTTTAGTAGACATTTCTTGGTCTTGATGTTTAGCGGATCTGTCTTGCTGTTTAGCAGACAACATTCTTCATATCCAGTTGTGTAGCGGATATATTCCTTGTTTTGCTCGAGGAATAGAAAAATATAAGTGTGGGAGTGTTAATAAGTACGTACGTGCTACATTTTATACCCATATTTATATTAACTAGTACTCGATATTTTGGCTAATAACACTATTTTAGTGCTTTTGTAGAAAGTACAAGTGAACTTGATCACCCGAGAAATAACTAGCTGAATTGGAAGTTATAGTGGTGTTTGCGACAAAAGACATCAATGGTGCGATTCACGGCACCCAAAGGAGACAACACTATAAGCTCGTGGGCTTCCAAGGTAATATCATATTGTGCCACACCACTTTTTCTCACGCACGGTCCATATACAGAAGAAAAGAAACTGATTTCTTTTATGATTTTTGGGGTTCTGGCATCGTATTCAAGTCTCCCTGTTGACAAACAACATCAACAACAATATGAATATGGTTCGAGCGGTGCAGGTGATGTTTGCATGGACCGAGATCTGTTTCGTTCAAGATTGAAATCAGTAGAAAACATGGATGTCGAAGCTGCAAAGACAGTAAAGAAGAACGGTGTTGGCTGATGGTGCTAGGGATGAAATTTCATAAGTTCAAAGATATGTTGATCAATGCAGTGATTGTTAGAAAAAACGGGTTTTTTGTTTTAAAACCAAATATGCATGGACTATGTTTTGATCCCTAGACCTATTGCCCACTAGTTGTTTTTCTTTTGAATTGATAAAACAATAGTCCCACATAGACTAAAATATAAAGATTTTTAGACTTAAATACCATAGAATTGTCTAAAAGGCATGGCCCTTTGGGTCAACACACTTTTGTGTGAGGGAGAAGACCTAGACTAGGGCAAGGTTGCCTTTACCGTACGCGCGGTGCTTCGCACCGAAGCACGCACGCCGCCGTCCGTCGGGTCGGGTCGGGTCGGGTGTGGGTGTGGGTATGGGTATGGGTGTGGGTGAATTAAGGCTTTAATGACGATTCAGTTAAATGGGTTTTTCGGCAGACGTGGTTAATTGTTAAGAACTGAAGCTGATCGTGTTGCAGTTACCAATAGAAGAACATCAAGCCTATTGTGTTGAATCTAGATATATTATGGAATCTTAAGTGAAAATGGAGGATTGACTCGCTGGTATTACATTGCAAGAATAGACAGTGCAGGAAGGTGCTCAGTTCGTCATGGAAGAGTAGTTGGCAGAGTTGATTTTATATGATGTTCCTGAGTTCAGTTTTGCAGCGGCAAGAAGCTGCTGTTGGAGTTGGTGCAGTGACCGAATTGCAGTCGTAAAACAGCTGAAGAATTGAGGTTTGCATGTGATTATTGGATGGACTGTTATTCATCTGATATTTTGTGCTACGAGTTTGCTGCTGACGATTTTGGAGTTGTGGATGAAAATACCAACGAGGAAACAAGATGCATGTTGGATGGGTTTGTGCTAGGTGGTTGTTAGTGTGGGGGAAAAAACGGTTCAATCCAAAACCGCCCATAATAGTACACTTTAGTCCATACCTAGTTGACTAGGTACAATTTAATCCAAGAATTGTATAAAGATGTTGCTACCCTTCGCACGCTTTTAATATAGCACACGTGCAATGAATTGAATCATTTTTGTAACTGACACAACGAACGTGGTTGCGACACGTTAGCCTTGAATTAAAAACTGATTAAAATTGTGGCGTAACAGACAAATTCAATAACTGCAACATTTTGCTTTATCAGAAACTTCAGAAGAAAAAAAGTAAAAAAAAAATTCAGAAGAAAATTTGCAAACAAACCCTAGAAAATTTACAGATTAAAACCCTAAAATCTTACTAATCAAAACAACTAGATGGTTGAACAATCGGTAACATAATGTTGAAAGGAAAAAAAATAGCTTCCAAGTCAAACACACCAACAGTGGAAGATTCAACATCAAGTGAAGAAGATAATCCATCTGTTGCGGTAGTAGAAATTCAAAAATCAACATCACCAACGACGAGATCAAAGTCAGCATTAAAAGATTCAACCCCAATTTTCATCCCCAACTCCATCAGTTCCAGCAGAAGAAATTAGGAAATCAACATGACCAAAAACGAGATCGAAGAGATCATTAGAAGATTCGCCATCAATTTCAGTACAAGAAACTTCAAAAACATCACCAGCTAAGAAGAAATCAAAGCCTTCAAATCCTCCAAAGCCTCCAAAGTCTTCAAATCCTTCAACATTTGTTAAAATAAAAAAAGGTAACAATTCAAGTCCAGTTCTGTCTATTTTTGAGAAATTCTTATTCAATTTCTTGTATCGGTGTACATACTAGTACACCACAATGTTGTTGCAGTGATTCATGTCTAGTTCCATCTTGTTTTTGAGAAATTTTTGTGGGAATTGTTGTTGGTGTGTACATACTAGTACACCGCCATGTTTTTGCAGTGATTCATGTCTAGTTCTATCTTGTTTTTGAGCAATTTTTGTGGGAATTGTTGTTGGTGTGTACAGATCTGTACACCACAATGCTGTTGCAGTGATTCATGTCTAGTTCCATCTTGTTTTTGAGAAATTTTTGTGGGAATTGTTGCTTGTGTGTACATACTAGTACACCACAATGTTGTTGCAGTGATTCATGTCTAGTTCCATCTTGTTTTTTAGAAATTTTTATTGGAATTGTTGCTGGTGTGTACACACTAGTACACCACAATACTGTTGCAGTGATTCATGTCATGTTCTGTCTGTTTTAAAGATGTTTCTGTAGCAGTTTACTGGTTTGTACACCAGCATGCTATTTCACCTTCATACGGCTAAATACAGGGAGTAATGGTGAAACGCTTTCCTTCATTATGGAACATCAATTCCAGGCGTTACCGTTTACCACCTCCTCCCATTTACTCATCTGTTTCTATTTCTTACGAGACCAGAGTACGTTTCACTTCGACTTGTATAAATAGGTCTTACCTATTTCCACCGAACAACAAGTTTTGGTCAGGAGCATACAACATTCAGAAATCACTTGTTAGCTTTCCCATCTATTATCTTTCACTTTCGGATACAAGTCAAACAACTACTCTTCCAGAGTCAACTACTTTGGTCTCAACACTCTCTTCGCTTCCCTCCCCAAAACCAACCCTTCTCCTTCACTTTGTGACCGAAGCAAGTCTGGAACGGCCATTTCTTGGTTTTGGACGGATTTGTACATATTGATCTCTCGAATCTAAAGTACTCCCTTGCAGTACATTGTTTAGGGTTTAAGCTCGTTTCTCACCCAAAACACCCGAAATTACCGAAACCAGTAGAAACTGTTTTCACCCTCAAACAACGGGTAGACAGAAATTCGATTTTATTACTTCCTCAATCAGGATTTTTTGGAAATCAACCTCCACCCCATCCTTTCCATGTAGTTGTTGTTTTCCTGCTAACAGAAAAGCTCTACCTCTAGCAAGGACGTTTGCCTTAGATAGCTGGTCAAAAAGGTAGCACCTTTTACCCTGCGGAAATATCTGTCCTATGAACATCTTCAAGGGAAAACTTCAAATCAAATTTGATATTTAAAACGCATGTAAAAATAAAACAGATACCGGATAAATTGTTGTAGTTGTTGTGATCTCAGATTTTCTCCAATTTGATGGAGCTTTTGATGTCACATCCAGAGTATGTTTCCCCGAATTTTGTTGAGCTTTTCCTGCTAACAGAAAAGCTCTACCTCTATCAGGATGTTTGCCTTAGAAAGCTGGTCAAAAAGGTAGCACCTTTTACCCTGTGGAAATATATGGCCTATGAACATCTTCAAGGGAAAACTTCAAAGCAAATTTGAGATTTAAAATGCATGTAAAAATAAAACAGATACCGGATAAACTGTTGTAGTTGTCGTGATCTCATATTTTCTCTGATTAGATGGAGCTTTTGATGTCACATCCAAAGTATGTTTCCCCGAATTTTGTTGAGTTACCTGCAGCACTAGAGTAATATTTCATATTCGGGTAACAAATATACCAAATTCCACCGTGAATGCGAAGACACTGATGAATTGAATAGGTAACAAATATACAAGGTTCTCCAAAATACACCCTAAAATCCATGATTCATATAGTTGATAGCATATTTCAGACTCATATGGTCTTAATATCATGTAACTGGTTTAAAACACATACCTTCAGAACTTTTTCAGATATTGCGATACGAGATTGGCTTCCGTTGAGTGGAGAAGGTGATTTCACAGCCTCAAAATGTTTTGGTTGACTTACTGCATCAGAAAATTGAAATGAAAGTTGTACCTTCTTTTTGCAGTGAAATCATTTAAGCACAATGCACAACTGACTCATAATCAAATAGCTAACCACATATCTCGTTCTATAAGGTTCTCTAAAATATACACTAACGTCCGTGATTCATATAGCTGATAGCATATTCGTCTCTAATATCAAACAAGATATATATATATATATATATATATATATATATATATATATATATATATATATATATATATATATATATATATATATATATATATATAACTGGTTTGTGTATAAACATATCCAATGAGTTAATAAAGCAAACAAGCCAAGCAACCAACCTGTTGATCCAAGATGGTTTGATTTAATGGCCAACTAATTTCAGCATCACCAACATCTTTTAAAGTTTTTATCCCAGATTTTCCAAAGGGTAATTTGATGGTTTCATTTAGCGCTTCACTAACCCGGACGCTATAGCATGTAAGTGAACCCGTCACTCCTGACTTCATTTTATAGAATACCATCTTTATAGAGTAAGCTCTACCAATGGCAACAATGTTGTCCTTTTCTCCAAACCAAAGTTTGCATCCTATGCCCTGCAGAAACACAAGGCGCATGAGAGATAGTAAATGGAAGATTAAAAATTTAAATGCGTTGGAAAACCATACATCAATGGTAACTTTTTCAGATGGCACATTCTGAGATTCCCCAGTGGATGGAGGAGAGGGAGACTTCTTTTTTGATACTAAAGACGCCGGGGATTCAGTTGAAATGGTCGGCGTTTTAGTACAAGGAGAGTCCCGCTTCGCGGACCCTTTCATGCTTTCAGATGACTTCTGCGGACCGGAATTCCCATGTTTTTTTGGAAGTTGCTTAACTGATTCTGGACCTATGTTATTCTTAGATCGATTGGAGGCGTTGCTAGGTCCTGCATCCTGTGACTGTAGTTGAACACATTGTTTGAAAAAATCAGATACTGTTTGCCAATTTTTTTTAAAATTTACACAATCTAATCAAAACTATGTTCACTTACCTCTCCTACAGACTTGCTGATATTGTTTCCTACAATGTTCGCAATGTCGACTCCTTGAGATAACAAGTTATCTGTTAATCTCGATACACATTTTTAGTAGACTCTAATTCTTTCTCCTTAGCTTTCAGCTTTTCACGCAGTTCATCATTCTCTTTCGAGTGTCTTGGTTTTCTTCCATTTTGAAAGTAAAGGGTTGCCATCACTCCAAAGCCAGCCCCCTTGACACGTCCACCCTTATCCGGGCCGATCGCAAGTGTTAGGGCATCCTCGTTATGACCAATCGTTAGAGTTCCCTCTCGAATCATCTTCAACTTCTCTTCCTGTTCAAATAATGTGTTAAATTCTGATTTAAACCTTGCGCACTTACTTTGCACTTACTTTGGTTAAAAACATGAGGACTGTAAAGTTTCTGTTTTCTCACAACTTCAGATGTCTTCTCCCTGACAAAATCGTCTGGTACAATTCCGTCTTTGTTTTCGCGTGCTTTTGTCCACATGAAGCACCGGTCTTCAAGATCTTCTTCGGTAATATCTCCCCTTTGGACATTTTTGGATCCTCTCTTCAGTTTCATCTCTACAGTCCCTCTTAGCAGAACTCATTTTCCTCTTAATACTCTATGTTATGCTTGGTGTAATTAATATATATTTCTACGGAAAACCCTAAATTTTTAGTTTTTCCCATCATTATCTTAAATCACCTATTCTTTGGTATTTACACTGAATATTGTAGCAATATAATGAGATATGGAATGAATATTTTCATGTGTATCTAATTTCCTTTTTAATCTAATATACATTACGAACATAACAAACTAAAATAAATCATGATCTCATGAGATATGGAATGAATATTTTCATATTTATCTAATTTCCTTTTTAATTTAATATACGATCTCTTAGGCAATACCCAAATAATTTTTCTACTTTTCACTTAATTACCTAGGTCGGTAGGGGTGGCCCGGCCGGCTGGACCATAGGTGTAACGCAAAAAAAAAATAAAAAAAAAAACAAACCAAATGTTGGCTAGTTAAACAATGAGCCAACATTTAGCGACAACACCATCATGTTGATACACGAAATTGAACATTTCAACATAGAAAAAAATCCAAACACCAAAAAAAAAAAAAAAACACTAACTACAAGAAAAAAAAGCAACATAGATAACCCAAGTAATTAATTGTACATTTCAGCATAGAAAAAAATCCAAATACCAAAAAAAAAAAAACACTAACTACAAGAAAAAAAAGCAACATAGATAACCCAAGTAATAAATTGTACATTTCAGCATAGAAAAAAATCCAAATACCAAAAACAAAAAATAAACACAACTACAAGAAGAAAAGCTACATAGATAAGCCAAAGAATATGTTAGTGGCATGGACATCATGAGTACACGTTTCCGATTGTCCACCAAAATTCTTCAACGAGACAGCGCTCCTCATATGAGGAATAATTGCAACCCTTGTTTCCCACGGTAGTATCCCCCAAATTTCAGTCCAAGTTCTGGTGAGTGTATTGTAATGCAATAAACGCATATTCTCCCAAAATAAGAGGTCCTTGTTATTTACAAAGGCTATCGGGTTATAAGTCGGCCATACATCCTCTTCAAAGAAAATGCTTATCTTATAATTCCAATTCCATTTTCCGCCAGATGCCCATGTATGAATATTTTCTTCGGGAATGAGAGCCTAGAAATCTATCCGGGGCCGATCAATCCCCTCATAGATGTTGTAAAATAAAATCCGAACTCCGAACATGACCATCCCAAGTGATGGGTAAGTATTTATCCAAAATTCACTCCCATGAATATGATGCGGGGGTGGCGAATGTTGATGGAACGTCTCAGTGTCCAAATTGAAAGATATTATGCCAATATCCCGCTGACAACAATCCTTCCAAAAAATACAACCATGTGCGTACACACCTGAACTCCGAAAAGTATAATGAATCTCCCCTGCTATGTTCCTCCATCCCCTCTTGTCTCCTAGAGTGTGTATTTTAACTTTACCATCCATGCGAATTCGAACTACCTTGTACTCATTGGTACGTCGACAGTATCCGAAACCCCCAATTATGTTGTATCGTCGATACCACGAAATTACTGGATCCGGTGCAACTAGGATGCATAGTTGTGGCAGATGGAGGTGCTCACCAGTTTCTGGATTCATAATATATGCAGGATTTTGTATGCCGTGGTGTGAAACAAAAAAACATACCAGACCATTGCAAGATCCAACTATTGGGTGCAACATAGTCCAATCATCATGGGTTCCATCATTCCGGGCATCGTGATTGTTGGATGTTACGATATGGCTGAAATATTCCTCTCTATAAAAGAGTTGGGTAACTTTATCTTTCCCTATTCTTGGTGTGACACCAAAAAAGGATTTGTAGGTGGGCGAAACGAGTTGCTGGTTTTTAAGGAATTGAGGAGACGACCGTGCGGAGGAAACTCCTTGAACCGAGCGAACTGTCTAACCTCACACAGATGCACTGCAAAAAGGGAGTGTTTTGAATTCGAGAGATCAATCTGTAGGACTCCGGCCTAAACCAAGACAATGGTCGTTCCAGAGTCAATTCGGTCACAAGAGAGGATGGGTCGATCTGTAGGAGGGAAGCTGAGAAATGTGCGAGATCAATGGTGATCGAAATTATAGGTGTGTTGTGTATTCTGTGTGAATAAATAAGATAAGTTCTGATTGATTGAATTTTCTCTGTTAAGAGTAATTGTTCAGACGATGAGTTCGTTTGCTCTTGTTGTCTGTTTGACGAATGAATGTCCCGTCTTACGAAATTGTTTGTTGTTTCAATCATGATTCAGAGACTTATTTATATTGCTAGAATTGTAAACACCTTGATCCCATGAAGTGTGACAGTTGCTGGAGTCAAAGAGTGGGGAAGTGGAAATCGTGTTAAAACCAGTTGGTCATCGTGCAGAGACTTGGTTGATTTTCCATCCACTACTTTGCTAACTCCTCCAACTGATTGCACGACTTGCTCACATTCTCATCGTTTGTATGAACACACGTGTCGTAGACCGCCAGACCAAAATCTTATTTAATATCCCCCCATGTAACACGGTTGATGTCTCGTGATTGTGAGTCTGCAAGGCAGACGTGTATTTAGTTAGTCAGTTGCTGACTTCATGGGATGATGAGTCCTTGTATTGCTGAGTCGAACGTGCAAATGTTCTAATACTCATGAATCGAACGTGTCTGTTGAGACAAAGGTATAATTCTCGAGTAAATGTTGATAGTTTAGGTGAGCAAATATTGTTCATTCGATGGATTGTTGAATATTGATAGTTGAACCAATATTCCTTAGTCTGAGAAAATATTGCTCGTTTGATGAATTATTGGTAACATAACCAAATAAAATATTAATTTAAAATACTGGCAACTGAGCCGAGTATGATAATTAAAATGTTGATCACAGGATCAACGTAAATTATTAGTGTTTTAATCTGCTCAGAATTATGTTTTGCAGAGCTTTGGATTCAAAACCTTAATTTTGATCAATTGCTGATTAATTGATGATTTATTGAAAATCAACCACGGAGTGAAGGAGGGACTAGCTACATGGGATGATGAGTCGACCATGTAACGCCCAGATGCTCTAGCAAAATACCAAAGTTTCTTGAAGACCAGTTGGTGAAAAAATGATCAAATGCTGGTTTAATCATTTATTGAAATAATGCTCATCTAAGCCTTAGCTGATAAAACTTAATTAATTATTAAGAGATAAAGGACCGACCAACGGGTCGTGAAACCATCCCCGGTTGGTCATGGGACCGACTGACGATCTTTTTATGAAATTCCAAGTTGTTTCGAAGAGTTTGAACCTAACGTGAACAAATTAGGTCAAATGATGAAAATGTGCGGGACCGGCCTCTTGCAAGCCAAAGAGCCAACCTTGGTCGGTCAAGGTAATATGATCATGTCACCAAAGTGTCTCAGTCCTGAGAATTTTCATATTTTCTGATGCGCGTTTGAGCAACATTTTGAGAAAATATGAAGAAGTCAAGGTTTTTTGCTCAAACTGAGGAAACTTCATAAGATGAAGGAAATAATAAATATAATAAAATAAGGAATCATGAAGTGTGGGACCAGCTATGTCCAAGGCATGGCAGGACGGCCAATAAGCCCGGTCCCATGGCACTTCTCCTAATTTTATATTATTTTCATGATTTTAGTGAAATACCATGAAATCAAAGAGTTTGTTGAAATAAAGGAGTTTTCCTTAAAGTGAAGGAGTTTCCATGAGATGAAGGAAACAATGATAATTAATAATAATAAAATAAGGGGCGAGTGGGACCATCCACGACTAGGGCATGGTCGTCAAGCTAGGGCCAGGGCCCGCGAGTCTTCCATAATTTTATATATTTTCCGTGATGTGAAGGAAATATCATGAAACCAAGGAATTTCATGGGATGAAGGAAATAATAATAATAAAATAATAAGGAATGAAAGGTGTGGGACCGGCCGGCTAGTGAGCTTGGTCCCTCGACACCTTTCATAATTTTTATTATTTCCTTGATATGGAGGAAACACCATGAAACTGAGGAGTTTCCTTAAAATGAAGGATATTTGTTCAAATGAAGGAATTTTCATGAGATGATGGAAAAATAATAAAATATAACAAAATAAGGAATTAGGCGTGGGACTGGCCATGGCATGATTGGCCAGCCGGTGGGCCCAGTCCCCTAGCGCCTTAGCTTAATATTTTATTATTATTATTATTTTTCTTCCTATTTTGCATAGGTTCATCGTTCCTTTGTATTTTTGAATGCTCGTTCGTGCATTCAGGTGCTCGTTAGTGCGTTATTGTTGAATACACTTGCACCATTTTGGTCGGGGTTTACTCGATAGCGGCTCAGATGCCCGTACGTTGAATATTTATCACTAACCCATGAAATTCTGCTGGGAAGAACCATGAATTGAAGTAATGAAATATTATGAAGAACGTAGAATATTTCTGAATATCTAGTTAATGAATTTAAGGATTAGAGATAATTAATTGATGGCTCTATACTAGCAGGCATGCTGTCTAGGAGCATTAATTATTTGATAGTTGAGTAATATGAGCTTGTTGAAGCGTCATATTTCTTTTATATAGTCAAGGAAAATATTGTTACATCCTAAAGACGTTATTGCTCTATACTAGCAGGCAAGTTGTCTAGGAGCCGTCTAATCCTTCGATTCTATATAGAAATATTTACTGAAATTGCTCAGTATTTATGAGATATGTTGTTGCCTCAGCTGAGAGACTACACATCTACATATACTCTGAGAGACGGTATTATCAGTCAGAGGTTCTTGCGGCATGAACTTTCATGTTTCGATGAGAGACATGAGCCTCAATACTCATCTGATTGCTGGATCAGGAGTATGTACAATTATGGTTTTACGATTTTAGCCTTTGTCGAAAATCCACCATCTACATTAAGTCCCCTGCTTAGTGAGGGACAGTCATGTTCCTCAGTCAACACTGGATGGTGATTTTCCAGTTATGAACGAAATAAGTAATTGAACTTAGTCGTAAGATAAGATGTTACCGGATTTTCGATTGCACGAGCAAACCATGGCTTGAACGAAGATCCCAATGGCATGATAGAGCATCATTTAAGAGCAAAAAGTGGTATAGCACCGCTTATTTGGTGATGGAACCTTGGTCGATTTAGGATCTACAGGTCGGGCCCACGAAAGGACATCCTTGTGAAATTAGGTTTTGGAAACAAAATTTGATATAAAAGGAATTAATCCTTTTTTTTTTTTTAATTTCTTCACCTCCGACCGACCACCTTCACCATTCAACTCCTTCACGCCAGCGGCACTAGCAGAGGAAGGAAAATTTTCGTCGGGAATCACCGTCGCCGGCCGTTCAATCACCATCCGACCAATTTCCGGCCAGCACCAACCAGGCAAGCAATGTTTTTTTTTTGTTTGTTGTTTCATGAGTTGTTCATGTTAAAGTTATATATATATACATGTGCATATATAAGTGCGAGTTTTGTAGAAAACCCTTATTTCAAAAACGTATGTTCGTTCGTTAGTTTAAGAAACTAGTAACAATCCTTGACTTAGGAGAGATTTTTTATATATATATATATAGACCTGTGTCTAGTGATAAAATTTTGTTTATGAACTTTCATGAAAACCAAAACTTTATCTTGAAAGGTGTGAATTTTCACAAAATCGAAATAAACCCTCGTTTCAAAGACGGATGACTGTACGAAGGAAAAAGATTTTTTTTTTAATAAAACCGTGAAATATCCACGATTATTTCTTTTTGTATTTACGTGAGTAATTCACGTTTTGTATATATATATATATATATATTGAAAATCAAAGCTTAATTTTGAGTAATATTTAAAAGCAAACAATTATTTATGATGAAATACTGCCTTGTGTGAGTTTTTTCATAACTCAGTGGTGAATGTTCACTCAATGGAAAAATTATGTTCTTGATTTTATGAAAATCAAGTTTCGATTTTTGAAAATCAAAGTTTTGCTCATTTTTGTAGGTTCGTAGAAACGAGCAAGTTTTCTGAAGTTCTAACTTCTTGTATCACAATCATTACTGCTAGTGGAATCGTAAACAGGTAAGAGTTTAAGAATTACCATTTTGTAGATGCTCGTATGAGCATTTTATCATCCAATTGCTTCATCCCATCACTTTGTAAAAGTTTGAATCTTGTATGGACGATATGCTGAAGTAGAGTATTGTGTGGATGTTATAGCTACTTCACAAAGATGTCTGACTCCCAAGATAATGATGTCTCTAGAGATGATACATGCATGGACGAGACTTTTATTGGTGAATAAGAAGAAGAAATACCTGGAATCAAGAATGTTCCGAATATAGATGATGCGTTTTTTGAGGTTCGGCAGGAAACCGAATAACGTCTCAAAACCTCAGCGTATCGTCATCTGATAAATCCCAGAAGTGTTACTCAAAAGAAATTGGTGACTCCTAAGACAGTGATCTGATTTTGTCTTGAACGAGGACTTTTCCTTGCGTCAATCATAGAGTTTAAGCTTTCTCGACGACCTTTAGGAAAAATTTCTGGATGGGCAACACATATGCTTGGTTTTCCTCGCGTTAGAGCTATGCTGAATCAGGCACAAGTAACAAGGGTTATTCAAGCATCTGGAGACTTGTTCATTTTTCATGATGTGCGAGGTATTGTGGCTCTACTTTCTCGTTGGTGCATTCCGACCCATACCTTCATATGCAGATGGGGAGAATTTACCATCACCTTAGAGGATGTAGTTGCTTTGTTGCATCTCCCAATCACATGCAATCTCCCTGAGGGTCTTTCAGCTGAGGAGACGGCAATTTCTAACATCTTGGCAGCGGAATTGGAGAGGACTAACAAGGTGTCCATCAAGTGTTGTTATGCTCACTGGTTAACACGGTGGTGGCCAAGAGATGAGTCTCCCGATAGTCCCGTTGACAGTATGTTATCTATTGTTGCTTTCTTATGTTTATGGATGTTCAGAGACGTATTTGAAGATAGTGGAAATTTGTTGAATTCGTTCGTGATTCCCTTTGCTATCAAGATGGCTCAAGGTGAGCAACTTCCAATAGGTATCCTATTCTTGGGTTATTTGTACTCTAACTTAGACTCCCTGATTATAGACTCCAGTGTATCGAATGGATTTATGAAGATCGAATGCTATGCCAATACGATGTTTCTTCAAGCTTTGATGTGGGAACATTTCAATAATTACACACCTATTCCACGTACTATCTTGCAAGGACTGAATGTTGATGCTCGTCATGTTTTCTCTAAGAAGGATAATGCCAGAATCATACGTTGGTCTACAAAACAGCCTCTGTTCAAGACACGTATCATTGATGTGTTAGATTTGAATCTGAGTTCGTTTCCGCCCATGGGTGTCAATTCCTTCTTATATTTCCCAGCTGACAACTTTCAATACTGGAGAGAGTATGGCTTTGGCATCTGGTGCAGGTCTGAGCGATGGAGAGAGATCTTTTATGTTGAGTTAAACTCCTGGTCACTTGATATCAGCGATATATGGAGAACTTTCAGTGGAGGAATACAATATTGATAGAGCATCTCGACAAATGGGTATGGATCAGTGTGTTCCTACTTTTCGAAGAAGGAAACCATCGGTCGAGCAACTTAGGACCCATTTAGACCGTACACATGTAGAAGGAAGCGATTACTGGTTCCCTTTCTCTGAGAGAATTACGTATGTAACTCCAGGTTATGTAGACTTTTGTAATCAACAACTTGAGCGGTTACATGATTTCGTGATGGTTGGTCAACCTCCGGTGAAAGATCCTCCTTCTGTTGAGATGATTTCTACTCGACCAAGATTGAAGCATCTCTGTGGTGGTGATAAACGAAAGACGTCTCCAGGATGTTCACAAGTATGTACCTTTTGTATAATCTTCATAAAATTATGATAATTGTATTTTAATCATTGCATCAAATTTTACCACAAGACAGTCGTAATGTAAGACCTCGAATCCATGTAGACTTCTCAGAAACTGAAGCGATTATTCATGGCGGAGAAGGAAAGAGCAAAAATTATAAGTTGTTACCTAATACCATAAATTCCCCAGTTGTTTCCTTGGTGAGTTGTCAATATTTCTTTTGTTGTGACTTCTTCTTATCCGCATAATTAGGATTATAAAACTCATATTTGTTATTCCGTTGCAGAACTTTTCTCCATCAAGTATTGACGGCCTTTAATTCTCTGTTGTTGGGAAAACGGTTTCTGACTCGAGTGTTTAAGAAGAGGCTGCCGTAAGTATTATTTCTCCGCATAACCAATTATGATGCTTTGTGGATAAAATGATAATTATCGAGAATATATTCAAGAGGATGTTGCCATGGAAGTGGGGAATACTGGTGATGCTCGTTCATCTTCGGAAGTTGGTGACGAAGAGGATTCTCAGAACTCAAGACCGAATGAGAGTAATGATGCTCTTAATACTGATACAGGCAATCACGGCTCTTTGAATGCTTCAGAGACCATCCAAGTAAGTATTTCTCTTGCATTTTATCCATAGAAGTATAAACTTGTTGATTTATGAATGAATGAATGAATGAGAACTCATGTGAATATACAAAAAGTTTTGCCGAAATATGTCACCAGAAATTCCAGAATTCAGCCCTTTAGCAAAAACGCTGTAGAATCTTCATACGATGTCAGATTTTCGCGATCTACCCATGTATCCTTATGCCCAGGAAATTTTAAATCTTTATCAAAGAAGCTTTTAGAGTTTTGATCACTTTAGGGGCTGAAATCAGCGAAACAGTAAACTTCCAGGAGGCCTTCAGGAATTTTTCAGCTGGCATGTAGTTAGATGTTTTAGCCACATCGTTTTACTCGTTCATCCAATCGTTATGAAACTTTGATATGTTGTAGAGAACATCCATACAAATATAATGATATATAACGCAACCTTATATTCTTCACCAATTGCTCCCAGTTCTTCGTCTTATACAGGGCAGTGTAAAATCTCTTCAGATGAGCTTGTCGTAAAACGTGTTTTTATGACTTTCACGCTATTTACTCGTGTCTTGAATGCATAATGATGAACTTTGATGATGCTAGACCACTTATATGCTGGATTTTATTATTTCTTTTGGTTTCCATGTTTAGATTGCTTTAATCTCATGTAATCTTCGTATTAGGTGCCAAATACCGCAGTTGAGAATAATGAAACCAATAATGATAACTCGAGCAATCCTGGGGTTATTTATGAAGAGACAACCATCTCTGTAATTCAATACCATTAGAGTGTTGTTACTGATGCTGTTAAAGAGACCGAGACTTCAATTGTTGTTGCTTCAGTGGTGGAAGAAGCCGAACCACGAGTAGAAGACACTGTTGCCATGACTGTAGAAGTTGCTCCAGTAATTGAAAATCGTAAAGTGGTGCATGAATATCCGAGTGCATTAGTTGCTTTTGATCCTCCATTTGATGCATCACTTCCATACCACGAACTAGTTGGTGGATTCAGCGTTCCTATTGGATATGCCGGCTTGTACGAGAAGATATGGAGGAGATTTGGTCACATCATCGTTACCAGAGATACCAAGCGTGATTATTCTTTAACAATGCAAGTAAGTGTTATCTTGCGTGTTGTACGTGATATATGCACTAGGTCCAGAAATACTGTTACTCCAGATGTACTCTTTGATTGGGAGTTCAACTTGGAGAATTATGAGAGACTTGGCTTCAACATGAAGTGGCTTCGTAAGAAGATAGATGCTATCAAGGACTCATGCGAGAATAACATACCCTTTCCCAATGATGCTGTGATGGAGAAGGAAGACAAGATTGGTAGGATGACTGAAGAGCTGAACATGGAGAAGACAGCTTTACAAATTTTGAAGGATGCAGAGGAGCGAAATCTTTCTTTGCTGATTATCTTTGATTTCTTTCCATAATCTATTCAACTTATGAACTTCTGAGAGATGTGAGGTTTTATTTTCTGGTTTTGATTGGTTTTGGATAAGTAGATGATTGAGGATTTTTTTTGGATTTAATAGAGATTTTCTTTAAGTAAACTGAATTTTGATAAATTGTTGGATTCAAATTACTGAATGCAAGTATTGCAAACATTTTGGAGGAATTGAAATACAATGAAAGAAAATCCTAAATGCCAAATATTATGGGCATTCGTGTCTTGAACATCCAGTACCTCAAATGTCCAACACCTTAAGCGTCAAAGGCCTTGAGCCAATTCTTGTGTATTACTTCCACACTCTCCTTGCTGTCCATGTTGATTAATTTGTAGTATCCACCAACAACAGATTTAGAGATCATAAAAGGTCCTTCCCATTTGGAGTTCTTTGAAGAATGATAGTTATGCTTAGTTGCTTTGAGAACTAAATCTGCTTCCGGGAACTTGTTAGACTTGATTGTTCGCGCCCTGAATATCTTTTGTTGGTTTGGAATTCTTCGTGCAATGGAGTTCCATGTTGTTGAAGCCCTCCAATCTTGCGGCACATATGGACATTCGTGCAAAGGAGAATGCTTGTTGAATTCAGCCATTATTTCAACAACGATAGTGTTGGTCAAATGTTCGATTCCGAGATGCTTTACATCCAACCACTTGGTGAAATATTGCTGAGGTGAGGTTATCCATTCATAGAATTTTGCAATGGCTAAGTTTTTGGTGGAGTAAATTCCTCGAACCAAAGCAGCATGTTTGAAAACTGATAATATGGACACATGAGGAGGAATAAGACTTGCATGAGCGCGAAACCTTTTAATGAAAGCATTTGTGTTTTCTTCAGATATTCAAGCGGTGGAATATCTTCTATTTCTTCTTCCGAATCAAAGCGTTCCTCAACGGAGAAATGTGCAATTGAAGTTGAAGGTGTTGGAGTTACCTTTCCAGTATGAATCTACGCACGTCCAAGGATCATGTCATATCCTGGATCTTCTCGGATTATGTAAAATTTGGTTTCACTGAGAAAGTATGGAACCTGAGATTTTACAATAAAGCCCTGTACACTGGAATCATTCCACTGATGCATAATTACACGAGTTGGTATTCTGTGACATTTGGATCATGACAGTCCAGATCTTGAACTCTGAACCTTTTCACATAATCATTAGGATGTTCATTTCTCCTTTGAAACATCCTTTCAAGATTAGAGAGGGTGATTTTCTCTGAAACAAAGAAATATTTCCTATAAAAAGCGTTAATCATTTCTCCACAGCTTGTGATACTCCCTGGTGCGATGTTTTTATACCAGGTATATGCTCTGCCTTTCAGAGATTTTGAAAATTCCTTCAGACGGAAGACATGGTTGTGCTCATGTTCGCCCAATGCTTCCAAAAACCGGGAAACATATTCTCGAGAATTGCATGTTCCATCATAAAGGGTAAATGTTGGAGAGGTATAACCTTTTGGTAGAGGAATCCTTTGTGTAGCAGCATGGTACGGAGGTTGGTGACGATGGACAGATGAAGTTTTATCTTTTCCACGGTCCTCCAAGAGGCACTCCAAGTCTTCATGGGTGATGAAACTGGATTGTTCCTTCGCAGGTGGATTGTCTGCAACTTTAGATTTAGGAACTTCTTCATCATCTACTACATGGATTGGAGTAACTTCAGGATCAGCGTCCGAAGATGTTTCTTTAGCTTTTCCTTTCTCCTGAGTTTTCTCTGACATCTTGTCTGTGAGAGTCTTGAGATAATTGCATAGCTCTTTCTGAGTGGCAGTCATGTCAATCTGATTCTTGGCAAGAGTCTCTTGCACCTTCATGAGATCACCTATAGTAGGCGGGTTTTCTCTGACTTCCTTAGGAGACCGGACGAAGAGAGGATCGTTCTCGATGTTGGTTTGAGGAGGAGTGGTACCGCTAGTGCCGTTGTTAGGAGCCGGAGCAGTTTCTGGAGTACCACATGTATCGCTAGTGCTAGCATTATTTGGGTTAAGGTTTGTAACTGAACCTGACCTAAAATCAACCATCTTGTGAAAATGTGAGATTGAAACCGACAGAATGATCTCCCACTATGGTCGCCAATCTGTAGATGAGGCGACACGAGTTGCAGGATTTTAAGGAATTAAGAAGACGGTCGTGCGGAGGAAACTCCTTGAACCGAGCGAACTATCTAACCTCACATAGATACACTGCAAAAAGGGAGTGCTTTGAATTCGAGAGATCAATCTATAGGACTCCGGCCTAAACCAATACAATGGTCGTTCCAGAGTCAATTCGGTCATAAGAGAGGATGGTCGATCTATAGGAGGGAAACTGAGAAATGTGTGAGATCAATGGTGATCAAAATTGTAGGTGTGTTGTGTATTCTGCGTGAAGAAATAAGATAAGTTCTGATTGATTGAATTTGCTCTGTTGAGAGTAATTGTTCAGACGATGAGTTCGTGTGCTCTTGTTGTCTGTTTGACGAAAGAGTGTCATGTCTTAAGAAATTGTCTGTTGTTTTAATTATGATTCAGAGACTTATTTATATTGCTAGAATTGTAAACACCTTGATCCCATGAAGTGTGACAGTTGCTGGAGTCAAAGAGTGGGGAAGTGGAAATCGTGTTAAAACCAGTTTCTCATCGTGCGGAGACTTGTTTGATTTTCCATCCACTACTTTGCTAACTGCTCCAATTGATTGCACGACTTGCACACATTCTCATCGTGTATATGAACATACGTGTTGTAGACCGCCAGACCAAAACCCTAGTTAATATCCCCCCATGTAACACGATCGATGTCTCGTGATTGCGAGTCCGCGAAGAAAACATGTATTTAGTTAGCCAGTTGTTGACTTCATGGGACGATGAGTCCTTGTATTGCTGAGTCGAACATGATTTGCAAATGTTCTAAGACTCATGAATCGAACGTGTCTATTGAGACAAAGGTATAATTCTCGAGTAAATATTGATAGTTAAGGTGAGAAAATATTGCTCATAAGATGGATTGTTGAATATTGACAGTTGAACCAATATTCCTTAGTCTGAGCAAATGTTGCTCGTTTGATGAATTATTGGTAACAGAACCAAATAAAATATTAATTTAAAATACTGGCAACTGAACCGAGTATGATATTAAAATTTTGATCACGGGATCAACGTAAAATTATTAGTGTTCGAATCTGCTCAGAATTATGTTTTGCATAGCTTTGGATTCGAAACCCTAATTTTGATCAATTGCTGATTAATTGATGATTTATTGAAAATCAACCACAGAGTGAAGGAGGGACCAGCTACATGGGATGATGAGTCGACCATGTAACGCCCAGATGCTCTAGCAAAATATCGAAGTCTCTTGAAGACCAGTTGGTGAAACATGATCAAATGTTGGTTTAATCATTTATTGAAATAATGCTCGTCTGAGCCTTAGGTGATAAAACCTAATTAATTATGAAGAGATGAAGGACCGACCAAGGGGTCGTGAAACCGGCCCTGGTTGGTCATGGGACCGATTGACGATCGTTTTATAAAATTCCAAGTTGTTTGGAAGAGTTTGAAGCTAATGTGAACAAATTAGGTCAAATGATGAAAATGTGCGGGACCGGCCTCTTACAAGCCAAAGAGCCAACCTTGGTCGGTCAAGGTAATATGCTCATGTCACCAAAGTGTCCGTGTCTCAGTCCTGAGAATTTTGATATTTTTTGATGCGCGTTTGAGCAAAATTTTGAGAAAATATGAAGAAATCAAGTTTTTTGCTCAAACTAAGGAAACTTCATAAGATGAATGAAATAATAATAATAATAAAAAAATAAGGAATCATGAAGTGTGGGACCGGCTATGGCCAAGGCATGGCCAGCCGGCCAATAAGCCCAATCTCATGGCACTTTTCTAATTTTATATTATTTTCATGATTTTTAGGGAAATACCATGAAATCAAGGAGTTTGTTGAAATAAAGGTGTTTTCCTTAAAGTGAAGGAGTTTCCATGAGATGAAGGAAACAATGATAATTAATAATAATAATATAAGGGGTGTGTGGGACCGGCCACGACTAGGGCATGGTCGGCCGGCTAGGGCCTGGTCCCGCGAGTCTTCCCTAATTTTATATATTTTCCTTGATGTGAAGGAAATATCATGAAACCAAGGAATTTCATGGGATGAAGGAAATAATAATAAAAAAATAATAAGGAATGCAAGGTTCGGTACCGGACACAACTAGGGCATGACCGGCCGGCTAGTGAGCTTGGTCCCGCGATATCTTTCCTAATTATTATTATTTCCTTGATACGGAGGAAACACCATGAAACTGAGGAGTTTCCTTAAAATGAAGGATATTTTTTCAAATGAAGGAATTTTCATGAGATGAGGGAAAAATAATAAAATATGATAAAATAAGGAATTAGGCGTGGGACTGGCCACGACATGATTGGCCTGCCAGTGGGCCCAGTCCCCTAGCGCCTTAGCTTAATATTTTATTATTTTTTTCTTCCTATTTTGCATAGGTTCATCGTTCCTTCGTATTTTTGAATGCTCGTTCGTGCATTTAGGTGCTCGTTAGTGCGTTATTGCTGAATACACTTGCACCATTTTGGTCGGGGCTTACTCGATAGCGGCTCAGATGTCCGTACGTTGAATATTTATCACTAACCCATGGAATTCTGCTGGGAAGAACCATGAATTTAAGTAATGAAATATTATGAAGAACGTAGAATATTTCTGAATATTCAGTTAATGAATTTAAGGATTAGAGATAATTAATTGATGGCTCTATACTAGCAGGCATGATGTCTAGGAGCATTAATTATTTGATAGTTGAGTAATATGAGCTTGTTGAAGTGTCATATTTCTTTTATATAGTCAGGGAAAACATTGTTACATCTTGAAGACGTTATTGCTCTATACTAGCAGGCAAGATTTCTAGGAGCAGTCTAATCCTTCGATTTTATATAGAAATATTTACTGAAATTGCTCAGTATTTATGAGATATGTCGTTGCCTCAGCTGAGAGACTACACATCTATATATACTCTGAGAGACAGTATTCTCAGTCAGAGGTTCTTGCGGCATGAACTTTCATGTTTCGATGAGAGACATGAGCCTCAATACTCATCTGATTGCTGGATCAGGAGTATGTATAATTATGGTTTTACGATTTTAGCCTTTGTCGAAAAATCCACCATCTACAAGAATCCAATTCTTTTGTCCCCAAGGATAGTATTACATTCTTTTCATACACATTTGCTTGTTAAAACGCTTTCTGCAGTTTGGATGCGCTGAAGTATCTCGATAGTTAATTCCGACAACATATCCATCACTATTATACTGATGAAAGATTATCAAAAAAAATTTTTACAAGCTTTTAGGGTTTTCTTATTATATAATGCTACAAGCAGATACGAGTAAAGCTTATATATATATATATATATAGACATCCAATACACCTGTTGGCTAATTTTTTAGGTTTTCCATCTTAAATCACTATTCTTTGGTATTTACACCGAATATTTCAATTTCCATATTACTAAAAAATGAGATATTGTAGCAATATAATGAGATATTGTAGCAATATAATGATATATGAAATGAATATTTTCATGTTTATCTAATTTCATTTTTAATCTATTATACATTCCGAACATAACAAACTAAAATAAATCATGATCTCTTAGGAAATACCCAAATAATTTTTCTACTTTTCGATTAATTACCTAGGTGGTTTGGGGTGGCCCGGACGGCTGGACCATAGGTGTAACGCAAAATAAAAGGAAAAAACCAAAGGTTGGCTAGTTAAACAATGACCCAAACTAAATTGTGCATTTAAACATAGAACATAATCCACACACCAAAAAAAAAAACACAACTACAAGAGATAAAAAATCTACATAGATAACCCAAGGAATAAATTGTACATAGAAAAAATCCAAATACCAAAAAAAAAAAAAAAAAAAAACACAACTACAAGAAAAAAAACCCGACATAGATAACCCAAGGAATGTGTTAGCGGCAAGGACATCATGAGTACGTGTTTCCGATTGTCCACTAAAATTACTCAACGAGATAGCGCTCCTCATATGAGGAATAATTGCAACCCTGCTTGTTTCCCATAGTAGTGTCCCCCAAATTTCCGTCCAAGTTCTGGTGACTGCATTGTAACACAATAAACACCCATTCTGCCACAATAGGAGGTCCTTGTTTTTTCCAAAAGCTATCGGATAATAGGTTGGCCACCCTTCATCCTCATCCTTTTCCAAGAAAATGCTTATCTTATGATTCCAATTCCATTCCCCGCCAGGTGCCCATGTATGAATATTTTTTTTGGAAGTGGGTGCCCAGAAATCTATCCGGGGCTGATTAATCCCCTCATCATAGGCCTCATGGATGTAGTAAAATAAAAGGCAAACTCCGAACATAACCATCCCAAGTGATGGGAATTCACCCCCAGGAATATGATGCGGGGGTCGCGAATGTTGATGAAATGTCTCAGTGTCCAAATTGAAAGAAACTATGTCACTATCCCACTGACAACAATCCTTCCAAAAAATACAACCGTGTGCGTACACACCTGAACTCCGAAAAGTATAAGGAATCTCCCATGTTATGTTCCTCCATCCCTTCTTGTCTCCTAGAGTATGTATTTGAACTTTACCATCCATGTGAATTCAAACAACCTTGTACTCATTCGTACGTTGACAGTATTTGAAACCCTCAATTACATTGTATCGTGGATACCACGAAAGTACTTGATCTCGTGCAATTGGGATGCATGGCAGATGTAGGTGCTCACCAGTTTCCGGATTCATAACATATACAAGATCTTGTATGCCGTGGTGTGAAACAGAAAACTTACCAGACCATTGAAAGATCCAACTATTGGGTACAACTTAGTCAAATTTTCATGGGTTTCATCATTCGGGGCGTCGTGATTGTTGGCTATTACAATCCGGCTGAAATATTACTTTCTATAAAAGAGTTGAGTAACTTCTTTCTCTATTCTTGGTGTGATACCAAAAAGGAGTCCAATTCTTTTGTCCCCGAGGATAGTATTCCACTCTTTGGAAACACATTTGCTTGCTAAAATGCTTTCTGCAGTTTGGAGGTGCTGTAGTATCTCGGTAGTTAATTCCGACAACATATCCATCACTATTATACTGATGAAAGATTATCAAAAAAAATAAAATAAAAGCATTTAGGATTTTCTTAATATTGTAGAATGCTACAAGCATATACGAGTAAAGCTTATATAGACATCCAGTACACCTGTTGGCGAATGGTCACGTCCATTATGAGCAGGCATTATTTGAATGGTCGTGTCCTTAATGAGCAGGGAAGTAACGCATATTTGCACGTTTTATCTTATAAGCGGTTATAGCTTAAACCCATAACTGGATTTTTATTTAAAAGGAAAAAAAATCTAAAGGATAACCGTTACGTCATGAAGTAGGTCTGAAAGGACATGACATTTTAGTAGGGTGTTATTATTTCTTTGAATTCAACCGCTGCATGCGTCTCTTAGGAATAGGTCTCAGAAGAAAAAAAAAAGATAACAAATGTGAAAGAGGAATTAGGGATTATATTCATTTTCGAGAGAAAAAATTAAGCCAAGAGAAGAGAAGAGTAAAAAAAGTTTCAGAGATAACAATGGCTCCAAATAACCCAGAAAAAGTGAGTGGTTCCAAACCATCAAAAGGAAAGACCCCAATGACAGAGAAAAAAGTTGATACTTGAAGAGAAAGGAAGTGATGATGAGGTTCAAATTAGCAGTGTGTGAAATGGATTTGGAGCAACTAGAGAAAGCTAAGTACCATATATCGAAAGCAATAAGATTGAATAAAAAGAAGAAGAAAGAAGAGGCAAGGAATATGAGAAAAGAGGAAGAAGTAGGTTTGCAGAACAATAACCAAGATGATGATATGGATTTGTTGTGGAATGAGTTTTATCATGCTAACTCAGCATATGAGGCAGAAAATGAAGAGACAAAGAAGAGAAGCATAGAGAAAGTAAAAGATGAAGAGTACCTAGAAGAATTTTTGCAGTTGTTGCAGAAAAAAGAAAGGAGACAAGGTGTGTTTTTAATGAGAATGATTAGGGCTAGAAGACCATCAATTTATGCAGGAAGATATAAGTATTATACAGACCACCGTGTGAATGAAATCAATGTAGAGGATGAGTATCAGGCGTACCTATCACGAACAACACATGAAAATGAGGTCATACTCAACATAGTGACTGATTCTGAAACTGATATGCGATCAGATAGGGAAAAGTCGGATTACGACTCCGAGTGATGGCCGGTAACAGGTAAGGCTCTACCAATTCCAATTTTCTTATAGCTGGTGGATTTTTTGGGTTAAGTTGCTTTAATGGAAATGTTGATACAGATTTTGCAAATGGTTACACAAGTTACTATTTTGAAGAAATAGGTATCATCAAAGTACAGAGAAAAATTGGAATTAAGAATGGTCTAATGGGAAATCGTGGACTGTGGACGACTGAATCTTTTTTTGTTTTTTGGAATTTATGTTTTGGATTTAGGATTTATTTTCATGTTTTTTGTAATATTAGTGACTGAATGGTGTTGGAGTTGCTTAATTAATGACTGTTTAATGACTGTCTAATGGATTAATTTTCTTGTTTAATGACTGTTTTCTTGTGTATGATTGAATGGTGTTGGAGTTGTTGGTTGCATTGTCAAACTCAATCTATGACCAAAGAACTAGATATGAGTATATAGAAAGCACAAGTATTGTGTTGAAAACTTGGAAAAATCACTCCTAATTTTATTACACAAATTTGACATTGTATTGAAATCACAAAGGATTGACGAAATTACATGGATTCTATAAGATTAGAGTCCATCAAGGGGAAGGGGTCTTCCTGGCTTTCATTTGAATTGCATAAACCAACTGCGATTCTCATTACAGCTACTTATGAACCAATTCACTAAAGATGACCTCCTGGAGTTAGAATACCCATCACAACAACATCTTAATATTTACAACGACATTGGTTGATAATATAAAACAGGAACTATCCATAAAATACAAAACATGAATTTCCCACTACAAATATGGGATAATGGTACCATAATTTATGTATCTCTCTTTTAGCCCCTACATTTTTTTGATAAAGAACATCGAATATTTCAATTTTTGTACCATTATATATATATATCTAATTTTTCATATATATATCTCCTTATCTATTTTCTGCCACCATATCTAATTGTCAATACAATGAGCTTTTCTTGTCTACTACTACCAATCGCTCTTCCTTTTCGATCAGAATGAACTGCACATCCTATTGCTACCAATTTATTGCTATGGGTCCTAAAACTGTTAGATACAATTCATTAAGAAGAACCCTAGAAGACGATTTGAAGATCTCAGATTACGATGTACGAGTTCTTCAGCCTAGACTCGGCGTGTTCATAATCTGCATGAGGAAGCATGCAGATTATTGGTGTTTGCGTGAGAGTAATGCATTTGTTGTCGATGAGCATTGTGTGGAATTGGTGCATGGGGAAAGTAGATGTTGTTGTCCCTTTGATCGTGATTATTTTGGTCTCCAACAACAGGTGAATATACTTCAAGAACGAGTTTATCGGCTTCAAGAACATTTGCTTTGTGATATTAACGACTAGGACGTGGCATTTATAGTTTATGATTCAAAAGGAGACTAGATTGACAAAATAGGTTTCTTATTTATCAATATTTCTTATATTTATTAGTTATTTATTAATTAAAAAGACGTAATAACACAATTCTGGAAATTAAAATGATGTGTTACATATGTCTCTAATTTGTTTTGCCCATGTATGTTCTGGTTTTGTGTGTGTTTTTTTTGATGGAAACAGGGGCTTTGAATAGCCCCTAAATTTTATTTATGACTACCTCATTCAAATTGAGTTTTGAAGGATTACATTGATCAATTACATCAATAAACAGGACAATACAGATAATACAAGATTTACAATCGAAACTTAAGAAACGAGATAAGAAAATTGTATTAAACTTCTGCAGCCTATTAAAATAATGGTTTCAAACCATTTTGTTTCTTGACCACTAAATATATCAGATGCTTCCATAAAAGGGAAGTAATATGCCCAAATTAGATTCTTCATAAATGATCTCCATTAAATAAAATACCAACCATTACTACCCAAAATAAGACCAAGTCCGATTCTTCAAATTTCAAAAACAACTTTTAGTCCAGACAAGATACGAAAAAAAACCAAAGATGAGAAATAATACTATAAATATATATTATTGAACACCAAACTACATTACTCTGATCAAAATAAAGACACTACACACGGAATATGTTTGTGGCATGGACATCGTCAGTACATGTTTCCGATTGTCCTCCAAAATTCCTCAACGAGACGGCGCTCCTCATGTGAGGAATAACTCTAAATTTAACCGGCCACCTTGTCTCCCCAATTTCTGTCAACGTTCTGGTGAGTTCATTATAACGCGCTAAACATCGGTTGTTTTGCAATAGGATGTCATTGTTATTTCCAAAGGCTATCAGCATATAATGCGCCCACCATGGATTCAAAGGCTCTTCCAAGAAAATTCTCCTCTTAAGTACCCAATTCCATTATACACCGGGTGCCCGTGCATGAATATCATTATCGGAAATGGGTGCCCAAAAATCAATCCGGATATCATAAATATCGTGAATGTTGTAAAATAAAAGGAGAACTCCAGACAAGACCATTTCAAGTCTTCGAATACTGAAACCACCATTCTCATAAATATGATGCGGGGGTGGCGAATGTGGCTGGAACGTCTCATTGTCCAAATTGAAAGATACTATCTGATCATTGTTATAAATATAATGATTTATCCAAAAAAATACAACCATCTGCGTACACACCTGAATCCCGAAAAGTAAAAGGAAATTCCCCGATGTTCCTCCATCCCTTGTTGTCTCCTAGTGTGTGTACGTCCACTTTACTGCCCACTTGAATTCAAACTACTTTGTATTCACCGGTATGTTCACAGTAGCCGAAACCCCCTACGACATATCGTGGATCCCAACTAATTTGTGGCGTTGGTGTTGGATTGCATATTTGTGGCAGATGGAGGTGCTCACCCTTTTTTGGATTCATAATATAAATAGGATCTTGTATGTCGTGGTGTGAAACATAAAAACATACCAGAACATTACAAGATCCAACGATTGGGTGTGACATGTTTTCCTCATAGGATTGGATAATATTCCAGGTACCATTGTTTCCAAATAACATCTGATTGAAATCTCCCATCACCATGTAGTAATCTTCCTCCTTAATTTGTTCTATGTAGAAGAGTTGCGTAATATTTTTTTCTCTCACTTTTTTAGTGAAACCGAAAAGGATTCCAATTCTTTTGTCTGCAAGGACAGAATTCCATTCTTTGCATACACATTTGCTTACCAAAATACTTTCTGTACTTGGGAGGAGGTGTAGTATCTCGGGAGTTAAATCCGGTAATATTTCCATTACTATTACTGGTGAAATATTTTTTTTTTTAAATGTAGAAGCATTTAGGATTTCGGTTTTGTTGAATGTTACTAGCAGATACGAGTAAAGCTTATAGACATCCAATGGATGCAATATGTGTCCCCACACAAGACACCTGTTGGAATTTTCACATCTTTTAGGGTTTCAAAATCTATTAGGTTAAACGGGTGCAAACCATTACACCATTTGGTCAATGATCGCATCCTTAATCATCATGCGTTCTTTAAAAATTCATGATCCAAATAAGAAACGAATATTTTCACGTGTTTGTGTGAGATTTATTCCAGTTTATCAACATTCTATTTATGTGTCCATTGCAAATTTAAAAATTAGGGTTATGACCATAGTATATTAATCTTTTGAAGAAGAAAAAAATGATCCCAATATATATTGCTATTGCCAATCATAGCTGTAATTTATGGTGTTGACCAATATACGAAAGCCAAAAGAGAATTTGGGCATGGTTATAACGCTTGGATGGAATGAATTGTTGCGCATGGCTTTGAGTAGGTGTGAATTACTGAGGGAATTACACCAAAAATAGAAATTTGTTCAGAGAAGATTAGGCATGGCGAATCATGGAGAGAGATACTTCAGATACCTACAGATTTGGAAAGAGTGTAGCCAAGGCATGCACATTAGCGAAGAGTACATGATTATTATCTACTGTAAGATAAAGCATATACTCCATGTACTCAATCAACATGGTTGTGTTTACGCAATTTTTCGTGCTATTTTTCCGTATTTAGATAAATTATATATATACTAAAATCAATGTGGTGTTGTAAGCGTATATGAGCATATAATTATCGATATGGAAAATGTTATATTTTGTTTATTTGAGAGTGATATGCGGAATACAACTAAATTAGGTAATTGGAGATAATGCTCCTAACCTAAAAAAAAATTAGGGTTTTTCTAATACATACATACATATTATTATTAAAGAGGTCGTACAAACCACACCAGCATAAAAGATAGATTGATATATTAGAGGAAGAAAATGAGTTCCAATAAGAACAATACCGAGAGGATTAAAACAATTCCAAGGATAGTAATAGTTGTACCTAGAAAGCTATGGATCACCATAACTATTGATGGCGTGTGTAAAGTTTCTGGCATTCCCCTGTTAGCTGAAGTTCAAGCTCATGTTGACAATCTTACTCTTCTTGGTTCTACTTCTGTTGAAATGGATGGTGTCCATGCTCCCATTCCTTCGATTGAGCCTGTTGGTGAAACTGTGTCTGGCACACTAGAAATACCCAGGGAGACACCTCTAGAACAAAAGGTACTTGAAGTTCCATCACAGCCTGCTAACGCTGCAACACGAGTACCAGATGCGATGGTTTTAGTTGAGCAGATTATCAAAGAAACTTTCGAATAATGTGGTTTTTGTTTTTAGAAATTATTTATTTTGATTATTTGAAAAAAAAAATATATTAAGGATGTTGGTATTATTTTGCTTCGTTTATTTTTAGAATGAATAATATAAAAATATTGGTTCTTTAATATATGCTCATTGTGTTCAAATTCTTTGCTTGATATTTGTTTGTTAATCAATTAATTAACTCATCGAGTCAACACAATTCGGTTTTCCAAAATATACCTTATATAAACATAAGCCCTTATGATAGTTATCAGATTTTAATTTTAATTTAGACATGACCAAATGGAAGAAATATAGCAATAATTTATGGAAAAACTGAACCACAAGGGATCTTGGCACCAATGCCAAATTTGGGTCAAGCCAACCCAACGTGACATACATTTTAGAAACAACAAATAATCTTCTCTATATTATTTGGCAAAATAGAAGAAGAGGAGTACTGAAGAGATCTATCTTTTCTTTTGCATGTACCCAAGAAAGCAACAAGATACTCATTATGGCTACCTAGATCTTCTTCTTTTGCATGTGCACAAAAAATAAGATACGCATTGTGATTGCGTAGATCAGCGGAAGTGAAATATGATAAACTGAAGCGTAATGATGATTGACAAAAGCAGTAGCGTGGTGATTGACAGAATATTGTTGTTGAAGGAGAGAATATACTCCAGAAGGTCTGATGACACCCATAACCCTATCAGTAACCCTGTTAAGAGCAATTACTCCATACAATCAACCACTTTTATCTAAGGTAATATATATATTTCCAAATAATATGGTCCCAAATTTTACCAAAAATAAGATGTTACTAATAAATTGAAAAAAAAAGAAAATGTTTTACTACATAATTAATAAATTAAAAAAAAAAGGCTTCATTGCTCTGATTAAAGATACTGCTACATTTAAGAATAATACTTGTTTAGGTAGTCAAAAGTGTGAGAAGCATATAGTTAGGTTGTTTTCTTTCTCTACTTTATATCTTGTTACCAAAAAAAGTAAATTAAAATATAAGTGTGAGAAGGCTATACCAACTTTTTATTGTTTTTTATAAGACCAAAAATTATCAGATCTTGTGGGGTATACAATACAGGCTCTTGTTATAATACTTCTCTTTCAGTCACACATAACAAGAAGTCCCAAAGTACAACTACCATAGGAATGTACTCCTAAAATCCAAAAATCCAATCATATGAATGTTCCATATATATACTCCTAATATTTAGTGATGAGGCTGGTATTTAGGACAGGGTCCCACTAGAATATTCTACACAAATTGTTAAAGTAGAAATGATCAAAGATCAAAAAATACCACTGCAAACTGGAGTACTTATTATTGTACTAGCTAATTCCTTTGTTACTAGTGCCTTGGATATAGTAGTATCTTTTCTTTACTACTTAGTCTACTACATTGCACTATTTTACTCCCAATTCACATATTCTTAGAAGAAAAATAATAATTATTAATATAGTACTATCTAGTGCCTTGGAAGATCATAAATGCTTTTTGGTGCAATTTTTTTGATTAAAATCCCAATTCATATTCTTAGAAGCAATTCTAGCTAGCTCTTACAATTAAATTTATATTAAAAGAACTGACAGTATTTATTTTTTAAAATACTGGCCGATAATATAGGATTTTATCATGTTTGTGCCTTTAATCTGGACGAAACATGAAATACAGTGATGCATACATATGAATATCCGATAATATCGCATTATTGGTCGTATCGGACCGATCAGACGAAATATTGGCAAGGATGTTTGGGGATGTTAGATTATCGGGTGTAACTAGTTTATTTGATTGGTCGGCATTATGAATTCACGAACGACTATGATTGGCTTCGTCGACAAGACTCGATATCCAAGTTTTTTACCAATGTCACTCTTGGACATGGCTTATTCAGCTAAACCAATTTTTATTTCGATGTCACGATCTTAGAGAGTATAGTTCATCCAAATCTAAGTTTCCGAGAGTATTTCCACCAAGATAAATTGATTGATGGTAATTTTCCATTTTTTCCGATGTCACTCTTGAACGAGCTTGTAAACCAATTTTTATTTCGATGTCACGATCTTAGCAAGTATTTATCGTCCAAATCTAAGTTTCTGGCATATCTCCACCAAGATAAATTGATTGATGGTAATTTTCCATTTTTACCGATGTCACTCTTGGACGAGCTTCTAAACCCCTAATTTTTATTTCGATGTCACGATATCTTAGAAAGTATATTTCATCCAAATCTAAGTTTCCGGGGAGTATTTTCACCGAGATAAATTGATTTAATTTTCTATTTTTACCGATGTCACTCATGGACGAGCTTGTAAACCAATTTATATTTTGATGTCACGATCTTAGCAAGTATTTATCGTCCAAATTTAATTTTACGAGGAATATCTCCACCAAGATAAATTGATTGATGGTAATTTTCAATTTTTACCGATGTCACTCTTGGACGAGCTTCTAAACCAATTTTTATTTATTTCGATGTTACGATCTTAACAAGAATTTTTCGTCCAAATCTGAGTTTCCGGGGAGTATTTCCACCGAGACAAATTGCTTAATGGTAATTTTCCATTTTTACTGATGTCACTCTTGGACGAGCTTGTAAACCAATTTATATTTCGATGTCATGATCTTAGCAAGTATTTATCGTCCAAATCTAAGTTTACGGGGAGTATCTCCACCAAGTTAAATTGGTTTATGGTAATTTTCAATATTTACCGATGTCACTCTTGGAAGAGCTTCTAAACCCCTGTTTTTATTTCCATGTAATTATCCAAGTATTTTTCATCCAAATCTAAGTTTTCGGGGAGTATATTTCCATAGAGATAAATTGATTGATGGTAATTTTCAATTTTTATCGATGTCACTCTTGGACGAGCTTCTAAACAAATTTTTATTTTGATGTCGCGATCTTAGCAAGAATTTTTCGTCCAAATCTAAGTTTCTAGGGAGTATCTCCACCCAGATAAATTCCATGATGTTAATTTTCCACCCAATATTTTTTTTATATTATACTACTTATTTATTTTCAAAAGATGTACTTGTTCACTAGCCAAGTTATCATGCCTGTACGTGGCTAAGCTAGTGGTTGAATATTATAGTGAAAACGTGTGTCATGGTACAAAACACGAGCAAGGAAGGGAGACTGGGAGAGTACTACTCCGCTTTTTCTTTTCCAAGTCTCTCTCTAAAACTGAACCTAGAGTTTCAGTAACAAAAACTGAAAGTTTTAGTATCAAACCAGACAAAATGACTGCTCTAGTAGTAACTTCCTTCCGATTTCTTGTTCTTGATGAAGACAAAGAGATTGTTGGTTATTTTGGTTGCAAGGTTGTTCCTTGTTTTGGAGATGTTGCTTTTAATCAGTCTGATGTGGATGATGATTATGATGCTATTGATGATGAAGAAGAGGAGGACGATGAAGAGGATGATGAGTATGATTTTGAGGATGATGATGATGAGGAGGATGATGATGATGATGATTTAGATGATCCAAAACACTTCTTTTGGTTTGGGCCAGTGCTTGAGGATGAAGATGAAGATGATGATGTTGTTGTTGATGATGATGATGATGATTGTCCATACAAAGATGTGGTTACGATTCTCGACAGCAACAATGAAGAAGAAGGGGATTCTAACTGATCTAGTCCTCTGTTTTCATGGCTCTGCTATGCAAGAATGGTATTCAATCACATCTTGATCCATCATCTTTTGTTTAGTTCTATATATGTATAACCAGGCAAGCAATGTTTTTTTTGAGTATGATCTAGTTCTATATATATATATGTTTTTTTTTGTTTTTTTTTGTGTTATTAGTGTAATCTTTTGTTTTTTTTGTTTTTTTTTCGGATGTTTAATTAGTCTGTTTGTAAAGCTGCCTGGAAGTATAGTTTTTGTGAATGTTTAATATTTACGGATGCAATATTTTCTTTAGATTCCAAGTGCATATGTTGTTTAATTTCTGTCCATTATTCATTTGTTGGAGTATCAATCTTTTGACAAAACAGAATGAACGAGTAATGTTTTAAGGGGGCTTGGTTTAGAGATTTGGATCTGAAGAGTTAGGGTTAACCATGATTTTGTTGTGGCTTTGCTGTTAAAGTGATAGGATGATGAATATGATAGGGACTGTATATTGAGTCTTGTATTAGAGTTGAAAAATATAGCCAAATTTTTCATAAATTGCAATGCCAAATCTGACAAACTTAACCCAAAAAAAAAATCAGAATTGAGAGCACAATTGAACAGCAGGCCTTTGACTGCTACATAATTTTTCTTACAACATTAATAAAATTAGCATACTAAAAATAATGTAAAAAACTTAAATTTAGTCAATGTCGAGTGCCCAGCCATAAATTTGCTTGTCTTGGTGGCTTCCCATGTTCTTATTCATTGTAATCATTATCCAAATGTTCACCATAGCTTTTCTCAAATGCATCCCAAGAAGCAAAACCCTTAGGAGGAGGATCATTTTCAACATGGATCATTTTCTTATTATGAACTAATTCTCATTCTTCATCGACATACTCTTCTAGTATATCACTAGTGCTTCCCACAAAGTCATCCCATGAAGCAAAGCCCTTCGGAGAAGGAGGATCATTATTAACAAGACCATTGGCAGGAACAACACATTTCTCATTAGAACTCATCCTCTCAATTCCTTCTTTCCTTTACTTATGAACGAGGTATGTAATTTTTTATTTCTAGGATCCAAATCTAGCTAAATATATTGTGTTTTTCTTTTTTTTTTTCCTATACATATCTAGTATGCAAATCTAAAAGAACTAGAGGAATCGGGTGTGTTTAGCTCTGAGAATCGGGTGACTGACTCACCTCCTCTTTTTTAAACGCTACTGCATTTTCCTTCAATCGGCATTTATTTCAGGTGATTTCCTGTAAGATCTTCAAATGATTGGTGTTTAAATCTTTTGTTTCATCTGCTTCTAGTTATTTTTCAAGTTTATTTTCAAATTTTTCTTTACAAGATGAATTTTGAGGTTAACAACGATGTATCTGAAATTCATCCATCGATTGTTGACTTATCAAAAACTCCTGAAATTCATCCTGCAATTAATATGATTGATGAACAAGATAATAATAGATATGATTCTTGGAAGTTCTCTTTGATTGGGAGATTGGATTTTCTTAGAATTAAATTTTCAAAGGCTACCACACTTTTGAGGAAACAATGGAGTTTAAAGGGTCAATGTCATCTGATACCATTGGGTAAAGGTTTTTTTACGATCAAGTTAGATAATGAAGAAGATAAAACATACATCAAAACTGGTAATTGGGAAGTTTTGGATCAGATTTTAAAAGTTCGAAACTGGATTGCAAATTTCAGATCTGAGAATCAACGCACTTCTAAAGCCATGGTTTGGGTTCACTTTCCAGGATTAAGTTTAGAATATTGGGATGAAAAAACTCTTTTCAAGATCAGCAGATCCATTGGTAATCCAATCAAGGTTGATGCAGCTACTTTGAATTATCAGAGTGGATACTATGCTAAAGTGTTAATTGAAATTGATTTAGCTAAAAGTATTCCTAATAAACTTTGGATTGTTACAAGGTATGGAGCATTCTCTTAAGGGGTGACTCTAACAAATTTACCAAAATTTTGTCACAAATGTAAAATTGTTGGCCATCAATTTTCTGAATGCAGAAATAACATGCAAACTGCTACAACAGATGGTCAGAAGGTTTCTACTCCTTCACCAACAAAGCACACACATGGTGATACTTCTAGTCCACAAATGGTTAATCAGTCTATAACTGTTCCAAGTTTAATTTCCAAACTAATTGAGATACCTCAGTTCTCAAGTCCAAATACTTCAGTTATCAACAGGGATGAATCTTCACGAGCTACATCAGAAGATACTTCAAAGGGTGAAGATCCTTTTATTGATGTTACAAAAGGGATTTCTAATCCAGGTTTAACTTCTATCTCTAATCTTGTTATTCAAATTGATAATAATCAATATGAAGTTTTACAAGACAATGATAATGAATATTCAGAAGATGAAGATGGTGAAATTAAAGAGGTTAGTACTTCAAGCTTATTAGAATTTGGTTCAATTTCTCAACCAGTTATTATTCTGCAAAAAGAAAAGATCATAACTCAGTATGTCCCTGAAGTTAATGAAAATAGCAAAATGACTGGTAAGAAAAAGCCTCCTTTAAAACCAACTGTAGTTACAAGGAAGGCTAGCAAAGAAAAACTTATGGTTGATAAAGGGAGTTCAACTCCTCCTCCTCAACCTCCTTTCAAATGAAAGTTATTTTTTGGAATCTTAATTAGAGGCCTTAAAAGACAAAAGGCAAAGGATAAGTTGTATTCTTTAGTAAAAACTAATAATCTTACTTCGGTTTGGGTTGTGGAACTAAAAATTAAAGCTCATAAATCTGGAATTAAGCTACCAGGTATGCATCATAAAATTATTCATAATTCTAAAGAAAATAATAAAGGAAATATTTGGTTGTTTTGAAATTGTTCTGTTCAAGCTCCTAATGTGATCAAATCTTCTAGTCAATGTATTACAGTGGAGGTTGGTGGTGTTTTGGTGACTGGTATTCATGTTAACTCTTATACTGTGAATAGAAGAGTTCTGTGGAAGGATTTATATGAGATAAGTTTTCTTGATAAACCTTGGCTTTTAATAGGTGATTTTAATACTGTGTTAAATGCTGATGAAAAAAAGGGTGGTAGGAGCCCTCTTAACTCTGCAATGAGTGATTTTAAGGACTTCGTTGATTCTTGTGGTTTAATTCAATCTCCTAAAAGTGGTCTAGAGTTATCTTGGTGTAATGGCAGAGTAAGAAATAAAAGAATTCTGTGTAATTTGGATGGAGCTCTTTATAACTTGAAATGGCTTGATACTTTTAGTGGATGGCATTACCATGTAGCTACAATGGGTATTTCTAATCATGGCCCCCTTATTGGTTCTGATACTGTTATTGAGAGAGCACTAAATACTCCTTTCAGGTTTCAACAAATGTGGCTTACTCATCCTTCCTTCTTACAAGTGGTTATTGATTCTTGGAATGAAGACTTAGCAAGTAATCCTATTTTTATGTTTATGAACAAACTTAAAAGGCTGAAAAAAATCCTCAAAATATGAAATTGGGAAGTCTTTGGAAATGTTCAAGAAAATCTCAAAAAAGCTGAAGATAAGGTTATGGAAGAAACTGTTAAATCAGATGCTGATCCGGCTAACATCTCTTTGCTAAATAATTTGGTTACTGCTAGAGGTAAGTATGAAATGGCTGCAAATAACTATAATACTTTTTTGAGAGATAAAGCCGGATTGAATTGGATTAAGGATGGGGATGTGAACTCCAAATTCTTTCATACAAGTATAAAAATGAGACAAGCTCAGAATACTATTTCTGAATTGGAGAATGATTCAGGTGATATTATAACAACTCAACAGGGTATTTCAGAGGTTCTTATTGATTTTTTCGAGAAGAAATTTGAATTCCAGACAGTTCAGATTAATGAATCCATTTTTGATGTTGTGCCTCATATCATTTCTGAAGATGACAATAATTTCTTGGAAGAATGTCCTACTAAAGAGGAGATAAGGAAAACTGTGTTTAGCTTGAATGCTGATAGTGCACCAGGCCCTGATGGGTTCACTGGAGTTTTTTATAGAGCAGCATGGGACATCATTAAAAGCAACTTACTGGATGTTATTCAATTTTGCTGGAAGAACAACATAATACCAAGTGGTATGAATTCCAACTTTCTGGTTTTGATTCCTAAAGTTAAAGGGGCCAAAAATGCTAAAAGTTTAAAACCAATTGGTCAAAGTAACTTCTGCTTTAAAATCATCACCAAACTTATTACTGAGAGACTTACTAGATATTTGCCCAATCTTGTTTCTCAGCAGCAATATGCCTTTATTAAAAATAGGAATATACATGAGAAAATATTGTTAGCTTCTGAACTTGTGAATGAGATGTCAACTACTAGAAGAGGGGGTAATGTAGGTCTCACGCTTGATATAACACAAGCTTATGATACTATGAGTTGGGAGTTCCTTTACAGAGCTTTAAAAAAGTTTGGTTTTTCAGCTAAATTTTGTAACTGGATCATGGTTCTTCTTCAATCTACTAAATTGTCTATTATGCTCAATGGAGGTCCAATCAGCTTTTTTGGTGTTGGTAGAGGCCTTAAACAGGGAGACCCACTGTCCCCAATTCTTTTTATTCTTGCTCAAGATGTTCTTAGTAGGAAACTTCATCAACTAGTCATGGAAGCAAAAATTCATCCAATGGTAGTAAGAAATGGTATTCATCCTACACATTTAATGTTTGCTGATGATATTTTCTTGTTTTGCAATAGAGGTAAGAAGAGCATTGAAAATTTGAAATCTCTCTTAATGGAATATCAAGCTGCTTCTGGCCAAGTTTTTAATGCTACAAAAAGTAAGTGCTTTGTTGATGGTACATCTGGTACAAGGAAAAGACAGATTGCAGAGTATTTCCAAATGGATCTTTCTTACTTTCCTGACAAATATTTGGGAGTCTTTCTTGATCAAGGTAAAATAAAATCCGTTCATATTTGGTATTTGGTTGATTATATGCATCTTAAACTAGCTTCATGGAGTGGTAAATTCTAAACTTTCAAGCTAGACTTACATTGGTTAACCATGTGCTAAGTAATATTCCTATTTATAATCTATCCATATATAAATGTCCTAGAAAAGTTCTAGATGCTTGTGAAAATATTATTATGAACTATTTGTGGTATGGCAATGCTGAAGAAAAAAAGTGTATAACTTTAAAGTGGGACAATGTCTGTACTTCTAAAGAATAAGGAGGGCTTGGTATTATGAAGCTTGCAGATGTGAATAAAGCTCTTCTAATGAAATTACTATGGAAAATCCTTAATTGTCATGATGAATGGGCCACTTTATTTCTTGCAAAATATTTGGATAAACATGGAAATTGGATTACCTATTACAGGAAATATTTTGTGTGGAATGGCATTAAATGGATAATCCCTGAATTCATTGAACATACTAGATGGATAGTTGGTAATGGTACAAAGATCTCCTTGTGGAATGATAAATGGATTTTTGATGAACCAATTAACAAGATTTTTCCTAATCATCCTTATATTGCTCTGCATCCTCACTTGAAGGTCCAAGATTTAATTATGGATAATCAGTGGTGTTTTCATGAAGACTTTCTTCAGTTCTTTAACATTGATCAAATTCTTATTTTGAAAGAAGGTGAGGATTTACTTATCTGGTGCAACAATCATTCTGGTGTTTTCCTTGTTTCTGATGCTATCAATAAAATTAGATTGCACCAACCTAAATTGCACTGGTATAAAAAGATCTGGAATCCTGCAATACTTCCTTCAAGTTCTGCAAATGTTTGGAAGATTACTAGAAATGTGTGTGCAACAGAAGAGAACTTGAGGAAAAAGGGCTTTCAGTTTGCTTCAAGATGTTGCATTTGCCATGATGATGAAGATAATATAAAGCATATTCTATGGAAATGTGATTTCAGTACTAGATTGTGGAACTGGCTTTCAGGTATCTTTTTATCTTCCAAACCTAATTCTTTTGAGGATATTTTGAAAACACATTAAAGCTCTAGTCCTGTGATTAAATAATTGTGGATTATCATTTCTTACACTACCATGGTTGAATTATGATTTTTAAGAAATGATATTTTTTATGATGATGAGAAGCCAGTCTTAATCAAAATTCAACAAAGAATTGTTAGAAAAGTACATGACTGTGAAGCTAGACTGAGAGGTGTTATGTGGGGAAATGATATTGAGAAATCAATCTTACAATTTTTTAACATCCAAGTCAGGAAAATGAGAAGAACAAGGATTGTTTAAATCTTTTTTTATCTGCCAAATGAGAATGAACTTTTATTATGTTGTGATGGGGCTTCTAGAGGAAATCTGGGCATTGCAGGCTATGGATTTGTAGTAAGGAACCATAGTGGTGCTTTCATCTTTGCAGAATCTGGTGGCTTGGGAATCACAACTAACTTTATAGCAGAATTCATCTCTTGTATCAAGGCTTTAGAATGGGCAGTTGAGCATTTCTCTTTCAAGTTAGTTCTGCACTCTGACTCTAGTATGTGTGCAAAATCTTTACAGCAAAAAAGGATTCCTTGGTTTCTACTGTCTAGATGGCAAAGACTTATGGCTAGTATTCAATCAATTACTTTCATACATGCCTACAGAGAAGTCAATTTCTCTGCAGATCATTTTGCTAAGAAGGGGGCACAGTTGCAGAAGGGGCAGATCTTGAGGTTCAATGACAGGCCAAACGGTTTACAAAGGATTGAATTTCAAGGGCAACCTTATTACAGATTTGTTTAGTTCCTTGCTTTTGTCCTTAGTTTTTTCTATTCATGTTATTTTCCTTTTTTCTTTTTGGGTATGTAATCTTAACTCTCCTTATTATTAACAAAACTTGTTTTTTCTTTAAAAAAAATAAAAATAAAAAATAGTATGCAAATCTAAATATAGTGGGTGGGTTATGTTTACCATGAGTATAACAAACGAAAATCAAGGTGATATATGGAAAGTGCGATTTTGCGGATTTTGCGAGACCCAACAGAAAAATATTGCATTAGGATTGTAGGATTAGACTACTGATTGTCAGTTCTAATTAGACGCCTATAATCTTGCTGAAACCCTAAAGAAATCTCCAAATATCCTGACACGTGAAGCATTCATGTCAATGAGATAGTACACTTGTTAAAAATAAAATTTTACCTTTATTATTTAACAAAATAGTCCATTCACACTATAATTCAGTTTAGCAAGTCGTTACCATTCAACTTAAGGAGAACCTAAGAAGAAAACACCATTTAAGGCGCATACTATCTTATTTGTTTGTAGGATTTCACCATTTAAGACGCATGGTTAACGTCTTGTCCCTTGGAAAAGCACGCCTAATGAATTCCAAACGCAATTTTTCCTACTACATTATTACCACAATCATAATTGATTATTTGCAAAATTCATAGACACCAGAACTTGTTGATCATGCACGGTTTACCAGGGCTTACACATTTGCAGATCCAGAAGAGCCAGCACCTGTTGACAGGAATTTAAGGTTAGTAATCATGATTTACGACTGCAGTAAGGATGTTGTCAGTTTGGAAAAAGTTTTGGTTTTACTTATTGTAAGAAATATGGATGTCTGCATGCATTTCTTAGAAGAAAAATGCTTACATGTGGCAACTAGTGCTCATAAAAAAGGTTTTGCTGTCTGTACTTGTAAAAGCTTTAAGGGTTGTACTAAAGAGAATTTTTGTTTGGTAATTGGTACTTCTTTATTCTCTCTTTACATTCCTGATTTGCTGCACCTTATTCTTTTGATGAAAAAAATGGATAAACCAATTATTTCTGAAGGTTTGGGTACAGTTGCAAAACTCATGGAAAAACATGCAAATTTATCTGATATTGGAAACAGAAAGCTGTTGGATGGGCCATATCTTGAAGTGCAGCATGGTTTGATTCAGGCATCATGCCATATCTCAATACCGTGGTCCCTACCAACAACTAAAATCAACTAATGTCAAACAAATTAGGTCAAAAAAATAAGTCAAGCAAAATAAAATCAGCACAATTCTGTATATTTATTTAATTTTAATTAGTTAACATTGTCATAATCTCGAACAGAAGAATATACTTGCGAAATTATTAACAACACATCGCGAAGACATCGCAGGATGATTTCAGAAACGACATAACAGATTACATCAACTTAAACATGAGAAAAGTGTGATGATCTTGCGAAAATTACGAATGTTGCGAATGTTACATTTGTAAACTTGCGAAAATACCGCAAGTGATGAGTGCCAAATATTGTATATATTTATCCCTTTTTGTTGGCATTTTAACTCATCTTTTGGGCATTAATTCTACATTTTATCCCATATTCTGTATTTTCATTGTTTTCAAGAATAAATATTTTTATTAATTAATTTTGCATTTTTAGGTAATAAATAAAGTTCGGATGAGTCGCGGAGCGAAAAGAGCAGAAAAGTAGTGAAAAGCCGGGAGAAATTACGCAAGGAAGCCGCGAAGAATGGTGCGCACAACCTCATTTTCTACACACAAAAGCGCCTCCGTTCTCAGCCATCAGATCATCTCTCAGAAGCATCCGACGGTCGCTCCTTCATAGAGCATCAAAATCTTAAGTCTCTGCCAAGCACCACAGCGCTGAAATTCCAAGCCTTCAGATTAGATGGTAGTTGAATCCAACGGTCGCTACCTTGCTGTACATCGAAGTTTGATATCTCCGCCTTACACTACAGTACCTAACTCCATCAAGTACCGTTCATTTTGTTGTATCATATAATCTGACGGTCGCTCCTCGCTTTCCTCCGAATCACCATCCGATCTACCTACCATCTTCGCATCTCGCAGCTCAGAGTCACAGAACATCAAGACTCGATGTAGCCGCCTCACACCCTAGCAACCGAACCTATACCACCTACCCAAACAACCCCCTTCTCCCAAACAGTCGAGCCATCACCTACACCACCCCCTCTGCAGAACAACCACCATCCCCTGCCGCACCACCATCACCACCACCCCTCCTGCAACAGCCACCAAACCACCAACTCTCTATTCTACCTAAACCCATCACGTACCATCTCTTTAATCATCATTTACAACCTCAATTTCTCATCTCTCTGCCTGAAACCCTAGGTGAGAAATTGGTGATATATATGATGATTAAAGCATCAATTGGAGCTGGAGAGGAACGAGAAGAAGCAGGAGAAGATTGGGTCGACGAGATGGAGCGAGTATCTCATCAACAGTAGGTAAATTAATTTTTCACCAAAACCTAATTTTACTGACTTTGGGGAAAAATTGGGTAGAACCCTAATGATGTGTTGTGGGTATATAAATGGGTGTGGGTGTGGGTGTGTTGTAATAGTTATGTTTGGATTAGCCAACATCCAGGACTCTCATGTCCTGTTAAATTTCAGTTTACAACTTAATTTCAATTTCATGTTCAGTTCAATTTCCATGTTCTGTTAATGTTGATTTTTTTTAGTTCAATTTGTTGCTTAGTTTCATGTTCATGTTAGACTTTTCATATCCTGTTTGTTTCCTGATTAATGTTAATGTGTGATGTTCCTGTTGTTAGTTAGACTCATTGTTTTGTCATGTTAGTTCATAGTTTAAATGCTCACTGTTAGTATCAACTCACTGTCATGTAATGTTATGTTCCTGTGAATGCTAGGCTAGATACATTTGAAGCAATGAACTAATTGTGCAATGGAAGAAATCAGTGCTTAAAGCAAGCTGATTTTCTTGCCATTCCCTTTGTATGCTCAGGTGCATTGTATTGATTGAGTATTGGGAGAAACTAGTGCTTATAGCAAGCTAGTTCTCTTCCCATTCTATAGGAATGCCTGTATTCTTGCCTTAGTATTGCTTCATTTCAGTTTATTATTCATCCCTGCCCTTGGCTTAGGCCTTGGTTCATTCTTGTTTTGTTTTGATTTTGTTTTTTTTTGCTGTTTAGTTTTTCCATTGCTTTTGCCTTGTTGTTTCTTCCCTGCCCTGCAACTCTGTTGCTTTTCTGTTTGCATTTTCTTCATTGCTTGAGCAGCTGCAGCTGCTGCTGCAACTCTGTTGCTGCTGCACTGCTGTGCATTTTCTATTGCTGCATTGCACTGCTGCATTACTACTTGCTTCCCCTGCTGCCACTTCTGCTGCACTGCTGCTGTTGCTTGTTCTGCTTCAGTTGCTGTTGGCCTTGCTGTGCAGCTCTGGCTCCTGCTGCTGCCCTGCCACTTCTTCTCCTGCTGCTTCCTCCCCAAAGGCCTAACTAAAGATTCAACCAACTGAGCCCAAAAGCTCAGTTCACTCCCAAGAGCCTTTGAAGCCCAGTTAAGGCCAAAGCCTAGTTCATTACCAAGCCCAAGTCACACTTCAAACTGAGCCCAATTCAGTCAACTGTGGGCTTAACCAAAGTCCAGTTGTTTAAGGCCAAAGCCCATTTGCACTTCAAAGAACAAACTGAGCCCAAGCTCAGTTCCTTTTATTGAGAACAAACCCAATAGTACATGAAGCCCAACACTTCCAAAAGGCTTCTAAGCCCAAAGCAAATCTAGGAACCCAATTAGCTAAAACACTTCCAAAACACACCCGATCTCTGTGGATCGACCCGTACTTGCACGAGCTACAACTGACGACCGTGCACTTGCGGTATTACTGTAGGCCCCCGTTTTTATCGCTTAATTTTATACATATCTCCGGGCCTACCAAGTTTTTGGCGCCGCTGCCGGGGATTGGTGTTGTGTTTTATCTGTGTTTTCTTAGCTATTTTGTATTTCACTGCATAGCATTTGCATCTGCATCTGCTTCATTTCATTTGCTGTTGGACCTGCTGATTCTGAACCTGTTTTT
Source organism: Papaver somniferum (assembly GCF_003573695.1). Taxonomy (NCBI): domain Eukaryota; kingdom Viridiplantae; phylum Streptophyta; class Magnoliopsida; order Ranunculales; family Papaveraceae; genus Papaver; species Papaver somniferum. Next base: position 109,706,701 of record NC_039367.1, read on the forward strand.
CCTCTGCTGGGACGCCACCAAGGAAAAGAACCAAAACCCAACTGGGTTTTTGCAACAATATCAGAGCAGCTGGGCTGTGCTAAAAAGGTAAGCCTAAACCCATTCATTGAGAGAACCCAACCTGTGGGCTTCCAAATTTATTTAATTGTGGGCTTGTAATAATTAACCCAATTTTTTGGGCTTTTTATTTTTCTATTTTGGGTTTGTAATAATTTATTTGTGGGCTTGTATTTATTTTTTGTGGGCTTGTTTAAATTCTTTCATTGGACTTGTATTTTGAACTCTGGGTTTAAACCCAGCTGAGCTTGTAAGCATCAATTGGACTTGTATTCCACTCGAAAGTGGACCTCGAAACCAAAGTTTTAAAACAAACGTCGGGCCTTAACCAACTGGGCCAAATTAAACTTTCAAAATTAAAACTTGGATTTTCGTAGGCCGCAGCCTTCATTCCATTCCATTAGAGGACAACAGTGGGCGTGCTCCCAATTCAAAAACCAAATTTCTACTTTGCTCCCATTTTTAAACCAAATTTTCTTGTAGATAATGTGTTAGTTAAATTTCATTTTGTATATATTTTTCTAATCCAATATGACCTCGGCTGAAATATGTTGGATTTTTGCCTTGAATAACGGAGTTTTAATTCTGCTTTCGCCGAAATCGGGTATTCTCTCTCCTTTTACTCTACTCAGCATGTCCCTTTCCATATGTTGCATTTTAATTCTTTCCATATTTTGAAACATTGAGGACAATGTTTAGTTTAGGTTTGGGGGTATAGAGTAGATACCACGATAATATGCTATAATTGAAAACGAACTCCTTCTTCTTTTTGAAAAAATTGAAAAATTCCAAAAAAAAATTGAAAAATCAAAATTCAAAAAAATTAAAAAATTAAAAAAAATCATAAAAATGGAGCTCATTTACCTTGAAATGTTGACTCTTGTGCAAATATGTATTTTTATTAGGAGTCTTAGTCTAGATATTTAGGCACCCTGATTCTAGCACAATTCACATAGTGATAAGAAATTTGCACGCGCACGATCTACCAATACATGTATGGCCTCGATCTTCAAGGTGTTTGATAGGAAGTTACGATTGCCAATCACTTTAGAATACTGAACGAAACTTGACTAGCTTGTTCTTTGGTTGGTTGGGATAGAAGATGGAGGTTACATTAAGAAAGACAACCATCGAATTTAACTGGGTGCATAAAAAAGGGCTACCTCTTGCAAAGTGTCATGTAATCTTTTGTTTCCTTTTGTATATGTATCAAAAGTGTTTTGATGTTCAAAAAAAAAAAAAAAATTTAAAAAAAAAAAAAAAATAAAAAAAAAAAAAAAAAAAAAAAATACGATGTATATATTCAAAAAAAAAAAAAAAAAAAATATCAGAAAAATACAAAAAAAAAAAAAAAAATCAAGTATTTATCAATTCCATCATCTCTTGTTCCAAAAATAAAAAGAGAATTGTCAATGTAAATAAGAGTCATGTAAATAGTCATCTTTTGTTGTTTTTGTGTTGTAAGCAAGGAGGGTGTATGCCATTGATGTACAACGCGAGCAATTGTGAAATACCTCCAACTCATTCACAATTCTCGTAAAGTCCGGACAGCTAGCTAGATTTCGACCTCAGTTCTTAGCCTGAGAAACTATCTCTTGGTGATTAGTAGTCATGACTTCAGATCTTTCTTTACACATGTGTAGATACACTTTACACTCTTATCACATGTCCTTATTTGTTATCAGTGCTAGGATTGTGCCTTCGATAGCTAGATTGACATCTCCATTTTGCTGTGAGCTTAACTGTTTTGCACATGTCACATTTGATGGAATATGAGCTTATATTTTGACCTAGAACTTTGTAGGTACGTTCTAAGCAAACCTTCACGAGACTTCAACTCGTCCACTAGGGACACTTAGTGGTTTAAAAGGCTTAGTGCATACGCTAAATGCATTCGAGAGACCAGCGACAGTGGTATAGTTAGGATTTCCTTAGTTTTGTTTTACTTGAGGACAAGTAAAATTCAGGTTTGGGGGTATTTGATGAGTGCCAAATATTGTATATATTTATCCCTTTTTGTTGGCATTTTAACTCATCTTTTGGGCATTAATTCTACATTTTATCCCATATTCTGTATTTTCATTGTTTTCAAGAATAAATATTTTTATTAATTAATTTTGCATTTTTAGGTAATAAATAAAGTTCGGATGAGTCGCGGAGCGAAAAGAGCAGAAAAGTAGTGAAAAGCCGGGAGAAATTACGCAAGGAAGCCGCGAAGAATGGTGCGCACAACCTCATTTTCTACACACAAAAGCGCCTCCGTTCTCAGCCATCAGATCATCTCTCAGAAGCATCCGACGGTCGCTCCTTCATAGAGCATCAAAATCTGAAGTCTCTGCCAAGCACCACAGCGCTGAAATTCCAAGCCTTCAGATTAGATGGTAGTTGAATCCAACGGTCGCTACCTTGCTGTACATCGAAGTTTGATATCTCCGCCTTACACTACAGTACCTAACTCCATCAAGTACCGTTCATTTTGTTGTATCATATAATCTGACGGTCGCTCCTCGCTTTCCTCCGAATCACCATCCGATCTACCTACCATCTTCGCATCTCGCAGCTCAGAGTCACAGAACATCAAGACTCGATGTAGCCGCCTCACACCCTAGCAACCGAACCTATACCACCTACCCAAACAACCCCCTTCTCCCAAACAGTCGAGCCATCACCTACACCACCCCCTCTGCAGAACAACCACCATCCCCTGCCGCACCACCATCACCACCACCCCTCCTGCAACAGCCACCAACCACAACTCTCATTCTACCTAAACCCATCACGTACCATCTCTTTAATCATCACAACCTCAATTTCTCATCTCTCTGCCTGAAACCCTAGGTGAGAAATTGGTGATATATGATGATTAAAGCATCAATTGGAGCTGGAGAGGAACGAGAAGAAGCAGGAGAAGATTGGGTCGACGAGATGGAGCGAGTATCTCATCAACAGTAGGTAAATTAATTTTTCACCAAAACCTAATTTTACTGACTTTGGGGAAAAATTGGGTAGAACCCTAATGATGTGTTGTGGGTATATAAATGGGTGTGGGTGTGGGTGTGTTGTAATAGTTATGTTTGGATTAGCCAACATCCAGGACTCTCATGTCCTGTTAAATTTCAGTTTACAACTTAATTTCAATTTCATGTTCAGTTCAATTTCCATGTTCTGTTAATGTTGATTTTTTTTAGTTCAATTTGTTGCTTAGTTTCATGTTCATGTTAGACTTTTCATATCCTGTTTGTTTCCTGATTAATGTTAATGTGTGATGTTCCTGTTGTTAGTTAGACTCATTGTTTTGTCATGTTAGTTCATAGTTTAAATGCTCACTGTTAGTATCAACTCACTGTCATGTAATGTTATGTTCCTGTGAATGCTAGGCTAGATACATTTGAAGCAATGAACTAATTGTGCAATGGAAGAAATCAGTGCTTAAAGCAAGCTGATTTTCTTGCCATTCCCTTTGTATGCTCAGGTGCATTGTATTGATTGAGTATTGGGAGAAACTAGTGCTTATAGCAAGCTAGTTCTCTTCCCATTCTATAGGAATGCCTGTATTCTTGCCTTAGTATTGCTTCATTTCAGTTTATTATTCATCCCTGCCCTTGGCTTAGGCCTTGGTTCATTCTTGTTTTGTTTTGATTTTGTTTTATTTTTGCTGTTTAGTTTTTCCATTGCTTTTGCCTTGTTGTTTCTTCCCTGCCCTGCAACTCTGTTGCTTTTCTGTTTGCATTTTCTTCATTGCTTGAGCAGCTGCAGCTGCTGCTGCAACTCTGTTGCTGCTGCACTGCTGTGCATTTTCTATTGCTGCATTGCACTGCTGCATTACTACTTGCTTCCCCTGCTGCCACTTCTGCTGCACTGCTGCTGTTGCTTGTTCTGCTGCAGTTGCTGTTGGCCTTGCTGTGCAGCTCTGGCTCCTGCTGCTGCCCTGCCACTTCTTCTCCTGCTGCTTCCTCCCCAAAGGCCTAACTAAAGATTCAACCAACTGAGCCCAAAAGCTCAGTTCACTCCCAAGAGCCTTTGAAGCCCAGTTAAGGCCAAAGCCTAGTTCATTACCAAGCCCAAGTCACACTTCAAACTGAGCCCAATTCAGTCAACTGTGGGCTTAACCAAAGTCCAGTTGTTTAAGGCCAAAGCCCATTTGCACTTCAAAGAACAAACTGAGCCCAAGCTCAGTTCCTTTTATTGAGAACAAACCCAATAGTACATGAAGCCCAACACTTCCAAAAGGCTTCTAAGCCCAAAGCAAATCTAGGAACCCAATTAGCTAAAACACTTCCAAAACACACCCGATCTCTGTGGATCGACCCGTACTTGCACGAGCTACAACTGACGACCGTGCACTTGCGGTATTACTGTAGGCCCCCGTTTTTATCGCTTAATTTTATACATATCTCCGGGCCTACCAGCAAGCCAGATCCGAAATTAGGGGAAATGTTAGCTGCACATTAGCTGTCATCCACTATGTAAACACCTATGTAAAGAGAAAGGCAAGAGAGAGAAAGGAGATAGATAATCAGAAAGAGAGACACACTTTAAGAGAGGATACATTCTATAGAGAGAGAAATTAGAATTGGTTGTATTATTATTATCTCCTTCTTCTTCCTCCTTCAAGAACCTAGAGATCCAAATACTCATTAATGGAGTCTCCATGTAATCAAGATGTAATTACAAATAATCATAGTAAAACCTAACCCCATGGATGTAGATCAAATTGATCGAACCACGTAATCCTTGTGTCTCTGTACAATTTTAGCATTCTTATCATCATTTTTATGTTTAGATCTACAAATTATTACAAGGGGTGTGTTGTAGGATTACCAAGAAAACATTTTATGTTCTTTATCTCCTCGGTAAGAATCATTCCCAAAGTGGACGTTCGCTAATGAACAATAAGAATCCTCACCAAAAATGGAGTAATAATTTCGCACGAATAGAGGCAATACTTATTATTCAAGGACAGATACTTCTTATTTACTTCGCAGAGTTCTTCTTATATTCTGAGGATTAAGTAATTTTTATACTTCATCAAGGATACTTCGCATACTTCAAGGGTTGATACTTCTTATTTACTTCGCAACGTTCCAGAACTTCACAAAAGAATAGAGGCAAGTACATACTTTTCAAGTCCGATATTATTTCGCTCGTTCCTCCAACAATTACAACAAGGTGGATTTTTTCTTAAAGATCGCTTTTCAAGCAATATTCAAGAAAAAAGAGGCAAGATGTAGGATCAGAATCTCGCACAGAAGAATATGCTTGCGAAATTATTAACAACACATCGCGAAGACATCGCAGGATGATTTCAGAAACGACATAACAGATGACATCAACTTAAACATGAGAAAAGCGTGATGATCTTGCAAAAATTAGGAATGTTGCGAATGTTACATTTGTAAGCTTGCGAAAATACCGCAAGCCAGATCCGAAATTAGGGGAAATGTTAGTTGTACATTAGCTGTCATCCACTATGTAAACACCTATATAAAGAGAAAGGCAAGAGAGAGAAAGGAGATAGATAATCAGAAAGAGAGATACACTTTAGGAGAGGATACATTACGTAGAGAGAGAAAGTAGAATTGGTTGTATTATTATTATCTCCTTCTTCTTCCTCCTTCAAGAACCTAGAGCTCCAAATACTCATTAATGGAGTCTCCATGTAATCAAGATGTAATTACAAATAATCATACTAAACCTAACCCCGTGGATGTAGATCAAATTGATCGAACCACGTAAACCTTGTGTCTCTTTACAATTTTATCATTCTTATCATCATTTTTATGTTTAGATTTACAAATTATTACAAGGGGTGTGTTGTAGGATTTCCTGCAACTACAAACATATGGGCCATATCTTGAACTGCAGCATGGTTTGGCTCAGGCATCATGCCATATCTCGATACCCTGGTCTCTGACCAACACGTACTCCACTTTTTACAAAGTTAGTTTTTTACTTTAGTAGCGTTCTAACAACTGCAGAAACACGTACTCCGCTTTTTATCTATCATTTTGATTTATTTTCTGAATTCGGGTACGAACAAAAAAAATCTTCAGGATGGAACGAATATTAATTGCATCGCATCTAACTCCGGTCTTTTAGAGCCGTTAAAGCAGAAAATTATGCAGCAGGATAACAAGATTTGACTGAGAAAGTTCTTAACATAGAACGTGCAGCATGCAAATTGAAGGTTCTTTACCTTCCTATTTTACCAAATTATTTACGATATACACTTAAATATTTTGCCAAATTATTTATTAGTAAAAATACTGCCAGATTTCCATTTACCCCCTCTGTTCATCTCTCTCGTCTTAAATCATTTCATGTTTCTACTCTTAAATCTTCTAACCTCCCCCTAGAAAACAAAACAAGTGGTTTACTTTGATCATCTGATTCATCTCCTGGATAAACCATATATTCCCCTGTCAGTTTTTCTTTGCGGAATAATCGGATCGACCGTGTAAGTATTTCTTTAACTGAGATTGTAACTCTAATGGTCATAGTAGGGTAAATATTGTCTTCACATGCAACTGTATGTAGGTAGCTAACCTTTGATTATTTGTATGATTCATATATGATAACTGAACTCACATTGTGATTTGTGATTACTCTTTGTGTACGTATTACTCTTTTCAATGATAATTCATAGTTTTATTCGGACCACAATAACATTTTCACAAGATGTTGACAAGTTTTTTCTCCGTCCAGGTATCTGAGAATTCATAATGGATCCTAGAGTAATGGATAAATATTGGATGTATACCGATAGAACCAAACCACGTTATCAAGACGGAGTCGATGCATTTATAAAGTTTGTTGCGCATACATACCAACAGGATATTGCTAATGGGAAACTAAAACCATACGACAAGGGCGAAGTTAAGTTTCTATGTATGTGTGTGAAATGTCTCAACCTCTACGTGCACAAGGCAAGTAATGTTAAGTTTCATTTATACTCTTCTGGATTCATTCAAAATTATGCTGTATGGACTAACCACGGAGAAGGATATGAGTCATCAGGTGGACACTTCTGGATGGTAATGGCAGCGACGGTCCGCACTCTGATGAACCAATACATGCTGCAGAGACTATAGAAATGGTTAGTGCTTTATTAGGAGATAAATTTTCAAAGGATTCTGAGAAGATGCAACGGATAATCAAAGATGATGGGAAATCCCTATACAAAGGATGTGCCGATTTTACAAATATATCTGCTATGTGTGAACTGTTTAACTTGAAGAGCAAGCACGGAGCTTCGGACAAGTTATTTAATGAACTTCTACCACTGTTAAAATCCATGATCCCTCTAGGAAATGAGATGATGAAAAGTACATATGAAGCTAAGAAGGTGATGAGAGATTTGGGTTCAGGTTACGTAAAGATACATGTATGCATCAATGACTGCATTCTTTATAGGAAGAATTACAAGGATCACATCAAGTGTCCCACCTGTGGGGAATCAAGATGAAAAGTTAACGACACCACCCAAGAGGTGCATGAAAAAATTCCGGAAAAAGTATTGTGGTATTTCCCAATTATCCCAAGACTGAAACGGTTGTTTCAATAAAAGAGAATTGTCGAATATTTATTGTGGCACGACACCAGAAAGAAAGAAGAGGGTATTTTACGGCATCCGGCAGACTCACCAGTATGGAAAAATATAGATGGAAGATATCTCGTAATTCGTGATGATCCTCGAAATCTGCGACTAGGCATTTCGGATGACGGGCTTGACGTAAACAAAGGCATGCAAAAACAACATATTGTGTGGCCAATTCTGACAGTGATTTACAACCTTCCGCCGAAGTTGTGTATGAAGAGAAAGTTCACCATGATGTCATTAATTATCGATGGGGGGCCTTGTAAGGACATTAATGTTATGTTACAACCGTTTGTCGAGGATCTCAAGGAATTGTTTGAGGGAGTCGAATGTTTTGATGCGCTGAAACATGAGATGTTTACTCTACGTGCGGTTGTTTTATGGACAATAAATGATTACCCGGCTCTCAGTACACTGTGTGGTTACCCCTACCAGGGACGAGACTCCTGTAAGGTGTGTGGGAGAAATACTTACTATGTCAGGATAAAATATTGTAAAAAAGAGGTTCATACGGGCATAGAAGATACCTACCATACGATCATCCATTCAGATGTCAGAAGGGGTTCAACGGAAAAGATGAAACTGAAGAGGCTCCAGAACTTATGACCCCGTCACAAATATACGATGAGGTAAAGTCTATAAAGAATAAATGGGGAAAGGAACGGAAGAACATTGTGGTGGAATTCGTACAGGATAACCCTGGAAGAGGTGGAAAGATGAAGAGAATCGAAAAGACCATAGACCTATAAAAGGGGAAGGGGAAGGGGAAGGAGAAGGAGACCGACATGCCTACTGGAAAAAGTTCATATATGGTTCCAGCTCCTCCCCTACTGGCGGTATCATGTTTTCCACCATTACATAGATTTCGTGCACGTCGAAAAGAATGTATGCAAGAGTATCTTTGGAACATTGTTAAACAGTGAATTAAAGTCGAAAGACCACTTTGCTGCTCGAATGGACCTGAAGCACATGGGTTTTAGATATGAGTTGCAACCTCGGGAAAATGGCAAAGGGGGATATATACTACCGGCATCATGTCACTCATTAAGCCCAGAGGAAAAGGACAAGTTTTGTGAAACATTATCCGAGATAAAGGTTCCACAAGGGTATTGTTCAAACTTTTAAACCCTGGTGAATCGAAAAGATGGAAAGCTTATCGGACTAAAATCGCATGATTATCAAATGCTAATGCAGCATTTTTTGCCCATTGTGATTAAATAAATTATGCCGCGGCCAACAAGATATGTTATTATCAGGTTTTGTTTCTTTTTCAGGGCAATATATAGCAAAGAAATCAAGGTGGCAGAGTTAGAAAAATTGCAGTCGGAACTCGTTGTGACGTTGTGCTTGCTCGAGAAATACTTTCCTCCATCCTTTTTCGACATCATGGTTCATTTAACTGTGCATCTTACCAGGGAAGTGCAAATTTGTGGTTCTATATTCTTTCGATGGATGTATCCGTTTGAAAGGTGCAAGAAGGTCATTAAAGGGCATGTGCGAAACAGAAACAGACCTGGAGGAAGCATTGCTGAAGGGAACATTGCGAAAGAGACAATTGATATGATCAGTGGGCACCAACAAAGCATGAATGATACAGTCGAAATTCCACCAGGCAAACTCAACACATCTGACACTGGCGAAGATTCTTATTCTTTCAGGGGAAAACCAATGTCATCTGCTAAGTTTCCTCTTGTTGATAAGGATCTGTTGGATAAAGCGCATTTCTATGTATTGCGGAATTCGCCTGAAGTTGAACCTTACATTGAGTAAGTATAACTAGATCTAACCAAATAACCTCATATTTTATTTAGTTTTTGATTTTGTGTCCGAATTTCTGTAAAGATAATAACATTAATCATTGTACTGTCCAGACGACACCAGAAATTTTTAAAGGATAAATATCTTGGTGTGAACGATAGACAGCTAGATCAAAAACATAATGAAGAGTTCACCAAATGGTTACAAAAAGTGGTAAGAGTTTGCAGAAAATGTCACTCTTCCTATGTAACTTTTGCGTTGGGACGGAGGATAATCCTTAAAATGTATTTCAGGTTGAGAGTGCGTGGGAAGACTCTAGGGAAAACTTCAATCAGGACTTAAGGTGGCTATCAATCCCACCGAAAGCACAAGTAGCGACATACGAAGCATATCACATCAATGGATACATGTTTCGCACAAAATCTAGTGATGGTTCCGTTAACCAGAATTGCAGGGTTTATGTAGAGCCAACTTCCACGCACATTAGAAAAGCCGGGATTACCTTTAATCAGGCGGATTATTATGATGTTTTACAAGAGATATGGGAGCTGACATATCATTCGTTAAAAGTGCCACTTTTCAAGTGTAAATGGGTTACCAAAGCAGGGGTCTCAAAAGACAAACTTGGCTACATTTTGGTTGAGCTTGATAAGTTGGGACTCCAGAATGATCCTTTCATTGTAGCCTCCCAATCTAAGAAGGTATTTTATGTGACAAACCAGGGAAATAAAAAAAAGTCTATTGTGTTAGGTGCGCCTACCCAAAACTGGAAATATGTTGGTGATGATGTCGACGAGGAATTCAGTACGGCAGTTATTTGTCGGAATGAGTATCAATTTCCGTAGGTAGATAAACTTGAACTGCAAAGGATATCCAGTGATGATTACTTTCAAAACGACATTAAGGGTAGAACTGCAAGGAAAGCACCAGCACCAACAGCAGTCCCTGCTTATCAAACGACTGCATCTGAGCAACCATTTCCAAGGACTAAGTGATAATCAAGCTAGGTGATAGAATGTAGTTGTTTGTGTTTGCTAATAGATGAATGATTAGGTTGGAACATTTTTTGGTTTTTGTTTAAGGAACTGGTTAGTGTAAATATACTCTTAGCCTTTGTTTTGGTTTTGGGTTATACTATTTTGGTAATGATGATCATCATGGTACTGAATTTGGTTCAAATTTAAGTTAGCACTTTGGATTTTCCTGTTATCTAGAGAATGAATGTATGGATTGTTGAAAAAAAATTGATTCTTAAATCATAGTGGGGTTTTGTATGCAGATGGGTTTTAGCAATGTTGGATGAATTTGGATTTGGATATACTGATTGTTGAGTTAATATCCTGTCATGCTAGGATTAGTAGTAATAGTAATAGGCTTGCACATATCGGACCGACATTAAGGGTAGAACTGCAAGGAAAGTCAACAAATGACGTGATCCAGCTCTCTCAAGTTTCTGCTGCTGCAAATGTGGAAGACACGGCTATGTTTTTTTTGTTTTTTTTCTTAATATGGTAGCCATAGGTTTCTTTATTTGCATGATAGACATAGCCAGAGTAAAATGTCTGGGTACGTGAGTATACCAAGAAGGATCGATGTTATATTTTTCTTGGAGGAAGCATCTATGATTTCATAAACATGGTAGCATTTTTGTATATATAAATAAAGATAATTTGTGATATACTAATGTCATTTATATAAAGAAAATTTGTGCACCCTACACTGTCGTAATTACCGAATTTCTCTCATCTGTAAGCAGTTCTTCTATTTGTCCATGTGAAGGGACAACCAGTATAACCAAGATTAGAGAGAGATGTATATCATGTTCATGTAACACTAAACTAGATTATTCATGTTAACTAGTATATGAATAGCACGTGTGTAAATGATCTCTGAATGTCCTCCACTTGTCGCAACACAGATGGCTTTCAAAATAGAGAAGTCGATTAGACAAGTCACAAGATATATAATTTGATTTATGGAGAATCGAAACGGTGGGAGGGGGTAGTTTTTGTTAAAGCATTTCTCGGTCGAACTCGCATGCGTTGCTATCTCAAGCATGTTTTTCAATGTTAGTGATCAAAACTATAAGTCTTGATTTCTAGTATACTATAGCTAAGTCTCGGACTAGGATAGAAAGTGTAATTGAGATAAAGAACTCCATGGCGATCATCATACAAGACGAAGGACTACTCAAGGAACTGGTGGATATTCATCGACTAAAAGGTATGTGGAGACTTGAACTTATCAATCACTCAAAAGTCTATCTACTCTATCTCATATCTTGAGACAAAATTCGTTTTGCTATATAGACTTTGATTAAACACATTTGTTATTTCGAGCCGAGTTTATCTCGCCTATCTATTTCTCGAAATATGTGTTCGTAAGATTTTGCTTTGTCCAAGTTCATCTTTACCTAGTGAAGAAAGTCATGATATGTTTCAATCACTTTGAAAATTGCTCTGACGAAAAATGGTTTGTGAATAACAACTATATAACGTCCTCTGAGAACATTCCAATGATTAAAATGAGAGTTTAGATTATATAACCAATGATGGATATAAGCATTATGTGGTAACACATATATGTATAAGTCCTTTTTCCTTGAACCGAAGTTTGAGAACTTTGTTGATCAAGAGAACCGAAATAGTGGCGTGAGCTAAGTCCGCGAATTCAGTCTGCGAACCCAGTCCGCGAACTGGCAGAAGTTCTCGACCCGAGAATATCTGCTGGAGTTTGTGAACTCCTTCCGGGAACTTAAGTCCGCGAACTAAGTTTGCGAACTTGAGTTGGTTATATCTAAAAACGATTGTTTGTGAACTTATTCATATTAACTAAGAAATGCTAAATGAAAACCGTGGATATATAGTTCATGAACCGATTCGAGTGAATAAAATCGTTTTTGCTTCAATTGTGTCTTGTGTAGTTACATAATATTTCCTTGCAATTGAACAACTCTCTAACTAGTTCATTTGAGTCATTTGAACTAGTTATGGTGAAGAAGAACATGGTTGATATGAAAGTGCTCATATGGATAACCATTGGTTAACTATTGTTGAACCAACAAATGTTCATGTTTGGGTACGGTTACATAAACCCAAAATAGTACATTTCATTTGTGTGTAACAAGCTAAGTTTTCGATCTAACAGTTGAAAGATATTAGCTTGAATCTAATCAGGTTTTCATCTAACGGTGAATATTGAATGCTTTTTTACCAAGCTAACATTGATTGAAAACCCTGATTTGAAAGACTATATAAGGGAGAACTCTAGCAACTGGGAAACCTAATCCTCACACCTCCTATGTGATAGTAGTTGTATTAGCTAGAGTCGATTCTCCTTTAACCTTAGGTTTTCTTCTTAAACCAAGTTAACGACTTAAAGACTTCATTGGGATTGTGAAGCCAGACCGATACTACTTTCTCGTAGTTGTGTGATCTGATCTTGCTGATTCTATCATATTGAATACAATCGTAACGATTGGCTTGAGATCTTTATCTCCTATAGGAAAGATAAAAAAGTAATCACAAACATCTTCGTCTCATCGTTTGTGATTCTACAATATCTTGTTTCGCCGCGTCGATTAAGATTATTGTTAGGTGATTGATAATACTAGGATGTTCTTCGGGAATATGAGTCCGGGTTATCAATTAGTTCCTGTTCACCTTGATTTATCAAAAGACGGAACAAAAACTTGTAGGTTTATCTGTGGGAGACAGATTTATCTATTCTGTAGACTTTCCTGTGTGATACAGATTTGTTTATTAAAGTCTTCGACTTTGGGTCGTAGCAACTCTTAGTTGTGGGTGAGATCAGCTAAGGGAATCAACTGCGTAGTATCCTACTGGGATCAGAGACTAAGGAGCGCAACTGTACCTTGAATCATTGTGAGATTGATTGGGGTTCAACTACAGTCCAGACCGAAGTTATTTTGTAGTAGGCTAGTGTCTGTAGAGGCTTAATACAGTGTGGTGTTCAATATGGACTAGGTCCCGGGGTTTTTCTGCATTTGCGGTTTCCTCGTTGACAAAATTCTGGTGTCTGTGTTATTTTTATTCCGCATTATATATTTTGTTATATAATTGAAATATCACAGGTTGTGCGTTTGAATCAATCAATTGGAAATCCGACCTTTGGTTGTTGATTGAAATTGATTGATCCTTGAACATTGGTCTTTGGTACCGTTCAAGTGATTTCTCTTGTATTCAATTAGACTCGCAGATTTCTATTTGCTTGAGTAAGAATTGTATCGAGAAAGAGAGATATAACTCTTTGATATATTAAGATTGAGTCTTATTGATTCTCTTGAAAGTATATTGGATTTTGTCCATACAGATTGCTAGCGAAATATTGGGTGTGGTTGTTGTACCCCCGCTTTTTCAGTTTTTCTCACCGAAAAGGCGAGAATGCATTCGGAATTGAACCAATTAAGGCTTAAAATGATGTTTCTTTTCTTCATTATCATTATCCCTCATGCTTCCGTTAGAGTCCAAACCAGAAATCCCATTTCAAAATTGAGACTAAGAGGGAGACAAAAATTCATCCTGAATTTTTGAGAAAAATTTGTCATCAACCCCTTGAATCAAAATTCATCAGAGAAACATTCAACACCAAATGGATATTCCTCCAAGAGGAGTAAAGAGAAATATCTTTGATGCACCAGTGAGGAATGATAATTGCAGCCAATTGGTTAATAATATCTCCGAGAATCAGGGTACTGCATCATCCACTTCCCGGATTCAGCAAATGCCTCCTAGGGGGAGAAGATACTCCATTTCAAGATTGTATAACTGAACATGGAGAAAGCAGTGGTTGCAGAGGGAGTGGTGTAGTTGAAGAAAAACCAATGGCTACTGAGAACTGCGAAGAAATCTTGTCTGATGTAGATTCTGATCCTGGTGATAGTGTTAATGATGAGTTCGTTGACGGGGGTGTTGGTGGTGCAACGGCTACCGGACCCGGACCCATTAGGACATGGCGCATGCGGGATGGCTGGGTTGTGACTGCTGAACACCCTACCGAAGGTACGTATGTGATTAACGATGGGGTGGTGCTTATTGGTCTTAAATATGTTGTGGCTGGAGGGAAAATATATGGATTTGATACTATCACTTTGCCTGCTGTCGCCATAAGAGAGCTTCTTCTTCGTGCTGCTCAGCCAATACCCACTCATGGAATGCCTTATACCCTACTTAATTATGTATGTTCTGCAGTTGGCAGAGCAGCATCCAGAATAGATGCATTTGTGGAGACAGGTAATAGTCAGCGAAGTCCAGCGAGTGCAATACCACCAGAGCAACCGGCTGAGCCATCACCAGCACCAGCACCAGTCCCTACTTCTCAAACGACTGCATATGAACAACCATCTCCAAGGGACTAAGTGATAATCAATCCAGGTGATAGAATGTAGTTATTTTTGTTTGCTAATAGATGAATGATTAAGTTGGAACATTTTTTGGTTTTTGTTTAAGGAATTGGTTAGTGTAAATTATATACTCTTAGCCTTGTTTTTGGTTTTGGGTTATACTATTTTGGTAATGATGATCATCATGGTACTGAATTTGGTTCAAATTTAAGTAAACACTTTGGATTTTCCTGTTATCTAGAGAATGAATGTATGGATTGTTGAAAAAAATTGATTCTTAAATCATGGTGGGGTTTTGTATGCAGATGGGTTTTATCAATGTTGGATGAGTTTGGATTTGGCTATACTGATTGTTGAATTAATATTCTGTCATGCTAGGATCAGTAGTAATGGTAATAGGCTAGCACATAGATTTTTTTTTTTTGGAATTGGGGGCCTAAAATAGTCTTTGAATTAATCTTAATACCCTAGTTTCTACCATCTTAAACAACATTTTATATACCCTATTGATTCACTAATTCAATCATTCCTATATATCTGTACTTACAATCATTGGAATTTTAGAATCATTCACCAAGAACATTGCTTGTTTGTACATCTACTGTATTCAATTCATTACTACTAAAATCAAAAGAGCAAGAAAAACTGACAAATTTCTTCAAACCTACATCCATCACAAGTTTAATACTACTGAAAATTCAAACAACTGGAAGAATACAACTAGTTTAATTACATCTAAAGAAGGACAAAGCAAACAGATACCACTTCTAAACACCCGACAGGCTACCAGTGCCATTACAACTTTCTTTTTACAACCAAAATTTAGAGATGCAACGTTACTAATCTACCTAACATAAAAGGTTTACCCATCATAAACACTGCAACTCTCCCAGCTGCTATCCAAATAATGCACCTGCTGCAAACTGAACCCCAAAATCACCTAACATCGTCTCAACACCATCTATCAAACAAAAAACAAAAAAAAAACTACCACCAAATGTATGAAATTGAAACCCCATTCTCCATACACTTCTTCAGCAACATAAAGTACCATCAATATCTCCACAAGTTTTCACGAAGATGCACAAGAGAAATTGAAAAAGTGGGGGTACAACAACCACACCCAATATTTCGCTTAGCAATCTGTATGGACAAACTCCAATATACTTTCTAGAGAATCAACTAGACAGTCAGCCTCAATCTAGATAAAAAATTATATCAAAGAGTTTATATCTGAATCTCTCGATTTGATCTTTACTCAAGCAAATAGAAATCTGCGAGTCTTTATCAAAGAGAGATAACTTGGATGGTACCAAAGACCAATCCAATCAATTTAAATCAACAACCAAAAGGTCGGATATTCTAATTGATTGAACAACGCACAACCTGTATTATTTAAATTATATAAACAAATATAATGTGGAATAGAAATAACACAGCCACCAGAATTTTGTTAACGAGGAAACCGCAAATATAGAAAAACCCCGGGACCTAGCCAAAATTGAACACACACTATATTAAGCCGTTACAGACACTAGCCTACTCCAAATTAACTTCGGTATGGACTGTAGTTGAACCCCAATCAATCTCACACTGATCCAAGGTAAAATTATGCTCCTACGCCTCTGATTCCAGCAGGATACTGCGAACTTGATTCCTTTAGCTGATCTCACCCACAACTAAGAGTTGCTACGACCCAAAGTCGAAGACTTTAATAAACAAATCTGTGGTAAATCCGTCTCCCACGAATATACCTACGAGTTTTGTTCCGTCTTTTGATAACAAGGTGAACAGGAACCAATCAATAATACCATACTTATATTCCCGAAGAAAAACTTAGTATTATCAATCACCTCACTATAATCTTAATCGACGCAGCGAAAAAAGATATTGCGGAATCACAAACGATGAGACGAAGTTTTTTTGTGATTACTTTTCTATCTTGCCTATCGGAGATATAAAATCTCAAGCCAATTATTTCAATTGTACTCGTACGATAGAAGATGCAAGATCAGATCACACAACTAAAAGAAAAGTAGTATCGGTCTGGCTTCACAATCCCAATGAAGTCTTTAAGTCGTTAACCTGGTTTAGAATAAGAAACCAAAGGTTAAAGGAGAATCGAATCTAGCTTAGCACAACTAGTATCACACGGAATGTGTGGGGATTAGGTTTCCCAGTTTCTAGAGTTCTCCCTTATATATACTTTCAAATCAGGGTTTGCAATCAATGTTAGCTTAGTAACAAAGCATTCAATATTCACCGTTAGATGAAAACCTGATTAGATTCAAGCTAATATTCTCAACCTTTAGATAAAAAACTAAGCTTGTCACACACAAATGAAATGTCCAATTTTGGGTTTATGAACCGTACCCAAACATTAACATTTGTTGGTTCAACAAGTCAACCAAATGGTTTGCCATATGATTACTCTCATATCAACCTTATTCGTCTTCACCATAACTAGTTCAAATGACTCAAATGAACTAGTTAGAGAGTTGTTCAATTCCAAGGAAACCTTATGTAACTACACAAGACACAATTGAAGCAAAATCGGTTTGATTCACTCGAATCGGTTCATGAACTTTATAGCCACGGTTTGCAAAAGAATTCCTTAGTTTATTTAAACATTAGTTCAAGAACAACCGACTTTAGATATAACCTGTTCAAGTTCGCGGACTGGGTTTGCGGACTTAAGCTCATGGAAGGAATTCACAAACTCCAGTAGAAATTCTCGGGTCGAGAACTTCCGCCAGTTCGCGGACTTGGCTCACGCCACTTCCATTTCTCTTGATCAACAAAGTTCGCAAACTTTGGTTCAAGGAATAAGGACTTATACATATATGTGTTTCCACAACAATGCTTATATCCTACCAATGGTTATGTAATCTAAACTCTCATTTCAACCATTGAAACATTCTCAGAGGATGGATATAGCCGTTATTCACAGACCATTTTTCGTCAAAGCAATTTTCAAAGTGATTGAAACATAACATGACTTTCGTCACTAGGTAAAGATGAATTCGGATAAACTGAAAGCTTACCAGCACATATTTCGAGAAATAGATAGGCGAGATAAACTCGGCTCGAAATAGCAAATGTGCATAATGAAAGTCTATATATCAAAACGACTTTTGTCTCAAGAGAAGGAGATAGAATAGATAGAATTTTGAGTGACAGATAAGTTCAAATCTCCACATACTTTTTAGTCGATGAAGATCCACCAGTTCCTAGAGTAGTCCTTCGTCTTGTATGATGATTGCCATGAGTTCTTGATCTCAACTACACTTTTTATCCTAGTCCTAGACCTTTAGCTATGTAGTCTAGAAATCAAGACTTGTAGTTTTGATCACTAACATTTACAAACATGCTTGAGATAGCAACACATGCGATTTCGACTGACTAATGCTCTAACAATCTCCCCCTTTGTCAATTTTAATGGCAAAACTATTAATACATATGGAATATAAAAAATAAATAAATTAACTTTTGTAGCTCCTATTCCACATGCCTAATCTTCAGCATTACTCGAAATCTTCGTCACTTCCAAGTACTCCAATGATCGCAAAGGTTGTAAGTTTAGCATCATCGTTTTTGAAAATCCGTAGCTATAACAACAAGAAAACAATAGTTCTCAATCATTGTTATACAGTGTCATAGTATCATTATACAACGTCAGAGTTCAATTGTATCACAACTTTAGCAACAATACTATGGTGATATGTATCACTCCCCCTTAGTCAATACTCCATCTCACATGGAAACCACTCCCCCTTACATA
Organism: Papaver somniferum; assembly: GCF_003573695.1. Classification (NCBI taxonomy): domain Eukaryota; kingdom Viridiplantae; phylum Streptophyta; class Magnoliopsida; order Ranunculales; family Papaveraceae; genus Papaver; species Papaver somniferum. Next base: position 109,725,256 of record NC_039367.1, read on the forward strand.
ATGATCTGAAAACCATATGTATTTGTAGTGTGAACTACATATTAATTCTCCCCCTTTTTGTCAATAAAATTGGCAAAGGTACAAGAACAGGATCCTAATGAAATTTCCGAAAGAGACATTTCATGACCAAAAGAAAGCAAATATATCAACTTGTTCTTTAGATGCAATCATAAAGCCAAAGCTAAATGCATTCATCAAGGAGTTTAAAGATACAAGATAACCCCTATAATATTCCACAACCGCACTCCCCACAAAGATTTGGCAATTAAGCGCAAGTTCAAAAAGAACTCTCCCCCATAAATGTCATTCCCAAGGGAACAACAAGACCGACCTTAATTTCGAAAGAAAAGAAGGATTTCTTCGGACATAACAAATCACATACAAGTATGAATTTGAATCCAAAATATTAAATTAACCACAAGAAGTTCATGATTAATTTAACCGAAAATGCTCAACACAAGTGAACTTATGGAGACTTAAAAAAATACAATTAGATTAATCACAAGAGAACCCATAATTAATCTAATCGAAATACACAACCAAACTAATCACAAAAGTAATCAATTTAATTGGTCATGCTCGACATAAGAAAAATTAAGGAGCAACAACTAAATAATCAAACAAGATGATTAACTTAGTTGAAAATGCTCGACATAAAGTACCTCACGGAACAACAACATAGCTAATCAAAAATAATCAACTTGGTTGTTTAATTTTCAATATAAGACACTTTACGGAGCCTCACAGTAATGCATAAAATATGGATCAGGGAAGATCAATTACTGCAGAATACACAAGGATTCATTCTATTTTCTATCACTATTTGCACAATGACATACAATAGACATAATCCTTGCAAACAAAAGATTTTAACCTATCTTCCATCAAAGATTGACAATATAGGCTTAACTTTTTTATTTGTCAAAAGTCCATTCATTCTTTTATCAATATATGAAAATTGACATACAAAAGACTTTAATTTTGACAAGATATGGGACGGTCAAGTTCGCGGATGTAAACACACACATCCCATAACAATATTGCAATATATAAAATCATAAAGATTAATACTGCACAAATCATCTTCCAAACAAATTTAGAATTTAAACCAACAAAATCCAAAAATATGAAGATTAAAATGTTGGACATAGCTATGTGTAATCACAATAATTTCTATTCCAAACTCTAGTAATCCTTCAAAAACAAGAATAAATTCTCATAAGAAGTTTCCTAGGCATCAAGAAAAGCACATATAAGATGATTTGTCCTTAGAAGGTAGAATCAATCTTTTCTGCCCGGATTTACACCAAGATTAGCTACCAAAGGCATATAAAAAGATTTTCTTAACAAAGAAGAACATATAAAGTCATTAACCATAGTTCACATAAAATGATTGTGAACATTCAAGAATCCCATAGTAATGCGTGTTACTGCCCATTCTTGAACTTCCTTCTTTGTTATTAACCAACAACATTCTTTTAAAAGCATCAAATGAGCTTAGAAGAGTAGTACTCCAAGAATACAAGTGCCCAAGTCCAAGAGAAGTGGAACAAGTGCAACAAAACGGAGCAAAACACTCAAAAACAAGAGACAGGACAAATACCAATCTTAACTCATCAAAATTCAGAAATTATCATCTCCATTTTGAAGAGAAATCAAAGGGGAAGATAATGCAAAAAGAATGAGGTCATTCCAAGTTCGGACGAAGAAATTACGGCCAAAACAAGTTTACCGAATATCGACGTCTACATGCAAGTATGTGTACCAAGAAGTCCAAACATCCCGAAATATTATTTTCAAACCTAAATATTTAAGAACCTTAAACACATATCAAGTTAGGTAGAAAAGAACGATAAGAAAGGTATGTGATCATTATAAGTTCTCTAAGCAAATAAAAGCACAAATCTTGCTCAAGTTTATAGACATACCTTTTTAGATGAATCCAGTTGAATTCTACAGCCTTACCAAACATAATCTGTGCGCCCCAATTTTCGTGCTTCCCTCACCGTATACATAACATGGCATTCCTTAGTGAGGATACACTTACAACACACTCAAGTTTTGTTGAGGTGAACAATGTCTTGCTCACCACAAGTGACTTTTGGATTATCATGAAAGGGATCGCTTTTAGAACCTTCACATCCAAATCCATCTTCCCAAAGAACTCTTTAAGTTCCAGCACCATGGATACTGCTTTCTCCATAGTCATGGAACTTTCTGGTTGATCATTCGTTTTCACACTCAAAACATCATTGACTTTCTTTGGTATCCACTTTTGAGTGCGTTTAGGAACGACCGAAACCTTCTTCCCATTACTCTCTTCAAGATTTTCCGGAAGAGAATTGGATTGACTATTCTTTTGCAATTTAGTCTTTCTCCAATTGGGAGCATCAGATCTTGTCTTCATCTTTACGAAGTTATCCTTTTGATAACCATTACGATTGTGAAAAGGATTCGTATGACGTTTATAGGCCAATCTTGGCTTATCATAGCACTGATTCCTTTGCCTGACGGTTGGACAGTTACAACCTGTAACGTTAAGAGGATTAGTCTTAACGTATGATCTTGGTTTCACAACTTCTTGTGATGCCCAAACAAGAACATCATGAAGTTTTTCATTCCTTATACGGAAACGACATCTCCTTTCCATGTGACCTTTATTTCCGCAATAGTGGCAAACATAAGGAATTTTCTTACCTCGATCTGTATGTGCTGACTTTGGAGGTTGATATACTTTGCTCTTTTGAACTTTAACTACCGGTGAAGGTATTTCACTTTTTCCATCAGTGGAAAACTTTTGTTGAGAAGAATCACTAGCTTTGACAAATTTTACCTCTTTGCTAATACTTGGAGCATCTATTCCCTTATAGCCTAATCCTCGTGTATCACGATGATTTTTACTTGCTCATAGCATAGTGGTTAATTTGCTTGAACTAGTATTGAACTTTTTCAAGTCATCTTCCAACATCTTGATTTTATCAAGAGCAATAGCTAAATCATCCTCAAGGCATTTTTCTCGAGCGAGACAAGCACTTTCTCTGTCATCAAAACTAATTTGTTGAGAGTTAAACCTTGCTTCAGATTCTGCAAGTTTCTTTTCCAACAAAAAGTACTTTTGATAAAGATTATCACATTCAAGTGACTTCATACGTAGGTTTTCCTCAGAATCCTTGAGGATCGATTCGTTAGAAAGATTCGAAACATAAACACATGCGTAACATCTTCTCAATTTCTTGTTTTCTCGACAGAGAGGAGTCAGAAGAGGAGTGACATGAGAAGTTGTCATCTTCTTCTATTCTAATGAATTCAAAACCTTCACATACTCAGAGACTTCCTCATCAACATCTCTATCAATATCTGAATCACCTTCATCAGAAAGTTCATCCAACTGTTCTTCTAGGCGTGCTTCCCAGACTTCAACAGGTTTTACATTAAGAGAATGTTTAGATACTGACCTAGATGTGACAGTCCTGTCCGGTGAATCCAATCTTTGAAAATCATACGGTAATTTATGAACATGTACGTTATTAGAGATAGACTCGTCCATAATCAGATCGCTACAAACACAGACTTATGAGGTCTTAAACGTGTTTGCCTGCTCTTATACCAATTGAAAAAGTGGGGGTACAACAACCACACCCAATATTTCGCTTAGCAATCTGTATGGACAAACTCCAATATACTTTCTAGAGAATCAACTAGACATTCAGACTCAATCTAGATAAAAAGTATATCAAAGAGTTTATATCTCAATCTCTCGATTTGACCTTTACTCAAACAAATAGAAATCTGCGAGTCTTTATCAAAGAGAGATAACTTGGATGGTACCAAAGACCAATATCCAAGTGTCAATCCATTTAAATCAACAACCAAAAGGTCGGATATTCTAATTGATTGAACAACGCACAACCTGTATTATTTCAATTATATAAACAAATATAATGTGGAATAGAAATAACACAGACAACAGAATTTTGTTAACGAGGAAACCGCAAATGCAGAAAAAACCTGGGACCTAGTCCTGATTGAACACACACTGTATTAAGCCGCTACAGACACTAGCCTACTACAAACTAACTTCGGTCTAGACTGTAGTTGAACCCCAATCAATCTCACATTGATCCAAGGTATAGTTGCGCTCCTTACGTCTCTGATCCCAGTAGGATACTACGCACTTGATTCCCTTAGCTGATCTCACCCACAACTAAGAGTTGCTACGACCCAAAGTCGAAGACTTTAATAAACAGATCTGTATCACACAGAAAAGTCTACGATAATAGATAAATCCGTCTCCCACGAATATACCTACGAGTTTTGTTCTGTCTTTTGATAAATCAAGGTGAACACGAACCAATCAATAATGCTAGACTTATATTCCCGAAGAACAGCTTAGTATTATCAATCACCTCACAATAATCTTAATCGACGCAGCAAAAAAAGATATTGCAGAATCACAAACGATAAGACGAAGTTTGTTTGTGATTACTTTTCTATCTTGCCTATCGGAGATATAAAATCTCAAGCCAATTATTTCAATTGTACTCGTACAATAGAAGATGCAAGATCAGATCACACAACTACAAGAAAAGTAGTATCGGTCTGGCTTCACAATCCCAATGAAGTCTTTAAGTCATTAACCTGGTTTAGAAGAAGAAACCAAAGGTTAAAGGAGAATCGACTCTAGCTTAGCACAACTAGTATCACACAGAATGTGTGGGGATTAGGTTTCCCAGTTGGTAGAGTTCTCCCTTATATACACTTTCAAATCAGGGTTTGCAATCAATGTTAGCTTAGTAACAAAGCATTCAATATTCACCGTTAGATGAAAACCTGATTAGATTCAAGCTAATATTTCTCAACCGTTAGATCGAAAACTTCGCTTGTCACACACAAATGAAATTTCCAATTTTGGGTTTATGAATCGTACCCAAACATTAACATTTGTTGGTTCAACAAGTCAACCAAATGGTTAGCCATATAATTACTCTCATATCAACCTTATTCTTCTTCACCATAACTAGTTCAAATGACTCAAATGAACTAGTTAGAGAGTTTTTCAATTGCAAGGAAATCTTATGTAACTACACAAGACACAATTGAAGCAAAATCGGTTTAATTCACTCGAATCGGTTCATGAACTTTATAGCCACGTTTTGCAAAAGCATTCCTTAGTTTATTTAAACATTAGTTCAAGAACAACCGACTTTAGATATAACCTTCTCAAGTTCGCGGACTGGGTTCGCGGACTTAAGCTCATGAAAGGAGTTCACAAACTCCAGCAGAAATTCTCGGGTCGAGAACTTCCGCCAGTTCGCGGACTTGGCTCACGCCACTTCCATTTCTCTTGATCAACAAAGTTCGCAAACTTTGGTTCAAGGAATAAGGACTTATACATATATGTGTTTCCACAACAATGCTTATATCCTACCAATGGTTATGTAATCTAAACTCTCATTTCAACCATTGAAACATTCTCAGAGGACGGATATAGCCCTTATTCACAGACCATTTTTCGTCAGAGCAATTTTCAAAGTGATTGAAACATAACATGACTTTCGTCACTAGGTAAAGATGAATTCGGCTAAAGTGAAAGCTTACCAACACATATTTCGAGAAATATATAGGAGAGATAAATTCGGCTCGAAATAGCAAATGTGCATAATGAAAGTCTATATATCAATACGACTTTTGTCTCAAGAGTAGGAGATAGAATAGATAGACTTTTGAGTGACAGATAAGTTCAAGTCTCCACATCCTTTTAGTCGATGAAGATCCACCAGTTCCTTGAGTAGTCTTTCGTCTTGTATGATGATTTCCATGGAGTTCTTGAGCTCAACTACACTTTTTATCCTAGTCCGAGACCTATAGCTATGTAGGCTAGAAATAAAGACTTATAGTTTTGATCACTAACATTGACAAACATGATTGAGATAGCAACGCATGCGAGTTTGACCGAGCAATGCTCTAACAGAAATAGCAATGAAAATATCACATTACTCTAGTTCTAAGGGATTTGACAGTACCTATAAGGCAATCACGAAGAATCGCCATCATTGTTGCTGCTGTAGTTTAACTCATCCTCTTCATAGTAGGCACTAGTACCATCATCATCGTCTGAAGATGTGTAGGGACCCTGAAGATCGTCATCTTCGGTTTCTTCTTCCTCATCTTCTACTTCACTGCAAACCACCATCTCACCGAAAAACACAGGCTCTCCATCGATGTCTAACCCAGGAATCTCCTCTCCGTCAGAATCCACGTTCAGGGGTTCTGACATGGTTCGAGCAAACTTACGAGGGTTGTTCTTCTTTCGGCTAGATAGCAGTAATTGTACATCACATCTTCAAACTCTTGCCTCTTCCTCTTCTTTTTCTCTGCTTCTTTTTCTCTCTCATCTCTCTTCATTGAATCATCATTGATCTCATCATCTTCTCCTCCTTCACATTTCTTTTCTTCATCTTTACTATCAGTTTTTGTCGCACTGCGAGTTTTCCTCCATGAACACTTCCACTCTCCTCATCGTTCAAGCTTCTGCCTGTGTCGACGCGCCTCTATGGCCTCCAACTTTCTCATCCACAACTGAAATTCCTCGTAATTTTCAACCCTTAATCTTTCAAATTATTCTCGCTCCTCTTGCTCTTTCTTCCTTATCTTCTCCTGATTCAGAAAAGGAATCAACGTTTCAATCTCAGAGCTTGATAAAGTCCCAATTGTCAACTTTGCACGTATCATTACATCTGAATCGGGTGGTGGCTCGTTGTGATTTCCATTTGCTGAACTACTAGCATTCTCTTCCATTATTTGTTTTCTTAATCTCTATTTCTACGATTTCTTCTTTTGGTATATTAATCCGTTTATCCCCCTGCCTTGTTTAAATAATGGTAGTAGCTTAGCCATAAATGGTCTTTTATGGAGCTTGGTCAAGTGTCTGTCGCTTGGCTATTAACACATTTTCAATTCCATGCGCACCCTCTTCAAAGCCGTCATTACTCTGTTAAACCCTATTTCCAAAGCCTAAATCTAGTCGCTTAATTCATTAGCATTTACTCCAATTAATAGGTGCATTGTTAGGTCAACCGTTTGGTTTTATGCATTCATAGAAGGCACGTCTATCAGATGAGTTATGTATAGCCATTCAGCTGCAGGTTAACTTGGCAGAACATCTTGGACTAGTTTTTTTTTGTTGTCTTCTTGTTTGCTGCTGAATCCATTAAAACACTTGCACAAATACCAAAATATTTTAATGGATTCAGCAGCAAACAAGAAGACAACAAAAAAACCAAGTCCAAGCATTAGTACTAGTTTTTGGGATTAAAGGGGTGAAAGAGTAGTAAAGGAGGAGGAAATGGAAATATAGGTTTGGGGTAAAAGGGATGAATGAGTTGCAAAGCACGAGGAGGAAGAGGAAGAGTTTCTTTTTTGTGAGTTGCGGAGCATCATATGATTCATCTATAGATTGTAACTATCCTTTGGTCCCTATGGAGTAGAAAAACTATTTAGTGTTTCAAAACACTAATCTTAAACAACTATAGATGGGCATCTTGGTGGATTGATTCTTCTTGTTACCTACCTCCTTCGATTCGAGACCATGCGTTCGAATTTTGGCAGAAGCTTTTTTATTTAATTTTTTTTTTTGAAAGTCAGTTAATGACTGTTGGACTGGAGAAGAAAAAGGCCCTCAACAGAGCTATCGCAGTTACAACCCATTTCATGTACCCGGTAATAAATAGAACTGGAATGTCTATAAAACGCACATTATGGACACGCATACTAGCGTGTCTAATAAAACCAACTTTTTAACCATGCATATAAACCTGCGTTTCTATAAAACGCACACTATGGACACGCATACTAGCTTGTCCAATAAACCGAACTTTCTAACCACACAATAAAACCAGCGTGTCCATAAAACGCCCACTATGGACACACATAACAGCGTGTCCAATAAAACCAACTTTATAACCATGCATATTAACCGGCGTGTCTGCAAATCGTACACTATGGACACGCATACTAGCATGTATAATAAAACCAAATTTTTAACCACGCCTCAAGTGGCGTGACTATTTTTATGGACACACCACAACTGGTTAACGTGGCCATAGACTGGTCTATAAACACGCCTAATCAAAAATTAAAATTTAACGTGACTAAACGGTTGATATTTGGACACGCTACTATCCCTGGTGTGGCTGAAAGCACTTATATTAACAGCCCATGGAACATGGCATGTCTATAGGGTAGAAGTCTACCCTATAGACACGTCAAAACCAAAAAGGCGTGACAGGGAAATTTATATTTGGCATGGCTAAAGGCCACTTTTGTACTAGTGTCTCTGGCATATACGCATACCAAGATGCCTTCCAAAGCTTTTAACTATGTCAAATATCTTGGGATCACCTCAAAGGATTATTCCTTAGCAGATTCTTCCGAATCCCGAGGTAGAAATACAGTTTTATCATATGTTGATATATGTCCCTCTAATAAGACATTTGGCACCATCACAAAAGCTGAAATGGAGCTCACCAGAATCTCAAAAAATTCTACTAAGGCTATTGATTTTCAGAATCATGCTCAGCTTATTGATGAATTTGAAAAGTCTCTTGGTCGAGAACGGAAACTCTATAATATAATTGAGTCCTTCTCTAACAATATCGAAAAACTTATTCAAGAAACTACTCTACAGCGCGAAAAGATTAGTGTTCTTGAGGATATTTTCAAGGAATATTTAATTAGAGAAAAATGTTTGATCGAGGCACATTCATCAGATCTAAACAGACTTCGTGTCGAAAAAGAGAAACTAGGAGCATCCCTTATTCTAGCCCAAGAATAGTACAAATCCTTGGAAGGAAAACTCTGTTCTGAGGAAAAATTCTTCTGTACCGACTAATTCTCAATCTGAATTACAACACATGAAGAGATGTTTTCCAAAAGAAGTTTTTGTCAAGAAAGGATTACATGACTTGCAAACTTCTAATACGGCTAGGAATTTAAAACAGGTTCCAGTTAATGTCTCTCCTCCACGAACCTGTTTATTCTGTGGGAAGAAGAATCACTATGCTATTCATTGTTTTGCTAGAAGAAAACAAATTTTTAATCTTCATAATTTGCTTATTTCTACTATCAATGGAGTAAATCGTCTGACGACTTCTACAGTGAATCTCGTGCCCACAGAATACCAGAGACCTTATAAAAATGATCTCTCTTCTAGAAATCGTCACAGGTTACAAGTTCATCTCAATGGTATAAATTCTTGTGCCACTGATGAACACATTCCCTGTGTTTATAAGAATAAGTCTGGTAAATCTAAGTCTAGGAAATGGTTCTCTCTGTACCCTGATCCTCTTGAACCAATCTCAAGAGGTCCTAGATTTTGTCCTCAGAGAAATCCTTCTGACGGAGATATTAAAAAGGCTGGTTCCTACTCATCTGGGGTGAAATTCAACCGAAGAAAGGCAAAAACACAAAAGTCAAACTTTCAGATGATGTATACAACTCATTCCTCAATGATCGTAATGGGATTACTTCCCACTCTACCACCTGATTCAAGGTATCCTTATCCTTGTTTCTAACTTGAGAGGTGCAAGGATGATTATTGAGAAAGACTAAAGTGTGTTGTATAATACTTTTTGTTGTTTGTGTTCTTGTTGCTGCCGGTCCACAAGCTCCGTGTCTTCCTCTTGCGATTTCATAGGATTTCCATAACAAGAGTTCTTTCTCCTGTTGATAAACACATACATATATATATATACTCTATATTGTGTTATTCCATCCCTAACAAAAAATTCATATGGAGAACTCTGCAAAATCTCAAGAGATTTTGCATCTTGATATGGAGGAAGACTCTCAATGACGTGAGTCGATTCAAGAGCTGGTTCTAAAAAGGATGCTTGAAAGAAAGGATCACAACGCTTGGATTGATGATTTTGTCAAGGATTTAACTCGTTTTAAGAACGATTCAAAGGTCGAGTTTGAAAATATTCAACTGCAAATAAACCAACTCTTAGATGGTCAGGCCGGAATCCTTACTAATCAGAATATTCTGAAACGAAATCTAAAGAAGATCATCATGGATTGTGTCAAGGCTAGACATCTTTCTCAGGTTGTTGATTGTAAAGTCAGTGTCCTAACTCATGAACATGGAGTGTCTACGGTCAAGAGAGTAAAGGAAATCAGTGATACCTTCTTTGATGGATTCATTGAAAGGTATGAGGTTCTCAATGAACTTTGATTTTATTTGTCTAGTAAACCTTCTTATGATAATTTTATTCTTATATTTTAGAAAGAATAACTAGAGTTTGGAATAGCGATTATTGTGATTTCACATAGCTATGTTCAACGTTTTCATCTTTATTGTTTTTAGGTTTATTTGTTTAAATTCTGAAAATTGTTTGGAAGATGATTTTTGCAGTATTAATCTTTATGGTTTTATATATTGAAATGTATTATGGGATATGCGTGTTTGCGTTCGTGAACTATGATTGTCCCATACCTTGTCAAAAGTTAAGTCGCTCATATGTCGATATGCATGTATTGATAAAAGAATGAATGAACTTTTGACATTACAAAAGTTAAAGCCTTTTATGATGGAATAAAGGATAAAACTTTTGTTTACAAGGGTTATGTCTATTATATGTCATTGTGCAAATAGTGATGGAAAATAGGATGAATCCTTGTCTATTACGCAGTATTGATCTTCCCTGATCCATATTTTTTATGTATATACTGTGCGGCTTCGTAAGTTTTCTTATGTTGAGCATTTCCGATTAAATTAATCATGGGTTTTTTTGTGGTTAATTTAATTGAGTATTTTTGGATTCAAGTTCATATTCGTAAGTAATTTGTTATGTCCAAAGAAATCCTTCTTTTCTTGTGAAAATAAGGTCGCTCTTGTTGTTCTTTCGGGAATGACATTTTATGGGGGAGAGTTCTTAATTTAACTTGTGCTTAATTGCCAAATCTTTGTGGGGAGTGGGGTTGTGGAATATTATAGGGGTTATCTTGTATCTTTATAAACTCCACGATGAATGCATTTATCTTCCGCTATATGATGGCATCTAAAAAGTTGATATATGCTTTCTTTTGGTCATGAAATGTCTCTATGGAAATTTCATTAGGATCCCACTAGTTTTCGTACCTTTGCCAATTTTATTGACAAAAATGGGGAGAATTAATGTGTAGTTCACACTACAAATACATATGGTTTTCGGATCATTATGTAAGGGGGAGTGGCTTACATTGAGATGGAGTATTGACTAAAGGGGAGTGATAATATCACCATACTATTGTTTTCGAAGTTGTGATACAATTTAACTTTGATGTTGTATAATAATAGTATGACATTGTGTAACAATGATTGAGAATTCTTGTTTTCTCATTGTTATAGCTACGGATTTTCAACAACGATGATGCTAAACTTACAACCTTTGGGATCATTGGAGTACTTGGAAGTGACGAAGATTTCGAGTAATGTTGAAGAACCAAGGAGATCAGACATGTGGAAGAGAAGCTACAAAAGTTTATTTATTTTGTATTCCATATTGATAGTTTTGTTACTAAAATTGACAAAGGGGGAAACTGTTAGAGCACTGCTTGGTCGAACTCACATGCGCTGCTATCTCAAGCATGTTTGTCAATGTTAGTGATCAAAACAATAAGTCTTGATTTCTAGTCTACTATTAGCTAAGTCTCGGACTAGGATAAAAAATGTAGTTGAGCTTAAGACTCCATGGAGATCATCATACAAAGACGAATAACTACTCAGGGAACTTGTGGAACTTCATCGACTAAAAGGTATGTGGAGACTTGAACTTATCCATCACTCAAAAGTCTATCTACTCTATCTCTTATCTTGAGACAAAAGTCGTATTGCTATATAGACTTTGATTATACACATTTGCTATTTCGAGACGAGTTTATCTCACTTATCTATTTCTCGAAATATGTGTTGGTAAGATTTCGCTTTGACCAAGTTCATCTTTACTAGTGACGAAAGTCATATTAAATTTCAATTACTTGAAAATTTCTTTGACGAAAAATGGTTTGTGAACAACAACTATATAACGTCCTCTAAGAATGTTTCAATGATTGAAATGAGAGTTTAGAATACATAACCTTGGAAGGATATAAACATTGTGTGGTAACACATTCGTGTGTAAGTCCTTATTCCTTGAACCAAAGTATGCGTACTTTGCTGCTCAGGAAAACCGGAACTAAAGTTCGCGTACCAGTACGCGCACTGTCGGAAGTTCACGTCCCGAGAATTTCTGCTGGAGTTTGTGAACTGAAAACAAACTTATTCCGGGTACTTAAGTCCGCGTACCAGTATGCGTACTTAAGTTGGTTATTTTCTAAAAATGGTTATTCGTGAACTTAAACTTATATAAACTAAGGAATGCATATTTGCGAACCGTGTCTATAAAGTTCATGAATTGATTCGAGTGAATCAAATCGTTTTTGCTTCTATTATATCTTGTATACTTCCATATGATCTAAGCAATTGAACAACTCTCTAACTAGTTCGTTTGAGTCATTTGAACTAGTTATGGTAAAGAAGAATATGGTTGATATGGAAGTGCTCATATGGATAACCATTTGGTTAACTACTGTTGAACCAACTAAGTGTACATGTTTGGGTACGGTTACACAAACCTAAATAAACGTGCATTTCTTTTGTGTGTAACAAGCTAAGTTTCGATCTAACGGTTGAAAGATATTAGCTTGAATTTAATCAAGTTTTCATCTAACGTTTGTTACTACGCTAACATTGATTGCAAACCCTGATTTGAAAGTATATATAAAGGAGAACTCTAGCAACTGGGAAACCTAATCCCCACACCTCTTATGTGATACTAGTTGTATTAGCTAGAGTCGATTCTCCTTTAACCTTAGGTTTCTTCTCGAGACCCTGTAGGTTAACGACTTGAAGACTTCATTGGGATTATGAAGCCAGACCCAACTATTTTCTTTGTAGTTGCGTGATCTGATCTTGTTGTTTCTATCGTAAGCCAGACCCTGGGGGTTTCGTCTCATCGTTTGTGATTCCACAATATCTTCTTTCGCTAGTCGATTAAGATTATTGTGAGGTGATTGATAATTCTAGGCTGTTCTTCGGGAATATAAGTCCAGGTTATCAAATGGTTCATGTTCACCATGATTTAACAAAAGACGAAACAGAAACTCGTAGGTATTTCTGTGGGAGACAGATTTATCTATTATCGTAGACTTTTCTGTGTGATACAGATTTGTTTATTAAAGTCTTCGACTTTGGGTCGTAGCAACTCTTAGTTGTGGGTGAGATCAGCTAAGGGAATCAAGTGCGTAGTATCCTACTGGGATCAGAGACGTAAGGAGCGCAATTGTACCTTGGATCAGTGTGAGATTGATTGGGGTTCAACTACAGTCTAGACCGAAGTTTGTTTGTAGTAGGCTAGTGTCTGTAGCGGCTTAATACAGTGTGTGTTCAATCTGGACTAGGTCCCGGGGTTTTTCTGCATTTGCGGTTTCCTCATTAACAAAACTTCTGGTGTCTGTGTTCTTTTCTGCATTATATTTTGTTATATAATTTAAATATCACAGGTTGTGTGTTGAATCAATCAATTGGGAAATCCAACCTTTGGTTGTTGATTGAAATTGATTGATCCTTGAACATTGGTCTTTGGTACCGTTCAAGCGATTCCTCTTGTATTCAATTAGACTCGCAGATTTCTGATTGCTTGAGTAAGTATTGAATCGAGAAAGTGAGATATAACTCTTTGATATAATTTTATTAAGATTGAGTCTGACTGACTAGTTGATTCTCTTAAAAGTATATTGGAGTTAGTCCATACATATTGCTAAGAGAAATATTGGGTGTGGTTGTTAGTGAAAAGCGGGGGTTTAACAACACCACCCAATATTTCGATTAGCAATCTGTATGGACTAACTCCGAAATACTTTGCTAGAGAATCAACTAGACAGTCATACTCAATCTAGATAGAAAGTATCTCAAGGATTTATTATCTCAATCTCTCGATTTGATCTTTACTCAAGCAAATAGAAATCTGCGAGTCTTTATCAAAGAGAGATAACTTGGACGGTACCAAAGACCAATGTCCAAGGATCAATCAACTACAATCAACAACCAAAGGTTGGATTAGAGAAGTTGATGATCACGAACGCACAACCTGTATTATTTCAATTATATAAAATATAATGCGGAAAAGAAATAACACAGACACCAGAAGTTTTGTTAACGAGGAAACCGCAAATGCGGAAAACCCCCGGGACCTAGTCAAGATCGAATACACACTGTATTAAGCCGCTACAGACACTAGTCGACTGCAAACTAACTTCGGACTGGACTATAGTTGAACCCCTATCAATCTCCCACTGATACAAGGTACAGTTGTACTCCTACGCCTCTGGTCCCAGCAGGATACTGCGCACTTGATTCCCTTAGCTGATCTCACCCACAACCAAGAGTTGTCGTAACCCAAAATCATAGACTTGATAATAAACAGATCTATCTCACATAGAAAAGTCTATAAAAGGATAAATCTGTCTTCCACAGATAAACCCTAGGTTTTGTTCCGTCTTTAGATATAAAATCAAGGTAACATGAACCAATTGATAATCCGGTCTTATATTCCCGAAGAACAGCCTAGATTAATCAATCACCTCTCTACAATCCTTCCTGACTACACAATCGGATTGTCGAGGAATCACAAACAGTGAGACGAAGATGTTTGTGACTTCTTTATCTTGACTATCGAAGAACTCGCACGATCTCAAGCCAATCAATCGATTGTACTCGTACGATAGAAGATGCAAGATCAGATCACACAACTACGATAACGTAGGATCGGTCTTGCTTCAGAATCCCAATGAAGTCTTTAAGTCGTTAACCTGATTTTAGATAAGAAAATCAAAGGTTAATGGAGATCGACTCTAGCGGGCGCACTAGTAGCACACATACGTATGGGGATTAGTTTTGCACAATGCTAGATGTCTCCTTTATATAGCCTTCAAATCAGGGTTTTGCCTTAGTTACAATGCAATCCATATTCACCGTTAGATGAAAACCTGATTTAGAGTCAAGCTAATATTTCTCAACCGTTAGATCGAAAACTTAGCTTGTCACACACACTTGGGTAGACGTTTACTGGGTTCGTGAAAACCATGCCCAAACGTGTATGTGTATGTTGGTTCAACATAGTAACCCAAAAGGTTAACCATATGATCATTTCATATTAACCTTGTTCTTCTTCACCATAACTAGTTCAATTGACTCAAATGAACTAGTTACAGAGTTGTTCAATTGTTATGAGATCTTATGTAACTACACAAGACACAATTGAAACAAACATGATTCGATTCGATTGAATCGGCTCATGAACATTATATCCACGGTTTGCATAAAGCGATCCTTAGTAATCTAATGTTTCATGTTCAGAGCACATCTTTAGATCATAACCTCTTAAGCTCACAAACAAGTTCGCGGACATAAGTTAATCGGTCGAGTTTTCCAAACTCAGCAGAAATTCTCGGAAAGAGAACTTCCGCCAGTTAGCGGGCTGGGTTCGCGGACTAAGCACACAAATGAGTATTTGGAAAATCCCAACAGAAATTCTCGGTCGAGAACTTCCGACAGTTCGCGGACTGAGTCTGGGAACTAGGTTCGCGGACTTGGCAAGGCAATTCCACAATCCTTCCGATTTATATTGATCAACAAAGTTCGAAAACTTCGGTTCAAGGAACACATGGTAATGTAATCTAAACTCTCATTTCAATCACTGAGACATTCTCAGAGGACGCTATGTAGCCGTTATTCACAGAACGATTCACGTCAGAGCAATTCTCAAAGTGATTGAAACTTTTCATGACTTTCATCACTAGGTGAAGATAAACTTGATCAAAGCGAAACGCTTTACCAACACATGATTTCGAGATAAAAGATAAGCACTGAATGCTCGGCTCGAAATATCAAATGTGTATGACCTAGTCTATATAGCATACGACTTTTGTCTCATAAGAAGTAGGAGATAGAAGAGATAGACTTTTGAGTGATAGATAAGTTCAAGTCTCCACATACCTTTTTGTTGATGAAGTTCCACGGTTCCTTGTATAGATCTTCTTCGTTGTATGATGAATCGCCATGAAGTCCTCTAGCTCAACTACACTTTCTTATCCTAGTCCGAGACTTAGCTATGTATGCTAGAAGTCAAGACTTATAGTTTTGATCACTAACATTGACAAACATGCTTGAGATAGCAACACATGCGAGGTTGACCGAGCTATGCTCTAACAGTTAGACCCCCACTTTTTCATCTTTGATTGGTTGATATTTCTTCGCATCTTTAAAAAATTGGGGTGCATGTTATTGATCTGTCATCTCACCCCAGTTGACATTCCTTGCAGATTTATGGAAGTTGGAAGTGGAAACTATGAAGTTAGTTTAGTTATTCTATTGTTTTATTGTGTTGCTTGAAATGTAATTAGAAATAATAAGTTTTTTGAAAATGTTGTTACAAATGATTAGAGAATTCATATGTTTAAATTCATGTTAGAAAAATTAAATTATGTATGTTGTAATATATTTATTAAAAGAGTTGTATGCATAAGTCTTTTTCCGACCCGTAATGCTTCGAGTTAGGATCTCCATATGGGTTTGACCCTGGCCCGGAACTCGGGGTGTTACAATGTCCCCTTTAAACCAGTGCAATTGTATCTGTATTGATAATTGTGAG
The DNA here is from genome assembly GCF_003573695.1 of Papaver somniferum. Classification (NCBI taxonomy): domain Eukaryota; kingdom Viridiplantae; phylum Streptophyta; class Magnoliopsida; order Ranunculales; family Papaveraceae; genus Papaver; species Papaver somniferum. The sequence continues at coordinate 109,741,983 of NC_039367.1, forward strand.
CATCAAAGAACTTAGCAGTAGAATCAACTAGTAGAGCCTTAGATATGTCTGTAATAATAACTTCTTCACTAAGAATCGAGTTGTGAAATTCTCTCCTAGTGACTAGCGGATAACGAACTATTATAGATGTAGAAAAAACAATATAATCACTAGTAAGGCCTGAGAGAGTCGCTTCCATCATTTTGATGATATCATAGAGTATGAATTGTTTATGCTATCATGAAGTTTTTTCACTTTGAAATCTCTTCTTTTAATGACATGTTTTTCTGCATTTGTAAGTTTATATGCATTGTTCAATGAGAGAGCATACATTTGGATTAAAACCAAAGGTTTTAAAGTTTTTATAAGGAATTGCCAATTAACACTGTCAAAGGCTTTGGACATGTCTATTTTGTTTTTGAAAGAGTGGATTATTTCATGTGCCACAATGATGTTATCTGAGATTTTTCTAGAAGAAAGAAAAGCAGATTGATAAGGAGATATAAGTTCTCTAGTAAAGGTTTTATTCTAATAACTAATATCTTGGTTATGACTTTGTAGATTGTGTTACAGAGGCCATTAGGTTTGAATTTACCTAGGTCTTTTGGATGTTTGACTTTAGGGATTAGGAAAAGGTTTGTTTTATTGAGTTCTGGGTTCATTTTCCTTGTTTGGAAGAATTCTTGGACTGTAAGAGTTACTTGATGGCCAACAGTTTCCCAATTGATTTTGAAGAAACTCACAGGGAAGCTATCGGTTTCCGAGGACTTGTTAGGTTTCGTACGTTTTAGAACTATGAAAACTTCTTCATTAGATTGGAAAGAAGAGATAGAGAGATTTTCAAGGTCAGAGATACAAGAATGGATATTTTCTAGAACTGCGTCATGTAAGGAATGGCTAATGTTTTCTTCTGTAAAGAGTGTTTGTAAGTATTCAGCTAGGATTTTACTTATTTTAGTTGTTATGAGTTACAATGTTTTGTTTATTTGTGATACCCTCTATGTTATTTTGTTTCCTCCTTCTTAACATGAAGCATGAAAGAATTTTGTGTTTTGTTCCCCTATTTCTATGGTGGTGTCTCTAGATTCATGTTTTGTTATGGCTTCCTGAGTATCATAGAGAGTTTCTAATTGATTCAGTCTTTCTTTTAGTAATTTTTCAGAATGTTCAGTGATTCCTCTTGTTTCAATCCTTTATATTTCTTTGATAAATCCGGGAATTTTCCTACTTGGTTGACCAAAAACGTTCGTTTTTGAATCTCAAAGATTTTTTCCTGAAGTTTTTAGGTTGGAGACTAGAGCGTTAGATGGATACAGGAATCCTCCTTAAGCCAAGTGTCGTAAAATTTAAAGTAAGGAGAATAGGGTAGTTTGAGAGTAAGGAGAATTGGGACAGTGGTCCGAACCTATAGCTCTTATATGGGAGAGAGCTGCATTAGGATATTCCAAATTCCATTCAGCATTATGGACTGCTCTATCAAGTCTTTCTTGGATATTCTTAAAGCTTTTTTTGTGGTTGTTCCAGGTAAAATCATATCCTGAAAATCATAAATCATATAGTCCAGGTCTCTCTAGTATTCTATGATAGTATTCACTATCATCTTTCTTAAATGGCATACCCCCTAGTTTTTCTAATTGCTCGAAAATCATGTTAAAGTCTCCTATGACTATCCAAGGCATACCCCAGTATTAACTTGTGCTCCTATTTCTTCAAGGAAATCCCAAACTATGTTTTAGTTAGCTGGGGAAGGACTCCCATAGAAGCAATTTAAGACCCATTTTTTTGAGTTAAAATTTGTTTTAACAATAATATTATCATGTTTATATTCCACTGAATAACATCGAAAAATAAACCATCTAACCAAGCTACCACTAGTCCCCTGCAAGGCAAATAGGATCCACTATATGATAATTAGGGTAATAAAGATACCAGATATTTGACTAATGATCATTAAAATTTAGTTTCAGACAGGAATAAGATTTCTAGTCTTTCTTGTTGAATTAAAAATTTTAAATGGTTTTGGGTGAAAGGGTTTCCATAACCCTACATTTCAGGCTAGTATTTTCATTTCTAGGGTTTTAGGTTAAGATAGAGTTATGGTTTCTAACAGGAATTTAAAAAAAAGAAACAAAAAGGGCAAGTAAGAGCAGCGTAAGTAAGGTATAAATTGAGCAGGATTTATTCTAAGGCAGTAAAGAGTTTAAGATGGCAGTTAAATGTAGAGAAAAATCAGTATACAGAGAAATACATGTATCGCGTCCTTTTGCATCGATGGAGGAGATAGGGAAAATGATAGTGGTAAGTATGATTCATTTCCTTTGTTTTGTTCTATTAAGTTTGACCTGTATTGATCAATTGATAGTTCATTTCCGTTTCCGCGTGAAATAGAGCAAAGTTTCTCATATGATGATGAAAAGTCAAAATCAGGTATTGAAAATTTTAAACCTGATTTAGAAAACAGGATAGGTGATTCAAAATTAGAAATATTTTATCTCGAAATAGGGGTTGAAACCAGAGAATTTGAATTTCTAATTAAAGAGGAAATCGAAGAGTTTGAAATAGGGGATTCTGCTAGAGCATAGCTCGGTTGAACCCACCAAGCGTTGGTATGTCAAGTTTGGTTGTCATATTTTAGTATCAAAACTCATCTAGAGTCGCTTGATTAAATACTAGAGTCATCTTTGTTTAGGTTAGACTAGAAAGTCTAGGAATGTTGGGACTTACTACGAAGACCTTAAGAATGTGAAGAAGTAACGACTACAACGACAACATCATCCTTCCACTTGAGGTTAGTAATATTGACTTGATCTTGTTTCTATTCCAAACATATCTTTCAAGTCGGATTATATTGAAAATATAACATGCAAAGATGTATATAAATAATACTCTATTGGTTAGACATGGTCATGACATTATGATCAAGGTGTCAGGGAATTTATTGAATTACGAAGTATAGGAAATAATGTTTTATAATATTTGTTTGAAGGAAGTACATATATGAACTTGTTTCATAATCGAAAGAAAATCATGATTGGTCAGGTTCTTTATTGAATATCTTTTGAATGACCAATATAAGATGACAAGGAAGAACCTATCTTAACTTGTTGAGATTTATGGTATAACCGGTCATAGCCTATATAATATATCTATTTGTAATCCGTCACAAGGTACTTTGGAAATCAAGGTGTAACCGATCACAAGCTATATTGGAATGCAAGTTGTAAGCGGTCACAAGTTACTTTGGAAACCAAGGTATAACCGCCACAAGATGAATTTGGAAGTTAGTTGCAATCGGTCACAAGCTACCTTTGGGAAACAAGGTGTAACTGGTCACAAGCTACTTCGGGAAGCAAGGTGTAACCGGTCACACGCTACTTTGTGGAGCAAGGCGTAACCGATTACAACCTATCTTGGGAATCATGTTATATCCGGTCACAACATATTTTGGAGTGATCGTATAATAGGTTCCATGAGAAAAAAAAAGTTTCCATGATTCACATATTTCTACATGATGTGTGTGAATCAGGGTTTTGGGTTTGCTAAGATGTGAAGCTTCTAGATTTTGTATAGAGGCTTAATTCTGAGAGTATTCAAAACTGAACTAGGTCCCGGGGTTTTTATGCATTTGCAGTTTCCTCGTCAACAAATCTTGTTGTGTCATTTACTTTGTTTTCCGCATTATAGTTGTTATTATAATTAAGTAAATTACACACGTACGTTAATCCTTATCACTTTATATTGATCCTATAGAGTTTCAGTTTAATACCGTACCTATTATCAAGTGAACACTTCGTTGTCGTATCGTCTCGATCTTGTATCCATATTCAATCACAGAAGTGATCTTGTTTTTGTATTGTCTCGATCTCGTATCCATAGACGATCACACGAAGTGTGTCCGAAGTTGTTGTATTGTCTCGACTTTGTCCATATACGATTACACTTGGTAAAGGACTTATAGGTTAATAAATAAAAGATTGAGGTGTATTTGGGTACCCTCGTCTTTTCATATTCAAATGAATCCCTAGCATTTTAATTAAGATAGTTTTTTATTAGCAGATGAAAATGAACCAATTCCGAGTTGAACTGGTTTGGAGATATGTTTATGGCTTTGACCAACTGTTTCTAGCATTTTAATTTAGTATTTACATAACTTCATCCAAGTAATTTGTTGCAACACCTATCCCTCCTACAACTGTTATGCCCATTTATCCTTCATTAATTCTACAGATGAAACCATAGCCTGATAGCCTTGGATTCCCTTTTGATGCACTATCACATCATAGAAGAATATATGGCTTGCTTGGTAATTGGAAAAAAATTTCCTTAGTTCTAATGCTTTTAACTTTCATGCTTTTCATTCCAAATGCTCTCAGGATCTGCAGGTCATATGTTGTGTTCCACATAATTATTCGGGTTAATTGGTTTTTGGTACTTACATTTTGTCCAATGTTAGTGTTTGGTCTAACATTTGTCCAACTTAGACTTTAGTACTTGGAAATAACGTTGACTTTGGTTGACTCAGTTAAATATCAACTTCCTATTAAAAAAACAAAATAATACAGTAAAATAGAAAATAAATTAAAAAATTGAAACGAATTGACTATTATAACCTCCACTTTCCTTTCATAATTTTCAGAACCCATCTTCTCCAAACTTATCATCGCCGTCACCACCACTTTTTGTCTCTAATCTTCGCATCATTCTTCAACCGTTTCAGTAGCAATATCCAAACCCATCACCGCTGCCACCACTATTTTTGTCCCTAGTCTTCTCACCATTGTTCAACCGTTTCAAAATCCCATTGCTATACCTGTTTCTAACAAACGAAACAAACGCCAAAATCAAAAAAAATTCACCCTCATCCACGAACCCTAAATTACCAACACCACCGTCCCAATTAAACTTTTAATTAAAACCAACAAAGATCTTTATAAAATATTGTTCTTATTACTACTTCCCTTGTCAAACCATTGGGGATTTTCAGATCCCAAAATTGCCTTCAATTTCTTAGTTAGGGTTTTCAGTAGGGGTGCACATACCTTACCAATACCCGTCAACCCTACCCTACCCGTCAGTTTTTTAACCGTATCCCACCCTATCCATTATTTGGCGGATAGGGTGGCGGGTAAAGATTTTCTTAACCGCTAGTAAACGGGTAGGATGACGGGTATAGGCCATATCCTATCCACCCTACCTAGGGGTGCACATATCCTACCCATACCCGCCAACCCTACCCTACCCCCAGTTTTTTAACCGTATCCTACCCTATCCACTATTTGGCGGGTAGGGTGGCGGGTAAAGATTTTCTTAACCGCCAGTAAACGGGTAGGGTGGCGGGTATAGGTCATATCCTACCCACCCTACCCGTTGTGCAGCCCTAATTTTCAGATCCCAAAATTAATTAACCATCAACTTGTTTATACATCTTTAATGAGTTGTGGTGATAGATTTTTGATCTTCGAGATTAATCTCTTTGGTATTTCTTCTAATTTGCGGAGGTGATTTTCTAATTTTAGTTGGCTGAGTAAATCGATCTTGTTGCTGGGTGATTAGGGAATTAATAGGGGAAGAAAGACAACATATGGGTTCTCTTGATGATTGTGAGAAAGAACATAAATGGGGTTAATTGAGAATTTAGATGGCATTTGCGACTTTACACGATCAAGCTTGGGTTTTGGTATTAATGGCAACGGAAGTAAATGACGCAAAGGAAACCAGTGCAAGAAGAAAACTAAAATTATTATGATGCGTGAAATGGGGCTGGTTGGTAATATAAAATTATTTAGGAACTCTTGCATCTGGACCGTAGGTGATGTTTGAATTTTTTAGAACGTCAGATCCTAGGCCCACATTAAGGGTATACTTGTAAACTCCATTAATAAATTACACAAAATTAATTATAGACTGGTCGAGAGTCAACGTCATTTTTAAGTACCAAACTCTAAGTTGGACAAATATTAGACCAAACACTAACATTGGACAAAACGTAAGTACCAAAAACCAAATAACCCTAATTATTCACCTAAACCGGAAGCAATTGAAACAACATAAACATTATAGCACCGCAATTGCACTGAAATTTTGTAAGCCTAAACAATTGATACCACACAATAAAGCAAGATAACAATAGTTTTTCTTAACCGGAAACAATTGAATCACACACACATCCATACACAAATAGTGGAATAAAACATCAATTGTACCGAAATTTTGTTAAGCAAAATATATATGAAATAAAATCAGGCTTTTCTTAAACAGGTGAACAATTAACTAACAAAATTGTTACCCCAAATTTCGCACCCACTTCTCCAATATGTTTGCATCTTCTTCCAGGGAGAATTGATATCGAAATATCATTATGTTGTCATCCTTATGCAAAACAAAAGAATAACAACAACCAACCTTTACCAGAGAAAGGTTGAAAACTGGTTTTTAATTGTTGCAAGCAAAAGTTGAAAGCCTTCGAAACACATATGCTTTTATGCTAAACCAAAACCGATTCAACATATTGTGACTTTTTTACATATCGTTTCTATCAGAACCCCTCATGATCCTTTGATAAAGCCTACCAACATGGGCTAGAACTTAATCCTGCTAAATCAAAAAGTCACCCAAACCATAAGGGTTCACAACATTATGAGATCGGATATCAAGGTAATAAAACCGAAATCAAACATCCCATAAACATCCATAGCAATAATAAAGCATTCAAGCACATGCTATGTAAATCAAAAACCATCACAAGAAAATTATAAATCAAATAATTTTATTCATAAAAGTTTTATTCATAATAGACTTAATACAACATTGAAAGAAATCAAAAATTGATGTCTATTTTATTTTTGAAACTCAGTCCTTCATATCAGTGCTAAATGAAGGCGGATTACTACTTTCAGTCTTCAACTTGTGAATTTCTTCAAGTAGAAAACCTTGTTTCTTGACCAGAACTTCTTGCAGGTGAGAAATTTTCGTGAAGGATTCTGCAAAAGCATGTAATTCTGTCTTTGATTCAACACAAAAGTGTGTCAATGCTTCAATACACTGATCTATCTTCAGAGTATTCTCTTTTTCCTTCTTTCTAAGCCAATCTCCTTTTCTAATTTTACTCTTAATATCAAGTGAAGATCCAGACTTAATCTTAAGTTGATCTTTCTGATCTAGCATCTTGCCAAAAGAAGATGTTGGATCCAAACTCATGGTTCGGACAAGGAATGACCAAAGAATGAGAAGGATCTTTTTATAATTTTTCATACTTCCGAAAATATAATATTCGAATATATCAAAATTTTCAAATACTAGATTTTATTTCCATAATCTACACATAAGTGCCTTATTTTTCTTCTTCCTCACTCAAAATTCGGCACACATGGTGAGGAAAGAATTCTAATACCGATCAAGTGGTATTAGTATGAGATTTTCTCTCATTATGGAAATTTGAACAAAAAGATTGTCCTTGATCTGGTATCGTATGAGAAATTCTCTTCTTGTTACCTCGAACGAGCGAAGTATCTTGAGATTGACTTGGGTTGCCTATGCAACTTTTAGCAATTCTGTTTTTGAGACAGTTTTTGCATCTTGTCTTATTTTTCCCTTTACCATTAGATTATTTAACAACATCATCAGAAGACATGTCCATTTTTAAAATGGGTAAATCACTAATGGAGGAGGAAGAAATAAGATTGACAACTAATGCAATATTAGTTGTTTCCTGTTCTTTAGAATCGTATGAATCAGAGGTCTCATCTCGATTGACAGCCAATGCCTTGCTTCCAGTGTATTTTTTAAGATTGGGATAGTCTTTAGCAATATGACCAAACCCTTTATACTTAAAGCATTGCGGCTGATATTCGTCATCTTCTTCATGATGTCTTTTGACAGGGACTCGATCATGTGGACGAGAAGATCGATGTGTATCCTTAATGAATCTCTTATTTCGTTTCTTTAAGATATCTCGAAACCGTCTAGTAATCAATGATAATGATTGTTCAATTTCATCATCAGAATTTTCTGCAATCTGTTCATCTGAATCATTTGTCTGTCTATTCCTCTCCATTGGAGCTTTCAGAATTTTTCCAGCTTTAAAAGCGATTCCTTTACTTTGAATAGACTGTGATTCATGGTCAAAGATCTTTAACTTTCCAACGAGTGTGCTTAGTGAGAGAGTTGAGAGATCATTTGCTTCTATGATTGCATGCTTCTTAGAATCGTACCTTGGTGGCAACGATCAGAGAATTTTGCACATTATATCTTTTCAGAGATAGTCTTTCTAAGAGAGAAAGAGGCATTGATTATCTCAGAGAGTTTAAGATCAAACTCTTCAAAAGTGTCGTTGTCATCCATTCGAAGGTTTTCCCAATCAGACGTAAGAGATTGAAGTCTAGCTTCTTTCTCTGAAGTGTTTCCTTCGAATACGATCTGAAGATTATCCCAAGCTTCTTTCGAAGTTTGACATGTTGATACATGATGTTGTAGATCATGACTTACAACATGTATTATAGCATTTAAACCATCTGAATTATGCTTTGCAAGCGCCTTTTCTTCGTTTGAAAAATCTACTAAGCGTTTAAACTCAGTTTCTGAATTTTCTATGTTTGGACGAATATAACCATCGACGACTAATACCCAAGTATTAAAGTCTCGTGATTGAAGAAAAGATCTCATAGAAGATTTTCACCATAAATAGTTTGTTCCGTCGAATCTTGGCGGTACGTTAATTGAAGTCGATTCATGAGAACTCGAGTTCATTCTTATAGGTTGGATCGCACCAAACACAGATTGTTAGATATTTTCGTGTTTGCCTGCTCTGATACCAATTGAAAAGGCGAGGGTACCCAAATATACCTCAAGCTAAAAAATTTCCTTCTTATAAGTCCTTTCTACGAAAGTGATTTTCTATGGACTGAGTCGAGACAATGCAACTAATCGGTTCACACTTCGTGTGATCGTATATGGATACGAGATCGAGAAAATACAACAATGAAGTATGTTTACTTGATAAAAAGGTTCGGACTTAACCACGCACAATAGGAATTAACGTTTTTGTAATTTACTTTAATTATAATAAAACAATTATAATGCGGAAATATAAAGTAAATGACACAACAATATTTTGTTAACGAGGAAACCGCAAATGCAGGAAAACCCCGGGACCTTGTCCAGAATTGAATACTCTCAGGGTTAAGCCGCTACACAAAATTACACCAACTTCGTATAGTTGAAACCAAGCAACTAAACCTATAGTTCACCTAGTTCCGTCTGTATTCCCACGCCTCCAACTTATGAATAAGTCACGTACTTGGAACAATTCCTTTACCAGTAAAATAACAACAAATCTGTTTGGTATCAACTCTCTTCAACCAAGTGATGTGAGTTCGACAAAGGCTCTTCTGTTTATCTCAAATAAACTCCTTCGTCAGGTTCTTAAATCTATCTTATGTTCAACTAACGAAGTAATTGTTAATATTTTGCAATCACGAAGAATTGTATTGATGCCGATCTACACAACTAATCAATCCAATCTACCACAAGGATAAACTGATTATAGTTGGATCCTCTTATACCGAAACAAGTATTGTGCACACCTAAGATTATGAACCCCAAATCATAAATCTTCAATATATTCTTTGTCTTCAAATCTTCTCAGATCTTCAATAAACACCTGCACACAATAACTTGAATGTCTTGTGATCAATCACGCACAGAACGGAGTCTGTTAGCAGTGGATTATCACAAGATCGTCTTTAGCACTAACAACAGTCTAAAGATCCCTGTGAAACTTCGATCTAGTTTGAGTGAATCTTATATCAGAAGAGAAGATTCTTAAGCATAAACAAACTAGGTGCAATCAAATTTCAACCACCGTTAGTCAATCAAATCAATCGAAAACACAAGATAAACAACAATTATCTAGTTTCCCACCAACGGTACTAATAGAGATTCTCAATCCTAAAGAATACTTTAAACTGAGCGGTTGTAAGAGATTTCGCCTAATTAGGTTACTCTCGTCTCCGAATAGGCGGCTTCACCAGTAACAACACAACCGAGGAAGTTTGCTGTCACGAAGGATTAGTTTGCTAGAAATGCAAACTTCGAGTATTTATAGACAAGGAAGTTTGGACACCAAGGAATTTCCAAAATCAAAAATATTCTCAAGATATGCAATATAATTCCAAATTCGGTTTCCATAATTTCTGGAAATGCTCTGTCCAAAATAATGACCGAAAATCTCTTTGGAAAATCTTTAACTAGTAAATGCGCATTACTAATTCTCATTTTCCTAAAATAAAATTAAGACCTTAATTAAAAGATTCTTAACTTATTTATGTTTCGACCCTGGGATTTTCTTCCTGTATCTATTAAGGAATAACTTTGAACAATTAAAGATAAACATTACTTCTTGTGTTCAAAGTGTGTCGACATCCTTACTTTGTAAGTCCTCTTTCATACTTACAACCTTGAAACCGATTTTCCACACTTCCAAAAAAGTTTAGAATTGGTTCATCTGACTTTCAAGAACTATGTGATTGATCAAGATCACTCAATCACAAATTATGGGTTTAACGGTTCTACCAAAACAAGTTTCGGTTCTACCTCCATGTGAGTATTGTGCATAGTCACACTAGCTTTCCAAAATTCGGTTGACTAGGTACTAGGATCGGTTCCCCGCATATATATGGTATCTAACTTATATGTGTTGCACATGTCCATAGGATCAGTTCCCCTTTGCCTAAAAACGTGTTACACATGTCCATCGGATCGGTTCCTCTTTCTGCTACAAATTTTATGCACCTCATACAAGGATCGATTCCCCTTTGTGATGTGTTGAACCTCTTACTAGGATCGGTTCCCCTTTACCCAGATTCAGTCATACACAAATCATAAACTCGATCATACCATCTCAGGTGATTACTTAAGATCGGTTTCACTAATAAATGTCATACCAATACATAAGTCAGGCCTTTGTGAATAGTTTTACCAAGAACACGAACAAGTCATGAGCAGTTATACTAAATCACACATATTGGTTGTTCACAAGATATGCAATGAATAACAATACCAATAACGCCTGACGATTTTCTTTTCGATTCATAAACAAGTTTATGAACTTACTTCCTTAAAACACATGTAAAACATTGTTTCCTAGAATGAAATCCTCACCTCATACCCATACATAATCACAATAGCATTTAAAATTATATTGATGTCTTATCTACAAAGTTTAATGGTTAAGCAATAAACTTCGTATCGTATTTCTTAATACTATGTCTATCTAGAGTGTTCATGCTTCGCAGTTTTGTTTTCAATATGCACGACTTGAAAGATACATTAGGGTATGAAACAGTTCAAGTCAAATATCACTAACCTCAAGTGGAAGGATGATGTTGTCGTTGTAGCTTCTTACTTCTTCACTTCTTCAAGTCTTCGCAAAACTTGTAATGTCTCATATCCTAATACTTTCAAGCTAACCTATACGAAGTTGACTCTAGTACATAATCAAGCGACTCTTAAATGAGTTTTGATTCACTAAAATATGACAACCAAACTTGACATACCAACGCTTGGCGGGTTCAACCGAGCTATGCTCTAACATCCAGAAATCAAGCTGCAAATTTAGATTCTAATGGAAGCAAAAATGGGAAACTTAGAAGTTTAACTTCTCACTCTTAATCTTCTAAATGAAAGTACTCTTTTGGAATGTCAGAGGCTTGAGAAGAATCAAATCCAAAGACAAGTTAAGAAGTTTAGTTCATTCTTTTTGTCCTTCTATAATTATTTTAGCAGAACCAAAAGTTAAATATTCTGCAGATTTTTATAAATCTTTGAAGCTCCAAGGGATGCATTATGAAGCCATACGTAATTCTAGTGAATCAAAAAAGGGTAATATCTGGATATTATGGAGTTCTTCAATAAGTCAACCAAGAGTGATATCCATTTCTTTTCAAGCTATAACAGTGAATGTAGGGGAAATCTTATAACTGGAGTTTATGCTGCTTCTTTAACAGTTGATAGGAGGGAGCTGTGGAGTGACTTGGTTGAAATGAGTTCTTTAGATACACCTTGGTTGGTCATGGGAGACTTTAATACAATTCTTAGTGAAGATGAAAAAATTGATGGATTGAGACCATTGAGAATTTCAATGTTGGAATTTAATAATTGTTTACATAGCTGTGGACTGATACAAGCACCTAAAACATGCATGGATTTCTCATGGTGTAATAATAGAGCAGGAAACCAAAGAATTGTTTGCAATTTGATAGAGCAGTTTTTTATGATAAATGGATTGATCATTATCCTAGCTGGGGATATAAAGTTGGTGTCAGGGGTGTATCATATCATGGTGTTTTATATGGAGAAAATGCATAAATACAAAAACCAACAAATATCATACCCTTACCTGCCACCCTATCCTACCTGCCAGAATTTTTACCCGTATCCTATCCTACCCACTATTGACGGGTAGGGTGACGGATAAATATTATTTTATCCGCCGTCAAATGGGTAGGGTGCCGGATAAAACCCTATATTATCCTACCCTACCCGCTTACCCACCTCATATATGTAAAAGACCAAATAATCCCTGTCTTTTCTTTTGTCTCGTGCCCATTGATCCGTTATTTTAAAACAAACAAGGGGTAAAATGTGAACTCAATTTCTTTTGTCAAATCCATCTAAATCAGTAACACAGAAGTAAACAATTCTCGTTTTCTTCCACATCGTTTTCTCCTTCAACCATTTCTTCAATAATTCTCAGATAAGTCTTTGAAGTACCCGAAATCAGCCATGGCTTTGAGATTAATAGCTAGGGTTTTAGGATGATTCTTGTGAAGCCATAACGCAGAAGCATAAAACCCTTCTTTATCTGATTTACCAGTACCTCTCACACCTCTCAAGTTACATATCAAATTCAAAGTTGTTAACAGATCTCGTTTAGAACCCTTTAATTGGTTGATTCAAGGTAAGATCTAACTTCAAAGTTGATTTTGTTTCAATCAATTTAACACAAAAAAAAATTGATATGTGGGGTTTTACCCAAATACTAGGATGGTTTTGTGTAATTGAAGTAATTTTTATGTGGGGTTGCTCATTTGTTGTTAGGAAGTTAAGCTACTTAAATTGAACGAAAATTTACATATTTGTATTTGGAATCAGTCAGTGTGTTTGTAGGCAGCCTAACAAGTACACGTATTTGCTTGGATTGTTCCTCTCTGAATAACTTTTGAGCTTAACTTATATAAGGAGTATGAGGAAAGATTTATCGTTAACATATATCTGATTTTCAGTCGTCTGTAGTTTGTAATTGTTTTGACTATGGGTAATCTAAACAAGGATTATCAGTGGAGAGTTGGTGTATTGATGAGTGCGGCTGTTTTCTTAATTCTTCTTCCATTGATTTATGTAGTCTTGGGGTCCAATTCATCACTAGCTAATACAAGTATGTGAGCACACAGTCCATGATCCATGCCATCTCTCTTTGTTCTCTATTTTAGCTTTTTAAGTGGAACGTTTTTTCATCAATTACTAATTGGCATTAGTGGTTGATCAGTTTCAAGTAAAATATGTGTTATTACTGAATAGTTAATTTACATTTGGTTTTTCTAATAGTGTTACTATTTTTGGATGGAATTTTAGGAATCAACAAAATTGATGTATAGTTGAACATAAACTGTTTTGATATGCCTTAGTTGAGATCTTTTTCCCTTGCTTATATACAACTCATTACTCATTGCATAAATTGGAGAGCCAGTCTATATTTTTGCACTTTATACGCATTCATACGAAATTGATTCGTTTAGATTTAATTGTGAGAAACATGGGGTGAAAATGATGCAACATGGACAACAGATTATTTTTGCACTCTATACGCATTCATACCATTGCTTGCAGAGACATAATGCCCAAAACTGGTGCTTGCAGCTCTTGCAAGCCAGTTTAGAATTGTTGGTGCGTATGATGCTGTAACAGTCCACTTAGATTCAGTTGGCCTCCCACCCGAAGTTTTCTAAATATTAAGCAAACAATGTAAACCATTAGACTCCAGGCTCAATATTAAGAAATTTTTAGCATTTAATATGCGAACTACCTACTAAAATTTATGTCTATTTTTCAGAAATAGCTTGAGGCACACACTAGATGTGTTTTATAAGCTCATAGTTGTGTATCCTTAAATTTTCATGTCTTAGACTATGACTCTTAGTTGTGAGGACAAAGCAGTCCAACAAATCCGACTTAGTTGAGATCATCAGGAAAAGTCACTAAACATGGTTTAGTTTGTGCAGGCTTAGTGTGAGGAAACATGGTTGAGATTAAAGAAGTGATGTCAACGAGACCTCTTATTCCCTCTCAAGCTGCATCTCAATCTGTGCAACGAAGGGCCAGTACGGATGCATCCCCGCCACCTCCACCTCCACCATCTTCTCAACCTGAGGTCATAGAAAGTATGAAGCGGAAGAGAACATCTTGGGTATGGGATCATTTCGAAAGGAGTGTTGATGAAGCTGGTATTACATGGGGGAAGTGTAACTACTATGAAAGTGGTAAATATAAGGCTGATGTAGGATCAGAATCTCGCAACAACAGTATGAATGCGAAACTATTAGCAACATATTGCGAAAGCGTCGCAGAATGATCTCAGAAACGACATAACAGATAATGTCATCTTCAAATTAAGAAAGGTATGACGATTTTGCGAAGATTAGAAGACTTGCAAAATCAAAATTTGTAAGCTCGCGAAAGTGCCGCAAGACAAATCCGAAAATAAAGGATGGATTAGCTGTCATCCACTATGAAAAACTCTATATAAAAAGCCGATCAGCTGTAAGGACGAGAGAGATCTTTTTAGAGAGAGGAATAAAAAACAATTAGGAGAAAGAAAATTAAGAATGGTTGTTGTTCTTAATCCCTTTATCTTTTCTTGTAAGATTGTTCAAAGATTGATCAATAAAATTAAGATTGTTAATCCAAAAATGAGTTGAATGTTAATGAAATCTTGTGAGAATGTAGTGTAGGATTTCCTGCAACTACATAATGGCGCTAGAAACAGGGACTGAAGGTTGAAAGTTGAAGATTGTTGTTGAGATTGTTCAAATCAAGAAAGTGATTAAACAAATCAGTGAACCAGTTAAAACAAAAAAATGATTAGAGTCAATGAAGATGACAAAAGATTGGAGTGTAATATGATAACAAAAACAATGGTTAATGAATTTCATGAAAACATCAAAGGAAGGATACATAAGTGAGATTTTGAAGGAAGGAAGGTTATGGGGTAGAAAAAATATCACCATTGAAAGATTGGGAAAAGAAAAAAATCACACTCATGGCAGCAGAAATACCAAAAGAAAATTTGAGCCACACATCTCCATTGGTTGATACAGTACCTATTACACGAAAAGAGAAGGGGACAACAACAAAATCCACGGAAGAATGGATATTGAACAGAACTTTAGTCGATACAGGAAGTTCAGTGGATATAATATTCTATTATGCGTTCAAAGGAATGGGATTCAAAGATGAAGAAATGTCTTGTTCAACATATCTTGTTCATGGCTTTGGAAAATCCACAACAAAACCTAAAGGAGAAATAGTGGTGCGAATTCCACTAGGAGAGATCGAAACACAAGTGACACTATGCGTAGTGGATATGGAATCACCATATAACATGTTGTTAGGGAGGCCATGGATACACGCAATTAAAGTTGTAGCATCAACGTTGCATCAATGCATCAGGTTCCCATGCCAAATGGAGTAGGTGAGATTAGAGGAGATATTGACAATGCGAAATTATGTTATCAAATTGAAGTAAAGCATTATGAAGGATGAGCAAAAAAGCGACAATTTCGCAGAAAAATAGCAAAGGAGGCAAAGAAAGAAGAAGAATTTAGAGTATACATGATAAGAGCAAAAGAAGGTAAAGGAATACCCAGCGAAATTTCGGAGGAAGGAGATGAACCTGTGATAGACGCATTTATGTGTCTAATTTGTCCTCAATGTTTCGTATTGTTAGTACTTGTTTTCGTCCTTATTATGGTGTTTTGTGTGTTTGTAGGCATTTTTTGGAAATAAATATTGATGGAAAATTCGGCTCAAAAAGTTGTTAAAGGCACCCCGGAGGACATATGTTATTCGGACTCCAGCAACGGATAAGGGGCGACCACTGGATAAGGGGTGACCTTCTTTAACAAATTCAAAATTTTGTTTTGGCGGGAAAATGGTGAAGAGAACTGGCAGATTTTCGATCGGATGTTTGGACGTGATTTAGTGAGATTCAATCCCTGAAACTTCATGGGTAGATGTGATTTGTCATAACAAAGCTGGTAAGAGTGTTTTTTTCGATCAAATTTGGCTAGATAACCCAAGATATGAAATCAGAGCATCACGGGTTGGTTTTCCATTCCGAGTCCTGATTGAGTGACCAAGAGATTTTCGCGTGGCTGCTGCATGTTGGAACACTTCTGGACAATGACTGGATGCGTTGAGAGTAAATTGGCGTGGGGAAACAACGTGAGAAGCTAAATCAGGGAAGAAAATATTCCCAAAATATTTTTCATCAAGGCCGAGTTAAGAGAGAATTATCTTGAGTTATAGCGAGATTTCTTGGTGCTACTAGCTATATAAAGGGTGCTGGTGTTTCATAAAGGGGGATAGAGAGTTTGGGAGAATTACAGAGCACCAGAGAGTCGAGAAGATCAAATTGCAGAAATTTCATTTCTACTGCTGCAAAGCTGAAGAACACGAAGAACAGACTTACCAGGACAGTCGTTTTTCCAACAGTGACAACGACACTTAGCCGTGGGTCGTATAGCTACAGTGACAGCGACAGTTCTCATTTATCGTTCTCTGTAACAGCTGGTTTGTAACATAAATAAGTGTTACAAACCCGATTTTTAATATTTTCTCTCCATTCCATCATTTGTACACCACCTTTGAGCAATAATAATGATTTTTGAGCGTGTTTCCAACATGATGAGTGGATAATTCTCTCACAACCAAGGCAATGAGGAAGCTATTTACGCATGAATAATTGGTAATTATTTATTTTCTCTAATTTATAATTTATAGTTCACTCAATCACTGCTTTTGCAAAGTTTTTAATTGTTTGCAAAATTTTCTTCATTAGTTGTGATTCAATTAGATAGGTTATGCTTTGTTTAGATAATCTATGCTTAGGGGATACAATTAATTTTTGAGAATTTGCCTGATTATTTGTGAATTAAGAAATAAGAGACTTAAAAGATAATTAGAGTTTTGAATTATTTACCATAATTTGTTCATGTGTAATAGTGGAATCAGTGTCTTGGTTGTTCCTAATATCTTGATATCACTTTATTTAAGTTTGCTATATTTTTAGTTTAAAAATTAAATCTAGAATCTTTTGCTTTCACAAGTCTTACGAACCTTTTTACTACAACATTATTGAGTCCCATCAATTTTTGGCGCCACCGACGCGGACTTTTCTTTAGGCTAGAGTTTTTAGATTTTTTTTCTTTTTTAGGTTTTTATTTTTTTTTATTTATTTTTTATTTATTTTTTTGTTCTTCTTTACGTTTTTGGGTTTTTGTCTTTTCCTTAAAGAATTTGGAATTTGGAGCGAAAGAAAATTTTGTCAAAGCTTTTGGTGAATACTTAAAGACTTGGAGTAAAAGGAAAAGCGAAAGGAGCGAAAGAAGAAGAATTTTTTTTTTATTTTATAAAGAAAAGAGAGAAAAAAAAAGAGAGACATTTTTAATTTTTTTTTTTTTTAGACTTTCCTTTTCCCTTGTACTTTATTTTTTGGACTTTGGACTGTAAACTTTGGGACATTATTTTTAAACCCTACGGAAGGGTAGTTTAAATATTAAGCTGTTTGCAGAGAAGGACGGCGAGTACGATATCGCCTCGGCCTCTCGGGTTCGCACATGACATAGGAGTCGTGGCCCGAGTCGACTTCAACGGTTCATCCCCCGTCTGGAACGGGAGGTAAGCTTGTCGAAACACTCGCGAATCCCCTGCTAGCGAGTTACTGTATTCCTTCGTTTGCATATATGTCGAGGAACTGAATTCGGCTGCTTTAATTTCTTAGTAAAAGGCAAGGAATGGCCATACAAAATAAGGGTTCAGATTTCATCACCATTCTCTTCTTGCCCGCCTTAGGAAAACAATACTTATCCCGAACCTAAGCTTTAAAATTTGGAATAGAAAAAGACCTATAGGGTAACGAGCTTAGTAGGAAAGTCGTTCGAAAAATATTGGTTACCCTTTTAAGCATACTTCGAAGTTCATGATGGTTTCTGTGAGTTGAATGCGTGACTGCGCCGCCTTGTAATACCGATGAGGCCTTGGGTATCACAGCTCCACTGAGCTTCCCTCGCCTCTATTCAACTTACTTTGACTCGGATTGATTCCAGAGGGGTTTGCTTAAATTGTAACGAATTCCCTTTCGAAGGATTAGAATCTGGTCTAGAAACAATATAAGTGGAGCCATCATGCTTTTTGTTTGCAAGAAATCAGTAGGTTTGTTGTGGTGGAGTCAGCCTTGTTTGTGTTTGCTTAGATATTCCCTTCAATTTAGGATTTTTCTTTGTATTTTTGTTTTTCTAGTGTATGCCCGAGGTCATTAGAGAGCGGGCTTGGAAAAGAAACACTCTAGGTCGTTTGATTAGTGACAAACCTAGTATTTCTTCTTGTGAAGGAGGGGAGCTCGAAGACTCTTCTTTTGAGAGCCCTGTCTTTGG
Source organism: Papaver somniferum (assembly GCF_003573695.1). Lineage (NCBI taxonomy): Eukaryota > Viridiplantae > Streptophyta > Magnoliopsida > Ranunculales > Papaveraceae > Papaver > Papaver somniferum. The sequence continues at coordinate 109,760,669 of NC_039367.1, forward strand.
AAATTTCATCTTTGAAAACTTGACAATTAGTGAAGAAAGTACTCCTAGTCCTTTAGTAGTGCCAGAAATGGCAACTTTGAAATCTTTGTTAAATCCAACTAGGATCTCTCGTCCGTCTTGTATCAAGTTAGCTGAAACCGAGGCAAATTATGAACTGAAACCTGGGACTTTACAGATGCTCCCAATGTTTTTAGGAAAAGAGAATGAGAACCCCTATTTTCATGTTAGGGAATTTGAGGAAGTTTGTAGCACTCAGAAAATTAAAAACCTAAGTGATGATGCGTTGAAACTTAGGTTATTCCCATTTTCCTTAAAAGATAAAGCCAAATCTTGGCTGTATAGTTTGGCCTCTGAGTCAATTGAAACCTATGACCAACTTACTTATGCCTTTATACATAAGTTTTTCCCAAGGCATAAAACATCGTCTATTAGGACACAAATTTGTACTTTTTCCCAACAAGAGTGAGAATCTTTATATATGTACTTAGAAAGGTTCAATGACTTGATATCTCAATGTCCTCATCATGGTTTGGAGAAGGTTAGGTTAGTTCAGATCCTCTACGAGGGTTTATATTATTCAACATCAACCATGGTTGAGTCCTTATGCACAGGTGGGTTTGATAATAAAACTGTTGATGAAGCGATGACATTTTTGAATGAAATCGCCGATAAGACCCAACAATGGGAAAATAGTAGGGAACCACAGAAAACAATTCTTCTAAGTAGAGGAATTGTTAATAGGGTAGAAGGAACTTATGAGTCAGATGCCAAAATAGCAGCTATAGCCAAAAGGTTAGAAGCCTTAGAATTAGGTCATTCTAGTGGTAGTAGTGGAAGAAATGAGCCTTTTTGGGAAGGACTTGTTGTTGAAGAGCAAGCCAATGCTCTTTATAACAACACTAGGTTTGATAACCGACAGAAGTTTGACCCATATTCAGAAACCTATAACCCTAGCTGGAGAAACCATCCAAACCTTTCTTGGTCCAAGGGCCAGAATCAAGGTCAGTGTAGTAATGCTCAGGTTCCCCCAGGTTTTGGCTATACTAAGAATCCTTCAACTCGGCACAGTTTCAGAACCCTTCGGATAAGAAGATTATGAGTTTAGAAGAGTCTCTTGCTTTGTTAACTCGTAATACTGTGCAGTTTCAGCAATTTGTTGCTCAAGGTTTAGAAGAAAATAAGAGAATAGGTCAGGCTAACTCTCAGGCTATTTCCGAGTTGAAAAACCAGGTTAGTCAGATAAATGAGTCTTTAAGAGAAAGAGGTAAGTTTCCTTGTCAGACTCAACCCAACCCTAGAGGAATTAATGAAATAGGTGAAAGACCATCTGATCATATGAATTCTGTTACAACCCTTAGGAGTGGGAAGAAAGTTGACAATAAGGTCACCATGCATGAAAGTGAACATGTTGTAGTTTACCCTTCTGAGCCAGAAAATGAGGAGACTGATAGAGTCTCTAAAGAGACCAATAAGGGTCCTGTTGAGCCCGACTTTGTTCCCAGAGCCCCGTTCCCCCAGCTGCTAGTTCCAACTAATGGGGAGTCCAACTTTAATGATATATTAGAGGTTTTTAAGGAGGTAACTATCAACCTACCATTGTTGGATGCGATTAAGCAGATTCCCGCTTATGCCAAGTTTCTTAAGGACTTGTGTACACGAAAGCGTAAGCTTAGTGTCCAAAAGAAATCCTTCCTAGATAGTCACGTGAGTTCCATTATTCAGAATACCACTACTCCTGAGTATAAAGACCCAGGGTCCCCTACCATTTCTTGCACAATAGGTAAATACCGTGTTGAGAAAGCTTTGATTGACTTAGGAGCCAGTGTGAATTTACTTCCATACCATATGTACCTCAAGCTAGGACTTGGTGATATGAAACCTACCCAGATGACACTTCAGTTAGTTGATAGGTCCGTTAAAATTCCTCGTGGTGTGATCGAGGATGTTCTTATTGAGGTCGACAAGTTTATTTATCCAGTGGATTTTTTTATCCTAGATACCCAACCTGTCCCTGACCCAGAGAACCAGATACCAGTGATTTTAAGTCGCCCATTTTTAGCAACATCCAATTCGATCATTAATTGTCGAACTGGCATTATGAATTTGTCTTTTGGTAATATGACTATTGAGCTGAACTTCTTTCATATTAGTAAGCTACCCTCTGAACTAGATGACTCGAGCATAGAAGAGGTAAACATGATAGGAACATTAGTCGAGGAGTCATTACCAAACACTTTGTTAGAATATCCGTTAGAGAAATGCCTAGCTCACTTTGGGATTGATTTCGATGATGATAATGTGATTAATGAGGTGAAAATTCTTTGTTAGACACTAGTAACGGATGGAAACCTAAGTCCAAACCACTACCAGTTTCTAAGTCTACCCTAGTTCCTTCGTTAGAACAGCCTCCTAAGTTGGACCTAAAACCATTGCCAGATACCCTAAAGTATGTGTTTTTAGGCCCGTCTGAGACTTTACCTGTGATTTTTGCTTACGACTTGGATAGTGATCAGGAAAGTAGGCTAGTGACCGTCCTTCAAAACAACAAAGAAGCTTTAGGGTGGACCATAGCAGACATTAAGGGTATAAGTCCTACTGTTTGTATGCATCAGATCTATTTAGAGGAAGATACCAAACCTTCTAGGGAGATGCAACGAAGACTAAACCCTAATATGAAAGAAGTAGTTTGAACCGAGGTTCTTAAGCTGTTAGATGCAGGCATTATCTACCCCATTTCAGACATGTTCCCAAGAAATCCGGTATTACTGTAGTCCAGAATGATAACAATGAGTTAATCCCGACCCGAGTGACCACGGGTTGGCGTGTTTGTATTGACTATAGGAAATTGAACAAGGTCACTCGGAAGGACCACTTTCCCCTTCCCTTTATCGACCAAATGCTAGAGAGATTAGCTGGACATAGTCATTACTGTTTTCTAGATGGCTACTCAGGCTACAATCAGATCATTATTGCCCCAGAACACCAAGAAAAAACTACTTTTACCTGTCCGTTTGGTACCTTCGCGTATAGACGCATGCCTTTCGGGCTATGTAACGCCCATGCAAATTTTCAGGTTGCATGATGAGCATATTTTCCGATATGGTAGAAAAGATTTTAGAGGTCTTTATGGATGATTTTTCAGTGTTTGGTTCGTCTTTCGATGAGTGCTTGCATCATTTGTCATTAGTGTTGACTAGGTGTAAGGAAAAGAATCTAGTGCTTAATTGGGAGAAATGCATTTCATGGTTCGATCAGGAATTTTTTTAGGGCATATCGTATCTTCTAAGGGTATAGAGGTAGATAAAGCCAAAGTTGACCTTATCAAGACTTTACAGGTCCCAAAACCCGTAAAAGATATTAGGTCATTCTTAGGGCATGCAGGTTTTTATCGTCGATTCATTAAAGATTTTAGTTTGATTTCTAGACCTCTTTGCAATTTGCTTGCAAAAGATGTTAAGTTTGTCTTTGATGATGCTTGTTTAGAGACTTTTGAGAAGCTCAAGACTTTACTCACTACCGCCCCCATAGTCCAGGCACCCAACTGGAACTTACCCTTTGAGATAATGTGTGATGCTTCAGATTATGCTATTGGTGTTGTGCTAGGTCAGCGAGAAAACAAATTAATTCATGTGATTTACTATGCTAGCAAAACTCTGAATGATGCACAGTTGAACTATACCACTACCGACAAGGAACTGTTAGCCATTGTGTTTGCCTTAGACAAGTTTAGACCCTATCTCTTAGGTTCTAAGATCGTCATATATACTGATCATGCTGCTTTGAAATATCTTTTGTCTAAGAAGGATACGAAACCTAGATTGATTAGGTGGATCCTTGTGTTGCAAGAGTTTTCTCCGGACATTAGAGACAAGAAGGGTGCAGAAAATGTAGTAGCAGACCACTTGTATAGACTAGTTGTTGATTCCCCTGTTGATTCCCTTCCTATAAGGGATAGTTTTCCTAATGAACAACTTTTCTTTGTTACCCAAGCACCTTGGTATGCGAATATAGTGAATTATCTTGTTACTGGTCGAATGCCCCAACATTGGGGTAAACAAGATCGTTCTAGGTTTTTAGTCGAGGTTAAGCACTTCTTTTGGGATGATCCTTATTTTTTGAAGTATTGTCCAGACCAGATTATTAGGAGATGTATACCTGAGAGTGACCAGTCCAGTATTATTTTATTTTGTCATGATAATGCTTGTGGGGGTCACTTTAGTGCTAAGAAAACTGTTGCTAAGATATTGCAGTGTGGATTCTATTGGCCTTCGTTGTTTAAAGACTCCCACAGTTACTGTGTGACTTGTGACCGTTGCCAGAAATTAGGAACCATATCCCGTAGGAACATGATGCCCTTGAACCCTATTTTAGTTGTTGAGGTCTTTGATGTGTGGGGTATTGTCTTTATGGGTCCGTTTCCTAATTCTTTTGGTAACTTATACATCCGTGTCATTGTAGACGATGTGTCTAAGTGGATTGAGGTGGTTGCGTGTAAAACCAATGACCATAGGGTTGTGATTGAGTTCTTGAAAGATAATATACTTACACGTTTTGGTACACCACGATCTATAATTAGTGATGGAGGGTCGCACTTTTGTAATGGACCTTTTAGTCTTTTGATGAAGAAATATGGTATTACACATAAGGTAGATACCCCGTATCATCCACAGACTAGTGGTCAGGTAGAAGTTTCCAATAGGGAGATAAAACGTATATTAGAGAAAACAGTTAATCCTAATCGGAAAGACTGGTCGTCTAGGCTTACTGATGCTTTATGGGCTTACCGTACTGCGTTTAAGACCCCCATTGGAATGTCGCCTTATCGGCTTGTTTATGGAAAGGCATGTCACTTACCTGTTGAGTTAGAACATAGATCTTATTGGGATATTAAGCAGCTAAATTTTTCACTCGACAAGGCAGGAGCCTATAGGAAACTCCAGCTCAACGAGTTGGAAGAGATTCGTAGAGATGCATACGATAGTGCTAAGGAGTATAAGAACAAAATGAAACTTGTGCATGATAGAAATATCTTAAGAAAGTCATTTTCTCCAGGTCAAAAAGTTCTTCTGTATGATACTTGCTTGCATTTTTTCCCTGGGAAGTTACGTTCTCAGTGGACGGGTCCTTTTATTGTTCGAACTGTCTTTCCTCATGGAGCTGTTGAAATCGAGACACCGGATGGTAATAGTTCTTCGAAGGTTAACGGTCAGAGATTGAAACCCTTTTTAGAGCCCTTTCCTACAGGTGATATTGAGGAGGTCCCTCTGGAGGACCCTGTTTACCCTTGATTGGCCATCGAGGCGATTGTATGTTGTATATTAGTTTTTGATTTCTCTCTTCACCCAGGTACTATCTTTCCGACTTCTCTCTTTACTGATTCCTCGTGTTACTTTACTTTTGGGTATTGCTCTTTCATTAGAAACATTGAGGACAATGTTAGATTTAAGTTTGGGGGTGGGGAAGAAACTTTTTAGCTTTTAGTTGCAATAAATAAACTCCAGAGCCTAGAAATTTATGCTTATTAAGGTTGGCACTAACCAATCTAAGTGGATGGGAACATCTTGGTTGTAGGAGTTGAGGAACCAATCTGATTATATGGAAACATCTAAAGAGTCTATCATAAAAGCACAGAGCTCAGGTGTTAGAATTAAAAAAAAAAAAAAAACGTGATAGTTTCACCATTTCTCGTTGAATCCTAATCCTTCTATTTTTATTTTCTTTAAGTGATTTGGTGGGGCACACGATTCAAGTTGTTACCATTGCTAGGGTGAAATAGAGTGATTGATATTTTAAAAAAAAAAAGTTGAGTATTGAGGCCAGTCCATCAGACTAACCGGAATAAATTCAATAAAGTCGACCGCTGGTGCTCTTGTATATGCCAGTTGTGTTGACCTAGAGTTAGGATTATCGACCGCTGGTCCCCTTGTATATGCCAGCTGTGTTGATATTAGTCTGACCGGTATCTCAGTCCATTAGGATAGGTTCATCCTGGCAGAGGCCTTCAGACAGATATGGGAAACACCGTTCACTTTAAACCATCTTTTTCTTTATCCATCTTCTTACTCTTTCCATGTGATTGGTTGACTCCGGTTATGATGTCCAGAAACTATCTGAGTAGAGCTCTGTCACTTTATATGAATTTTAGTATGCTTGAGTGCAAACTCGTGTACAACAATTGGAATTTCGCAACAGGGTACTTCCTCCTGTAGTCAGTGATTGTATGCCAACCAAGGAGATTCTTTAGTGCCTTCCAAGGTTCTGCGTACATAGCTAGGGTATGGAGTAATGGTTTTGTGGGTACACCTCTGGTAAACCCTCCCGAGATTAACTCGGTTTTATTTATTTTTTTTAGTTATGCTCGAGAACTAGCAAATAATAAGTTTGGAGGTATTTGATAGACGCATTTATGTGTCTAATTTGTCCTCAATGTTTCGTATTGTTAGTACTTGTTTTCGTCCTTATTATGGTGTTTTGTGTGTTTGTAGGTATTTTTTGGAAATAAATATTGATGGAAAATTCGGCTCAAAAAGTTGTGAAAGGCACCACGGAGGAATATGTTATTCGGACTCCAGCAACGGATAAGGGGCGACCACTGGATAAGGGGTGACCTTCTTTAACAAATTCAAAATTTTTGTTTTGGCGGGAAAATGGTGAAGAGAACTGGCAGATTTTCAATCGGATGTTTGGACATGATTTAGTGAGATTCAATCCCTGAAACTTCATGGGTAGATGTGATTTGTCATAACAAAGCTGGTATGGGTGTTTTTTTCTATCAAATTTGGCTAGATAACCCAAGATATGAAATCAGAGCATCACGGGTTGGTTTTCCATTCCGAGTCCTGATTGAGTGACCAAGAGATTTTCGCGTGGCTGCTGCATGTTGGAACACTTCTGGACAATGACTGGATGCGTTGAGAGTAATTTGACGTGGGGAAACAGCGTGAGAAGCTAAATCAGGAAAGAAAATATTCCCAAAATATTTTTCATCAAGGCCGAGTTAAGATAGAATTATCTTGAGTTATAGCGACATTTCTTGGTGCTATTGGCTATATAAAGGGTGCTGGTGTTTCATAAAGGGGTATAGAGAGTTTGAGAGAATTACAGAGCACCAGAGAGTCGAGAAGATCAAATTGCAGAAACTTCATTTCTGCTGCTGCAAAGCTGAAGAACACGAAGAACAGACTTACCGGGACAGTCGTTTTTCCAACAGTGACACGACACTTAGCCGTGGGTCGTATAGCTACAGTGACAGCGATAGTTCTTATTTATCGTTCTCTGTAACAGCTGGTTTGTAACAGAAATAAGTGTTACAAACCCGATTTTTAATATTTTCTCTCCATTCCATCATTTGTACACCACCTTTGAGCAATAATAATGATTTTTGAGCGTGTTTCCAACATGATGAGTGGGTAATTCTCTCACAACCAAGGAAATGAGGAAGCTATTTACGCATGAATAATTGGTAATTATTTATTTTCTCTAATTTATAGTTTATAATTCACTCAATCACTGCTTTTGCAGAGTTTTTAATTGTTTGCAAAATTTTCTTCATTAGTTGTGATTCAATTAGATAGGTTATGCTTTGTTTAGATAATCTATGCTTAGGGGATACAATTAATTTTTGAGAATTTGCCTGAGTATTTGTGAATTAAGAAATAAGAGACTTAAAAGATAATTAGAGTTTTGAATTATTTACCATAATTTATTCATGTGTAATAGTGGAATCAGTGTCTTGGTTGTTCCTAATATCTTGATATCACTTTATTTAAGTTTGCTATATTTTTAGTTTAAAAATTAAATCTAGAATCTTTTTCTTTCACAAGTCTTACGGACCTTTTTACTACAACATTATTGAGTCCCATCAACCTGCGAAGATGATAAAAGAGCCAACACCAATGGGAGAACCCAAGGCCAGTTACACTGCGGCAGAACCAACAAAAGAAGTAAATGTTGGGACTATAGAAGAACCTCTAATACTGAGGATTGGAACCAAGATGGATGCAAGATAGGAAGAAAGAACTATCAATCTTTTGCGGGAATATAAAGATATTTTCGCGGGGAGCATGGATGAGATACCTGGAATAGATCCGTCAATTGAATGTCATAAGTTGGAGATTAACAAGAATATGAGACCATTTAAACAGAGAATAAGAAAAATCGCAACGACCTACCATCCTCAAATAGAAGAAGAATTACATAAAATGCTTGAGGCGGGAATTATAAGAGAAGCTAAATACCTAGAGTTGATAGCAAAAATGGTTGTTGTTCCAAAGAAAAATAAAGGGATTCGAATTTGCATAGATTTCACAGATTTAAACAAGGCTTGCCCTAAAGATAGTTTTCCATTGCCGGATATTCCTCAAATGGTTAAATCAGCAGCAGGAAATGATAGAGTGTCTTCTTTAGATGGGTATAAAGGTTATAACCAAATCCCCCTCGCTGAAGAAGATCAATAGAATACTGTTTTTTCGCTCCAAGAGGTTTATATTGTTATACAAAAATGTTGTTTGGTTTGCGAAATGCAGGAGCAGCGTATCAAAGAATGATAGAGAAGGTGTTCGCGAAATGGATATACAAAACATTAGAGGTGTACGTGGATGACATGTTAGTGAAGAGTAAAGAAGCCAAAGATCATGTACAAAATTTGAGGGAGATTTTTGAACAGATGCGGCATTATAACATTAAACTGAACCCTAAAAAATGTATTTTTGGGGTTGCATCGGTAAAAAATTTAGGCTACATTGTATCAAAAGAAGGAATACAAGTTGATCCAGAAAAGGTACAAGCAGTTCGTGACATGCCAACACCAGCAACGACAAAGGATGTACAAAAAACGGACTTTTAGCTTCGCTAGGAAGATTCATTTCGCGATCATCAGACAAATGTAAACATTTTTTCAATATACTCAAGAAGGGTGCGAAATTCAAATGGACTGATGAATGTGAAAAAGCTTTTCAAGGGATCAAATAACACCTTATGAATACATCTATTTTACAAAAGGCAGAACCAGGAGAAGAACTATTGATCTATCTTGCGACAACATCAAATGCTTTAAGCGCTGTGTTATTGCAAACGGACGCAGGAGTGGAAAAGCCCATTTAATGCCGCAGAGAGGAATTATTCAAAGATTAAGAAGCTAATTTTAGCATTAGTATACGCCGCATTTAAACTTCGCATATATTTTCAAGCACACAAAATAAGGGTGCTAATAAAAGTACCAATTGAATCAGTGATGAAGAATTCAAAAAGATCAGGTAGGGTGGAGAGATTAAATGCACAAGTAGGACATTTCGAAATCAAGTATGAAATATTATCTTTGCCAAAATCACAAGTTGTCGCAGATTTCTTAGCAGAATTTCCTTTAGAAGATGATGAAGCGGTGGAGGAGATGATGGATATAGAAGAAGAACATGGAGATCCAAAAGACTTATTAACAGAACCAAATAGATGGGAGATATTGGTAGATGGATCATCAAATGGGGAAGGCAATGTGGTTGGAATTGTTTTAATTTCGCCAGAAGGAGCGAAGATGGCTTTTTCATTCAGATTGGAATTCGCATCCACTAATAACGAAACGGAATATGAAGCTGTGGTACATGCCTTAAAGTTCGCAATAGAAATGAAACTAGAAAATGCCAGGATCACTAGTGATTCGCAGCTAGTTATTCGCCAAATAAAGGGAGAGTACACTACAAATGAACCATCCTTGAAGAAATACAAGAAGCTCGTTGAAGAATTGTCAGCGAAAATCCCAAAGATAAAATGGAGGCACATTTCAAGGAAGGATAACAGACTCACATACGCTTTTGCTTTCATCTCAAGCATGATGACAGATCTAACTGCGAGATGCATAAAAATACAGACACTTCTGTCACCATCAATCAATAAAGAAGAAGAATAAGTGAACGTAATGATGATGGAAGGTGGAGAAGAAGAACAAACGAACAATATCGCAGATTGGAGAACAGAAATTCATGCATATTTGGCGAAAGGAGAAACACCAAGAAACAGATTGGAAGCACACAAGTTAAAAAGCCGCGCAAAAAATTATGAATTAAGAGTGGGCTGCTATACCGAAAATCATTTAATGGACCATCACTCAGATGTTTGACACGAGAAGAAAGAGAAAAGGTGTTAAAAATGTTTCATAGTGGGGATGCTGGCAATCATAGCGGGGGAAGATCTTTGGCACATAGACAAAAATGCAAGGCTATTACTGGCCATACATGCACGAAGATGCGAAACAAATATCAAGACGTTGCGAAGATTGTCAGCGACACGGAAAGAAAATACATGCACCTGGAGCACCGTTGTCATCTTCAACCAGTGTATGGCCTTTTGGAAAGTGGGGCTTAGATATTGTGGGGCCATTTTTACCAGGATCTGGACAAAGAAGATACTTAATAGTTGCAACAGATTATTTCACAAAATGGACAGAAGTAAAGGCAGTACAACATATTCGCGACAAAGATATCTTTACATTCATATTCGAAAATATCATTTGCAGATTCGGAATTCCCGCGCAGTTGGTATCTGATAATGGGAAACAGTTTGAAGGACAGAACATAGAAATGTTACTTAATGCATTTAAGATAAAATGTGGAAAGTATACTCCTCTATATCCACAAGCTAATGGGCAGGCAGAGGCAACAAACAAAACAATTGCAGATATATTAAAGAAGAAATTAGAAGGACATCATAGAGCATGGTGCGAACAAGTACATAATGCAGTATGGGCTTATAACACAACTAGGAGAGAAGCTACTGGAATGTCACATTTTTGTTTAACATACGGAGTTGAAGCGGTGTTACCAACAGAAATTGTTATTCCGACGACAAAGAGAGAAGCTTGGGAGAAAAATCTTAGTGCGGGTTTGATCTTAAGCAAACTTGATGAGTTAGAAGAAAAAAGAGAAAGAGCTTTACAGCATATGGAGAATTATCAGAGAAGATTATCCGGAGAATATAATAAACGTGTCAAAGTACACGAATTTCAACCAGGAGATTTAGTTCTGCGAGAGACACCAATATATCAGCGAGAAAATGGTGGAAAGTTAGTGAAAAAATGGGATGGACCTTACATCATTAAGGAGATAGTTGGGACAGGATCTTATAAATTAATGGATCCAGAAGGTAGAGATGTTGGTCATAGACTTGACAGACCATGGAACAGATTGTACTTAAAGAGATATTATCCATAAGAAGCTTTGAGAAGTTATGTATGACGCAACAAAACGATTGCGAATAAACATTCAATGAAAGAATAATTGCGAGATTATTCATACAAAACAAGATCATGATATACGAGAACTTCGCAGAGATAATAAATTCTACAAAAGACAATCAGAGAACAATGACAAAAGAGAAAGGGGCGAACCTTTATGGCGTACACCCTAGTTCGTGAATAAAATTTCACAAGAGGCAAATGTAAGACCTAAAGTATGTCATATAAGGGGGTACCTGTTGCATGGCTCAGGGAAAGGCTACACCGCCACCGGAACCTGAGTCATGGAGATTTGGTGTCAATAAAGCCCATCCGGGAGAGGCACCTTGGATTCTCATCTTAAGCATATGACTTAGGTTGGGCGACTAAGGTAATAAGGACTCTCCCAAGGAGTGCAGAATCTGACCAAGGCGCCGAGGTACACGGTTGAGTCAAGAGTGCCAGGGGCGTCTGAAGCGTACCTTGCCATTCTTGACAAGTCTTGGCTTATACTGCACTCGGCCCGAAGAAAACCCCACTTAGGGTGCAGTCTCGTAACCATAAACCATATAGGTAAAAGGGATAAGAGGCTGCGAAACAACTGGTTGTTAAGGCCGGATGGGAGGAGCCAACCTTGTATGGTAAAGGTACGCCTCCTTGAAGGGGAAACCAGGGGGGAGATAAGGGTGGCACCCTCCATTAGGGAGATGATAAGTGTCTTACGACGCAAATGTCATGAGGATTTTTACTCACAAGGGTATTAAGGCTTGTCATATTTGTGCGACAATCCTGAAGAGGCAATAATACTAAAGAGAAAGATAAGACGAGATCAATGGGTTTTCGCATGAAAGTGCGAATACTTCCTACGATTTTGTCGCACGACGACAATGTCATGGGGATTTATTTTCACAAGAATATTTAGGCATGTCATATTGTCGCAACAATCCTGAAAAGGCAATAATACAAAAGAAAACGTTAAGGCAAGATCAATGGGTTTTTGCATGAAAATGCAAGGACGTCCTGCGATTTTGTTGCAATGACAAGAGGTGGCATAATAAGACCTTTAATTAGGAAGGCAAAATAAGACCACATGAAAAAACAAAATATTTATAAGTATTCATAACAGATCATTTCTCGCAAGAAAGATAATTAGAGGAAATTATGGGAATCAGTAAAAAAGAGGCATTATCTTTCTCGCCAGAAAAATACTAAAAGAGAAAATTAATTCCAAAGTTGGTTGAAGAATATTATTCGCAATAAATAATAAAGATGAAACAGTTTAAGAAGATAGAACTAGATAAGAAGCTCATGCTTCAGTATTAATTCCAGTAGAAGGAGACAATGGACGCTCTTCGCCAATGTTCTCATTATCGCCAGCCTTTTCTTCATTTCGATTCTGATCTTCACCAACAATAATTTCTTTGAAATGGACTTCTTTTTCGTCGCCATCTTGATTATCGCCAGCAATTACTTCTTTAGAAGGGATTTCTTTTTCGCTTCCATCTTGATTAGCACCAGAAGTTGCTTCCTTAGAAGGGATCTCTTCTTCATCTTCCAAAAGATTATTCTCTCCACCACTTTCATAATCATAATCACTGTCAGCAGGACGAGAAATTTCATCATCATCTGCTTCCAAAGGTTCGATTGATGTAGGAGGAAGAGATTTGGACAATAAAATATTTTTTAAAAGAACTTCAGCCCGGAGATGAACTTGACGAAAAAGTGCTCTCTGATGATTCCTATCTTGAATATCCTTAAAGTAAGCAAGATAATCAAGTTTTCTTTCTGCTCGGTCGCGAGAACCAGTAAGGACAGAGACGAGTAGTGCATTTTCTTTGTGAATTTTGGCATATTTAGCCTCCAAAACAGAAATGGAGGAATGAAGATTTTTCTCAGGCTCTACGAAAAGTAGAATACAAAATTTCAGTAAGATGAAGAACTCAAAAAGATATGACAAAGAAAAGATAGTTAAGACAGTCAAACTGTTATGACTACCTTCCTTTTGCGAAATAAGGTGTTGAATCAAGGTCAGACAACTATTCTCCCAACGGTCCATCGCATCATCAAATTTATCTCCAACTAAACCTTTAAGTCGAGACTGAAGATTTTTCTCTTTAGAAATAAGAAAGGCATTTTTCTTCGCAAGTGAAGAATAAGATTCTTCTAATTTGGAATATTGTTCTTTAAGTTGGTTCGCCTTTACACTTAAATCTATTCTACCTTGAATGAGTCTATCTCTTTCAGCGATAGATGACTCTGTTACTTCTTTAAGTTCATTTATCAAAGAGCGAAGAGATCGTTCTTGGGCATCACATACTTTCTGAAGGATGCTAAGTTGTTGCGAAGATATCGCCATCTTGTTTAAACAAGTTCGCTTCTCTTGAGATAGAGTTTTATTCTCATATGATAAAGTTTCCATCCCTAGATTAGCTTTAGTTAAAGAATAAGAGAGGCGAGATATTTCATTACTTAATAAATTTTGCATCTGAACTAATTAGGTATTTTCATTGGTAAGATTATTTATATGATCAACAGAATATGAATAGAGGTTATCTAATTGGATATATTGATCCGTCAAAATCTCTTTATCAACACGGGCTTCTTCAACAGCAGATTCAAATTGATATCTCTCCATTATTCGTTTCTGGTTTAAGGCTTAACATGCGAAAAAGGGATTTCAAGGATAATTAAATATGGAAAGGATAAAATCATTAGAAAGGCAAATTGAAGACACAGATAAGGAAATCATACCTCTCAGTTCATCATTCTTCTTGCGAAGATTGTCGCGATCCAGCGAAACACTTTGGAGCTTTTGATTTTCGAGACGAACACTCTAAAGTCATCATTTGGAGATTCTTATTCAAGGTTTCAACCTCTTTTTCCAAAGTTGTTTGCGAAGCAGCTCTGTCAGAGCCAAAATACTTACTCAGAATTTCGCAAACACCAGACTTGACAGGATCAATGAGAGACTTCTTAACATCATCCAGAACCTCGGACAAAACTTTGAAAGCAATATGTATTCCTTCCACAGTTTCTTTCGAAAAAAGAAGAGGCTCAGGTAGATAACTGGCAATGATAGAAGGTTGGGAAACATTATCAATAGGAGGAGAAGAAGTTTCATTCACATAAGGATTAATAAGGGGGGTTTCAATCATTGCAAGGTCAGTTGAAGGGATGAAATCTGAGGCAACCTTTTCGCGAATTGGATATAATTGTTTAACTTGCGAATATGTCGCAGGAGATTTTGAAGGGATACGTAAGTGAAATGGAACAGAGGTTTCAACGGTTTTTGAGGTGGCGATATTTCTTGAGAGGTTTATTGGCATACTTATCACCTTGTGAATCACAATCCAGATAAGAAACAGAGGCAACAATATTGTTATTAGAAAAGAATAATGTTTCATACTACCTTATGATCCGCAGACTTTCTTTTGTTTACAACAACCTTATGCTGCGATTTGGGAATATTAGGGTTCTGAACCGTAAATTTGGTGTTAGAGGCGTTTTTGCTGAAATAATAACAGTATGGGAATCACATAAACAGCATCAAATAAGGCAGTAAACAAGATCAATTTCAGCAAAACCCATAAGAAAGAAAAAAGAAAACTAACCTCGATGAATCCATGGAAAACACCAGCACGAAGATTAATTCGTAAAAATTAAAAAGGAAGAAAATTACGAAAAATGAAGATCTACAAAGGGAACAGTATGGAGATGAAGAAGAAATTAAGAAGATTGAAAGAAGAAGAAAGAAGAAAAAGTTGCAATGGCGGAATTTGCAGAAGAACAATGAAGTTGCAGGGATGATAAAGAAAAAGTAAAAAGAAAAAAAATGATTAGAAGAATATATATAGAAAAATTTTCCCAAGAAGGTAACCACATTTAATGTGAAGAGAAGACGTGAACGGTTAAGAAATAACGGTTGCAAAGACGTGTCAAAAAATAAATGGAAGGAAAGATACGTGTAAAAGATTCATCACATAAGAATGTGAGAATATGAGTAGCTGCGACATTTCTCATATCATTCTCTCCTTCGCATAGAAGACATGAGAAGAGGCAAGATGTAGGATCAGAATCTCGCAACAACAGTATGAATGCGAAACTATTAGCAACATATTGCGAAAGCGTCGTAGAATGATCTCAGAAACGACATAACAAATAATGTCATCTTCAAATTAAGAAAGGTATGACGATTTTTCGAAGATTAGAAGACTTGCGAAATCAACATTTGTAAGCTCGCGAAAGTGCCGCAAGACAAATCCGAAAACAAAGGATGGATTAGATGTCATCCACTATGAAAAACTCTATATAAAGAGTCGATCACCTGTAAGGACGAGAGAGATCTTTTTAGAGAGAGAAATAAAAAACAATTAGGAGATAGAAAATCAAGAATGGTTGTTGTTCTTAATCCCTTTATCTTTTCTTGTAAGATTGTTTAAAGATTCATCAATAAAATTAAGATTGTCAATCCAAAAATGAGTTGAATGTTAATTAAATCTTGTGAGGGGTGTAGTGTAGGATTTCCTGCAACTACAGCTGGTGGTAAGGATTACGGAACATCTAATTTGAACTGGCATTTGACTAAGTTTCAGAAGTATTTGGATACAGTAGAATCTGCACAGCCTAGCAATCTGGGAGATCAGCAACGTATGGTTGGGGATACGTTTTGTCAAGAAGCATGTAGGAGAGCCTTGATAAATTTCATAATCACAGATGAAAAATCTTTCCGAATGGTTGAGGGTGAAGGTTTCATAGCATTTTGTAGGTATCTTGAGCCGAAGTTCAAACTTCCATCTCGGATGACCGTCTATCGTGATATATGCAGGTTGTTTGTGACTGAAAAGGCCAAACTGGTGAACTATTTCAAGGTGAAAAAGGTTAGAGTTTGTCTCACAACAGATACTTGGACGTCCATTCAGAACTACAACTACATGGTAGTTACTGCCCACTTTATCGATGACCACTGGAAATTACACAAAAGAATCATATGTTTTTGTTTAATCACTAGTCATGGAGGTGAACATATTGGAAGAACATTGGAGAAGTGTTTGATCGAGTGGGGGCTTGAGAGAGTGTTCACCATAACTCTCGATAATGCATCTGCAAATAAAAAAGCAATAGAATATGTCAAGGAGAGAGTTGTCAGTTGGGGATCATCAATTGTTGGAGGTAAACATTTGCATGTCAGATGTGCTGCCCACGTATTAGCTTTAGTTGTTAAGGATGGGTTGAAGAAGTATAATACTTCAGTGGCAAGAATTAGGTCAGTGGTTAAATACGTCACAGCCTCTCCTGCTAGGATGAAGAAGTTCTTAGAAGTTGTATTTGACGAAAGAACTGAGTATAAAAAGGGATTAATATTAGATGTAAAAACAAGATGGAACTCCATTTTTTGATGTTGGATTCCGCGGAAAAATACGAAAAGGCCTTTATAAGGCTAGCACGGTCAGATAAACCATTTCGTGAGAGGTTTATCTTCGATATTCCCGATGAACCAGAAATGGGTGTTAATATTGATGTTATTGACAGTACAGATGTTCCCGATGAATATGAATCTACTTCATCTGAATCTGATGCTCTTGAAGAACCCGTAGCTGGTCGGATAAAATCCAAGAAGAAAAAGCCTCGTGTGCATGCTCCTGAAAAGTATGATTGGGCTAATGCTCGAGTCCTAGTTCAATTTTTACAGGTATTTTATCTTTCTTTATCAACCATTTTAGAACTGATTGCATGAAACAAAACAAGGTCTGAAACTTAGAACTGATTGCATGATACAAAACAAAGTCTGAAACCAGTAGATGGATTGTATACTGCGATAGTCAAGGTGGTTAGTCTTAACTTTTGTTGATTACTCATTGAATCTTACCTCGTCTGTCACTTGTCAGTAATACAAGATCTTCAAACTAGTATCACATTGGGTCCATTCCTATGGTCCATTGTAAAAAAGAAATAACGGAAATAGGGTTGTATATGTTCAAATATGGGTAGGATTAAGACTATAAAACTTAGCTTTATTTCTTTCATTACCTTTACTGCAATGTAGTTAGTTTTGTCAGTAAGGTTGAATTTATCACTAGGAATAACCCTATCTCAATATATGAGTTACTGTAGTGTTGGTCTTTACACCATCCATGACCTCTTTTGGTATTAGTTTACATTGTGGATGCTTAAAATGTGAATTAATCAATTTTCTTCTTTTTCCATGTATGATTTTTGGCAGTTCATGAATTATTAATTGCGTTCACTTTGAAGTGCAATGTACTGATTTTGTTGTTTGTTCATGTTTGGAATGTCCAACATTGCATTTATCTATGCTAGTATGTTCTGGAATATATGCTTCAGAGTGTGAAGTGTAATCAATTGGAAACTCACATTTGACGCATGCTCATATCCTTGTAATTGAAATTGCTCATTCCAAGTGTTTGTGTTTGTGATTCTGTGTCTTGTTAGAATAGCATAGTTTGAATGGTACAGGCCCTGCAGGGTGTTCTTACTGTACATGGTTTAATATGCATTATCAACTGGAGAAAATTTATTGCAAGTTTTGCTATGACAACATCCATCTCTATGGACGCAACGGTCGATAACAATTAGTACTGTTTCTACATGTATTTTATGAAGCAACTGTTGAGTTTTCTGGTTCTACGTATGTCACTTCGCATACATTTTTGGCGGAAATTTGTGATGTACGTGGAGAGTTAAATGAATGGCAAAAAGCTCATTATGATCCTCACTTAAGCCATATTGGTGAGAAGATGTTACTTAAATAAAACAAGTATTGGGGTGAGTATAAAAACATGAATCCTTTATTGTTTATTTTTGTGCTTCTTGATCCAAGAGAAAAAGAACTTGGACTGCAAGTAATACTAGAAGATTTGATTATGCATGATATTCCTTGGATGAAACAAATATTGGTAAAAAATTGGTTAGATAAGGTGAAAGAGGATTTTAATGAATTATTTACAGCTTATAAGGCAGAATATGCAGGTGTAGGAAGTGTGTTAGCCTCGTCAGAATCTGTAGGTGAAACTGGTGGTAGTCCTAGTCAAGAGAGCTCTAGTTCTAGTCCTACGTTACATAGAAAGAGAAGATATAAATCCCATAGAGAAGAACGTAAAACCCAGTTGTTTACAATGGAGGATTTTGACAAATCAGAGGTGAAAAGATACTTATCGGAACAGATTTACTCACCAACAAAAGACAAGAAAGAAGGTTCAATGTTTGATATATTGACTTGGTGGAAAAGCAACGCTGGAAGGTTGATATTCTGTCACTTATAACAAGAGACATACTTGTTATTCCCGTCTCTTCAGTTGCAAGTGAATCTGCCTTCAATACTGGAAAGAGAATACTTGGTCATTTCCGTAGTTCTTTTAAGACCCCGAACTGTGGAAGCATTGATTCTCCTACAGAACTGGTTGAGGATACCGATTGATATGGATCCATCTACACTTGGAGATGAAGAGAAAGAGGATAACGTCTTAGAGTCAGGTATGGAACTTGCTGCTATTGATCCTTCTAACTCATTATACTACTAGCTACACAACCAGCTTTCCCTGGTCATTAATTGTATGTAAATACACTATACTTATGCTACCTACCTCAGTGCATTGAGATTCTCAATAGTTGTTAAGCTACAGAGATAGTGGATACATTAGACGTACAAAACTATAGATGCATAGTGATATCTTGAAACATACAGTTGATTGCTTGAGTTCAGAGTGATTAGAGGTACTCCACCTTTCTTTTAGTACTTCATGTAATACTTCTTTATATAGATGATGGCCAAAGAGCAGGTTTTAGTGCATAAACACTTTTTGCATAATTATGTATCCATTTTACAACTGTCCAAGACTATAATCTGGAATTAGTTTAAAATTGATACTTGGTCTTTTGTCTACTTGAAGAGTACATATTGATATTCCACGCTTTGTATTTCTACGTGTTTATACTTGCATATAGAATCAAAGATCATTCTAAATAAAAGAAATGAATTTTTGATACAATTTATCTGTTATGCAACTGCAACTGATTCCATTAAATTGAACTGATATGTTCTGCAGATTTATTTGGTGATCTTAGTACTTATTCCATCATCGTAGATGATGATTGAAGAAGAAGGTCAATATGAAGAGATTTTGGTGATATATTGTTGTATGAAGAACAAGGTCACGTGAAGAACATGGAATTGGGCTGGGATTCATCGTCGATTTACTCGTTTCTTGAGACTATAAATGGCTTTGTGCCTAGAAGGAGACTTTTGTTTGTTCATTTTTTCCTAGTTGGATTGGCAGTACCATTGGGTACATATTTAGATAGGTTGGATCATATTCACTATGTTGTTGCAAGATTTATTTCTTTTGTTTTTTGGAAGTATTTTCTGTATTTACTGCTGACCATATACTTTGTTTTCTGTTTTCTTGGAAGTATTTACTGCTGACCTGAAAGTCCTGGAAAAAAAACGGTTATACCCGCCACCTTATCCTACTCGACCCGCCAATTAATGGGTCGGGTAGGATCTTACCCGTTTAATGGCGGCTAGGGTGGCGGGTAAAAAATTTCTTACCCGCCAGTTAGCGGGTAGGGTGGCGAAATGGGTCATATCCTACCCACCCTACCCGTTGTGCACCCCTAAGCTTGATCGTGTAAAGTCGCAAATGTCATCTAAATTCTCAATTAACCCCGTATATGTTCTTTCTCACAATCATCAAGAGAACCCATATGTTGTCTTTCTTCCCTATTAATTCCCTAATCACCCAGCAACAAGATCGATTTACTCAACCAACTAAAATTAGAAAATCACCTCTGCAAATTAGAAGAAATACAAAAGAGATTAATCTCGAAGATCAAAAATCTATCACCACAACTCATTAAAGATGTATAAACAAGTTGATGGTTAATTAATTTTGGCATCTGAAAACCCTAACTAAGAAATTGAAGGCAATTTTGGGATCTGAAAATCCCCAATGGTTTGACAAGGGAAGTAGTAATAAGAACAATATTTTATAAAGATCTTTGCTGGTTTTTATTAAAAGTTTAATTGGGGTGGTGGTGTTGGTAATTTAGGGTTCGTGGATGAGGGTGAATTTTTTTTTATTTTGGCGTTTGTTTCGTTTGTTAGAAACAGGTATAGCAATGAGATTCTGAAACGGTTGAACAATGGTGAGAAGATTAGGGACAAAAATAGTGGTGGCATCGGTGATGGGTTTGGATATTGCTACTGAAACGGTTGAAGAATGATGCGAAGATTAGAGACAGAAAGTGGTGGTGACGGCGATGATAAGTTTGGAGAAGATGGGTTCTGTAAATTATGAAAGGAAAGCGGCGATAATAATCACCTAAAACCATATTGTTTTAGGTGATTTTAATGCTATAATTTCACCTGAAGAGAAATTTGGTGGTAAAGCTCCAAACAGAATTTCAATGATGGATTTTAATTCATTGCCTTAATGAATGTAACTTAATTCAAGCTCCTAGTACAGGTCAGCAATACACTTGGTCCAATTGTCAACAAGGAACAAAAAAAATCCTATGTGTTCTATATAGAGTTGTTTTTAATTCTTTATGGTTACATAAGTATGGTGATTGGGTATATAAGGTTGGATTGAGGATAGTTTCAGATCATGCTCCATTATTATGTGGTTGTGCAAGCATACCCAGACCAAAGAATGTTCCCTGGAAATTTCAGAAAATATGGATTGATCATCCATCATTCTTAAGTGAAGTGAAGAAAGTATGCACTGAGAATATTATTGGTGATCCATCTTTTATTTTCATGCAGAAGCTAAAAAAGCTAAAAAAGTTCTTAAGTGAGTGGAATTGGAGTGTATTTGGTAATATTAATACAAAAATTAAGGAAGCAGAAGAGAAAGTTCAAAAAGCAATGGAGTTATCTGATCAAAATCCCTTAAATGAAGATCTTTTGGCCAACTTAGTAGCAGCACAAAATGAACATGCAACAAGAGAAGTTCAAGCAAATACTCTTATGAGACTTAAATCAAGAGCAAAATGGATTAAAGATGGTTCCGCAAACACTGCATACTTCCATGCTAGAATGAAGATTAGACAAGCAAGAAATACAATTAGTGAACTAGAAGATGCAAATGGAAATATTATTAATGATCAATCTCAAATTGCAGATACTTTAGTCAAGCATTTTCAACAAAAATTTGAAGCTCAAGATGTTGATGTTTCTGAAGAATTGCTTGATGTTATTCCCTCAGTTATTACAGATGAAGACCAAGAAATGTTGGACTCCATTCCCACCATTGAAGAAATCAAGAAAGTTGTTTTTGAAATGGACTCAGATAGTGCCCCTGGTCCAGATGGATTTCCTGGATCCTTTTATAAAAGTTGCTGGGATATAATTCAATTGAATTTAAAAGATGCCATACAATTTTGTTGGAGAAGAAGATTTATCCCTTAAGGCCTGAATTCAAATTTCTTAACCCTCATTCCTAAATGTGCAGGTGCTAAGAAAGCAAGTCAATTGGATTGAGTAATGTATTGTTCAAAATTTTCACAAAGATGATTTCTGTCAGAATGAATGGACTCATGGAGAAGTTAATTTCATCACAACAGGCTGCTTATGTTAAAGGAAGAAGCATTCAAGAACAAATACTTCTAGCTTCAGAGATGGTAAATGAAATGAGGAAAAAGAGAAGAGGTGGTAATGTGGCTTTTAAACTGGACATATCACAGGCTTATGATTCTGTAAGTTGGACTTTTCTTCTTAAAGTTATGCACAAATATGGATTTTCATCATCTTGGTGTGATTGGTTGTTAACCATGTTTAAATCTGCAAAATTATCAGTAATGGTCAATGGAGGACCATGTGGCTTTTTCTCAATGCATAGGGGTCTTAAGCAGAGTGATCCTTTATCCCCTATTTTATTTATTTTGATGGAAGATGTATTGAGTAGAAATATCACAAATTTGGTTAATACAGGGCAGATAACTCCAATGGTAGTTAGAAATGGAATATATCTAACACACTTATTTTTTGTTGATGATGTTTTCTTATTCTGTAATGGAGCTAAGAAGACTTTGTTTTGTCTATTTAAGTTGATTGACAAATATCAACATAGCTCTGGCCAGATGATTAACAAATCCAAAAGCAAGTGTTTCATTGATGGTATTAATTCAACCAGAAAGCAACAAATTAGCAGCATAGTTGGTATGGATTTATATAATTTTCCTGATAAGTATCTTGGTATCATTCTAGCTCCAGGAAGAGTAACTGCTGAAATGGTCTGGCCAATAGTTCTTATGCTTCAGAACAAACTTGCAGCTTGGAAAGGAAGATTATTATCTTTTCATGATAGACTGATTCTTGTAAAAATAGTTTTGTGCAACTTCCCTCTTTACAATATGGCAGTTTATAAATGGCCATCTTCAGTTATTAAGATATGTGAAAAACTAATAAGGAACTTTCTATGGTCAGGTGATGGAGAGGTTAGAAAGTACAAAACTTTATCTTGGAAGAAGATCTGTGTGCCATATATTGAAGGTGGCTTGGGTATTAGAAGGCTAGAAGTTCTTAACAAAATTTTGCTGATGAAAATGATGTGGAAATTGGTATACTCATCAGATGAATGGGCTCTGTTTTTTACAGCTAAGTTCAAAGATAAATATGGTATATGGTTTTAAAAATGGAAATTATCATCAGTAAGAGCAGGTTTGCAATGGGCTTGGCTTACTTTACAAGAAGACATCTCTTGGAAGATTGGAAATGGTGCTAGCATCTCAGTATGGTTTGATAACTGGTATGCATCATCCCCACTAATTAATGAAATTGGTTATACTGATTTTGTTCATAACAATATGCAGTTGAAATTTCAGGACTTAATCATTAATGATCAATGGAATATACATCCTCAGTTGCAGCACTTGTTACAGATAGATAACTTGCCTCATATTCACAGTGGAAATGATTCCATAATATGGAACCTACATAGTAGTGGAATGTTTAATAATGCAAAGGCAGTGGAGAAAATAAGACACAAGGAAGACAAGGTAGATTGGTCTTCTTATATATGGAGGAAATCTTTTCACCCAACTACTGCCAGCAACATTTGAAAGCTTCTACAAGGAGTTTATGTGAATGATGACATGAAAAGAAAACAAGGATATGAAATGCCTTCTAGATGTTGTATCTGCAAATTAGAGAAGGATTTTATGGAGCATATACTGTGGCTTTGTGATTTCAGTGTTCAGGTTTGGAATTGGCTTGGCAATATGTTTCAATTTCCCAGGCCATACTCTTTTTCAGAAGTTTTTTCTGCAGCTAAACAGCACAGTCCTATCATTGATGAAGTATGGATAATCTCTGCTTGTACTGTCATTAAGGAGTTGTGGTTTCAAAGAAACAGAGTTTTCTTTGAAGGAGGTGATGTTAATATTCATGGTTTCAAGAACAGGGTTATGAAGATTGTTCAAGATCATGGTGTCAGAATAAAAGGGGTCAGGTGGAACAATGACTATGAAAACCAAATTCTTAGTCACTTTAAAATTGATTCTTAAGATTCCTTACTTTTTATAATTTTTCTACCTTTTTATAGTAACATTTGTATTCTTTTAATTTGTCAATAAATGAAAAAATGGGTGATTCAGCAAAAAAAAAATATAATAGTCAATTCGTTTGAATTTTTTAATTTATTTTCTGTTTTACTGTATTATTTTCTTTTTTAATAGGAAGTTGATATTAAACTGAGTCAAGTAAAGTCAACGTTATTTCCAAGTACTAAAGCCTAAGTTGGACAAATGTTAGACCAAACACTAACATTGGACAAAATGTAAGTACCAAAAACCAATTAACCCGAATAATTATGCTAGAGCCGATCTCCATTAACCTTTGATTTTCTTCTCTAAAATCAGGTTAACGACTTAAAGACTTCATTGGGATTGTGAAGCCAGACCGATACTACTTTATCGTAGTTTTGTGATATGGTCTTTCATCTTCTATCGTACGAGTACAATCGATTGATTGGCTTGAGATCGTGAGAGTTCTCCGATAGGCAAGATAAAGAAGTCACAAACATCTTTGTCTCACTGTTTGTGATTCCTCGACAATCCGCTTGTGTAGTCAGGAAGGATTGTAGAGAGGTGATTGATTAATCTAGGTTGTTCTTCGGGAATATAAGACTGGATTATCAATTGGTTCATGTTCACCTTGATTTATCAAAAGACGGAACAAAACTAGGGTTTATCTGTGGGAGATAGATTTTTCCTTTGATAGACTTTTCTGTGTGAGACAGATTTGTTTATTATCAAGTCTGCGATTTTGGGTTGCAGCAACTCTTGGTTGTGGGTGAGATCAGCTAAGGGAATCAAATGCACAGTATCCTGCTGGGTGGTATCTCAAGGAATGAGACCTAAAACTATGGTTATATTTACACCTGCAAGTATACATGCTCAGATAGTAGATAATGAATAAGCAGGGGAAGTCCACAGGGACAAGGAGGGAGCTGGTGTTGTTTTCTAAATCTTTCTAGTGACAGTGACTAAAAGCACTAGGTCATTTGAATCCACCCAATAATCCTAAGCTAAGGCAATGCCTATTCAAATTATGTTCTTGTTCTTTACCAGATAAAACTACAATGAATTATCTCTCAGTTAGTCTCCCTAACTCACCCCTAGTATAAGCTGTCTTCTTACAGCACAACCTATCACAGGCTCATTTGGTTCAATTAGCTAACTGTCATTCCTTTATCAATTATGCACATTTCTTCCTCCAGAGAGGTCTCAAATGGATGACTTATCAACCAACTTCACTAACACACCCCTAGTATCAACTGTCTTCTTACAGTACAATTGATCACAGGCTAATTTGATCCATTAGCTAACTATCATTCCTAAAGCAATGAAGCACAACAAGAACAACAACATGAACATGAATTATCTTAACATATGATTATGGGTTTCATCAAAACCCTAGTTATTAAATTATAACATGATGAACACAATACTGAAAATAAATTACTACAATTTGGTGCACCGGCTACTCCGGGCATGCCCAAAATCAACACCCATGTCTTCAATTTATACATGCAAGATTTTTCCCCAAAAAATCCCCAAACAGTAAAATTAGGGTTTGTAGAAACTTACCCATACTTCTCGAATTTCACTCCTACGCTTCTACCCACTCTGTGTCTGCCTCTCCTGGTCCTTTTCCTGCTCTAGCTCGACCTAATTCACTATTTTCACATGCTTAGGGTTTCAGAGAAACGTGTGAAATTAGTGAAGTAGATGGCTCAAGAGAAGGGGCGATATAGTTGGTGATGGGATTTGGAAGAGGGGTGTGGTGGTGGTTGGATTTCTCGTGGATGTTTGGCAGAGTTGGTGGTGGTGATGGAGAAGGTGGTGGTTGTTTCTCTGCAGAGGGATGGGGGAGGTGAAGTCGATGGAGAAGAAGGTTGGGGTGTGTTTGGTTGATGGGTATAGGTATTAGGTACTATGGTGTGAGGCGGAGATAGCAAAGTTTGATGATCTGCGACGCTGAGCCGTGGGATGTATAAATGATAGATCGATCTAACGGCTATACGTGAAGAGCTTGTAGCGACCGTTGGATTGTATAATACAACGAAATTAACGACGCAAGATGGAGTTAGGTGCTGTAGTGTTAGACAGGAGCTTCAGACTTTGATGTACTGGCGATGTTGCGACCATTGGATTCAGATGTGTCCAATCTGACGGCTAGAAAGGGAAACGGGTATGGATATAGGAAATGGATCTGGGTGAGGGTTTTGGGCCTTGGATATGCCAAGCCCATATATTCTTTAAGACAATTCTTCCTCTTCAAGCCCAGTTCTAACCTTTTGGTCTTGTGCACAACATTCTTCGCGGCTTCCTTGCGTAATTCCTTCCGGTTTTTCACTACTTTTCTGCTCTTTTCCGCTCCGCAATTCATCTAACTTTATTTATTACCTAAAAATGCAAAATTAATTAATAAAAATATTTATTCTTGAAAACAATGAAAATACAGAATATGGGATAAAATGTAGAATTAACGCACAAAAGATGAGTTAAATACCAAGAAAAATATATAAAAATATGCACTTTTTAGCACTCATCACTGGGATCAGAGGCGTAGGAGTACAACTGTACCTTGAATCGGTGGGAGACTGATTGGGGTTCAACTACAGTCCAGTCCGAAGTTAGTTTGCAGTAGTCTAGTGTCTGTAGCGGCTTAATACAGTGTGTATTCAATCTGGACTAGGTCCCGGGGTTTTTCTGCATTTGTGGTTTCATCGTTAACAAAATTTCTGGTGTTTGTGTTATTTATTTTCCGCATTATATTTTATATAATTGAAATAATATAGGTTGTGCGTTCGTGATCATCAATTGGAAATCCAACCTTTGGTTGTTGATTGATATTGATTGATCCTTGGACATTGGTCTTTGGTACCGTTTAAGTATTCCTTATATTTGATAAAGACTCGCTATTGTTTTTAGCTTGAGTAAAAATCAAATAAAGAGAGAGATATTAACTCCTTGAGATACTTTTATCTAGACTGAGTCTGACTGTCTAGTTGATTCTCTAGCAAAGTATTTCGGCGTTAGTCCATACAGATTGCTAAGTGAAATATTGGGTGGTGTTGTTAGACCCCCGCTTTTTCAATTGGTATCAGAGCAGGCAAACACGTTTAAGACCTCATCAGTCTGTGTTTGTAGCGAACTGACTCTATGGGCAAGAGTACTATCTCTGATAACGCAACTTCAGTTCAGGGTTATTCAGATAAGCTTCAAAGATCTGAAACCTTTGAGAAAAACTCCTCCTCGTCTCCTTCTGCCGAATCTGCATTCAACTGGAAAAAAATCTCTTGATAAACAGTTGGATGATCTTTCAGATGATAGTAATTCAGAAGAAGAACAAAGCGTTGATGAGGAAGTTTCTCAATACATCATGTTGTTTAACCGTGAATTAAAAGAAACAAAGACAACTACTTCCCTGAGAAAATTCATGGGTCCTCTCTGTCAGGAAAACAGAAAATTGAGAAAACTCTTCAAGGGTTATGATGGTGGATACAAACTATTACAATCTACCGTTAAAGATCATGAAGAAGAGGTTTGATTAAAAAAATCTGAATGTGATAATCTTCATCGTAACCTCGATGTGTTGAAAGAAAGGCTTGACGAAACTGAAGCAAGATATGAATCTCAGCGTAAATGTTTCAAGGACAAAGAACATCGGTTTCTTACCAAAGAAAAATCCTTGAAAACTGAACTTGCGGCTGCTCTTGATAAGGTAAAATCTCTGGAGGAAAATCTGAAGAGATTCAACACTATCTCTACAAAGCTATCATCTATGATTGGAGCATGTAAAGAACATCGTGATACACGTGGTCTGGGATATAAAGGTATAGACGTTCCAAGCACAGGTAAGGTTAACTTTGTTAGAGCCGTTAATAATTCTTCATGTGAAAGACATGTGTCAGCTTGCAAGAACAAGGATTCTACTCCGACAAAGTCTGCTAGTAAGAGAACCACTGAATATAAATCCTTTCACTGCTATTTCTGCGGGAACAAAGGACACTCTGAGCAAAGGTGTCGTCTTCGTAAAAGGAATGAAAAACTTCGTAACATTCTTACATGGATGTCTAAAGAAGTTGTTAAACCTGTATCACAGATTAGCAGAATTAAGGACTTTCACTATCAAGGGATGAAGTGTGATAAAGTTGATCCTTGCTATGTTCCTTCGAAGGATTTTTACAAAGGAATAAAAAAAAATGGCAAAAGCTTAACGGATCTGTTAAATCAGTCTGAAAAGAGAAAAGGGAACAGAAGGAAGAAAAGGTCAGGTTCCTCTAATTCTCTCAAAAAGGACTGTGAATCCAAGACTTCCAATTCAGACTTCTTACATGTCAACAATCGAGTCTCTGATCTGAAGATTCACATAAACAAACTGAGACGGAATATCAAGAAAACATGGAATGTTGTTAACCCAAGTACTTCTAAATCTTATCTTGATAATGCTTCTTCAATTAAACTAGGTAGTTTGCTAAATACCTATAAAAAGGAAAAAGAAAAAGTGAATAATGATGAGCAACATGCTCATCTTATTACGCCCTGACATGTTCATGATTGCATATCTTTTTGATGATGATTTGTTAAAAAGGGATGCTCATGATTCTCAGGATTTTCATCTTGGGAAAGCTGTCGGGATTGTACTGCATTCGTTACTTATTCCGTTTGCTCCTCACATTTTTCTTTACTTCTTGGGCTTCTTGGACTCATAGGCCGTCTCTAGTCGCACCAACCCTCACGAACGTCTTGTTCCTAGGGTTTGATGGAAATCTTATTTTATAATGTGTTCCAGAAGTGCAAAAAGATTTTCTAAAGTCTTTTCAGTACACAATGGAGGGAAGCAACAAGTTTGATGATGTTGAGTTTTGTCCTATTAATATCTCGTGCTTTCATGCTCTTGATCATGGAAACGAAGACAAACTGCCAGTTCAGATTTCTTTACAACTGGTAGGAAATCTTCTTGAAGACTTTAAGGTCGTACGCGAACAGCTTGGTATCGCAACACGGAACCTTGATTACCTAAAAGGCGAACTAAGGAGGACAACTGAAGAACTCTTTCATGTTCAATCCCTGGTTGCAGACAAGATTTAGTTTGATCGTCTTTGTTTTGGTTTATATGCCTAGGATATGTTCTTTTTGGATTAGTCTTAAGAATAACTAGTGCTTTGAATAGCGATGATTGTGACTACACATAGCTATTTTTGTTTTCATCTTCTTATGTTATTTTTTTTAGGTTTATTGGTTATTAAATTCTAAAAATATTTTGAGGATGATGTTTATTGCAGTATTTTAATGGTTTGTGATATTGCAATATTTTTATGGGATATGTATTGTTTGCATCCGTGAACTTGAAGGTCCCATATTGCGGTCAAAAGTAAAGTCGTTCATGAATCGGTATTCGTATTGATGAAAGGACAAATGGACTTTTGACATATACAAAAGTTATGCCTATGCAGTCATGTATTTGATGGAAAATAGGATAAAATCTTTTGTTCGACAAGGATAAAGTCTATTATGTTGTTATGATGGAAAATAGAATAGATCCTTGTATGTTATCCACGGTATTGATCTTCATTGATCCATTTTATTATGTTTTACCGTGAAGGCTCCATTGTGTGTCTTATGTTGAGCACCTTACAACTAAGTCGATTTACCTTGGCTTTGTTGGTTGTTCCATGAGATGCTATATGTCGAGCATTAGGAACTAAATTTATCAACTAGTTTGGTTATTTAGTTAGTACTCCGGAAGTTTTCTTTCTTATGTTGAGTACATGTATGGTTAAGGTTGTCATATTCTATGATGAACTTAGTCGGGGTCCATAAATTCTTTTATGTTGAGCCCAAAATAATTAAATTGATTACTTCGGTGATTAGTTTAGTTATTTGTATTCCAATTAGATTAATTATAGGTTCTCGTGTAATTAACATAGTTGAGTTTTCATATATTCCACAAGTTCTTGTGTTGAATATATGAAAGGCTACACTATCATGTTCTATTGGTTAATGTATTCGTATATTCCGTAAGGTTTTCCTTATGTTGAGTATTTGAACGGTTAAGTTAGTCATCTCCGTGTGATTGACTTAGTCGTAGATTCGTGAGTTTACTTATGTTGAGCATCTTCAATTAAATTTATCACTTTTGTGGTTTGATTTAGTTGCGTATTCCAATTGAATTAATCATGGGTTTACTTGTGGTTAATTTGGTTGAGTTTTGGATATCGAAAATCATTCTCATGGTTTTTGGTGTCTAAATTAAAAAATATTTTTTTTCTTTCGAAATTAAGGTCGCTCTTGTTGTTCTCTCGGGAATGACATCAAATGGGGGAGAGTTCTTTTGAACTTGTGCTTAATGGTAATATCTTGCGGGGAGTGCAGCTGTGGAATTTTATAGGGGTTATATTGTATCTTAAAAATCCTTGATAAATGATGTTAGCTTCGGTTATTAGATTGCATCTAAATTAAGTTGGTATGTATTTTTCTTTTGGTCATGAAATGTCTCTTGTGGAAATTTCATTATGATCCCATTCTTGTACCTTTGCCAATTTTATTGACAAAAAGGAGGAGAAATATTGTAGTTCACACTACAAATACATATGGTTTTTGGATCATTTTGTAAGGGGGAGTGGTTTCCATGATCGAGATGGAGTATTGACTAAGGGGGAGTGATACATATCACCATAGTATTATTGTTAAAGTCGTGATACAATTGGACTTTGATGTTACATAATAGTACTATGACACTGTATAATAATGATCGAGAATCTCGATTTCTCTCATTGTTATAGCTACGGATCTTCAACAACGATGGTGCTAAACTTACAACCTTTGGGATCATTGGAGTACTTGGAATGACGAAGATTTCAAGGAACGTTGAAGATTAGACTATGGAATAGGAGCCACTAAAGTTTATCTCTTTTGTATTCCATATGTATTAATAGTTTTGTCACTAAAATTGACAAAGGGGGAGATTGTTAGAGCATAGCTCAGTAAACCTCGCATGCGTTGATATCTCAAGCATGTTTGTCAATGTTAGTGATCAAAACTATAAGTCTTGATTTCTAGCCTACATAGATAAGTCTAGGACTATGATAGAAAAGTGTAGTTGAGATCAAGGACTTCATGGCAATTCATCATACAACGACGAAGATATATACAAGGAACCGTGGAACTTCATCAACAAAAAGGTATGTAGAGACTTGAACTTATCTATCACTCAAAAGTCTATCTCTTCTATCTCCTACTTCTTATGAGACAAAAGTCGTATGCTATGTAGCCTAGATCATACACATTTGATATTTCGAGCCGAGTATATCTCGCCTATCTATATCTCGAAATCATGTGTTGGTAAAGTGTTTCTCTTTGATCAATTTTATCTTCACCTAGTGACGAAAGTCATGAAAAGTTTCAATCACTTTGAGAATTGCTCTGACGTTAATTGGTCTGTGAGAAACGGCTACATAGCGTCCTCTGAGAATGTCTCAATGATTGAAACAAGAGTTTAGATCACATAACCATATATTCCTTGAACCGAAGTTTTCGAACTTTGTTGATCAAGAGAAATCGGGAGGATTGTGGAATTGGCTTGCCAAGTCTGCGAACCCAGTCCGCAGACTCAGTCCGCGAACTGATGGAAGTTCACGACCGAGAATTTCTTCTGGATTTTCCAAAACTCGTTTGTGTACTAAGTCCGCGAACTCAGTCCGAGAACTTCTGCTGCGTTTGGAAAACTCAACCGATTAACTTAAGTCCGCGAAATTATTTGTGAACTTAAGAGGTTATGATCTAAATATGTGCTCTGAACATGAAACTTAAATTACTAAGGAATGTTTTATGCAAACCGTGGTTATAAAGTTCATGAGCCGATTCAATCGAATCGAATCATCTTTGTTTCAATTGTGTCTTGTGTAGTTACATAAGATCTCATAGCAATTGAACAACTCTTTAACTAGTTCATTTGAGTCAATTGAACTAGTTATGGTGGAGAAGAACAAGGTTAATATGAAATGCTCATATGGTTGACCTTTTTGGTTACTATGTTGAACCAACATACACGTACACGTTTGGGCATTGTTTTCACGAACCAAGTAAACGTTTACCAAAATGTGTGTGACAAGCTAGGTTTTTCGATCTAACGGTTGAGAAATATTAGCTTGAATCTAAATCAGGTTTTCATCTAACAGTGAATAAGGATTGCTTTGTAACTAAGGCAAAACCCTGATTTGAAATCTATATAAAAGAGACATCTAGCATTTTGCAAAACTAATCGCCACACGTATGTGTGCTAATAGTGCGCCCGCTAGAGTCGATCTACATTAACCTTTGATTTTCTTCTCTAAAATCAGGTTAACGACTTAAAGACTTCACTGGGATTGTGAAGCCAGACCGATACTACTTTATCGTAGTTATGTGATCTGATCTTGCATCTTCTATCGTACAAGTACAATCAATTGATTGACTTGAGATCGTGAGAGTTCTCCGATAGGCAAGATAAGAAGTCACAAACATCTTCGTCTCACTGTTTGTGATTCCTCGACAATCTGCTTGTGTAGTCAGGAAGGATTGTAGAGAGGTGATTGATTAATCTAGGTTGTTCTTCGGGAATATAAAACCAGATTATCAATTGGTTCATGTTCACCTTGATTTATCAAAAGACGGAACAAAACTAGGGTTTATCTGTGGAACACAGATTTATCCTTTGATAGACTTTTCTGTGTGAGACAGATTTGTTTATTATCAAGTCTGCGATTTTGGGTTGCAACAACTCTTGGTTGTGGGTGTGATCAGCTAAGGGAATCAAGTGTGCAGTATCCTGCTGGGATCAGAGGCGTAGGAGTACGACTGTACCTTTAATCGGTGGGAGACTGATTGGGGTTCAATTATAGTCCAGTCCGAAGTTAGTTTGCAGTAGGCTAGTGTCTGTAGCGGCTTAATACAATGTGTATTCAATCTGGACTAGGTCCCGGGGTTTTTCTGCATTTGCGGTTTCCTCGTTAACAAAACTTCTGGTGTCTGTGTTATTTCTTTTCCGCATTATATTTTATATAATTGAAATAATACAGGTTGTGCGTTCGTGATCATCAACTTCTCTAATCCAACCTTTGGTTGTTGATTGTAATTGATTGATCCTTGGACATTTGTCTTTGGTACCGTCCAAGTATTCCTTATATTTGATAAAGACTCGCTATTGTTTTTAGCTTGAGTAAAAATCAAATCAAGAGAGAGATATTAACTTCTTGAGATACTTTTATCTAGATTGAGTCTGACTGTCTAGTTGATTCTCTAGCAAAGTATTTCGGAGTTAGTCCATACAGATTGCTAAGCAAAATATTGGGTGGTCTTCTTAGACCCCCGCTTTTTCACATACTGGCGGAAGTTTTTGAACCGAAAATTTCTGCTGAGTTTGGAAACTTAACAAACTCAAAATCTGGTTGCTTAACTACGCATACCCGTACGCATACTTAAGCTGGTTACTTTGTCAAATCGGTCAGTTCATGGACTTAAACATTTAAATCATAAGGAATGTAATCTTTGCAAACCGTGGATATAATGTTCATGATTGATTCAAGTGAATCAAACCGATTTGGTTTCAATTGTGTTTTGTATACAATTGAACAACTCTTTAACTAGTTTCATTTTGAGTCATTTGAACTAGTTATGGTTAAGATGAATAAGGTTGATATGAGAGTA
Organism: Papaver somniferum; assembly: GCF_003573695.1. Classification (NCBI taxonomy): domain Eukaryota; kingdom Viridiplantae; phylum Streptophyta; class Magnoliopsida; order Ranunculales; family Papaveraceae; genus Papaver; species Papaver somniferum. The sequence goes on from NC_039367.1 coordinate 109,794,084, forward strand.
ATCATATGGATAACCTCGGTTAACTATTTGTGAACCAACCTGGTGTACACGTTTAGGTACGGTTACATAAACCTAAATGAGGGTACATTTCATTTGTGTGTAACAAGCTAAGTTCGATCTAACGGTGAATATTGAATGCTTTATTACCAAGGTAACTTGGATTGCAAACCCTGGTTTGAAAACTATATAAAGGAGAACTCTAGCAACTGGGAAACCTAATCCCTACACCTCCTGTATGTTACTAGTTGATAACTAGAGTCGATTCTCCTTTAACATTAGATTTCTTCTCGAGACCCTGTAGGTTAACGACTTGAAGACTTCATTGGGATTGTGAAGCCATACCAAACTATTATCTTTGTAGTTGCATGATCTGATCTTGTTGAGTGCAATTGAAATAATTGGCTCGAGATTTTATATCTTCGATAGGCAATATAGAAAAGTGATCACAAACAAACTTCGTCTCATCGTTTGTGATTCCACAATAACTTGTTTCGCTAGTCGATTAAGTTTGTTGTGAGGTGATTGATAATTCTAGGTTGTTCTTCGGGAATATAAGTCCTGGTTATCAATTGGTTCATGTTCACCTTGATTTATCAAAAGACGGAACAAAAACTCTTGGGTATTTCTGTGGGAGACAGATTTATTCAATCATATAGACTTTTCTGTATGAGACAGATTTGTCTATCAAGTCTTCGATTTTGGGTCGTAGCAACTCTTAGTTGTGGGTGAGATCAGCTAAGGGAATCAAGTGCGTAGTATCCTGTTGGGATCAGAGACGTAAGGAGCGCAACTGTACCTTGAATCAGTGTGAGATTGATTAGGGTTCAACTACAGTCCAGTACGAAGTTAATTGGTAGTAGACTAGTGTCTGTAGCGGCTTAATAGAGTGTAGTGTTCAATCTGGACTAGGTCTCGGGGGTTTTCCGCATTTGCGGTTTCCTCGTAAACAAAATTCTGGTGTCTGTGTTATTTCTTTTCCGCATTATATTTTGTTATATAATTGAAATATCACAGGTTGTGCTTTAAGATCAATCAATTAGAATATCCAACATTTGGTTGTTGATTTACACTGATTGCAATTGAACATTGGTCTTTGGTACCGTTCAAGTAATTCCTCTTATATCAATCGGGCTCGCAGATTTCTATTTGTTGATTGCGGATTGAATTAAGAGTTAGAGATATTAAACTCTTTGATATACTTTTTTCTAGATTGAGTCTAACTGTCTAGTTGATTCTCTAGAAAGTGTATTGGAGTAAGTCCTCTCAGATTGCCAAACAAATTGTTGGGTGTGGTTTTTAGACCCCCGCATTTTCACATACCGTGTTGTATCCAGATATGGGTAATCGTTCTTAAATCTCATTTAAATCGTTGAAACATCCTTGGAATACGACAATGGTTGCCTCACACAAACCATTAGCTTCAAGTAATTTTCAAGTGATCAAATAATCAATACAAAACTTCTCAAGATAACATTAAATGACTGTCTCACACAAATCATATAAGATGTTCAAGGTAATTTTGATATGATCATCTTTTGACATAATATTTAGTTTCCAAAAAATAGATTGTTTCCAACTAAACTCATCAAGAATATGATGAACATAGCTAAAGCAAAAAAGCTTCCAACACATATTTCGAGAAATAGATAAGCGAGATAAACTCGACTCGAAATATCAAATGTGTATAATGTAAAAAGCTATATAGCTATACGACTTTGTCTCATTAGAAGATAGAATAGAATAGAATTCTTGGTGATAGACATATTTTAGTTTCCATATACCTTTTGTTGATGAAGTTGCTCCAAGCTCCTCAATGGATCTTCTTCTTCAATTGGTGAACGCTGTGAAGTCTAAAGGTCAACTACACATTCTATCCTAATCTGATACATAGTTATAAGTAGAGTAGAAATCAAGTATACAGTTTTGATCAACTAAACTTGACAAACAAGTTTGAGATAACAACGCTTGCGAGTTCGACCGAGCAGTGCTCTAGCAAGTTGGTTGTGTGAAAGACATCAACCCAATATGAGTCAGGTATACCTAATTAAACAAGAAATTTCTTCATAAATCAAGTAAATATCTATGCTTGGCCTCAGCAACACCATTGTTTTCAGGCGTGTGAAGACAAATCACTTTATGAGTGATACAATGAAAATAAAGAAAAGAAGAAAGAATGAAGTTGAGAAATTCTCCATCACCATCAGTTTGAAAAAACTTTTCAATGTAAGCTTTAAATTGATGGTCATAATATAAGTGTTAAGAAACTTTTCAATGTGACCATTAAATTGAAAGAAAAACAGATATATTATAGAGGGGATTAATCCAATAGAATTTTGAATATTCATCAATGATGTTGACATAATATCCAAAGCCATTATTTGACATCACAAGAGAAGCTCCCCACTTATCCATATGCAACAATTCTAGAGGTTTTGTAGCAGAGCAACTAGAAATAGAAAAAGGAAGTCTATGACTTCTACCTAATAGACGAAAAGTACAGAAAATAGATTGTTTTACAACACGATTTAAAGAAAAAATGGAACACACTTTTTGGAGATTAGTGAAAGTAGGATGGCCAAGTCTCTTGTGCTAAACGTCAGCAGAAACCTTGAGACTTGTAAAGGCAGCAGTAGAGGAGTGAAACTTGATAGGATAGAGACCATGATCATTAAGCCCTTGTAAAAGAGTCTTCCCCGAAACTTGATCCTTGACCAAAAAAAAAAACCATAAGAATTGAAAGTTAATGAACAATTGTTGTCAGTAGTAAACTTATGAACAGAAAGAAAGCTATGAGATGCTTTGGGAATAAGAAGAATATTTCTAAGGTTGAAAAAATTAGAGTAAACTGATTTGATATTTGAACCAATATTAGATATGAAAATACCTTCCCCATTGGCAGTAAATATTATATTAGATCCACTATAAGGTGTTGATTGTTGCAGATTATCAGGCTCAGTAGTGATATGGTATGTGGCTCCAATATCTGCAGCAATCAACACCACAAAAGTTACTGCAATATGGAAGGTACTTGAACTAGAAAGTTAGGGTGTGAATATAATCACCTAAATAGAAAGAAAATCAAAATACTTTTAAAATTAAAATAAATAATAAAAATGTGTATTAATTACTAGTTGTAATATTAATATTAGTATAAATCTTATAACTAAAAGTTTAGGGAAAGAATGTTAGAAGCTATAAGAGAAAAGGCTAGGAGAAAAAGAAGGAGATAGAGATGGAATTTCTTTTAGAAAAGAAGATTATGGAGAATCAATGGTATCAATGGAATTAAGGAAGAATGTGAAATCCTTTCTCTTTTGGTGTTTCTCTTTGGTATTTATTTCGTATGCCTTCGTATTATTAGATTTCTGTAATTTATTTGAATAAATATATACCTCTTGTTTATGATCAGGCTTCTCCTATTGATAGATGACATGATTAGGTATTTCTTTTTAAACTTTTAGAATTTTCCAACGTAAATTCACCGTTGAATGTTTCTTGTAATGCGGATGATGATTTCTGAAATTCTGGACAGTTTTGTTTTCTCATAGTTTTGGTTGTCTTAGGTAACCTACATGATACTAAAATGATTAGATCAAAGAACAAAAGTTGTAGATTTGTGATTTATCTATCAATATGTTTTGGATTGGGTTAATTTCAGATTTGTGATTTATCTATCAATATGTATTATGAATTTACCATGGATTGTTTGCTAATAACATGTAATCTGCCCAGTTTTTAGGATGCCATTATAAATTCAATATATTGTGTTTGCACCGTTGGTCTTATGTAAATTTTGGATATGTTGTTGTTTATTGACTCAACCATGCTATTGTAAAATCGCAAGACGATCGGATCAAGTTGTCACCATAAAACCTATAACATAACATTATGCAGTTAATGTGTTTTCTTAAATGCTAAAAAGAAATACATGTTGTTTGTCATATGTTTCTAATCCATGATTTGCTTGTATTATTTGTGAAAATGATTTAAAATTTCGAAATTATTTCATGTTTTATCGTTAGATGGAACATGTTTCATGCTAACGGCGGGTAGTGATTCCCGAGAGTTAAATGGGTAATGATCCCCATGTAGGAACTTGTGTTTCCTGACCGCCGATGGCGGTAGTTCGTGCCGGATAACGAAAAATGAAAAGGGTAATGATCCCTATGATCCCCATAGGGACTTTTTTTCTTGACCATCGATGGCGGCTGTCTGTGCCGGTAAACAATAGGTAGGTGTACGAACCAAGGATTTCATACCGTGAACTCATGGTTTGTTGGTGACAATATTAATTTGTGAATCACATGTTGAAATATAGATTAAATGATTTGTTGAGAACATAATTGTGTTGTGAATCAATTATGTATTGAATCGTAAATTGGATTATTTGTCTGAAATATTATTAATATTGTGAGCTTGTTAACTGAGCATATAATTGAATCTTCGAAGTTGTGCAAAGTATCTTGTTGTATGTTCTCTTTGATTGGTTGATATTTCTTCACATCTTTAGAAAATGGGGGTGCGCTCTATTTATTTGTCATCTCACCCCAATTGATATTCCTTGCAGATTTATGGAAGTTGGAAATGGAAAATATGAAGTTAGTTTAGTTATTCTATTGTTTTATTGTGTTTCTTGAAATGTAATTAGAAATAATAAGTTTTTTGAAAATGTTGTTACAAACGATTAGCGAATTCATATGTTTAAATTCATGTTAGAAAAATTAAATTATGTTTGTCGTAATAAATAAATTAAAAGAGTTGTATGCATAAGTCTCTTTCCGACCCATAATGTTTCGAGTTAGGATCTCCATATGGGTTTGACCCTGGCCCAGAACTCGGGGTGTTACAATGTCCCCCTTTAAACCATTGCAATTGGGTATGTATTGAGAATTATGAGCAGCGAAGGACTTAGCATTAAAATCAACTAGTAGAGACTTAGATATGTCTGTAATAGTAACTTCTTCACTAAGAATCGAGTTATGAAATTCTCTCCTAGTGACTAGCGGATAACGAACTATTATATATGTAGAAAAAACAATATAATCACTATTAAGGCCTGAGAGAGCCGCTTCCATCATTTAGATGATATCATAGAGTATAAATTGTTTGTGATATCATGAAGTTTTTTCACTTTGAAATCTCTTCTTCTAATGACATGTTTTTCTGCATTTCTAAGTCTATATGCATTGTTCAATGAGAGAGCATACATTTGGATTAAAACCAAAGGTTTAAAAGTTTTTAGAAGGAATTGCCAATTAACTTTGTCAAAGTCTTTGGACATGTCTATTTTTACTCCTAAGCTGCCAATTCTAGATCTAGCCTTTTTGTTTTTGAAAGAGTGGATTATTTCATGTGCCACAATGATGTTATCTGAGATTTTTCTAGAAGAAAGAAAAGCATATTGATAAGGGGATATAATTTCTCCAGTAAAGGTTTTATTCTAATAGCTAATATCTTGGTTATGACTTTGTATATTGTGATACAGAGGCGAATAGGTTTGAATTTACCTGGGTCTTTTGGATGTTTGACTTTAGGGGTTAGGAAAAGTTTTGTTTTATTGAAGTCTAGGTTCATTTTCCTTGTTTGGAAGAATTCTTGTACTGTAAGAGTTACTTGATGGCCAACATTTTCCCACTTGTTTTTGAAAAAACTCACAGGGAAGCCATCGGGTTCCGAGGACTTGTTAGGTTTCATACTTTTTAGAACTATGAAAATTTCTTCATTAGATGGGAAAGAAGAGATGGAGAGATTTTCAAGGTCAAAGATACAAGAAGGGATATTTTCTAGAACTGCGTCATGTAAGGAATGGCTAATGTTTTCTTCTGTAAAGAGTGTTTGTAAGTATTCAGTTAGGATTTTACTTATTTAGGTTTGTTATGAGTTACAACGTTTTGTTTATTTGTGATACACTCTATGTTATTCCGTTTCCTCCTTCTTAACATGACAGTATGAAAGAATTTTGTATTTTGTTCCCCTATTTCTATGGTGTTGTCTCTAGATTTATGTTTTGTTATGGCTTCCTGAGTATCATAGAGAGTTTCTAATTGATTCAGTCTTTCTTTTAGTAATTTTTCAGAATATTCAGTGATTCGTATTGTTTCAATCCTTTATATTTCTTTGATAAGTCCGGGAATTTTCCTACTTGGTTGACCAAAAATGTTCGTTTTCGAATCTGAAAGATTTTTTCCTGAAGTTTTTAAGTTGGAGACTATAGCGTTAGATGGATTATCTCCATATGGATGGCCCCAAGATCTTTGTATCAATTGGATACAGGAATCCTCCTTAAGCCAAGTGTCGTAAAATTTAAAAATCTATTCTCTTCTAGTATATGGTAGTTTGAGAGTAAGGAGAATTGGGCCAGTGGTCTGAACCTATAGGTCCTATATGGGAGAGAGCTGCATTATGATATTGCAAATTATATTCAGCATTATGGACTCTATCAAGTCTTTCTTGGATATTCTTAAAGTTTTTTCTGTGGTTGTTCCAGGTAAAATCATATCCTGAAAATCATAAGTCATATAGTCCAGCTCTCTCTAGTATTCTATGATAGTATTCACTATCAGCTTTCTTAAATGGCAGACCCCCTAGTTTTCATGTTGCTCGAAAATCATGTTAAAGTCTCCTATGACTGTCCAAGGTATATCCCTAGTATTAACTTGTGCTCCTATTTCTTCAAGGAAATCCCAAACTATGTTTCAGTTAGCTGAGTAAGGACTCCCATGGAAGCATGTTAAGACCCATTTTTTTGAGTTAAATTTTTTTTAACAATGATATTTATCATGTTTTATTCCACTGAATAATATCGAAAAATAAACCATCTAACCAAGATACCACTAGTCCCCTGCAAGGCAAATAGGATCCACTATGTGATCATTAGGGTAACAAAGATACCAGAGTTTTGACTAATGACCATTAAAATTTAGTTTCAGACAGAAATAAGATTTCTGATCTTTCTTGTTGAATTAAAAGTTTTAAATGGTTTTGGGTGAAAGGGTTTCCATAACCCTGCATTCCAGGCTAGTATTTTCATTTCTAGGGTTTTAGGTTAAGATAGAGTTATGGTTTCTAACATGATTTTTTTTTTTTTATAAAAAAGGGCAAGTAAGAGTAGCATAAGTAAGGTATAAATTGAGCAGGAATTATTCTAAGGCAGTAAAAAGTTTAATATGGCAGTTAAATGTAGAGAAAAATCAGTATAGAGAGAAATACATGTATCGCGTCCTTTTGCATCGATGGAGGAGATATGGAGAATGATAGTGGTAAGTATGATTCCTTTTCTTTGTTTTGTTCTTTTAAGTTTGACCTGTATTGATCAATTGATAGTGCATTTCCGTTTCCCCATGAGATAGAGCAAAGTTTCTCATATGATGATGAAAATTCGAAATCAGGTATTGAAATTTTGAAACCCGACTTAGAAAACATGATAGGTGATTCAAAATTAGATTTGAAACCAGAGAATTTTAAACCATAGAATTTGAATGTCTATTGGGCTCGAAATAGGGGTTGAAACCAGAGAATTTGAATTTCTAATTAAACAGGAAATCGAAGAGTTTGAAATAGGAGATTTTGCTAGAGCATAGCTCGGTTGAACCCACCAAGCGTTGGTATGTCAAGTTTGGTTGTCATATTTTAGTATCAAAACTCATCTAGAGTCGCTTGATTAAATACTAGAGTCAACTTTGTTTAGGTTAGACTAGAAAGTCTAGGAATGTTGAGACTTACTCTGAAAACCTTAAGAATGTGAAGAAGTAACGACTACAACGACAACATCATCCTTCCACTTGAGGTTAGTAATATTGACTTGATATTTTTTATATTCCTAACGTATCTTTCAAGTCGGATTATATTGAAAACATAACATGCGAAGATGTATATAAATAATACTCTTAGACATGGTCATGACATTGTGATCAAGGTATCAAGGAATTTATTGAATTACGAAGTATAAACGCTTATCTTTTGGAACTTCGTAAATACGACAACAATATAATCTTTGTATACAGTTTCTTGATTATGTGTGCATGATATAGGTATGATTTCACCATAGGAAACAGTGTTTTATAACATTTGTTTAAAGAAAGTACATATATGAACTTGTTTCTTAATCGAAATGAAATCATGATCGGTCAGGTTCTTTATTGAATATCTTTTGAATGACCAATATAAGATGACAAGGAAGAAACTATCTTAACTTGTTGAGATTTATGGTATAACCGGTCATAGCCTATATAATATAGTTATTTGTAATCCGTCACAAATTAGTTTGGAAATCAAGGTGTAACCGATCACAAGCTATATTGGAATGTAAGTTGTAACAGGTCACAAGTTACTTTGGAAACCAAGGTATAACCGTCACAAGATGAAATTGGAAGTTAGTTGTAATCGGTCACAAGCTACCTTTAGGAAACAAGGTGTAACCGGTCACAATCTACTTCGGGAAGCAAGGTGTAACTGGTCACACGCTACTTTGTGGAACAAGGTGTAACCAATTACAACCTATCTTTGGAATCATGTTATATCCGGTCACAACATATTTTAGAGTGATGGTATAATCGGTTCCATGAGCAAAACCAAGTTTCCATGATTCACATATTTCTACATGATGTGTGTGAATTAGGGTTTTGGGTTTGCTAAGATGAGAAGCTTCTAGATTTTGTATAGCGGCTTAATTCAGAGAGTATTCAAAACTGAACTAGGTCTCAGGGTTTTTATGCATTTGCGGTTTCCTTGTTAACAATTTTTTTTGTGTCATTTACTTTGTTTTCTGCATTATAGTTGTTATTATAATTAAGTAAATTACACACGTATGTTAATCCTTATGACTTGATATTGATCCTATCGAGTTTCTGTTTAATACCGTACATATTATCAAGTGAACACTTCGTTGACGTATCGTCTCGATCTTGTATCCATAGTCAATCACAAAAGTGATCTTGTTGTTGTATTGTCTCGATCTCGTATCCCTAGACGATCACATGAAGTGTGCACCGAAGTTGTTGTATTGTCTCGACTTTGTCCATAGACGATTACACTTGGTAAAGGACTTATAGGTTAATAAATAAAAGATTGTGGTGTATTTGGGTACCCTCGTCTTTTCATATTCAAATGAATCCCTAGAATTTTAATTAAGATAGTTTTTTAATAGCAGATGAAAATGAACCAGTTCCGACTTGAACTGGTTTGGAGATATGTTTCTGGCTTTGACTCACTGTTTCTGATCGTTTCAATGTCTCGGTATATTTTCGAGTTAATGGAACGATTGGACCCAGCAACGGAGTGAGATGAAAGATTGAAATTTTCAAGTACATTAAACGTAAATGTATGCTTTCCTAAGATGGATTCAGAAGCTAGGGCATATCAGAATCCAAATCTGCTGATGGATTTGAAATTGAGATATGCTCTCTTCAGAAGCTCAATTGAAATTCAAATGAGTTGAGGTTTCAAATAAAGATTGTTATGTTTCTTGAACCCCAAGAATAGATAGGAAGTCAACAGAAGCAGAATCACCCCGATGGTCTACATTGTCCCTTGGATTCATATTTGAACAAGCACGTCATTAAGAAAGAACGGATGATAACTAGGAAAAGGAGAGTCCATAGTGATATCATAGATGTCTTCTAGAGGACGGTTGCAAGATTTCACAACTTTCTTTTTGCGACCAAACCTAAGGCAGTGATCACAAAATTTAGAGGGGAGGTTTAGGTAGTTGTACTAAAGCTCAGTTACAGGGTATCTCTAACTTTGACTAGCAGTTTATCCACTAAAGTTTTTTCAATGTTTACCCAGACTAAGACTCTTGGAAAATAATCTAGGAAAGAAGCATCACTGACTACACAAACCCTTCTCACTGATCCTAGTTTGCTTGTTATTAAACATATCATTTCCTGGATTCTATGTTCATGTTTTGTATTGAGAATACTAACCCAAATGGGTAATTCCTTGACCGAGTCTGTAGAAATATTCATTCCTGGATAAACTGTTGTAGCAGCTAGATTAGCACTACCTTCTATTAGCATCGGTGTTTTAAGACCCGACCCTGACCGGCCGGTTCAATAGGTAAAGCGGTATAAAAAGTGGGTTGGGTCACCCTTGACCCACTAATTTAGTCAAAAATTGTGCTCAAATCTCTGAAACGGGTGAACCGGACGGTCCAACCAGTGAACTAATTGACCCAGCTGGGTTTTATCCGGTTCACCCGGTTGCTTCTTAATCTCGTTTCTCTTAACAAGGCTTAGTAGGTTCAGTTTTTACCCACCCCGTGATTCTCCACTCTGATTCTTAATGTCTTATTGATTTCATTTATCAAATATCTTGAGAAGAAAAATACTAGAAATGTGGAGATGAAGGATCCAAAGTTTGGGTGATGAAGGTGCGTAAATGTGTGATCAATTTTTATTGTGATATTGGGAAGAATAAGTTAACACAAAAACATATTGTTGGAAAGGGAATATAGTAAACCATAAACTGTTGTTGAATAAATAAATTAGGGGTTTAATTTCTTTTATTTATTAATTAACTAGGTACACCGGGGCCTCACGGCCCCGGCTTAACCTCCCATGTTAGCGTCAGTTTACATAATTTATTTATTTCTCATTCCGGGGTACTCATAATTTTATAACATTAGTAAACACCAAATAATATTAGTACTAATCGGATCAGTCTGCATTTAGGCACTCATTTCCAGCAAAAAAAAATAATCAATCACTTGATTTAATTTCATCAATACTCCAATAATTGTTATCATTACTGGAACGTTTGTAAGAGAGTTTCGCGGTTAGTGGTCCGTTTCTAATTAACCAAGACATGTGCCGACAATTATATATTTTTGTTACCTAACAAACCATTATACCTTGCAACAGGTGCACTTGCATTGGAAACTACCAATTCCTCTAGAGTATTGATCAATCTGGAGGTATGAGTCAATGAATTCAAGAAGAAGCAAGTATCCGGAACAAAAAGTAGTACCATATCTTTTTTTGACTGCTAAAACCACGACATAAATTTACACGGGCACAGATCCGGGGACAACGGAGTCACAATGACCGGCACGCCACGACCGGATGATCCCAGTGAAAATAAGAAGACTATTTAGGAAGCAACTTAGTTTACTTTTAAAATGTAATGATGATAACAATGAGAGAATAACAAATGAGATGTTTTTTTTTCTCTACCAAACATATTTCTAAATATAATAATACAGAACAGAAGTGCTCAAATTGGGTCAACTCCATGAAAGATTAAATTGCTAGTAATTTACTTTGGAAGTACAATATGTTAGTCTTTTACTTAATAAAAGACATGTACAACAACGTGATACTAAAGCATCAATTTGGTTAAAAAAATGGTATAAGCCTGCTCAATTTGGTAAACAATATTTATTAGCAGATAAGATTCTAATACGTTGTTACTTGTTTTTCTAATCATTTAATTAAGTATATGTAACCAATTTGATTGCTTACAAATTTTCTGAGCAGCTGACCGTTGATAAATTCTCTTGAACAACTGTATCAACTTTCTAATGTTTAATGAAACTTCTAGAATTCATTCATGTATCTATTAATAGCGATAACGATGTACATGTTTGGATTGCATAATCATAAGAATCCATAAAATCATTCATTAACTAACACATAAATATGAGATGTTCATCCCCAATTTCAGTTGTCATATTCCTACTAAACCGATAGCTACACACATTCACAAAATCACCAAAAACATAATCTACGTCACCATTTTCATCCACCCCCATCGAACAACGACATCATGAGAAACATGATCAACAATATAATCTGGTTATCTCTTCCTTGAATCAAAAAGATAAAATTGAATCTAGTGAAAGCAAGTACACTATTTAGATTCAAATAAAAATTCAACTCCCAAATAGTGAAAATTAAGGTATCCTTAAAATGCTTATATAGAACCCGGCTCAACTTTTTATCTTTACATGTTGCCTTTTGTTTATTTAAAATTTTCAGTCATTTATTAATTTCTAGAATTGAATCTGATGATTATCAAGTAAATATTACATTCAAATAAAAACTCAATTCAACAATAATGAAAAATTAAGGTATCTCAAAATTTATCCGAATAACAAATTTTTGATTATATGAAACCAAGCTTAACCTCTCACCTTTCCATGTTTACTTTTACGTTTGGATAAGAAAGAACCCAGAATTGGGGATACTCTCAGAAATTGGGGATACTAATGGTTACGTGGGGCTAGATTTTGGTTAAGGGGGTGGTTTTTTAATGATGAAAATACCCATACCGCCCTTCACCTAGTAAAAAGAAAAAGAAATGCTAAAAACATTAGTTTTTGCATCCCCCTCATTCAATGCCGACTCTTATGCTCTTCCCCTTCTTCTGCTCTTATCTTCTTCATAACTTCATCATTCATCGTCAATTAGTCTATGATTCCAAAAATTTCTTCATTGATAAACACCATCTATCTATAAAAATGAGAATGGGAACGAAATAATCTCAAAGGGATTGCCTTGATCTTGGAATCGGAATTACATTAACAATCAATTTGACTTCAATTTCATTAACAATTTCTTAGTCGCTATTGATTGTACGGCGGATTCAATGCCGACTGAGATGTCGATATTGATACTTAGGTTGAAGGCAATGCCGATTCAAGATTCGGTATAGAATTTTAGGTTGATTTCAATGCCAACAGAAACACCATATCTCTGGTTTTAAATTCACTTCTGTCGGCATGAGTATAGCAACTATCGGCATGAATTTAGCAACTGTCGGCATTGTCGAAAAATTTTGTTCAACGCCGACAGTTTTCATAGCAATACCGACTGACTATTCTTTATGCTGACATTTTTTAGATGAGTAGCAGCACTATGGAATCCGAAATAGCTCAACATTAAGCTAGTGAACTCAAAATCACTTTTCATTAGTGGATCAACATATGAGTCCACTGAAATACTTCACCTTTTTCAGCAAAACATCCATTAAACTAATGCTTCACTTTTCATCCTATATTTCATTTAATTCAAATTTTGGGATGATTAATTTTGTGCTATTCATTATCTAACTGATCAAGGTTAATTTAGTCTTATCCAAAATTATTTGGATATGGGGTTCGTTAAATTAGTTCATAATATCTTCTTTTTTTTTGAGTATCCCCTAATTATGGGTTCATAAGAAAAAGCTCATTAATATTGCAAAAGTGTGTAGAATTTTAGCTAAGAATTAAAAATCATCATAATCAATTATCCAAAGACCAAAGACCAAAAACCCTCCAGTAGCAAGTACCGGGTGGGTTAGGAGAACAAGTTAACTCCCGAAAACAGGACATAGTTTTTACGCCGGCCTGACCAAGCCTTGCACAACCCGGGTGGGTTAGGACATAGACGCATGAAAATTCTATCAAGAACATAGAATGCAAAATTCACATTGCAAGCAATAATAACAGAAGAATCCAGCTTTGACTGTAAATCAGTACATGGCATATACTTCTTTCAAACATCACATTTCGTCGGGCTTATTGGGAAATATGTTGTTTCTGATACAGCCGTAAACAGAATATTTCAGGTTTAACACCCACAGTTTAGTTCAAATACTTCTTTCAAACATCACATTTCATCGTGCTTGTTGGGAAATATGTTGTTTCTGATACAGCAGTAAACAGAACATTTCAGGATTAACACCCACAGTTTAGTTCAAATATTAAATTAAAAAACCATAGTACTAAACCCGTTGCTCTTCATACATTTGGCAAAGAGACCCTTGCTCGACTATTACAGGTTTCACCATATACTACTTCTCCAGACTAATTAATCTACTCGACCAACACACCTGCTGCAGAGCAGCCTGAATATGGTAGGATGGATTTTCAACTGTGGATGGTGCTGTAACTGCTGGTGCCCCTGATAGACAAAATAATGGAAGTTGAAAATACTATAAGAGAAGATGCAGAAATATAATACAAATATACTATACATCCTATATCTTTCTTGGTTAAATCGATAATCTTGTGGACATGAATGGTTCGATTTTTATAGAAAGAGAAAGTGTGAGACAGAGAGGTAGGACTTGATTTAAATCTGTTCAATTCTTGTTGATTGGACAAAAAAGCTAGAGGTGTGGATAGCAGAAAGTGCCTGTAACCAACGTCATTCTTTTTCTTTTAAGTGAACCCAGTCATCTGATCAGAGAAAATCCTACGGGTTAGGAGTAATAAATCACCTGGTTCTCAGATCGCCGTTCTCCTTGACCTCCCTCTTTCTCCTTACACTGTTGTGCTCTCTTCTCTTGCTTGGTTTCTGTGCAGATGATCGGAATACCTGGCAAGTCAAACAGTAATCAATATTACGTAACATATGGATATCAATAACACAATAAGAACATGTCCATACCCAAACCACAGAATCATACTTTAGCCCAGGGAGATGAGAATGTAAACTTGCACGCTCATCTTCTACAGGTCTACTGGACTGTTGTGCAATGCAATTAAATAAACTCAATTCTCAATGCATGCCTAAGAACATCTCATTTCAGTGAACGAACATAAAGACTTGAATTAATTAATCTACTTGTAAATTGGAATACTATGGCTCGGAATCCCTAAGAAATAACAAAGGAGTGACTAAATGTAGCTATAAAAGCTTGTGGGTGATCCATGATGTCAAATAAACAAATAAAGAAATCACGCCAGTAATAGATCTGAAAGATGAACACATGCTCGACAATTACAAAAACGTGATCCTTAAAAAGATATGTAAGATATCAGTTCTAATTGCATGTTGTAGGAGAAAGGCATTTACCCATAAAGACAGAGAATATAAACAGATAGTCCTTCACCATGAGAAGATACTACTATCAAAGTCATTTTCGCTTCTAATTGACTTGCTCATAAATGCCCACCAATATTTCAGCAATTCCGCTACAGATTCAATATTCTTGGAAATTAATATGAACAGTAAAATCAATCCGTGTAAGAGAAAAAACCTTTAAGAATCAAGCAAAAATTATAAAAATCCATGTTGAGATTCTTGAGAGAATATACATGTAAAAGTGTTTACGCGAAACCTATTTAGAGAGGCGGTTACTGGAATCTTTTTGACCATTGAATGATAAAACTTCATCCTGTAAGTGAAAGGAAAGAGACAGACAGTGAGAGTGACTCTACAAAGATTATGCATGGGACATGGACTTATGGAGTAGTGAAGATCGTAAAAAAGAATATGTACCCACACAAGATAAACAGAGCACCCCCGACTCATACCTAACGCTTTACTAAAAGACAGAAAACGTAAAACTTTCCAGTGTCGTTACTAAAGGAGATAGTTTATAGTAGTAAAATAAATCATACAGTGGGATACTGACTATTGAATATACTGGCATGAGACTAAAATAAAACATTTGTAAATATCTTATAAGTTAGACTTTTAAAATTTGAGTATTTTGCACATAGTCATCTATACTTTTACTTCTCGTGAGAGGTTAAAAGTCATCAGCAGACACATAGGTAAGGTAGCCTCACTTTAATAAAGTGCATGCAATAAAAAATGATTATTGTCCAGTTAAGACTATATAAAGTAGGTGGATCCAAGGTATGAACCTGAAAAACACATAGGTAACCGTAGCCTCACTTTAATAAAGTGCATGCAATAAAAAATGATTATTGTCCAGTTAAGACTATATAAAGTAGGTGGATCCAAGGTATGAACCTGAAAAACAGGGGTAAAGTCTGGCTGCATAGCTTCTTTTCTTTTTTTGCACGGCCGTGTAAGGTCAAGCATCATGACCTCCAAACTGTCTGATGCTTTTGTTGTTGTTCATTCGGCTGCGACGTTGAAGGGAGAGTTAAATGATCAAACCGAAACTCTCAAACACCTGCAACGGGTAGAAATTCATCGTAGTAAAACAAAAATGTCTGCTCAGAAATTTTTTTACAACTTTCTAAATTACTTTGATATCTTAGATTATGGTAAAAATAAAATTGAATGGCCGAAGCAGAATAACATGGGGGTAAGAATCCGAGAAAGGATCTAAGCACCAACTGACGGAATAAAAAACCTAAAAGAAGAAAAGGGTCACCTTAAGAAGCCGAGATAAAGAAGCTTTCTTCTGAGGGATTAGGACCACCATATCTGTCGGTGATTGATCAACCTTCTTTTGAGACCTTAACCTGAAATGCCATGTGTCAATAATAGGATATATGATGATTAAATCCCATTATTAGGTTTCAGTCTATATAAGACCTAGCCTCCGTTGTTGGAAACAAAAATTGTTGAAGGATTCTTAACAAATCCCCAACCAAAATTAATATAAATTTACCTATACACGTCCAAAGTATACAAATTTAGTAACGTAATAGCACAATTAGCAATCAAAACCCATCAACCTTCTACAAAAATTTCTTATGTGGTCTAATAATCTTATTTCTCCCATACAGAGACAAAGGCCTCAAAAATAAAATTAAATGTACAAATTGAAGGAGGAAGTTAATCATACACTCAATGTATCAATCTTTATCAGCCTATGAATTGAAGAAGTCCATGATTACACGACTAATATCACCGCCAAAACTACTATTATCATGATGAGAGAGCATATACGAACATGATCAGAACAATTAATTTGTCGAGCCAAACAATTAAGCAACAACGAAAAACATAAATTGGATTACCCAATTAATTAGAGCCTGAATTCCAAAAACTGATGTTTCTCAATTGCATCAGTTCCACGGCTCAAGGATTATCCAATGATTATCCAGAATCCTGTGACTTTTGTAACTACATGACTGAAACCAACAACCTGTAAATAAACTTGCATTATGTGTCGCAGGGATATATACTATAACATTGATATCTTAAATTGTTATGCCATCTGTGGGAGTCGAAACCGCATCTACATGGCTATATCTGATAACCATGTGCTCTACCAGTTTTGAGCTAAGACAGCAGTTTGATTTCATACTTAATGGTACATACCTGCACTATGCCATCATGGATACATTCCATGACGCAACTGTTATTATTCAGTCTTTATAAGACCTGGCTTCAATAGTGGGAAACGGAAATTGTTGAAGGATTTCAATTGCAAATCCTTATTATCGCGAGTGATGCACACGGGTTTACCACTAATCTATACAGAAGCACTGTGAAAACGAACATTAACCCTGCAAGAATAAGATAAAACAACTAAGAAATGGAATCAAACGAAAAGAAGTGGAAAAGAAGCAGTAGACTATCAGGGCTGCGAGAAAGGGATTAGGTATTGTATGTAAGACCGTAGGTGTCCCTACAATCAATAGCCATCATGCAGTCAATTATAATCACCTTATACATTTACCCTTCCAATTAATCTTAGTGTCTAACTGAAACTAAGAGAAAAAGTATAAATCTTAGAAATTAAGATATAGAATACAAACCATATACCCTGAAGTGCTTGGGCTAAACACTTCCATGGAGAGTCTCTGCAGACAGTAAATATTAGAAAATCTAATTGAGTCAAGAAATCGGTCATGAAGTCGTTCTACATGGGCCGACCAAAAAACTACTCAACATAAATAAACATTAAGATCATTCAACAAAAGGAAGTTGTCTCATATCTTTGATAGAAACAGTATCGATATCAGAACATTAATCCAGTTTCCTATCCGTGATATTTATAAACTCAATCCTCATTAATCCAGTTCACTAACAGAAGATATTAAGTTTATCTGTTGTCCAACACCTAATCTAGCTGAAAGATTCTCTCATGTGCTGATTTATGTGCCTTCTCATATTAAAAACTAACCTGAATTTCTTCGTAAGCACTCAAATTTCCTGCACAAACCACAACGGTCAGTAATTAACCATTAGTCCATTGCCCATGTAAGATACAGAAGGTACTGAGAAACACAATTATTTTAGAAAACCCTCAAGGATAAATCATTCAACAAGTTCAACATGCTTACCCCTCTTTGTGGTATCCGATACATCTTCAAATTGCAAAAAAGTTTCCAAAAAAGCTTCTGTTCCAAATATCAATCAATCTGCAAATACAGAATTCAATTACCCATAAATTAGCAACAAAACTCATTGACAGAATTCAAAGACAATCCAAAACCGTAGAAACTAACAAATCAAAATCATATAATCATACAAACTCGTAGGAAGATAACTGACCTCTGGTTTAGATTCAGAGATTGTTTCAGCACAATGATCTTCCAAAGATCTTTCTGGCCTTCAGGTAAGCATATAAAGGGTATCAAACCTAAATAAAAAATCGATGAGTCGATGGAGAACCGGAGCAGAACCCGAAAGAAGAGAGCAGGAGAATAGGGAGCCTAAGCTAAAATTCAACCAACTTGCAATTGAGCAACTAACCTGGCCAATGAAATCTGAACACATTATTGTAAACCTCTATTTTCAATTATACTCGCGAAGATTATAACTGGCAGTGATTTTAATCTGAAAGCAACAACTATTCACATTAAAAAATTGAGTCAAATTCAAAAATTTGAGTCAAATTCACATTCACATTGCAGGAAGGTAATCAAGCATAAAAATTAAACATGCCTTCTCCAAAGATTGCACTGGGTATTACTCACTTCAAGATCCCTTGCTACAGAAAACCATCAGAAAATTTGCTACAATGAGGTACAACTTGGAACGTGCATAGCTGTCTGAGACCAAGACCACCATTGACATCATCATCCTGTGCAACACCATTCACAAAATTGTTAATCTAAACACAGACTCACGAAATTGTTAATCTAAATCCAGTTTCTGAATGCAGCTACTTTGCTCAAAGATAAGTTGTAAGGGCCAAGGAACTGCATCAAGTCTACACGATAGAAGGTGTTTAGTGTCTCAAGATGTCCAGTATCCAGAATGTGACGAATTGCAGGTTTCAGCATTTTTTTTTATGGATATACCAGAATGAACAAATATATACATCTCCGGTCATCTCCTTCTGCTTACTTGTTTTGGACATTTTTCTTGTAGCTCCGGTTAAATTTAAGATATGTAAAATTCTTCCTGTTAATAGCTGATGTAGAGTCTACTAAAATTACATGCCATCTGTGGGAGTCGAACCCACAACTACATAGTTGAGAACCATGTGCTCTACCATTTTGAGCGAAGACAGCAAATACCACAAACCTGTTTTTCTGCCAAGAAATGAGTGCAATGTTCTAGACGAAAAATGTTCAATCTCCTTTGAGTACATGATGATAGCCATTACATCTCTGTTATTGGCCAAAAGTTTTGTTCCGAGTACTAAATTAGAGGCCCGGTATCCTAACTAACACATTCTACTGTTCCTACTCAACGGACATACTACTTGTCTGAGTGAAACAAAATCATTGTGACATGCATCATGCACAATGATCGAATTGGATATCGAGAACCCTAAGCATCCGTCTATGCTCATAAATAGCTGCCGTAGCCACATCCGAAACACCTAGCTAGCAGAAAATATTTTCTTAAAAACACTAATGTCGAATTTTTACCTTTTACCAATTTCCAGTGAAGAATTTCTAGTTGTAACCTGTTTGTACCCATACACACCTGTAATAGAAAACATCCATATAAGTTCCGCCATAGAAACCATTTCATATTTTAATCAGAGTAGAATCTAATAGGGAAGAGGAAAAAAAAAAAGTTTACCTTTAGCCTAATTTAGTGTTCCTATTTTAAATCTTTATGCGTCTTTCTATCTATGATATGGCTTGGAAGTACTATTCAAAATGTTGAATGGCTTGGATTTCAAGAATTCTTTTATTGCATGATATATGGAGAGATGTCGTGAAATCAACACAATCCAAATTCGTAATCTTTAACAGACTTCAGTGTATAATTAGATGGATACACATGGGTATGATGACAGTCCAAATTTAAGGAGAATGCTCACCCTTTCTTTTTGTTTTTCTTCGTTCTTCTTATAATTCTCGGGTGGATGGATGGACATAAAAGGTGAGAATACAAATATGCTGCAGGAGTCCATGTTAAGCTGGATCGATCAGTTGTTCTGCAAAAATATTCAGAGTATGAATTGTACACATCACATAATGAAAGGAGTGAAGATACGTGGATTTGTACACAAAAACATTCCTTCGGTGAGGTATCTCAAATTCACTTCTCACTTTGTTTGTTCTTAAGGTTTCAAGCTCTCCGATTGCCAATTGTTCTAACCAAATTCATTCGCAGCAGAATCAGATTCAAATACGGAATTACTCTAATGTAGGATATTGCCTATGCCTAGGATGTAAATATTATGGTTCAAGAATAGCATCCGTTCAGGTATATTAAAGGCACCAGCATGACATGAGATTCTGTCATGGATTTAGAGCTAATAACTATAATTGAGTCTAATTTACAATACTGAACAACCAATTTTCTCCACCGCCGGGGCATAATACCATTAAACATCTGTGAAATAGAAAGAACAAAAGCATTACCATCAGCTCTTTCTTTCTTTTTTAATTTTAGTTCACATCCATTCCAGATTGGAAGGCAGCAGGGAAAGAGAAAGCTGTAAGATAGAAAGAGTTTGTTTGTAATCAAGAAACATAGCATACAGGAAAACTCAAGGAACATGACTCATATTCATGTGAACTGGTCAGAAGGAGCAGCCCATTATCTTTTCTGCTTGTTGATATGAGGTCTCTAAATTTGATCAGTAATCAACTTCTTATGTACTGTTTTGTAACGCAGATATCCCATGAATATATCGATACCGGCTAAAAACTAAAAACACCAGAAATTAAAATTGGATAGAATTAAGAAACCTTAAAAATCTCTACTTTCACATAAAAAAATTAACTCTTCACTTGAACTATTAATCTCTACCTGCACAAAAAAATACAACAAAAGGAAATGAGTATTTATCACCTTAGAGTCCAAAAAATATGTTCAGATTCAACACCAACCCTAAATCACAGCAAACTTAAAACGAAATCCAGGACAAAGTTATAATAGAAGAGAGATTAAAAGAAATTGTGCATCTACATGAAGGGATTTAAAATATAGATAGCCTAATACTAAACCAAGACACAACTACTGCCCATTAAAAATACATTCACTAAAAGTACTAAATCACTTAAAGCTTGCGCAAGCTATTAGTGCAGACAGGTGAGGGTGCTTAAAAACACTAAAGAAAATATTCTTCTTCTTTTTGAAATTTTGAAATAAAGCTAGCTAACTCATTATAACCCATAAAATCAGGACATCAAAAATCCAACAGTAACCCAAGCATCGTACATCATCCAGCAACCCCCTGTATACCAAGCAAAATATCAACTCTAATTTATATAATTCAAAAAGCTAAGATGAACCTCATCTAGTCATCTTGAAATTGAATGTTAATTAAAGTTAGGGTTTCTAAATTAAAGTTAGGGGTTCTACCAAAGACACCAAAGACACATTTAACGTTAAATAGCATTTGGTATCAATGGCACCAAAGACACATTTAACGTTAAATAGCATTTGAACCTCAACCTTTTACATTCAATTACGCAGTGTCAGCATGCTACAAATTCGGTATTAAGAAGAAAAAAAAAGACGACAGTGTTCCTTACATGAACACAGTGACAGTGCCAATACAAAGTAAATGCAAATATTGCATGATCTCACTAACACGATACTCGACATGAACAGAAAGAGTGCGACATTGGGAGAAAGGTTGTTATCCCAACGCTATGCCCAATGACCTCAATCGTTTTTGTAGGAACAACTAATGCTCATCTATGCAAAAGCCCTGGCATCTTATTGTTTCAGAGAAGAAGTTTGTGTTATTGGGAGAGATACCAACCTGTCATTGACGAAACAAAGCTTTGACATTGTCCTACCCATTGCGCATTACGAAGACTGTGTCCGGCGGTGCTCCTTTCAAATCTCCAATTTACTGTACATGCCTAAAAAGAGCTAAATCTTAAATTCTAAGAAAAACAACAATCCGCTGCATTAAGAACTACAGTACTGAATAAATCCTTCCTTGATAATTTTAGTATTGTATGCAGAAACATCACTATACTCTGTAAAGAGAATATTAGATTAAGCAAAAGAAAAAGAGGAGAAAATATAGTGCATCTCCAAGAGTACTCTCTTCCACATATAGCATCTGCAAGACAGGCCTTTTCTCCACAGAGTATCTTTTTAACATAGAGAGACTCGCTAGGTGTAAACATTATTATGATGGGAAACCCCGTGTATGTCAAACAGTAATCAATATTACGTTACATATGGATATCAATAACACAATAAGAACATGTCTATACTCAAACCACAGAATCATACTTTAGCCCAGGGAGATGAGACATGTAAACTTGCACGCTCATCTTCTACAGGTTTACTGGACTGTTGTGCAATGCAATTAAATAAACTCAATTCTCAATGCATGCCTAAGAACATCTCATTTCAGTGAACGAACATAAAGACTTGAATTAATTAATCTACTTGTAAATTGGAATACTATGGCTCGGAATCCCTAAGAAATAACAAAGGAGTGACCAAATGTAGCTATAAAAGCTTGTGGGTGATCCATGATGTCAAATAGACAAATAAAGAAATCACGCCAGTAATAGATCTGAAAGATCTGTAATCAGTAATAGTAATAGGCTATCTTGTATACATATATTTAAGTATCTTATTGGTTTGTAAATATTTGCCAGTAAGCCTAGTTGCACAACATATTATACATATATATATATAACCCTTTTAGTTCTATGACCATGGCAACATCAAAGTAAAAAGGCCTCACCACTGTAAATAAAATCACGAAAAAGATATCCATAGCAAATCTTATATTTGGAAAGGAATATCAAGGACCACCTCATTTCATTGCAAAACCCACGAAGGAAAAGACAAACTATCCTGTAATGCAGTACGAAGCTGAACGACTGGTTATGCTACTAATATATGGTTCTTAAAGAAGCAAAGCCAACTGCAAGATGTCTCAACCACTCTCATTTTGAAAATCTGCCAATTCGGCCCATGAACATGCATTGCCATTGGTGTCTTCATCATCTTCCTGTCACTATCTTCTTCTCTCTTACTCTCAACAGAATCTGTGACATGGCGGGATTACAAAGACCTTCTGCCTGGCTAAAACTTAAAGTCTCCCAAGTTATTCTGCTGTTTTTTGTTCCACAATACATGGAAAACTTAATAGTATGTACTGATTTTGAAACTTTAGTTTGAACATATGTATCTCGAACCAAGAAGTATCTACAAAAGCAACATATAATGCTACTATTAGATTAGATTATTCACATAATACAGTAGTGAAACAACATTTTATATTAACAACAGTAACTGATTGAGCGCAAATCTGCATTTAATGTTATCTTTCAAATCAGGGTTGAACAATTTATATTGATATTTATCTGTAAAACTACTTGGTATGGTACTCTGTTTGATGAACTCAGTAAAATAACTAAGTTCTAACTCATAATTCAGAACTGTCCGCATTCGCAGCTATTTGGAACAATTTGTAGCTAATCAGATTATAAACTCAAGGCACTTTATGAGCTTCCTTGGTAGACTATCTTTGCTATTGGAATCCATTGATTATAAAATTAACGAAAGAGGTCGTCGTGAAGTTTTGTGTCCAATCTTTTCAATAAACATGTGTTGTATAGTACGAAACCATACTAATTACCTGCCTAGTCCGTAGAGGAAGCATTATACAGGTTTGAAAGCAACACGAACCTTGGACTTGCAAAACTATAGCTTGTCCAAATTGTCAGCTCAAGTTAAAAGGCAATCCACTAAATCCCATCACACGTATATATCTAGCTATTAGTTATAGCATTCACATAAAATAAATCTTAATTCAATAATGAATTACAAAGATTTCAAAAGAAAAAAATGATATTATTGCTTCAGATTTGATTGGCTGGTACATAAAAATTGAGCACCACAATGTAAATTTAGTCCAATTTAAATCTACAAAACCATTTAACCATAAGTTGCTATTTGATCCATTAACATTCCGTAGATTGTGGACTTACAGAACTTGATTTTAATAAGGTCCAGCCTTTAGTTAGAGCACGCCAGCCTTCTTCGTTAGCTTTTCCACAATGGGTACTCCTATTTATATTTATATACATGAACAAAAATTAAGTATTCAGTTGAAATCAGAAGACAAATATCAACATTAAACACCAGATCATACCATGAATGCTAAGATTATACGGGAAGATTATATGGATACACCAATTTAGAAAAAATGCACATGGAGTTTAAGGTGGGATCTAGCAATTCAACACCAAACCTGAGTCTAATAAATCTGCCAACACCAAATTAAAACCCAATCTAAATTTTTTCGGGGTTTTCACATGTTTACCTTGTTCTTCCGCTGCATCGCCACCCTCTGCATCCTAAATCAATGTTATAATTCCTACATCAAACACAAATCAGCATATATCAATATATAAATCAGATTCAAAATTTCTAGGGTTACCTTCTGCCTCTCATCTACATAAATCGCAGAATCGGATTAGTAAACCAATCGTGTATATAAAGTAGTAAAAACAAATAAATACAGATTTAAAATTTCTAGGGTTTCAACATGTGTATCTTCTTATTCATTACCTCTGCGTCGTCCTTTCGATTAAGAAAACCTTTCCTTTTAGTTTTTTTACGATACAATAGATCAACTGACCTCGGAAACAAAAACAGATTCTCAAAATTCTAAATTTCTTCGCGAGATAATAGAAGAACCGTAGCAGCAGAAAGGGATGAAAGGGTTTTATGTGAAACAACCAAGCATCACCCCACCCTATTTTTGTTGACCTACATACCCACCACGTAAGGTTAATGAAATTTCCTTGCCGTCCAAGCAAAAACCTAATCCGCACCTTCCCGACCATCTAATGACTCAAATAACTCTAGGAGTCGAACACCACCTTTTTTTATAACTACAGCATGATGGAAGCAGTAATTTTTTTTTGTTATGGTTTGATTTTGAAATAAGGGGTTTTGATCAATTTTTTTTATCATTAGATTTAGGGAATGGTGTATATTATTGACATGAAGAGTTTTCTAATTTCTTAATTGATGTTATCATGGATATTATGGAAAAAAAGTTAAGAATAAAGATGAATTTTTATATATTGAAATCTAAATACCATGGGTATAAAGTAACAGTGATTGAAGCCAAACAAGATGGCTTAATCTGAGAACGGGACATTGACTTTGGCCGGGCAATTTTGACCAACAATCAAGGGAATTAGGGTTTCGATTTCTACTGGTTTTTCTGGTTCTCCATCGTCATGGATAATGATGACGGATCTATGAAGGCTTCAGTTTCTACACCTCTATCTTCTTCCTCTCAGGGGATAGAGGGACCTGTTGCGGGAGGTTCTCAGGTTAAAAGTTTAGAGTTTGTTTCTTTTTGGTCAAATTTTTATGGGAAGAAGAAGGAAGCATCTTTAGAGTTTTCTCCACCTGGTTTAATTGGTGGTAAGAACATAGCTGACATTATTGAAGATGATGTGGTGGAAGATTTAAAGGATTGTGAGAAATTAGTTATCGGTAATGAAAATGCGGGGGTCTAACAACCCCACCCAATATTTCGATTAGCAATATGTATGAACTAACTCTAATATACTTTTAAGAGAATCAACTAAACAGTCAGACTCAATCTTAATAAAGAGTATATCAAGGAGTTAATATCTCGATCTCTTGATTTAATCTATACTCAAGTAAATAGAAATCTGCGAGTCTTTATTAAATACAAGAGATATAAACTTGGATGGTACCAAAGAACAATATCCAAGGATCAATCAATTTCCAATCAACAACCAAAGGTTGGATTTCACAATTGATCGATACAACGCACAACCTGTGATATTTCAATTATATAACAAAATATAATACGGAATAGAAATAACACAGACACCAAAAGTTTTGTTAACGAGGAAACCGCAAATGCAGAAAAACCCTGGGACCTAGTCCAGATTGAACACCACACTGTATTAAGCCGCTACAAACACTAGCCTACTACAAACTAGCTTCGGTCTGGACTGTAGTTGAACCCTAATCAATCTCACACTGATTCAAGGTACAGTTGCGCTCCTTACGTCTCTAATCCCAGAAGGATGCTGCGGACTTGATTCCCTTAGATAATCTCACCCACAACCAAGAGTTGCTACGACCCAAAGTCGAAGACTTGAATAAACAAATCTGTATCACACAGAAAAGTCTACGGTAATAGATAAATCTGTCTCCCACAGATAAACCTACAAGTTTCGTTCCGTCTTTTGATAAAATCAAGGTGATCATGAACTAATCGATAACCCGGAATTATATTCCCGAAGAACATCCTAGAATTATCAATCACCTCACAATAATCTTAATCGTATGATAGGGAAACAAGATATTGCGGAATCACAAACGATGAGACGAAGATGTTTGTGATTTCTATTTATCTTTCCCTATCGGAGATATAATCTCAAGTGAATTCTTTTAGTTGAACTTGTACGATAGAAAATGGCAAGATCAGATCACTCAACTACAAGAGAAGTAGTTTCGTATGCCTTCACAATCCCAATGAAGTCTTTAAGTCGTTAACCTACAGGGTCTCGAGAAGAAACCTAAGGTTAAAGGAGAATCGACTCTAGCTAAACCAACTAGTATCACACACGAGGTGTGGGGATTAGTTTTTCCAGTTGTTGGAGTTCTCTTTTATATAGTTTTCAAATCAGGGTATGCAATCAATGTTAGCTTAGTAACAAAGCATTCAATATTCACCGTTAGATGAAAACCTGATTAGATACAAGCTAATATCTTTCAACCGTTGGATTGAAACTTAGCTTGTCATACACAAATGAAATGTATTTCATTTAGGTTTGAGTAACCGTACCTAAACGTGTACACTTAGTTGGTTCACAAATAGTTAACCAATGGTTAGCCATATGAACACTTTCATATTGACTGTATTCATCTTCTTCATAACTAGTTCAAATGACTTCAAAAGAACTAGTTGAAGAGTTGTTCAATTGTTTAGGTCTTTATACATAGAGACAATTGAAACAAAATCGGTTTGATTCATTCGAATCAATTCATGAATAATATAGTCACGGTTTGCAAAGATTGTATTCCTTATAAATTATTGTTTAAGTTCATGAACTACCGATTTGATAAAATAACCAGCTTGGGTACACGTACGGGTATGCGTACCTTAGCAACCGGATTGAGTTGGTTTTGGTTTCCAAACTCAGCAGAAGTTTTCGGGTAGAAAAGTTCTGCCAGTACGCGTACCCAACCTGTCTCCTTTACCAATTCCGTATGCACACACTTGGTTTCCGGTACATGTATTTATGCACTAATGTGCGAACACACTATATATGCTTATATCCATAAATGGTTACATAATCTCAACTCTACATTTCAATCATTTAAACATTCTTCTATAATGTTATAATAGTCGTTATTCACAACTATCGTCATCAAAGCAATTTTCAAGAGATTGAAACGTCATCATGACTTTCGTCACGGGTAAAGATGAAAATGGTTAAAGCGAAAACTTACCAACACATATTTCGAGAAATAGATAGGCGAGAGAAACTCGGCTCGAAATAGCAAATGTGTATGTATGAAAACTATCATACTTATACGACTTTTGTCTCAAGAGTAGGAGATAGAGTAGATAGACTTTTGAGTGATAGATAAGTTCAAGTCTCCACATACCTTTTAGTAGGATGAAGTTCCACTGGTTCCTTGAGTAGTTCTTCGTCTTCGTAAGATGATCGCCAAGGAGTCTGGAGCTCAACTACACTTAACTATCCTAGTCCGAGACTTGGCTATAAGTAGACTAGAAATCAAGACATATACTTTTGACAACTAAATTTGACAAACAAACTTGAGATAGCGATGCTTGCGAGTTCGACCGAACAATGCTATAACAATCTCCCCCTTTGTGAATTTTAGTGATATAACTATCAATACATATGGATTACAAAATAAATAAAAACGTTGTAGCTTCTCGTCCACATGCTTGATCTCCTTGGTGCCTCAACATTACTTGAAAACTTCGTCTTTTCCAAGTACTCCCATGATTCCATATATGTTCAGTTCAGCATCATAGTTGTTAAAGATCCGTAGCCATAAAAATGAGAAAACAAAAGCTCTCGATCATTGTTATACAGTGTCATAGTATTATTACACAGTATCAAAGTTCAATTGTATCACAACTTTGACAACAATAATATTGTGATATGTATCATTCCCCCTTAGTCAATACTTTCATCTCAACATGAAAACCACTCCCCCTTACATAATGATCCGAAAACCATATGTATTTGTAGTGTCAACTACATATTAGTTCTCCTCCTTTTTATCAATAAAATTGGCAAAGGTACGAAAACGGGATCCTAATGAAATTTCCACGGAGATGCTTCAAGACCAAAGAAAAGTACATATCAACTTTGTTTAGATGCAATCATATAGCCGAAGCACAATGCATTCATCAAGGAGTTTATAAAGATACAAGATAACTCCTAAAATTTTCCACAGCCGCACTCCCCACAAAGATATGGAAATTAAGCGCAAGTTCAAAAGAACTCTCCCCCATTAAATGTCATTCCCGAAAGAACAACAAGAGCGACCTTACTTTTTACGAGAAAAGAAGGATTTCTTTGGACATCAAAAACCACAAAGGAAATGATTTTGTATCCAAAATTCTCAATTAAATTAATCACAAGAGAACCCGTGATTAATTTAATCGGAATACTCAACCAAGTCAACCACAAACGAATTCATGATTAGTTTAGTTGGAAATGATCACATAAGAAGATTTATGGAGCCGCACAGTATATACATAAAATATGGATCAGGGAAGATCAATATTGTGGAATGGATAAATATTCATTCTATTTTCATCACTATTTGCGTAACGACATATAATAGACATAATTTTTGTAGATAAAAATTCATCATATCTTCCATCAATTATTTGCATGATGACATAATAGGTTCAATTTTTGTTTGTCAAAAATTCATTCAATCTTTTATCAATACTTGCATGTCAACATATGAAAGAGATAACTTTTGACCACATATTGGACAATCATAGTTCACGGACGCAAACACACATATCCCATAACAAATTGCAATATATAAAACCAATAAAGATTAATACTGCAAAAACAATCTTTGCCCTTTGAAGGTAGAATCAATTTTTTTCGCACTGATTTACACCAAGAGTGGTTACCAAAGGTGTATAAAAAGATTTTCTTAACAAAGAAGAACATACAAAGTCATTAAAGACCATGCATCATAGTTCACATAAGATGATTGTGAACATTCAAGAATCCCATAGCAATGCGTACTACTGCCTAATCTTGAACTTCCTTCTTTGTGATTCACCAACATCATTCTTGTAAAAGCTACAAATGAGCTTATAAGATAATTACTCCGAGAATCCAAGTGCCCAAGTCCAACAGAAGTAGAACAAGTGCGACGAAACAGAGCAAATTACTCAAAAACAAGATACGTGACAAATACCAACCTCAACTCATTCAAATTTAGGATTTCTCATCACCATTTTGAAGAAAATTCAACGAGGAAGAGAATGCAAAAGAATGAGGTCATTCCGAGTTCGGACGAAGAAGTTACAGCCAAATTTTTTTTACCGAATATCGACGTCAAGTATGCATACGGGTTTGCGAACGAGTTTTCGTATCCTGGAGCAGTATGCAAACGGGTATGCATACTTAAACCCCAGGATTTTGATTTTGAATGATGTTATGCATACCTGGTATGTGTACCATGTAGTCCAAACATCCCGAACTATTATTTTCAAACCTAAACATTTAAGAACCTTAAACACATATCAAGTTAGGTAGAAATGAACGATAAGAAAGGTACGTGGATCATTATAAGTTCTCTAAGCAAATAAAAACACAAATCTTTCTCAAGTTTATAGACATACCTTTTTAGAAGAATCCAGTTGAATTCTACAGCCTTACCGAACATAATCTGTGCGTCCCAATTTTCGTGCTTCCCTCACCGTATACATAACAGGGCATTCCTTGGTGAGGATGCACTTACAACACACTCAAGTTGTGTTGAGGTGAACAATGTCTTGCTCACCACAAGTGACTTTTGGATTATCATGAAAGAGATAGCTTTTAGAACCTTTCACATCCAAATACATCTTTCTAAAGAACTTTTTAAGTTCCAACATCATGGATACTGCCTTCTCCATGGTCATGGAATTTTCTAGGAGATCGTTCCTTTTCACACTCAAAGCGTCATTGACTTTCTTTGGAACCCACTTATGAGTGCGTTTAGAAACAACCAGAACCTTCTTCCCGTTACTCTCTTCGAGATTTCTCGAAAGAGAATTGGATTGACTATTCTTTTGCAAGTTAATCTTTCTCCAATTGGGAACATCGGATCTTGTCTTTGTCTTTACGAAGTTATCCTTTTGATAACCATTACGATTGTGAAAGGGCTTCGTATGACGTTTATAGGCAAATCTAGGTTTATCACAGCAATGATTCCTTTGCCTAAAGGTTGGACACTTACAACCTGTAACGTTAAGAGGATTAGTCTTAACGTATGATCTTGGTTTCACAACTTCTTGTGATGCCCAAACAAGAACATCATGAAGTTTCTCATTCCTTATACGGAAACGACATCTCCTTTCCAGGTGACCTTTGTTTCCGCAATAGTGGCAAACATAAGGAATGTTCTTACCTCGATCTGTGTGTGCTGACTTTGGAGGTTGATATACATTGCTCTTTCGAACTTTAACTGCCAGTGAAGGTATTTCACTTTTGCCAGCAGTGGAAACTTTTTTTTGAGAAAAATCACTAGCCTTGACAAATTTTACCTCTTTGTTTATACTTGGAGCATCTATTCCCTTATAGCCTAATCCCCGTGTATCGTGATGATTTTTACTTGCTCCTAGCATAGTGGTTAATTTGCTTGAACTAGTATTGAACTTTTTCAAGTCATCTTACAGCATCTTGATTTTATCAAGAGCAACAGCTAAATCAGCCTCAAGGCGCTTTTCTCGAGCGAGATAAGCACTTTCTCTGTCATCAAAACTTGTTTGTTGAGAGTTAATCCTTACTTTAGATTCTGCAAGTTTCTCTTCCAACAAATAATACTTTTGATAAAGATTATCACATTCAAGTGACTGCATATGTAGGTTTTCCTCAGAATCCTTGAGGATCGATTTGTTTGAACGATTCGAAACAAAAACACCTGCGTAACATCTTCTCAATTTCTTGTTTATAAAACAGAGATTAGTCAGAAAAGGTGTGACATGAGAATTTGTCATCTTCTTCTTTTCCAACTAATTCAAAAGGTTAACATACTCTGAGACTTCCTCATCAACATCTCTATCAATATTTGAGTCACCATCTTCAGAAAGTTCATCCAACTGTTCTTCTAGGAGTGTTTCCCAGTTTTCACATGTTTAGATATTAACTTAGATGTGATAGTTCTCTCATGAGAATCCAAGTTTTTCAAATCATCTGGTAATTTCTGAACTAGTACGCTATCAGAGATGGACTCTGAAAAAGCGAGGGTCTAACAACACCACCCAATATTTCGATTAGCAATCTGTATGGACTAACTCCGAAATACTTTGCTATAGAATCAACTAGACAGTCAGACTCAATCTAGATAAAAAGTATCTCAAAGAGTTATTATCTCAATCTCTCGATTTGATCTTTACTCAAGCAAATAGAAATCTGCGAGTCTTTATCAAAGAGAGATAACTTGGATGGTACCAAAGACCAATGTCCAAGGATCAATCAACTACAATCAACAACCAAAGGTTGGATTATAGAAGTTGATGATCTTAACGCATAACCTGTAGGATTTCAATTATATAAAATATAATGCGAAAAAGAAATAACACAGACACCAGAAGTTTTGTTAACGAGGAAACCGCAAATGCAGAAAAACCCCGGGACCTAGTCCAGATTAAATACACACCGTATTAAGCCGCTACAGACACTAGCCTACTGAAAACTAACTTCGGACTGGACTATAGTTGAACCCCAATCAGTCTCCCACCGATCCAAGGTACAGTTATACTCCTACGCCTCTGATCCCAGCAGGATACTGCGCACTTGATTCCCTTAGCTGATCTCACCCACAACCAAGAGTTGCTGCAACCCAAAATCACAGACTTGATAATAAACAGACCCGTCTCACACAGAAAAGTCTATCAAAGGATAAATCTGTCTCCCACAGATAAACCCTAGGTTTTGTTCCGTCTTTTGATAAAAAAAAATCAAGGTGAATAGGAACCAATTGATAATCCGGTCTTATATTCCCATAGAACAGCCTAAATTAATCAATCACATCTCTACAATCCTTTCTGACTACACAAGCGGATTGTCGAGGAATCACAAACAGTGAGACGAAGATGTTTGTGACTTCTTTATCTTAACTATCATAGAACTCTCACGATCTCAAGCCAATCAATCGATTGTACTCGTACGATAGAAGATACAAGATCAGATCACACAACTACGATAAAGTAGTATCGGTCTGGCTTCAAAATCCCAATGAAGTCTTTAAGTCGTTAACCTGATTTTAGAGAAGAAAATCAAAGGTTAACGGAGATCAACTCTAGCGGGCGCACTAGTAGCACACAGACGTGTGGGGATTAGTTTTGCACAATGCTAGATGTCTCCTTTATATAACCTTCAAATCAGGGTTTTGCCTTAGGTACAAAGCAATCCTTATTCACCGTTAGATGAAAACATGATTTAGATTCAAGCTAATATTTCTCAACCGTTAGATCGAAAACTTAGCTTGTCACACACACTTGGGTAGACGTTTACTGGGTTCGTGAAAACCATGCCCAAACGTGTACGTGTATGTTGGTTCAACATAGTAACCCAAAAGGTTAACCATATGAGCATTTCATATTAACATTGTTCTTCTTCACCATAACTAGTTCAATTGACTCAAATGAACTAGTTAAAGAGTTGTTCAATTGCTATGAGATCTTATGTAACTACACAAGACACAATTGAAACAAAGAGTATTCGATTCAATTGAATCGACTCATGAACATTATAGCCACGGTTTGCATAAAGCATTCCTTAGTAATTTAATGTTCATGTTCAGAGCACATCTTTAGATCATAACCTCTTAAGTTCACAAACAAGTTCGCGGACCTAAGTTAATCGGTTGAGTTTTCCAAACTCAGCAGAAATTCTCGGAAAGAGAACTTCTGCCAGTTCGCGGACTTAGTACACAAACGAGTTTTGGAAAATCCAGCAGAAATTCTCAGTCGAGAACTTCCGACAGTTCGCGGACTGAGTCTGCGGACTGGGTTCGCGGACTTGGCAAGCCAATTCCACAATCCTCCCGATTTCTCTTGATCAACAAAGTTCGAAAACTTTGGTTCAAGGAATACATGGTTATGTAATCTAAACTCTCATTCAATCATTGATACATTCTTAGAGGATGCTATGTAGCCGTTATTCACAGACCGATTCACGTCAGTGCAATTCTCAAAGTGATTGAAACTTTTCATGACTTTCGTCACTAGGTGAAGATAAACTTGATTAAAGCGAAACGCTTTACCAACACACGATTTCGAGATAAAAGATAAGCAATGAATGCTCAACTCGAAATATCAAATGTGTATGATCTAGTCTATATAGCATACGACTTTTGTCTCATAAGAAGTAGGAGATAGAAGAGATAGACTTTTGAGTGATAGATAAGTTCAAGTCTCCACATACCTTTTTGTTGATGAAGTTCCACGGTTCCTTGTATAGATCTTCGTCGATGTATGATGAATCGCCATGAAGTTAGCTCAACTACACTTTTCTATCCTAATCCGAGACTTAGCTATGTAGGCTAGAAATCAAGACTTATAGTTTTGATCACTAACATTGACAAACATGCTTGAGATATCAACTCATGCGAGGTTTACCGAGCCATGCTCTAACAGACTCGTCCATATAGTCAGATTACTACAAACACATACTTATAAGGTCTTTTAACGTGTTTGCCTGCTCTGATACCAATTGAAAATGCGGGGGTATAACAACCTCACCCAATATTTCGATTATCAATTTGTATGGACTAACTATTATATACTTTTAAGAGAATCAACTAGACAGTCAGACTCAATCTTAATAAAAAGTGTATCAAGGAGTTAATATCTTGATCTCTTGATTTAATCTATACTCAAGCAAATAGAAATCTGCGAATCTTTATTAAATACAAGAGATATAAACTTGGATGATACCAAAGACCAATATGCAAAGATCAATCAATTTACAATCAACAACCAAAGATTGGATTTTACAATTGATCGATACAACGCACAACCTGTGATATTTCAATTATATAACAAAATATAATGTGGAATAGAAATAACACAGACACCAGAAGTTTTGTTAACGAGGAAACCGCAAATGTAGAAAACCCCCGGGACCTAGTCCATATTGAACACCACGCTTTATTAAGCCGCTACAGACACTAGCCTACTACAAACTAACTTCGGTCTGGACTGTAGTTGAACCCCAATCAATCTCACACTGATGCAAGGTACAGTTGCGCTCTTTACGTCTCAGATCCCAGCAGGATGCTACACACTTGATTCCCTTAGATGATCTCACCCACAACCAAGAGTTGCTACGACCTAAAGTCAAATACTTGAATAAACAAATCTGTATCACACAGAAAAGTCTAGGTAATAGATAAATCTGTCTCCCACAGATAAACCTACAAGTTTTGTTCCGTCTTTTGATAAAATCGAGGTGAACATGAACTAATCAATAACCCGGACTTATATTCCCGAAGAACAACCTAGAATTATCAATCACCTCACAATAATCTTAATCGTATGGTACCGAAACAAGATATTGCGGAATCACAAACGATGAGACGAAGATGTTTGTGATTTCTATTTATCTTGCCCAATCGGAGATATAATCTCAAGTCAATTCTTTCAGTTGAATTCGTACGATAGAAAACTGCAAGATCAGATCGCTCAATTACAAGAGAAGTAGTTTCGTATGCCTTCACAATCCCAATGAAGTCTTTAAGTCGTTAACCTACAGGGTCTCGAGAAGAAACCTAAGGTTAAAGGAGAATCGACTCTAGCTAAACCAACTAGTATCACACAGGAGGTGTGGGGATTAGTTTTTCCAGTTGCTAGAGTTCTCCTTTATATAGTTTTCAAATCAGGGTTTGCAATCAATGTTAGCTTAGTAACAAAGCATTCAATATTCACCGTTAGATGAAAACCTGATTAGATACAAGCTAATATCTTTCAACCGTTGGATCGAAACATAGCTTGTCATACACAAATGAAATGTATTTCATTTACGTTTGAGTAACCGTACCTAAACGTGTACACTTAGTTGGTTCACAAATAGTTAACCAATGGTTAGCCATATGAGCACTTTCATATTAACCGTATTCATATTCTTCATAACTAGTTCAAATGACTTCAAAAGAACTAGTTGAAGAGTTGTGCAATTGCTTAGGTCTTTATACATAGATACAATTGAAACAAAATCGGTTTAATTCATTTGAGTCAATTTATGAACAATATAGCCATGGTTTGCAAAGATTGCATTCCTTATAATTTATTGTTTAAGTTCATGAACTACCGATTTGAGAAAATAACCAGCTTGGGTACGCGTACCTTAGCAACCGGATTGAGTTGGTTTTGGTTTCCAAACTCAGCAGAATTTTTCGGGTAGAAAAGTTCCACCAGTACGCGTACCCAACCTGTCTCCTTTACCAATTTCGTATGCACACATATGCACACACTTGGTTTCCGGTACATGGATTTATACACTAATGCGCGAACACACTATATATGCTTATATCCATAGATGGTTACATAATCTCAACTCTACATTTCAATCATTGAAACATTCTTCTACAATGTTATAATAGTCGTTATTCATAACTATCGTCATCAAAGCAATATTCAAGAGACTGAAACGTCATCATGACTTTCGTCACGGGTAAAGATGAAAATGGTTAAAGCGAAAGATTACCAACACATATTTCGAGAAAAAGATACGCGAGATAAACTCGGCTCGAAATAGCAAATGTGTATGTATGAAAACTATCATACTTATACGACTTTTGTCTCAAGAGTAGGAGATAGAGTAGGTAGACTTTTGAGTGATAGATAAGTTCAAATCTCCACATACCTTTTAGTCGGATGAAGTTCCACTGGTTCCTTGAGTAGTTCTTCGTCTTCGTAAGATGATCGTCGTGGAGTCTGGAGCTCAACTACACTTAACTATCCTAGTCCGAGACTTAGTTATTAGTAGACTTGAAATCAAGACATATAGTTTTGACAATTAAATTTGACAAACAAGATTGAGATAGCAACGCTTGCGAGTTCGACCGAGAAATGATCTAACAATCTCCCCCTTTGTCAATTTTAGTGACAAGACACTCAATACATATGGATTACAAAATAAATAAAAACTTTGTAGCTTCTCGTCCACATGCTTGATCTCCTTGGTGCTTCAACATTACTTGAAAACTTCGTCTTTTCCAACTACTCCCATGATTCCATAGATGTTCAGTTCAGCATCATAGTTGTTGAAGATCCGTAGCCATAAAAATGAGAAAACAAAAGCTTTCGATCATTGTTATACAGTGTCATAGTATTATTACACAGTATCAAAGTTCAATTGTATCACAACTTTGACAACAATACTATGGTGATATGTATCACTCCCCCTTAGTCAATACTTTCGAATTAACATGAAATCCACTCCCCCTTACATAATTATCCGAAAACCATATGTATTTGTAGTGTCAACTACACATTATCTCCCCTTTTTTGTCAATAAAATTGGCAAAGGTACTAAAACGGGATCCTAATGATATTTCCACGGAGATGCTTCAAGACCAAAGAAAAGTACATATCAACATTGTTTATATGCAATCATATATCCGAAGATAAATGCATTCATCAAGGAGTTTATAAAGATACAACATAACTCCTAAAATATTCCACAACCGCACTCCCCACAAAGATATGGAAATTAAGCGCAAGTTCAAAAGAACTCTCCCCATTAAATGTCATTCCCGAAAAAACAACAAGAGCATCCTTACTTTTTACGAGAAAAGATGGATTTCTTTGGACATCAAAAACCACAAAGGAAATGATTTTGTATCCAAAATTCTCAATTAAATTAATCACGAGAGAACCCATGATTAATTTAATCGGAATACTCAACCAAGTCAACCACAAACGAATTCATGATTAGTTTAGTTGGAAATGCTCACATAAGAAGACTTATGGAGCCGCATAGTATATACATAAAATATGGATCAGGGAAGATCAATATTGTGGAATGGACAAAGATTCATTCTATTTTCATCACTATTTGCATAACGACATATAATAGACATAATCTTTGTAGACAAAAATTCATCCTATCTTCCATCAATTATTTGCATAATGACATAATAGGTTCAATTTTTGTTTGTCAAAAGTTCATTCAATCTTTTATCAATACTTGCATTTGACATATGAAAGAGATAACTTTTGACCACGTATGGGACAATCATAGTTCACGGACGCAAACACACATATCCCATAACAAATTGCAATATATAAAACCAATAAAGATTAATACTGCAAAACCAATCTTTGCCCTTTGAAGGTAGAATCAATCTTTTTCGCACTGATTTACACCAAGAGTGGTTACCAAAGGCGTATAAAAATATTTTCTTAACAAAGAAGAACATACAAAGTCATTAAAGACCATGCATCATAGTTCACATAAGATGATTGTGAACATTCAAGAATCCCATAGCAATGCGTACTACTTCCTATTCTTGAACTTCCTTATTTGTGATTCACCAACATCATTCTTGTAAAAGCTATAAATGAGCTTATAAGAGAATTACTCCAAGAATCCAAGTGCCCACGTCCAACAGAAGTAGAACAAGTGCGACGAAACGGAGCAAATTACTCAAAAACAGGATAAGGAACAAATACCAACCTCAACTCATTCAAATTTAGTATTTATCATCACCATTTTTAAGATAATTCAAAGAGGAAGAGAATGCAAAAATAATGAGGTCATTCCGAGTTCGGACGAAGAAGTTACAGCCAAAACAAATTTACCGAATATCGACGTCAAGTATGCATACGGGTTTGCAAACGAATTTTCGTATCATGGAGCAGTATGCAAACGGGTATGCGTGCTTAAACCCCTGGATTTTGATTTTGAATGATGTTATGCATACCTGGTATGTGTACCATGTAGTCCAAACATCCCGAACTATTATTTTCAAACCTAAACATTTAATAACCTTAAACACAGATCAAGTTAGGTAGAAATGAACGATAAAAAAGGTACGTGGATCATTATAAGTTCTCTAAGCAAATAAAAACACAAATCTTGCTCAAGTTTATTGACATACATTTTCAGAAGAATCCAGTTGAATTCTACAGCCTTACTGAACATAATCTGTGCGCCCCAATTTTCGTGCTTCCCTCACTGTATACATAACAGGGCATTCCTTGGTGAGGATGCACTTACAACACACTCAAGTTGTGTTGAGGTGAACAATGTCTTGCTCACCACAAGTGACTTTTGGATTATCATGAAAGAGATATCTTTTAGAACCTTTCACATCCAAATCCATCTTTCCAAAGAACTCTTTAAGTTCCAACATCATGGATACTGCCTTCTCCATAGTCATGGAATTTTCTAGGAAATCATTCCTTTTCACACTCAAAGCTTCATTGACTTTCTTTGGAACCCACTTATGAGTATGTTTAGAAACAACCGGAACCTTCTTCCCGTTACTCTCTTCGAAATTTCTCGAAAGGGAATTGGATTGACTATTCTTTTGCAAGTTAGTCTTTATCCAATTGGGAGCATCTGATCTTGTTTTCGTATTTACGAAGTTATCCTTTTGATTAACATTACGATTGTGAAAGGGCTTCGAGAAATAGATAGGCGAGATAAACTCGGCTCGAAATAGCAAATGTGTATGTATGAAAAATATCATACTTATACGACTTTTGTCTCAAGAGTAGGAGATAGAGTAGATAGACTTTTGACTGATAGATAAGTTCAAGTTTCCACATACCTTTTAGTCGGATGAAGTTCCACTGGTTCCTTGAGTAGTTCTTCGTCTTCGTAAGATGATCGTCGTGGAGTCTGTAGCTCAACTACACTTAACTATCCTAGTCCGAGACTTAGCTATAAGTAGACTAGAAATCAAGACATATAGTTTTGACAACTAAATTTGACAAACAAGCTTGAGATAGCAACA
Organism: Papaver somniferum; assembly: GCF_003573695.1. Lineage (NCBI taxonomy): Eukaryota > Viridiplantae > Streptophyta > Magnoliopsida > Ranunculales > Papaveraceae > Papaver > Papaver somniferum. Next base: position 109,833,296 of record NC_039367.1, read on the forward strand.
CTTGCGAGTTCGACAGAGCAATGCTCTAACAGGTAATTTTGTTGGTAAGAAATGTAAAGACCCTCAAGCTCGTCAACGTTATTAGACTAGTCAAGAGACATCTTAGCCGCTAATATCTCGACTAGTTTAACACGAACATTAATTCATAGAAATTAATCTAACAACGATTTAGATACGAAACTAGTACCCTTGGATATATCGCGAAAAGTTACACGGAATGGACTACTTAAACTAGTAAATCAGATATCGGATGTAGAAGATATTATCAGTTTTGTATGAAGGACAAATAAGTCATTTTGCTTTGAACCGCCTGGCTTCCCTTATCGTTTGGACGGGTGCCTTTAGTAGTTTTGGTCGGCCTTATCCTCTACCCAGGTCGAAGAAAAACCATTATTTTCTATTCTTCTCCACTCTTCTTTCTTATTCTCTTTCATTCTCTTCCTGTTCTTTTTCTTCTGCGAGTTTTAGAGAATCAAATGGAAGTTCTGTGATCAGCAGAAGGTGGAGAAGATCATGCAGTAGTCGGCGATGATGGTGATGGTGTCTATGGTGGATTCAGACTCGAAGGAGGAAGATATTTAGAAGCTAGGGTTTCTACGAAAAGCTCAGAGAAGAATTAAGAGATGGAATTAGTGTTTTAAGAGGAAAATTGAAGAATGGGTTTGCATTAATTCTAAGAGGAGAGTAGAAGCTCATGCAACCGTAATTGGAATTAAGGTTTCATATTGATTCTGAATTCAATTGGAAATAGAAGGTTTACTGGCTTGTTAAGAGATGAAGAACGAAAGGGTTGTGTTTAATTAACATTGGGGAGATGTTTTAGTAGTGAATCGATGAATTAAGGTTTGTTTCTATTTTAATGGAGGTCTGGGAATTGAATTAGAATTTGATTGATGATGATGATGAAGACTTAGGGTTTTTATTTGAGATTGGGAATAGAAGACTAATATCACAGAATAATTGATGATGGTGGTGTTGCTTCAAAGGCTGCTTTAAACTCATGGGAGATGAGAATTAGGGTTTCAGCATCAATGGGTGGTGGAACATCAATTCAGGGAAGATTATTGTTGGGTAAGTCTCTTTGTTGCTTAATTTCACTGTTTGAAGTTGAATAATCTAGTTTGTATGTGATTGAATAAATTCAGTTGGTTGAATGGTTTATACAAATAAAGACGAAAGCTAAAGTTTTGATTATGACGAAGTATGGAACTGGGAATGAATGTGTTGTTTGAATTGAAGTTTATGTGTTTCAGAATTGAAGTTGTTATGTTCTGGAATTAAAGATTGAGAAGATGAACAGAAAAGTAGTGATGGAAGAAGAGTTAATATTGTTACAAGCTAGTGTTGGTGATATTCTTGTGAATCAGAGCATAATGGGGACTAGTGGTGTTAGTGGTTGAACTAGATTGAGATGGAGATGTGTGGTTGTAAAGAAGATGTTGTTTGAATGGGAATAGTGATGTTTTGTTGGTGAATGTTAAAGTAAGTTGTCGTTGATATTGAGTGGGGAGCTGTAATGTTGGTAGTGGTTGTGTAAATTACAGGATATGGAAGAAGTTACGGATTTGATAAAGATGATGATTTATGGTATTGAAAGAAGATGTGGTTAGGCTGGGTTGTTGTTGATCTGAGTTGCAGAGGTAGTGTTGGGTTGGTATTGTTATTTTGAAGTGGATTTTCTAGTAGTTGTGAGGTTGTAGTCGATAGTTCAGTAAAAGCTCGCGATTACTATTTCACGTAAGCTGAAGTTACAATTGTAATAAGTTATGATGTTTTTATGAAGTAAAGGTGTTCATTAATGTCAGTGAGAGATGAATTTGAGTTGCAACTGAAGCAACATAGGAATTAGTTATAACTCTTAGATTTTGTATGTGCTGATAGGATGTGCAAGCTGAAATAGATTGTAATGTTGTCATTGCAGTGATCTTAGTGAAAGGCTGCAAATGCAGATCAAGGTAATCTTAAATTACAGATGTATTGGAATTCTGTTTAAGTGAAGTATTTGTGTAATGTTGTAATGAATAGAATCAGGTTAATTGTGTTCTTGTAACTGCAATAGGATTAGGATGATTAGTCATCCCAGTCAGTTTAGCTGACTCAATCTGTTTAACTGACTTACTATATCTGACTGAGTTAACCCATTAACTAGACTTAACCAGACATGACTCAGTGAATCTTGACCGAGTCGGATCAGACTTTGACTTAGTTGACCAGACCTTGACCAGTTGACTTAGACTATGGACTTTGACTGACGTTTACCGTTAGTTGACTCAGCTGACCGCTAGTTGACTCAGGTGGACTAGACCTTAGTTAGTGGGCCTGTTTAGAGGACTTGGGATTAGGGTTAGTATTACTGGTTTGATGATTTGGACCTCTTGTGGTCCGAATTAGCCTTTGGTTTATTCTATGAAGTTGTGGATATTCATAAGACTTAGTTACAGACTACAGAATCAACCTAATTGGAATAATAAACTCTTAGTTATGTTAAAGATAGAGAATGAAATACCATACTGGGTTTAGAACCATTAGATAGAATTGTATGATTCTGTGTGAGCCATTTTGGCTAGATTCTTAGAGTTCTTGTATGATTAACAGTTAGTCTATATTAACAACGATCGATTCAAAGGATGAACCGGTGGATCGTGGATCTCGAGGTAGGCGTGGCTTGTCATCAAAAGAGGTAGGAATTTACATTTAGGTCTTTTGTGATTATTGTTGTTTTCTTTTACAAAAGTTTATGTTTAACAATTCATGCATTGTCTGTTTGTGTATTCCATGCATTGTTTTATTTAAGATTCCGAAAGTACTGTTGTTTCTTTTAATCTTTCCATTTCTTGGAAAGGAATTGTAATGCTTGTTTTTCTTTATGAATTGTTTGGGAAATAAGAATTTCCATTTGTATGTTTGGAAATGAGAATTCCATCTGTGGTATATAGGATACTACTCCTTCTTTTATATCTACATGAATTCAGCTGTTATGCACATGGATAGGGAGATACACCGCAATACTATTATTGAGTGTGGTTAGCACAAATATTATACATTGTTTGATGAAGGAGTTAGTTCCATATACATGATTTTTTATTTTTGTGAATCAATTGTCAGGATTAAATAACTGTGGAAAATTATTAGTGCTTATCTACGGTTAAGTTTTGCAAAATTAACTAATAGAAAATTAGAATTATATATTTTGCGTTTAAACTAATGATAAATCTTAGGAGTTAGACGTAAAAGGTGAAGATATAATGTATAAAATTAAAAGACTTGACTTGTTAGTAAACTTGTACCGAAATTATCTTTAGTCTAACAAATGATCTAGTAACTCTTAGAATGAAACAAATATACATGGAGTAGTAATAATAATACTCGGATGCTTAGTGTAATATTAGAATTAAAAGAAGATAAATTTGTATACTAAAAGGATACCTTACATTAATAGAAAAATCTAAAGACTATTAAGACATGTTAAAATTTTATGCAGACTCAAAATTAAATCATATTAAATTACCAACGCCAATCTTTAACAAGATATAGTATACGGATTAGATATGAACAAATAAAATTTTGTTATATCAATCCTTACGTGAATGTAGAATTGTATTTAGAAGATTAAGACTTAGTGCACCAACTGGAGTAGCAACTTAAGAATAATGAGAATAATACCACAGTTGATAATACTATTTGAGTAATTATGCTAGTAGCAAATCTATAGTAAATAGTATTTGGAAAATTTAATTTATATATGGTATTACACTAAAATTAAAATATCAGATATTATAAATTGATGTGAAATCGAATTTGGATTACTTGTATTGATAAAACAAATAAATAATAATAATAATAAAAAAATTTAAAGAGAATAAATTTTGAATATTAAATTGTTTAAAATAATGTAAACTATTTATATATTTTACGAAATAAATTTATCAGACTTACACCAGTTACGATAAAAGTTTAGAGACTAATTAATCTTAATAAATTAATACTTAGTTAATCCCCGGTGCTGAATAGTGAGGTTGGTAATTCTTGTATGTTCATGTGATACTTGTTACGTAGGTAGGCATTCTCAGGCGTCGCGAACCTAGACAAGGCAACTGCATTCTTGTATCACTAGGCATAGAAGGAGACTTGCTTCTATTAGTGGACTGATAGATCCCGAATTTTACTTAGAAACTTTGCTATAGAAAATCTTTTCTCGTAATTATAACCACTAACTTATTGAAATAAAAACTAGTCTTTTGAACCTAGAGCTACGAATTTTAAATCTTAGTTGTAGAAAGCCATATAGGTTTGTGCTTTGTTTTATTTTATGATGTCTGCGCTTAGACAAAAGATATGATTATTCTATAAAGTGGGGAGTTTTGAAGACTAGAAGGATGGTCTGATTTTCGAGGACAAAAATGTATAAGGTGGGGAGAATGTAAAGACCCTCAAGCTCGTCAACGCTATTAGACTAGTCAAGATACGTCTTAGCCGCTAATAACTCGCTAGTTTAACACGAACGTTAATTAATAGAAATTAATCTAACGACGATTTAGATACGAAACTAGTACTGTTGGATAGATCTCGAAAAGTTACGCGGAATGGACTACTCAAACGTGTCAATCAGATATCGGATGAAGAAGATATTATCAGTTTTGTATGAAGGACAAATAAGTCATTTTTGCTTTGAACCTCCTGGCTGCCCTTATCGTTTGGACGGGTGCCTTTAGCAGTTTTGGTCGGCCTTATCCTCTAGCCAGGTCGAAGAAAAACCATTATTTTCTATTCTTCTTCACTCTCCTTTCTTCTTCGCTTTCATTCTCTTCATGTTCCTTTTCTTCTGCGAGTTTTAGAGAATCAAATGGAAGTTCTGTGATCAGCAGAAGGTGGAGAAAATCATGCAGTAGTCGGCGGTGATGGTGATGGTGTCTGTGGTGGATTCAGACTTGAAAAATGAAGAGATTTAGAAGCTAGAGTTTCTACGAAAAGCTCAGAGAAGAATTAAGAGATGAAATTAGTGTTCTAAGAGGAGAATGAAGGATGGGTGTGCATTAATTGAAGACTTGGATTGAGATTTTGATCTCAGGTGAAGTAGAAGCTCATGCAACCGTAATTGGAATTAGGGTTTCATATTGATTCTGAATTCAATTGGAAATTGAAGGTTTACTGGGTTGTTAAGAGATGAAGAACGAAAGGGTTGTGTTTAATTAATATTGGGGAGATGTTTGGTAGTGAATCGATGAATTAAGGTTTGTTTCTATTTTAATGGAGGTCTGGAATTGAATTAGAATTTGATTGATGGTGATGATGAAGACTTAGGGTTTTTATTTGAGATTGAGAATAGAAGACTAATATCACAGAATAATTGATGATGGTGGTGTTGCTTCAAAGGCTGCTTCAAACTCATGGGAGATGAGAATTAGGGTTTCAACATCAGTTGGTGGTGGAACGTCAATTCAGGGAAGACTATTGTTGGGTAAGTCTCTTTGTTGCTTAATTTCACTGTTTGAAGTTGAATTGTTTAGTTTGTATGTGATTGAATAGATTCAGTTGGTTGAATGGTTTATACAAATAAGGATGAAAGCTAAAGTTTTGATTATGATGAAGTAATGAAACTGGGAATGAATGTGTTGTTTGAATTGAAGTTTATGTGTTTCAGAATTGGAGTTGTTATATTCTGGAATTACAGATTGAGAAGATGAGATGAAGACTAGTGACGGAAAAAGAGTTAATATTGTTACAAGCCGGTGTTGGTGATATTCTTGTGAATCAGAGCATAATGGGCACTGGTGGTGTTAGTGGTTGAACTAGATTGAGATGGAGATGTGTGGTTGTAAAGAAGATGTTGTTTGAATGGGAATGGTGATGTTTTGTTGATGACTGTTAAAGTAAGTTGCCGTTGATATTGAGTGGGAAGCTGTAATGTTGGTAGTGGTTGTGTAAATTACAGGATATGGAAGAAGTTACGGATTTGATAAAGATGATGACTTATGGTATTGGAAGAAGATGTGGTTGGACTGGGTTGTTGTTGATCTGAGTTGCATAGGTAGTGTTGGGTTGGTATGGTTATTTTGAAGTGGATTTTCTAGTAGTCGTGAGGCTGTAGTCGATAGTTCCGTAAAAGCTCGCAACTACTATTTCAGATAAGCTGAAGTTACAATTGTAATTATGATGTTTTCATGAAGTAAAGGTGTTCATTAATGTCAGTGAGAGCTGAATTTGAGTTGCAACTGAAGCAACATAGGAATTAGTTATAACTCTTAGATTTTGTATGTGCTGATAGGATGTGCAAGCTGAAGTAGATTGTAATGTTGTCATGGCAGTGATCTTAGTGAAAGGCTGCAAATGCAGATCAAGGTAATCTTAAATTACAGATGTATTGGAATTCTGTTTAAGTGAAGTATTTGTGTAATGTTGTAATGAATAGAATCAGGTTAATTGTATTCTTGTAACTGCAATAGGATTAGGCTGATTAGTCATCCCAGTCAGTCTAGCTGACTCAATCTGTTTAACTGACTTACTATATCTGACTGAGTTAACCCATTAACTAGACTTAACCAGACATGACTCAGTTAATCCTGACCGAGTTGGATCAGACTTTGACTTAGTTGACCAGACCTTGACCAGTTAACTTAGACTATGGACTTTGACTGATGTTTACCGTTAGTTGACTCAGGTGGACTAGACCTTAGTTAATGGGCTTGTTTAGAGGACTTGGGCTTAGGACTAGTATTACTGGTTTGATGATTTGGACCTCGTGTGGTCCGAATTAGCCTTTGGCTTATTCTACAAAGTTGTAGATATTCATAAGACTTAGGTACGGACTATAGAATCAACCTAATTGGAATAGTAAACTCTTAGTTATGTTAAAGATAGAGCATGAGATACCATAATGGACTTAGAACCATTAGATAGAATTGTATGATTCTTGTGTGAGTCATTTTGGCTAGATTCTTAGAGTCCTTGTATGATTAACAGTTAGTCTATATTAACAACGATCGATTCAAAGGATGAACCGGTGGATCGTGGATCTTGAGGTAGGCGTGGCTTGTCATCAAAAGAGGTGGGAATTTACATTTAGCTCTTTTGTGATTATTGTTGTTTTATTTTATAAAAGTTTATGTTTAACAATTCATGCATTGTCTGTTTGTGTATTCCATGTATCGTTTTATTTAAGATTCCGAAAGTACTATTGTTTCTTTTAATCTTTCCATTTCTTGGAAAGGAATTGTAATGCTTGTTTGTCTTTATGAATTGTTTGGGAAATAAGAATTTCCATTTGTATGTATGGAAATGAGAATTTCCATCTGTGGTATATAGGATATTGCTCAGTCTTTTATATCTACATGAATTCAGCTTTTATGCACATGGCTAGGGCGATACGCCGCAATATTATTATTGAGTGTGGTTAGAAGAAATATTATACATTGTTTGATGAAGGAGTTAGTTCCATATACATGATTGTTTATTTCTGTGAATTGATTGTCTTTTAATTTTTAGGAAAAACATGTGCTGTTTTCTAGATCATTCCAATGATTACTTGAAAGTTAAATGTTATTTCCACTGGGCACCCCTTTTAGGGATGATGTGCTCACCCTTTCCCACTTTCAGTTTCAGAGACAGATCAGAGTTGCGCAACGAAAGCTTCAAGGGTTGAGTTCGTTAATTAGTGGTTAACTTCTGTTATGTTTATTATGTTGTATATTATATTTGTAAACCAAATGACTATTGTATATGTATCATTTGAGAAAAGTTCTTGTATATACATAGTTTTGAGTTGGGTTAATTTTAGGTTAAGTTTTGTAGCAGATTTCTTAATTGAATGTTTGAGTAAATGATTTAGATTCTTAGTGACTCTTTATTTAGTTAATCTATTGGATTAGTCAGCTGCTAGCTTTGGGGGCGTTACAAGAAATTTCCGTACATGTTAGTGAAGAACTCTGACCAAAGATCATGGAGGATTAAGGGTCCGATGCAATTAACAATCCATGGTGAGTCCAATTTTGTTTTTGAATTTGAAAACGAAGAGGATTGTATTTCTGCTCTTGAATTTGGTCTTGTGTTTATTTCGAATCAAGTATTCTTTGTTCGTCCTTGGCATCCTTTAATTGAGCAAGATATTGTTGAAATGAAATCAGTTCCAACTTGGGTTAATCTTAGGAAGATTCCTCTTCATATGTGGAATGCAAAAACTCTTTCGAAGATTACTAGTTTAATTGGTAAACCAATTATGATGGATAAATTAACTCTTAGCAGAGCTAGAATGAGTTTTGCTAGGGTTTTAGTCGAGATTGATATGGATTGTGAATATCCGGCTACTATTGCGGTCTATTATAAAGGTAAATTTGTTGTGGATGTGGAGGTAGAGTACTCTTGGAAACCCACAAAGTGCATTGAATATATTTCTTTTGGCCATGTAGCAGCAAAGTGTCCTTTTGCTAAGCCTAAAGTTTCCCATATTTCGAAGAGTACAAAATAAATTGTTAAAGGTAATCTGCAGGAATGGGTAATAAAGGGTTCTAGAAAATATAAATCAAAACCTCGGGTTGAGCTGAATAATAAGAGTAATCTCGTAATGAACCAAGATGTGATGTAGGAGGGTGTTATTTCTCCATGTGGTAACAAGGAAAATGAGCCTATGGTTACTGAGTTATTGGTTATACTTACTACCAATATGTTTGATGTTCTTGTTAATCATGAAAAGGATGCAATGGTTTCTGATGTGGTTGGACCTGTCCAAGTAATGGTTCATAAGATTAATTCTGATATGCAACAACAACCTCTGGCTTCAAATTTAGCAGGCATTAGAGGTAAATTTCTATCAAAAAGTAGTAATTCTTCTTCTACTAATGTTTATGCTCCTAAGAGTTTGGAGCTTAAGAAACCTAGGCCTAAGCGGTCTTTCTCAATTAGTAATGATGTTTAAAATAGGTTGCTGGAATATTAGGGGGCTTATTGACCCTCTAAAGCAACGAAAAGCATGTAGATTTATAAATTCCAATAAATTATCCATGTTTGGTGTAGTGGAGACACATGTTCAGGAAATCAATAAGGATGCTATTAGGTTATCTATTAATAAGAACTGGAAGTTCATTGAAAATTATATTCATAATAACTCTGGTAGGATTTGGATAGGCTGGAATCCTCTAGAGGTTAATTTTTCTGTGATTCATTCTTTTTCCCGAGCTATATTTCTAGAAGTTACTACTAGTAGAGATTTGAAGTTTGCAGTTACTTTTGTTTATGGGGAAAATGATAGTATAAATAGATTGGCCCTTTGGCATGATTTGGTTGCCTTTTCCTCTAGATATGATCTATCTTGGTTGGTGTTGGGGGATTTTAATGAGATTCTGAATTCTAATAAAAAACTTGGTGGTAGTGGAGGGCATGGTTCTTTTATGAATGATTTTATCCATTGCACTAATGAAACTCATTTCTTTGATTTACCTTTTTCTGGGGATTTTATACTTGGTCTAATAAGTAAGTGGGTTCTGGAAGAATTGTTTCAAATATTGATATGACTTTGTTATTGAATGGGTTTTTTATTTCACTTCTTCAAAAGCTGATTTTCTCCCACCTGGTGTGTCAGATCATTCTTCAGTTGTGGTTTCTGTTCTTGAGCAAAGACAGCATGGTCCCCCCCTCCCCCTTTCCGTTTTATAACTATTTAATTGATGAACCAAATTTTCTATATATTGTTAGGAATGCTTGGAAGGAAAAGATTAAAGGAAATCGTATGTTTATTCTTGTTTCAAAGCTTAAGAAAGTGAAGCATAAACTTGTGGAGATGAGAAGAGCTAGATTTTCGAATTTATCTGAGTCTATTATGGAAGCTAAAACCGTTATGCATAATGCTCTAGCTGCTGTTCAGTTGCATCCTCTTAATGGTGCTTATGCTTCTTTAGAAAAGAAAGTTGTTTGTGACTATGCTAGAGTTACTAGACATGAGGAGTCTATGCTAAACCAATAATCCAGAGTTCAATGGATGGAGTTAGCAGATTCTAATTATAGTTTTTTTTCATGGTTCTATGAAGGAGATAAGGTGCCGAAACAATATTCTCACTTTAAGGGATTCAAATGATAATATTCTTGATGAGTATAAAGAGATTGTTTTAGAGTGTACTCAATTTTCTCTTCTTTGTTCAATGGTTCTTTTCAGCCTAATCTGGATAATGTGGATTCTTCTTTTGTGAATTTTACAAATTTGGTGAGTGATACTGATGCTTCTTCTCTTATTATGCATGTTACGAGAGATGAAATTGTTTATTCTTTATCTTGTATTGGTTCAAATAAAGCTCCAGGGCCTGATGGCTTTTCTAGCCACTTTTTCAAGTCTTGTTAGACTATCATTGAAGATGATTTTGTGAAGGCTATTCAAAATTTCTTCACCAAGTGTAAGCTGTTGGGGGAGGTAAATAACACTTGTCTCACTTTAGTGCCTAAGATTGAGAATCCCTCCAAAATTTCTGACTTTAGACCTATTTCATGTTGCAATTTTATTTATAAACGTATAACCAAGATTATTGCTATTAAGATGAAACATGTGTTGAAAGGTCTTATTATCTCGAACCAATCTGCTTTCATCTCTGGGAAATCTATTCAGGATAACATAATGCTAGCCCATGAGATTGTTAGAAACTATCATAGGACTAATGGGACTCCTGGTTGTTCGTTTAAGATTGATCTTAGGAAAGCCTATGATATTGTTAGTTGGGAAGCTATTGTGTTGTGTTTAAGGAAAATCGGGTTTCCGGCTCAATTTATATCTTGGATTTTCCTTTGCATTTCCTCAGCAAAATTCTCTGTTTTAGTTAATGGTTCTCCATATGGATATTTTTCTTCCAGTAGGGGTCTAAGGCAGGGTTTCCCTTTATCTCCCTACTTATTTGTCATGGTTATGGATATTTTGAGTGCTTCTCTCAAGAATCAGGTTGCTAAAGGTGATTATGGGTTTCACCCTAGATGCAGATTAACTCAGCTAACACACTTGTGTTTTGCTGATGATGTTCTTATCTTCTTTAAAGGTAGTGTTTCAGCTGCAAATTCTCTCAAATTGGCTATTTCGGATTTTAACAAGATCTCTGGTTTGGAAATGAACCCTCATAAAGCTGTTTTTTTTTCTTCAGTGGATGATGACGTGCTTAATCGGATAATACTTTGCCTGGAGTGTAGCACTGGAGAGCTTCCGGTCATGTACCTTGGTTTACCTATTTTATCTACTAAACTTTCTTATAAGGATTGTCTACCCTTAATTTCTAGAGTGTCTAAGAGAGTTAGGTCTTGGAAATCAAAAAGGCTCACTTATGCTGGCAGAATGGTGATGATAAAATTTGTTTTTACTGGAATGATTTTTTTCTGGTTGTCTTGTTTTGTTCTTCCTAAAAGAGCTATAAATGAACTGAACTCTATTTTTAAAAGATTCCTTTGGGATGGTGCTGAAATGGGTAGGAAGCATCATCCTATCAGTTGGGATATTGTTTGTAGGCCTTACTCAGAATGTGGTCTTGGAGTTAAAAATATTGAAGTCACTAACTCAGCTGCAAACTTTAGTCACATTTGGGATTTAGTTAGTAACAAGAGCAATATCTGGACTGATTGGATTCATAAAACCTGATTAAGAACAAATATTTTTGGACTTTAAATGTTCCATAAGACTCCTCTTGGTGCTGGAGAAGAATTCTGGAGCAGAGAGATACTGCTAGAAACTTATTTTGTCATATATTGGTGATGGAGAAAACACAAAGTTCCTTTATAATTGTTGGTATCCAAATGGTAAACTCACTGATTGGATTAATAGTGATATTCTAGAAGATCTTTGTGCTAATATTGATTGTAAAGTGGCTGAATTTATTGAGGATAATGATTGGCTTTATCCTGATGTTATGGATGACTCCATGATGCAAATTGTCAACAAGCTGAAGTAGGTGGAGTGTGATAGTAGTATTTCAGATATCACTATTTGGAAACCTAGCTCTTTTGGTGATTTTACTATGAAGGACACTTATAATTGTTTAGCGGGTGAAAGGAATACAATTCCTTGGTAGAGATTGGTGTGGTTTAAATCTCATGTTCCTCGCCACTCTTTTACTACCTGGCTTGGCCTCCACGGAAGGTTAAAAACAAAAGACAAGATGGTTAAATGGGGCTTAATCCCCGTGGCTGGTTGTTCCCTATGTGATGGGAGTATTGAATATGAAGATCACCTTTTTCTGACCTGTCCTTTTTTCTGCTTGCATCTGGAAGGGAATTTTACTTAAAATGGGTTATACTAGGGAAGCTTGTAGCAGTTGGATGGGCGAGATCATGTGGTGTGTTAGGGCTTTTGCTGGTCAGGGTTTCATTGCTAGAGTCAATAAACTCATCTTGAATTGTTTTGTTTACCATATTTAAAGGGAGAGGAATAGTAGAGTGTTCACTATTAAGTTTACTTCTGCTGACCATGTGGGTTTTATGATTGTTGAAGATGTCGGAATTAAAGTGCTATCTCTTATGGGGAAGGTGGATGATAATTGCTTGGCCAGGGGTTTCGTGGAGAGACTAAACCTTAATTGTATCTTTACTAGTCCTTTTTTTTTTATTCTGTACTTGGCTTGCTCCAGGCCCTAATGAGATAATGGTAAACACTGATGGTTCAAGAAGGGATTTATCTGGTGGTTGGGGTACTATTCTGCGAGACCAGTATGGAGATGTTATTGCAGATGCAAAGGGTGGGGGTCCTCCCATTTCTATTAATGCCCATGAATTGCAGGGAGTTGAGCTGGGTTTAAACCTTGCTTTAGTTAGAGGCCACAGACGCATTCACCTGGCTATTGACTCTGTGACCATTTACTTATTACTTATTTATAAAGATGGCAAACCCCCCTGGAATATGCTGCAGATTTGGAGGAGGGTAGTGAAATTAAGAGAGGTCTTTGAAGTTTTCAAAGTTTCTCATGTTTATAGAGAATAACATAGCGGCGGATCTATTAGACAGCTACCATCCTCCCAGAAAATGGATGGATGTGAGTATTGAAGAATTCGCTCCTGAATTGCTTAATATTGTGAAGGAAGACAAGGAGGGCAAGATGTATAGGCATAATTGTTAGTTTTTTCTTTTGTAGTTGTTAGTTGTTAGTTTTATATTCTTTACTTTGTTTTTTTTTTTGGTTTTTCCTTTGTTCAGGGGGGGTCCCTTTAACCCCAGCTGTCTGATAAAAAAAAAAGAAAAAAGGCTTAATCTGAACAAATCAACCAATCGGTCGATGATGATTATAATGACTATTGATTTATGTGATTGACTTTTGGTATTGTTTGGTACACATCTGTTGATGGTGGTTTTTAGTTTAGGGAGAAAATTGTAAAAGTTTGTCTACCTGACTCGGCATCAGAAGTAGTAGACCTTGATATGTCTGTATTCCGCAATGAATTTGAAGAATATATCAAAATATGATGAGTACCTATGCCTCTCTTCATATTGTATTGAAACTCAAGATCCTATATGAATGGAGTATTTAAAGTTTCTAGCTGCATTATTCACTAATGCATGACCTGCTGAGTATTTTCCTATGCTATGTTCCCCAGTTGAACTCTTAATACTGAAATGACATGACAATTAATGTTCGCTCGCAGGGAAGTAGCGTGAATTTCCCGAAGGGTCAGGATTAAGATGTGCATGGAGGTATTCAATCAGATGCACACAAGTTGCGCTGCCCTTTGAGATAAAAAATTAGTGATTATGTGTCAGCGCGCCAAAATTCACTAGAAATTGATTAATTTTGTGCCAGCACGCAAAATTCAATTTTTCTAACCTAATTTTATCAATTTGCAAAAATTAGGTTTTCGCGGCCTGCGCAATATCTCGAACCCTATTGGTCGAAACCAAACCTAGGAAAACTAGGAAATTGATCCACCCTGGAACTAGTAGGAGAAAATCCTACCAAAAACGGGAAATAGGAAGAAAAGAGGAAACCGCGACCGACTGGCCAATTTGCTCTAACTCGAGCTTCCTTTGGCCGGTGCTCCTTCTTCTATTTTGTTGGCTGTCGGCCCCCTTTTCCCATCGACCAATCAAATCGCTCTAAAGATGCAGCCTACACTTTTAATCAAAACCAGATTCAAGATACAACTTGCAAGTAGGTGCTGCCTTTGCGGGAATGATGAAGAAACGTTGGTTCATGTGTTGTATGATTGCAGCTTTGCAGCAAGAGCCTGGAATTGGCTTTCTGATATTTTTAACTTGCAACCTAATTTTAAATCTTGTTGTTTCTTACAAAGCAGCCAAGGGAAGGATTCCAATGATCCATGATCTGTGGCTTGTTGCCAATCTTGTGCTAAAGTCTGAACTGTGGCAGGTGTGGAACAAAGGTGTTTTTGAGCATAAGAAGCCTAACTGGAGCATATTTTTTAAGCGAGTTCTGAAGTTGATTCAAGACTATTCAGTTCGTCTAAAGGGTCATATGAAGAACTGTGCTGATGATATTATTCTTTTGAACTATTTCCGTGTTCAACACAGGAGTGTCAATTGGCAGCAACCAGTGGAGTGTTTTTGGATTCCTCCAGATAGTAATGAACTTCAATTATGTTGTGATGGCGCGGCGAGAGGAAACCCAGGTACGACTGGTGCAGGTGTAGTAGCGAGAGATTCTTCTTGCAATGTGATTGGCGCTTTGTCTATTGGCTTGGGTAATTACAACAAATTATTTTGCTGAATTATATGGAATCATTTTCTGAATGGAATGGGCTGTAAGATGGGGAGTGAGGCGAATCTACATTCGCTCGGACTCTTCTAGTGTTGTGGAGGCGCTTAAAAATTCTAATTTACCTTGGTTCTCTAGACAGCGGTGGTTAGGGGTTTTTAAAAATTATGATTCAATAAGGTTTATTCATACCTATAGGGAGGGCAATTTTTCTGGGATTCCATGGCTAAGAGAGGGTGTCTTCTAGATAATGAAGTGGGAATTTACTATGATGGAAGACCTCAGTTTTTAATTTCTGTGGAACAACCTAATGTTGCTTATTATATATTCAAGTAGTTTGCAAGTTTTTGGGGTTGTTGAGACCTCTTATCTTGTAAACACTTCTTTGTAATTTTTTTTATATATTAATACATTTTTTGACTTATAAAAAAACAAACTACACTTTTAATTAAAGGTGGCCGGCAGCCCGTCTTTGGCTTTGACCAATCATATCTCTCCAACTTGGTCGGACGATATCCAAAAGGTTACCAAAGATTGGACGAACATCTGAGAGAATTTGGTAAATAACTAGAGTATGATCTACATGCCAAAAGTTTCTTATGGATGTCTAGTAAAACATAATAAAAAATCACATCAATCGGATCAACGAGATAAAAGATACAGCTTAAAAGACGAGCTAGGTCATGGCTGAAAACTGACAGAATTCCTCCTGAATTCTTCCTGAGTTTTTACTGTCGAGCTGTTTTCACCTCCTAAACGAGCTCAAAACCTAAATATTCCCGCGTAAGAAGATAAAAAATTCTTTTCTGATAAGGTGGAGGGCGGATCATCAAAATCCGAGTTTGAATGAGAATTCTACAACAGTTTTAGTGAGGGTCTCACATCTGAATTTTATGATTACGAAATTTCATGAATTGACACAAACTTCTGGAAATCATCTCAGCCATCCAACATGGCTAGCCAATTTAACCGGTTTAGATTTAATTTGGGCCAACCTCCTGAATTCTTCCTGAGTTTTTACTGTCGGGATGTTTTCACCTCCTAAACGAGCTCAAAACCTAAATATCTACGCATAGAAAGATAGGAAATTCTTTTCTGATAAGAATGGAGGGCGGATCATCAAAATCCGAGTTTGTATGAGAATTTTACAGCAGTTTTAGTGAGGGTCTCACATCTGAATTTTCTGATTACGAAATTTCATGAATTAACACAAACTTCTGCAAATCATCTCAGCCATCCAACTTGGCTAGCCAATTTAACCAGTTTAGATTTAATTTGGGCCAACCAATAGGATGTCAAAATGGCTACCATCCATCATTCTCCTATAGGGACCGACCACCACATCTTCAATGTATATGGATAGCTCCTGGCAGCTGCTCAAATATGACCGCCCGCCGCCTAGCTTGCGCGTGATTGATCAAAATAATTAGGTCTTGCAAGCAAGACCCACTCAGCAACTTGCTACATATTTTCCATGAAAATACTCAAGACATCAAACATTCACAAACTGGGGGATGTTCATCAGGGTATTGGTCTGACGGTTTACAGCATACGGCGTGTAACGCGCCCATTATGAGAAAGTGTCAGGATAGGCGGACGGTTGATAGCAGTAAAGCAGTAGTGGGTGTAAAACTTACCGATCTTCCCTTCATGACAAGGACATGGTTTTCACCACTCTTGCACAATCCCACTTCTCCACTACTTAACTACCTCTACTTCCTACGAGATCAGTGTGATCAACTATGACTTGTATAAATAGGTTTTCAATCTATTTTTAACCGTCAACAAGTGTTATCAACACAAGTATCCAAAAAACACCAAGAACTTATAGATTATATTCCATAAGAAAGTTCCAAATTCTGATACGAGTCATAAACAACCATACCTTCAGAGTTAACCATTATGATCTCAACACCTTCTTCGCTTCCCTCCCTAAGATCAACCATTCTCCTTCATTTTGTGACCGAAGCAAGACTGGAACGACCATTTCTTGGTTTAGGCCAGAATTGTACAGATTGATCTCTCGAATCTAAAGTACTCCCGTGCAGTGCATTTGTTTAGGGTTTAGATTCGTTTCTCGGCGGCACACCCAAATTTACCATTTCCAGCAGAATCAGTTTTTATCCCAAAACAACATCTCAAAAAATCCAAGAAGAAAATTCAAAAATAAATTAATATACAAGATTAGCAACAATTGTGCTAATTTTTTTTCTTAAATTTCTTGGTATTGTGATTAACTAAATGTTACTCCCTCTGTTTCAAAAAGATTGTCCTCTATTCCATTTTCGTCGGTTTCAAATTGTATCCAGCTTCCGGTTGTAGTTATATTTTCCCAATAAACTCTCTAATATATCCTTAAATTTTTACATTTATAAATTCATTTTCAATGAGACCCAATTTAATACATTAAAGAAATTTATATAATTAACGAAACAAATATATTCTCCATTCCTTTTACAAGAAAATATATTTGACTCCACAATTTAAATTTCTTAAATAGTCATGATTTATAAGGCCTGATACCAGCTCTACTAGGGGCTGATCCTGACCATTGGATGGATGGACTGGTATCACCCCATAGTAAAACTGGTATCATCCCTTATAAATCATGTAAATAATTTATACTCCATAAGTATATATAATCTTTTATATCTTTATAATCTTTTAGGTAGTTTTGATTATTAACATGTTTTGATTATTAACATTTTTATTAAAATAAAATAGATAAGTAACTAAGGATGGTAAGTAAAATGCTAAGGTCTCCTTGATATTTTTTGATAAAGTCAACGCAGACAAGTTGAGTGAACCCGGTTAACCAGTTGACCCTGACCCAGTAATTTTGTTGGGTCAACGCCCGGGCTGGGTTTCAAAACATTGATTAGCACTCAGAGAGATGAAGACAATCACTCGAATTGTTCAAATTGATTCTTTTACTTCACTAAGCGATTAAAAGCAAGAAGAATATACTGTAATTTATCTTCTTCTAGCTCAGGATTACAGCGAAATACAGCACCTACTATTATTACTATTATTGTTACGGTATAATTATTCTGTATCAACTAGCCCCCTGTAAGTACGAACTTCAAAGAAATTGGAACACAACACTACTTGATACCTAATACACGAACACAGCACAGCACTACACAACACGCTGTAAGGTAAGCGGGAAGACGGAGAAAGGTAGTCACCCTGACATTCACCCTCTCCGTTAATTATTTTCCCTACAAGTACATTTAGTTTAACTGAGGCGTGCTCCTATTGCAGACATGATTTTAGCATCCCCCTTTCCTACTGAAATATATAAAGAGAGAAAAGGTCTATATGGTGACATCTAACAGCCTAGTGGATGTAAATATATGTCCCTTTCACTCTAGTGCATTAGAGCAACAGCAACTTCCTGCACCAAGGGTTGAGTGACGTGAACAAAATGTTCGGCCTCCCTTTCAACCTGTTCTAAACATCGATTTGCATCTTTCCCTTCCTTCATCTTCTTCACGAATGACACAAACTTTCTCCAATTATCTGGTTGGAACAAATCCGGGTTCATCCTCAAATATGTAAAAGCACACATTTCACTCTCGTTTTCTGAGTCATCAAACTTCAACGAGGCAGCATTCAATATTTGATCGTGGGCAGTCTCATCATAACGTGGCAATGCATTCTCACCTGCAAGAGGAACCCCAAATTCTCTTGTTGCCAAAGCAACTTGTTTTACGAGCTTTTCTGGAGCACATTGTGCATCTTGCGGCTGTTCATGATCACGCATTTCTATGCAAGTGAAATTGAAGACCGCCCCATGACGTGCCAACATCTGTCCAATCGGTCGGTACCCATCGTGAAAGCGCGTGTTGTAATATCCTGCCGTGAGCTCTGGGGCATGCGACCTGGTGCCATAATGCCAGTGGATCCCTGCGACCTTCACAGAGATCTTAACTCCTGTAGTTTCAAAGATAGATTTTGCAGATGATACTATGCGCTCACCATGATCTAAGAGCATTTGGGAGTACCAGGTGAGGAAAAATTCACCATACTGACTATCCCAACCACCACCTTCACGACGGAAAAATGGGGTATCTTCTGGCCAGTTGTTGTATTCACCTGCATCTCTAGGGCCAGTGCTTCCCCATTCAGATTTCCCAGCAGCATTGGCCGCAGCTTGCAAGCTACTGATCATGTACTGTACAAATTAACCGCATAGGTAGGAAAAACAAAACTTAAGACGCGGAACATGCTCTGCATAACAATACCTTATTGTTTAAGGAAACAATTGGTGAACATAAAACTGTACTTACCTTGTCGTAGCATTGGAAAGCTCCAATTCCAGGAAACCTCCATGTACCATTTTGCTCTGGGTAAGACGGATATCTAAGCTCTCCAGCAGGACCCATTCCTACTTGGATTTCCTGGATGAATCACAACGAATATTATTTAGCAAGTGAACTAAAAAATAGATATACAAAACAGCCATGTTGATTTCATTTCAAGCATAAGTATTTACCACAATGGTGTCACCAAGAAGATGTTTAAATTGATCTCTGAAAGCACGCATGAAGTCACCATAACACTGAATTGGAGTTCTTCCTTTTAGTACTGGAAGGGTGTCACAACCAAGGGATATATACTCATAATTCCTCCTTCCCCACTGATCTGTATATGCCAAGTCGGGATCCTGATCCACTTCTTCTGTCACCCACCTTGGCAGAGGTATACTATATGCCAAAAAATCATTAAAATACTATCAGAAAAACAAGAGTAGACTAGATGGCAAAGCAGAGCAAGTATAACAATAGCTCACAACAACAATTAGCCTAAAGAGTATATGATGTGACCCAAATTAAAAGAGAAAACCGTCCGGTATCCAACCAAACACCAGAATTTGTTTTAAGCCGAATGTCAACATTAATCCAAATTGTCGTTTAAAGACATTGTATACTAAATCTTTTTCTTGTTGTTTTCCCCATAAAAACTGTATATCAAATCCCACATAAGGCAGGAAGCATTCATGTTATACATACTATATATATATATATATATAGAGAGAGAGAGAATTTTCTGGCATAACTAACTTTGTTTCTTAATGGGTTTCATGTAAAAAATAAATGTAGCAGAGAAGTCAAGGAAAAGTGGATCACAATAACCACAAGCAAGAGGCAAAAATAAATGTAAAACAAAAAATGCACGTAACAAAAAGGAAAAAGGCAAGCAAAATTTGAAAAATAAGGAAGAAGGTGACATTTTAATGCAAAACAACAAAACTTAGAAGGTCCCGGAGGAAAAAAAAGAAAAAGAAAAAAGAGAGTAAAAAGTAAAAACGTAATCTTGTACTTTAAGCAAACAAGCTCACTTGCGTGCTCCCTATTAGCCACATAATTGATCTAAATTCCTAAACAGCAGGGAACTAACTTGTGATAAATTTTCCGAATCAATGGTCCTATTCTACGATCTTTACAAATAAAAACGAATTTTCCAACCAATTATCATAAACTTCGAACGAAAGAAAAAAAGGGCGTAAGATGATGAAAGGGAGAGAGGCTAGAATACGCACGTGCAAGAATCACCAACATTGCCACCACATTGATGAAAAGACATAACAGCTTGAACTTTCAAACCATGCTTTTTAGCCATTTCCATGAGTTCGATGTATCCACCCCAATTGTAAACACCAGGACCATCTCTTTCAACTAATCCCCACCATACATCCATCATAATTCCTTCAACCCCAGCACTTTTAAGGGCTGATAAACTAGCATTCATAGCTTTTTTCCTATTTACACCATTATTCATATTAACACTATCTAATGGCATCATGACATAAACCGGCACCCCTTTCTCCTTATCCTGCGCACCCCCCTCTTTAAATTTCCTCGTTTTCATCATTTCTTCTTCTATCTGAGGCATCATCATTTCCATTTCTCTGTCTATTGTTGTAAATGCTTGACAAGCAACCGTTAGATCAGCTCTGATTCCGTTTAATCCGGGGGATCTACAAGGACTTACCGGTGGTGATAATGCCTCGATCTCTGTACCTCCTCCTTGAATTCTACACCGTAGATTTGTTTGAGGTGATTTCCAAACTGCTGCTGCGTTTACCACTGCCGATGATGTTGATGCATCTAATCCGGAATCTGATGATGATTGAATTGGGCTTCCGGCTAATGATCCGAGTTGATGTGTTATACTCAACCCCGCCATCAAATTATAGAGATTGGAAAAGAGCTGATGATGAGTACGAGGATAATTGAAATTAAGAAATTAGGGTTTCGGTGTTGTTGCAGAGATTATCGCTGTGTTCGTCTTCCTTTTACTTTTTTCTTGTGTGTTTCTGTGGAGCTTTTGATGCGAAGGATTTAGCGATGTAGAACTATTCTATTTATAATCTGTTTTTCTTTTTTCTGGATTAGTTTATTTATCCAGATTAATTAATGCATTTGATTTCGGACGCTGACACGTATCCTTTCTAACACGTGGTATTGCGTCAACGGTTGAGTTTTGTTGGAAGTGGAATTATTTTCCTCGTTAATCAAAACTGAATATTTACGTGTTTCTTGGAGTTTGATTCGAACATTGGTGGATAAGCGTAGCGGAGATTGACACGTGTATGACTGAGGTTTTGTTAGATGGTTGGGTGGATTACGTGTATGGAGAGTTGGCTCTTTCGGTTGATGAACTTTTTGTCGTTATCCATCAGGTATGGAGGACATTTGTTTAGGTGTGACCTGAAGATATTATGATCCCGTAAAACTTATCTAGTCCGCACGATGAGTGTAAATCACGAGTGGTTACTTTTTACATGTGGAGCAGGAAGAAACAAGAGTGAGAAGCATATACGCACGATGTGTGTAAATCACGAGTGGTTACTTTTTACATGTGGAGCATGTACACTTGCAACGTGTAGTAAGGAACCGACAATATATCCGGAAATGATTTATGGATCTTGTTAATTTGTATACCCGTATACATATTAAGGTTCACTAAAACAACAATTTCTTGTATTAGAAACAAGATTTGTTTGTTTTATTGCATCGAAAACAACAATTCTTTGCATTGGGAACAAAATTTGTTGTTTGTAGTGCAAAAAAACCAATTTCTAATAGAATAAGATAAAAAAATACAATTTCCAAAAAAATTAAATAATTCTTTATTAAACCTTAACACGTATACGGGTATACAAGTTAACAAAAACCATGATGTATATCTTGAGGGTTTAACCCTGAGAGTTATACGAGTGAGTGGGTTGGGACCCACATTAAACCCACCGAAAGCAAATGATGCATTGCCAATCATGTACTATTCATTTGGGTTAATGGCGCGGGAAAGGAGTTAAGAGAAGAAAAAAAAGAGTTGAAAGCAAAAAGAAAACAAAAAACTGTAGACGATGGGTGGTTTGTACCCACGTAAAAATAGTCTAAAAAACATTTTAATTTTAGAAGAAGGTTGTATTTAACATATGTGTGTTGTATTTAGTCACTACCTTATCTAATTAGACTATTAATACTAACTAAATGAGGATTGTTTAGGCAATTTGAAAATATTTTAGATAAAGGGTTTTTAAAAGAGTCCAAATTTGCACACTCCTTTAAAGAGTGTGCATGTAACAAACCAATCACATTGTTCCTTTTTAACCAATGGTTATCCCATTTAATTAAATTATTTTTTTAATTTTATTAAAACCTAAAAAAGGCAATTATATTTAATCCTAACCTAAATTATAATGTTTACAAATAAGGAAATACTTCCTCCGTCCCTAATTAGATGACCTATACCATAAATAAGTGTAGTGATAGATTAGTATTATTATAAGAAATATGTAAAATTTGATAGCCATATTTATATTCATTGGATAAGTGTTTTAAAATGCTTTCCGATGATACAAAGTTTACGAATATTCCTTGTATAGTTTGAGAGATAAATCATTTCTAAATTTACTAGTAAATTTTAACTAGGTAATCTAATTAGGGACGGAGGTAGTATCATTTATCTTTGAGAACGAGCTGTGCAACATCATATTGTTTGGGTTGGTTTTCATAACTAACATCCTAGTTGGTCTTTAGTTAAAATTGAATGGGTTTCTTCCAATTCCTCCAAATCTTTTTTTTTTTTTTGAATGTTTGGGTATAAGTTTATCTTGGGTTATTGTTGATCTCTAATCTTAGAAGTCTTGGTACAATATTGTTCGAGTGCGACAAGTTAAATACCGGATTTAATTGATCGGAAGCATAGTTTGGAAGATAACAAAAAGGCATCATGAGATCAGCTTGATGCCTAGATCAATGATTTTGAATCATTAATCGTTTCTAACTGATTTTTCTTAGACGTTCTTGGAGCAATTCACGATTATGATGTAGAAAATGTAAGAAAAGTAACTAAAATATATAATACCTGTGATATGAGATTTCTTACTTATTGCCTGATTGAATAGCTAATTCATCGAGTACGATTTAGATTGCTTTAATATCAATCAGCTTTGTCAATAATGCATTAAAAATAGATTTTTGTTATAAGCAAAGCTGATTTGTTTAGGGAGAAAATCTAAAATTATTTGACTTCAGTAAATCTCTTCTGACTTTGGGTTATTAAAGGGGAGGAGTAAAAAATTATCTTTCCCCCTAACAAAATAATAAAGTTTGTCATTACGTCCTCAAATTAATCTAATCCTATATTTGTGTGTAACCCTAACCCTAAATCGTTTCCCTGATCAAATCCAATTGTTCTTTTCTCCATAGAGTTTTAACAACTAACATGAACAATGAATATACTGATTGGAACGATTAAACATCAATCACAGAAGAAGAAAATCCGTGTGTTGTTGTCAAATACAGACTATATAAACGAAAAGAATAATACTGGAATGGAACTTTTTTGATGTCACACAAAAAAACCGAGGATCAATCACAATTTGATAGGTATCCAAATAGGAAACGTACAAATATATACTACCTCCGTTTCAAAATAATGACAGGTTTGTGTGTTATTTGAAACGGAGGGAGTAACATTAAACAAAAGTATGATTTGATAAAGAACTTACCAGTAACATTCAATTAATGTCTTAGTGAACTGAATCAATGTAAAATAAATAACACGCATGTTAACTTGAATGCAATAATCTATTACCAAAACTAATTACCACACTGTTCTTTTCCTATTCAACATCATAGACATTAAACATCCAACCGTTTCTCCCTTATGCATTTCTTAACATTTATATTTTCCTCACATTCCCTTAAAAGCTGCAGCAATAGAACCCAAAATAGGACGATCTAGCAAGAATTGTATCGAATCGATTTTAAAACATTCTCAAGAAAAATTCTCTAGGTAACTGGTTAATGATAATGAAGATTCCATTAAGGTGTTATTGGATGCGACGTTAGCTAGAGGATAATTTGGTTATATAAAAAAAATTGTAAAACTAAAATTTCAGTAAATAGTTCCCCTCATACATCCCTCTAAAATATTAGCTTTTTCCTTATATTTCTTTCCCCCTAAACAAATCAGCTTTCCCTATAACAAAAATCTAAAAATACTACTATTAGTTAGCAAATAACTGCACACTATAATTTAGGAGAATATTAGATGTGATTGCCTTTTTTAGATTTTGATTAAATTAAAAAATAATTTAATTAAATGGGATAACCATTGGTTAAGATGGAGCAATGTAATTGGTTTGTTACGTGCACACTCTTTAAAGGAGTGTGCACAAATTTGGACTCTTTTAAAAACCCTTTATCTAAAATGTTTTCAAAATGTCTAAACAATCCTCATTTAGTTAGTATTAATAGTCTAATTAGATAAGGTAGTGACTAAATACAACACACACATATGTTAAAAACAACCTTCCTCTAAAATTAAAATATTTTTTAGACTATTTTTACGTGGGTACAAACCACCCATCTTCTTCCATATTCTTCATCTACAGTTTTTCGTTTTCTTTTTGCTCTCAACTTCTTTCCTGCGCCATTAACCCAAATGAATACATGATTGGCAATGCATCATTGCTTTCGACTTGTTTTCTGTACATCCATTAAACATAAATTAACAATTATTCCTATTTGATTCATCTTTCTCTAAATTCCGCATATTTGATTCTTAACCTCTTTCTCTCTGTTTATTTTGATGGAGTCAGTTTTAATTTCACTATTTTCTTCACAAACTACCGACTTCCTTCTCATACAGAACATTAATAAGTTCTCTATTATATTAAATCGTCTTCTTCGATGGGATTCTGGATTGTATGATTTTGCTTAAAAAGTTTATGACTATACGAAGTTTATATCGAATCTAAAAAAAAGTAAAGAACCCGAACAAAAGAAAAAAAAATCAGCGAAGAAAAAAACAAGGAAGATGACGGTGGGTTTTTTCTACCCATGTAAATAAAATTCTCTTTTAAGCTTTATCCTTCTAAATTTAAAACTGATGCGTGTCGTTTACACAACAAATTAATTACTTCTTTCCACATAATGAACTAGTAATATAATGGCAAAGAGTTTGTTCCCATGAAGAGCAAAGAGATTTTAGTTGTTATAAAGTAACCAAGAGGAGATTTTTTTCAATTATAAATCAAAGAGTAGATGGTGGATTTTCGACAAAGGCTAAAATCGTAAACTCATAATTATACGAAGCTCTGATTCAGCAATCAGGCGTGAGTATTGAAACACGGGTCTCTCATCGAATTCTCAACGGAGAGTACTTTCTCTTAGAGTACATGTAGATATGTATTCTCACGACTGGACAACGGCATATCTCATGAATACTGAATACTTTC
Source organism: Papaver somniferum (assembly GCF_003573695.1). Taxonomy (NCBI): domain Eukaryota; kingdom Viridiplantae; phylum Streptophyta; class Magnoliopsida; order Ranunculales; family Papaveraceae; genus Papaver; species Papaver somniferum. Next base: position 109,858,712 of record NC_039367.1, read on the forward strand.
GGTGATTATTTCTATATAGTATCACGAGATGGACGGCTCTTAGAAAGCTTGCTCTGCTAGTATAGAGCTATAACGTCTTCAGGAACAAACAACAAGTTTACCCTGACTATATAAAGGATATGACTTACCGACAAGCTCATATCGGGATAATTATGCTCCTAGACAGCTTGCTCTGCTAGTATAGAGCCACAAAGTTAATTATTCCTAATTAAGATTAATTCTGCCGTGACATTCACTACTGAATTCCCAGAATAATCTATTATTGCTCTTATTCCATGATCGAATCCACGACTGGTCCAATGGAATCGCAATAGCAATTGCTCCTATTCCATGGTTGAATCCACGACTGGTCCCATGGAATGGCAATAAACAATTGTTCTGATTCTATGATCGAATCCACAACTTGATCTCGTAGAATATCAATAAATGTATTATCTCATTACTCCAATTTCATGATCGAATCCACAACTGGTCTCATAAATGGTAATAGATAAATCTTAATTACTCTGATTCTACGGTCGAATCTATGATCCCATGGAATGGTAATGCTCACTTTATTATTCTGAATTCGTAGTCGAATCCTCAGATGATCTTATGAATTAATAATAAACATCTTATTGCTCAGTTTTGTGGATTATTCTCCACCGAATTCCACAATTAGTAATAAATAATCAACAACCGGGCGTCTGAGCTACCTCTAAGTAAGCCCCGATTCAAATGGTGAAGGTGTATTCAACGACGATACACTAACAGTCACCGCACGAACGAGTATTTCAAAAAATACAACGAAACGATGAACCTATGCAAAATAGAGAAGAAAATAATAAAAACTTAAAAATATTGACCAGGGTGCTGGGAGCACGAACACACGACCGACCGATCGTGGTCAATCCCACACCAGTTTTATATTTTTAATGCATTTTTATTATTTTTCATGATTTGATGAAAATTATCTCATTTTATCAAATCTTCTTCGTCTCGAGGAAACTCCTCGGTTTCATGGTACTTCCATAAATCCATAAAAAATATTATAAAATTAAGGAAAGGAGTGTGGGGCGTGACCATTGGCCAACCGGCCATGCCTTGGTCCCAACCGGCCCCACACCCCACGGTTCCTTATTATTATTATTATTATTTTATTATTATTATTATTATTTCTCTAATTTCATGAAAAACTCCTTGATTTCATGGTATTTTGCACAAATCATCATATAATAATAAATAAAATAAAATTATGAAAAACTTGTGGGACCGGGCCACTAGCCGGTCGACCATGCCCTAGCCGGTCCCACACGCCCTTTGCTTTATTATTTTATTATTATTTATCCTATTTTCCCTTGAATTCGTCAAATTCCTTGATTTTATGGTATTTCTCTCAAATAAGGAAAAATTTCCTCAAATCATCAAAAATACCTAAAAATATTAAAAAATTAGGGAAACTCGTGGGACCGGGCCCTAGCCGGCCGGACGGACGCGCCTCCACGGTCCCACACGCCCTTGTTTTTATTATTTTAATATTTTTTGCTTTCCTGAACTCATGAAAACTCCTTCAATTCATGGAAACTCCCTAAATTCATCAAATTTCTCAAAATTCATGAATTTTTCATAAAATCATCAAAATATTATAAAATTAAGAAAAAGGCACCACGGGACCGTTCCGGCCGACCATGCCTTAACCATGGCAGTCCCACGCCTCCTCATTACTTATTTTATAATTATTTTTCATCATCTCATGGTGTTTTCCTCAGTTTCGTCGAAACCCTAATTTTGGCATATTTTCTCGAATGGATGCTCAATTGCACGCCTGAAAATATCAAAATTCTCAGGACTGAGACGCGGACGCCTTGGGGACACGAGCACGGTATCTTGACCGATCAAGATTGGCTCTTTGGCTCACGGAATCCGGTCCCATCAATTTTCACAGTTTTGACCTAATTTGCACAATTGCTCGTATTAGGTCCAAAACTCTTCCAAACACTTTGAATTTTCATGAAGTGATCGTCAGGAGGTCACGTCACAACCCAGGGTCGGTTTCATGACTCCATGGTCGGTCCCTCGCCTCGTCATAATTAATTAGGTTTTCTCGCCTAAGGCTCAGACGAGCATTTTGAATAAATGATTAAGCCAGCATTTAATCATTCTTCCACCAACAAATCATCAAATCTTCAGGAGTTATTCGTATTTTCTCACGTGATCTCATGGACACTACATGGTTGATCCACGGTCCCATGTAGTCGCTCCCTCTTTCATCCCATGGTTGAAATTCTGACGAACCATGAATTGATCATCAATTGATCAAATTAGGGTTTCTGAATCCAAGGATCATCATTCCAGATTCCAACCTTAATAATTTTACGACGACCTCATGGTAATTAATTTTATTAATTATGCTCGGTTCAACGACCAGTATTCTAATTAATATTTTTGGTACGCTACCAATAATCCATCAGATGAGCAACACATGCTCAGAGGATCAAATATTCAACAATTCATCACATGAGCAACACTTGGTCGAACGCAATAGAATCCTCTCCTAGTCAGAACCTTTACACTCTCTGAAGGAGTACACAAGAATCCTCTCCTAGTCAGAACCTTTACACTCTCTGAAAAACCTATCAAAACGGCAGTTTAATCCTTGGTCGAACGTGAATTGCGTTATCTGTCGAAGGCACAAAGGAGAGACATGCTCACAGTACTGAACCACATCGTGTCAAGAAGTCCATTCCGAAAATACTTCTTGAGCCTCCAGCCACGGACCAAGAGATGTACGACTGAGGACTGCTTACCACAGTTAATCTCATAAGAAACGTATTTGGAAGAACGTTGATCGATGCTTACACCGCCATCAATAACATTCCACCGAAAACCATCGGATCCACATGCGTCGCTCGACAAGAAGATACTCATGCTCCATCTCAATCAGAGACCCTGAAGGAGCGCTCAGAAATACTTATGGCTACATCATTCTAAAAGTGAACATAAGTTCAACCTGGACAGAAACCAAGTTTCACATAATCAGGAAGATCCAGGATATGACATGTCCTTCAGACGAGCGTGGATCCACGCTGAAAAGATGGGTACTTAAAAAGCGCCTTTGGTTACACATCTCTCCAACGAAGAAAGATCTGATCCAGAAGATTTGACGGACATTCCATCATCAGAGTACTTTGAGGAATTTCGACGAGGTTGAAGCAAGAACCTGCAAAATATGCATAGACATTCATCAAGAGGTTCCGCGCTCAGGAAAGTCTCATTCCATGTCTATGTCATTTATTTACCCACATGCTATCCTAGCATGGGGACTTAATTATGCTAGCAACTCTACAAGACGTTATGAATGGTAGCTTCACCGCATTAGTATTTTACCAAGTGGTTGAATCTGACGTTTCTCCGAATCAAGCACTGAAATATTCATTACTGACGTCCAAACATGGCAAAGAACACTTTAGGCGTTTCTCCTTCTAGTCCATGTGTTCCACAAAATCAGAAAGCTCTTATGTCTGCACAAGTGTCGAATCCCACTACTGCAACGAAAGGGATGCTGAATCAACAGAAGATACTCCAGGGCCGAGACGATCAAACCCCTAAGATATTCGATGCTTAAGGAATATACGCTTCAACACTGAAGCATCTAAAAAAGCTATCAAATTGTACTCCCAATCAAAGAGTACAACTTCAGCACAAATATCTCGATGATGACACATTGATTCAACACCAGCACGATCAAAGTGTAACTAAAAAATAAGTCTTCATTATCCCATGATAAGACTTCCGAAGCATATGCAACATCATTCATACATGGATGGCACTAACTCTTTCGATATATACTGGGCAACCTGAGGTGATTCCGTGAAACTTCATCAACGGGTTTTCTCTACATCACAAGCCCCTGCATGATTGAGGAACTTTCTCTCTTCACCAATCACATCCAGTATGAAAACTGCTGATGCTATCTACCGCAACAATGTTGACTCACTGACAAAGCCAAATAGTGGTAAAGTTATGCTTTCAGGAGCATTCAGGTTGAACTCTCAGTACACCTTCATCTTACGGACGCTCAACTCATCAACTAGTTCATGAATGTAAAAGGCTCACTGGATGAAGGAGCAAAGTTTGTATCTATAATCATGGTTCTAGCCTTTTCGGTCTTTGGAGCAACTTCAACCATGGTATCAGCATCAACAATAATCTCTAGAGGAACACCATCCATGATCTCAGCATCGACAAGGATCTTTGGAGCGTAATCATTCATGGTTTCAGCACCAACAACGGTCTCAGGAGCAACATCCTCATGGCTTCATCAACTAATCATTCTCTGAAGTGTTACACATGAAGCGGACTTCTCTAAGACCAATGATTCATATCAAGATGTGCAGACCTGATAACATGCTCACATGAAAGTATTCCCAAAGCTGGCACGACTGGTGGGCATAATCCAATGTCTTCTACAAGATGTTCTCATCACCTCTACAAATGAGATACAACACACTTCAGGCCATGAGTTTGCAAAAACGTACCAATGGGTGAGGAATGGGACAATATTTCCTCAACAAAAGATGTTCTTCTATGTCTCTTCTACAACATACCAAAAGGGTGCATCAATCGGACATACGAGATGAAAGATATGGCCTTTACCGTCAGGTCTACGAAATCTAAAAAATTTGTACGGGATTACAAATTACAAATGTGCGCGCTTCGCTGGATGACCTCTACAACTCCAAATTGAGTTATTCTTGTCTCATTAGACAACTCAGTCTCTTAGCTTCAAAATTTGGGGTCAAGCATCAAATTCCGACGTCGTATGAGGTTCCTACAGCTTCCAGAGCGTACAACATGCATGCAGAAATTCTTAGACGGGATTCATAACTTCCACAGTCGATCGATATCCACCAGTTCCTTCCGCTAAATCCTTCATCAAGGTACCTCCAACTTCAACCACCTAGGTCTTTACATCAATTTTTCTACCTGGGTCCTCTATCTAGGTCTCACCAGAAGAAGGGAAAACGAAAGGGAGAGACTTAACAAAATACTGGGGACTGACGGTCCACTTGTCAAGACGATCGATTTCACAATCCAAAACCGATCAAGAAATCAAGACCAGAATAAAACCTCACATCTCTCAGAAGTCCAAGGTTCAAGATATCACGGAAAGAAAACTAAAGAAAGTCAGCAAAATAAGATTTCTGCTTTTCTTCATCCATCTTCTTCAACACGGCATCACTGGTGGTGAAAGAAGTGTCACCTTCCACTGCTTTCCTTATAGCATCAATTTTTTGACGAAGCCACTTCAGATTGAAGCCAAGTTCTTCAGCTTTCTTCAATTTGTACTCCCAATCAAAGAGTACATCCCGGGTGACAGTATTTCTAGTTGTGATGCGGATATCATTTATAATACGCAATATGGCTTCCACTTGCCTCGTCAAGAAATAACTATGCTCTGGATCCTTGGTAACGATGATGTGCCCATACATCTTCCATGGTTTCTCGTACAAGCCTGCATATCCAATGGGAACGCTGAATCCGCCAACTAGTTCATGATACGGGAGTGAACCATCGAACGGAGTATCAAAATCAACTCATGGACTTGGATATTCATGCACCACTATACGGTTCTCAATTACTGGAGCAGCCTCCAGGGCAACAGTTTCTTCAGTATTCTCTACTGGTGTTTTGGTTTCTTCTATCACTGAAGTAGCAACAATCTGAGTTTCCAAGACTTCAATGACAACCTTCTCATGTCCTTGAAGTGCAGAGATGGTTGTCTCTTCATCAATAACTCCAGGGCAGTTTGAGTTATCCTCATTGGTTTCAATATCCTCAACTTCGGTATTTGGCACCTAATACGAAGATTACATGAGGTTAGAGTCATTTAAGCTTGAAACCAAATGAGATCATAAAATACATCATAAAATAAATCCAAAATTATCAAGATTAATCATTATACACTCAAGGCACGAGCAAATAACATGAAAGTCATGAAAATACGTTTTACGGTAACCTCGTCTGAAGAAACTGTACTCTGCCCTGTACTAAAAGACGAACTGGGAGCAATCTACGAGGAACCTGAATATGGGTTATATACCATTCTCTTTGTATGGATGTCCTCTACAACGTTTCAAAATTTCATGACAATCCGATGAACGAGAAAAGAGATGTGGCTAAAACATGAAGCAACATGCCATCTGAAAAAGTTCTGAAGGTCTCCTGGACGTTCACTATTTCGCCTTTTTCAGGCCCTAAACATGCTCAAACTTCAAAGATCTTCTTTAATAAAGCTTGGAAATTTCCTGGCCTATACATATGCAAACCTCTAAAATCCGACTTCGGACGAAGATTCTACATCGTTTCTAGTAAAATCTGAAGTCTGAAATTTTCAGGTGACGTATTTCGGAAAAGTTATCCATAAATTCACATGGATTTTCATTCATTCATTCACGAATCAGCGATATCATACTTCTTTGAAGAAATTACAGGAGATATGCTTACTAAGGGAGTCTCTAAATCATTTGAAGGCTCGACGATGCCAGAATCTCCGTTGACAACACCGCTATCTCCATTCGGTTCGGGATTTCGGGAATTCTCCATATTCCCATCTCCCAAAGAAGAGTGCGCTTCATCAACATGATTCTTATCTATAATGATTTCTTCCTGGATTCATCAACAAAAATTATTATTATTTCATTCAAGGAGATGCCGCGATCACCTGCACGAAAGAGATATTTACATCGACTTCTTCATCAGTACTGGATTCCTGAAGTGTTCGCCTGGGAACAAGTTGAAGACCGTCAATCGATGGAGAAAATATCTGAAAAGAAATAACAAAACCTTGGTCTCGTGATCCTAATTGCACGGGCAGGAAAAATTCATGACACAAGGAGCGCTAACAACTCACCAAAGAAACGGCTGGGGACTGCACGTCATTTGCTAACATCCTGTAATCCTTACTTCTGGGTTCTCCGCCCCGAAGACTTTCTTCCATGGTATAATCATCCTATGGTATAGTTGATGAAATAACCAGAAGTACAACTTAGTATGAAGGATCTCTCACCATCACTCAGAGGTCCCAAAAGTACCATTTCTTGAAGTTACACCCGCGGAGATGTCATCCCTGGAAACATCGTCTTTGAAAGTGTCATCATGGGAGTCAGTCGTTCTTGCAAAGTGGCTGTGACAGATGCATAACATTCAACGCATCATTTATACAAAGCGCAGGATTCAGCAAAACAACGAATCATGGAATAAAGATGCTCGCATCAGCGTCTGCAAAAATGAACGAACGAGCGTCTGCGCTAAAACGGATTCCTTTCTTGGGCCCGGCCCGCGAATCCTAAACGACCAAGGTCCCATCGTCCAAACCAGCGGTTCAACACCAATTTATGCTCATCAAACGACGTTACAATCATGACATTGAAGCCTTTATCAAGTCGTGGTTTTCTCATGCTCTATAAATCCGGTAACGTCTCAACTTACGACTAAGTTCAATTACTGGTATTATTATTTATGGCCGGAAAATCACCATTTAATGCTGACTGAGGAACACAGCTTTCCTCAGTAAGCAGGGGACTTAATGTAGATGGTGGATTTTCGACAAAGGCTAAAATCATAAACTCATAATTATACGAAGCTCTGATTGTCTCTCATCGAATTCTCAACGGAGAGTACTTTCTCTCAGAGTACATGTAGATATGTAGTCTCACGACTGGACAACGGCATACCTCATGAATACTGAATACTTTCGGTGATTATTTCTATATAGTATCACGAGATGGACGGCTCTTAGAAAGCTTGCTCTGCTAGTATAGAGCGATAACGTCTTCAGGAACAAACAACAAGTTTACCCTGACTATATAAAGGATATGACTTACCGACAAGCTCATATCGGGATAAATATGCTCCTAGACAGCTTGCTCTTCTAGTATAGAGCCACAAAGTTAATTATTCCTAATTAAGATTAATTCTGCCGTGACATTCACTACTGAATTCCCAGAATAATCTATTATTGCTCCTATTCCATGGTCGAATCCACGACTGGTCCCATGGAATGGCAATAACAATTGCTCCTATTCCATGGTCGAATCCACGACTGGTCCCATGGAATGGCAATAAACAATTGTTCCGATTCTATGATCGAATCCACAACTTGATCTCATAGAATAGCAATAACTATATTATCTCATTACTCCGATTTCATGATCGAATCCACAACTGGTCTCATAAATGGTAATAGATAAATCTTAATTACTCCGATTCTACGGTCGAATCTACGATCCCATGGAATGGTAATGCTCACTTTATTATTCTGAATTCGTAGTCGAATCCCCAGCTGATCTTATGAATTAATAATAAACATCTTATTGCTCAGTTTTATTCTCCACAATTCGTAATAAATAATCAACAACCGGGCGTCTGAGCTACCTCTAAGTAAGCCCCGATTCAAATGGTGAAGGTGTATTCAACAACGATACACTAACAATCACCGCATGAACGAGTATTTTAAAAAATACAACGAAACGATGAACCTATGAAAAATAGAGAAGAAAATAATAAAAATTTTAAAATATTGACCAGGGTGCTGAGAGCACGGACACACGACCGACCGACCGTGTCGTGGTCAATCCCACGCCAGTTTTATATTTTTAATGCATTTTTATTATTTTCCATGATTTGATGAAAATTCTCCCATTTTATCAAATCTCCTTCGTCTCGAGGAAACTCCTCGGTTTCATGGTACTTCCATAAATCCATAAAAAATAATATAAAATTAAGGAAAGGAGTCTGTGGCGTGACCATTCGCCAGCCGGCCATGCCTTGGTCCCAACCGGCCCCACACCCCACGGTTCCTTATTATTTTATTATTATTATTATTATTATTTCTCTAATTTCATGAAAAACTCCTTGATTTCATGGTATTTTGCACAAATCATCATATAATAATAAATAAAATAAAATTATGAAAAACTTGTGGGACCGGGCCACTAGCCGGTCCCACACTCCCTTTGCTTTATTATTTTATTATTATTTATTCTATTTTTCCTTGAATTCATCAAATTCCTTGATTTTATGGTATTTCTCTCAAATTAGGAAAAATTCCTTCAAATCATCAAAAATACCTAAAAATATTAAAAAAATAGGGAAACTCGTGGGATCGGGCCCTAGCCGGCCGTCCGCGCCTCCACGGTCTCACACGCCCTTGTTTTTATTATTTTCATATTTTTTGCTTCCCTGAACTCATGAAAACTCCTTCAATTCATGGAAACTCCCTAAATTCATCAAATTTCTCAAAATTAATGAATTTTTCATAAAATAATCAAAATATTACAAAATTAAGGAAAAGGCACCACAGGACCGTGGTCACGACCGGCCGACCATGCCTTGACCACGACGGTCCCACGCCTCCTCATTCCTTATTTTATAGTTATTTTTCATCATCTCATGGTGTTTTCCTCAGTTTCGTCGAAACCCTAATTTTGGCATATTTTCTCGAATGGATGCTCAATTGCACGCCAGAAAATATCAAAATTCTTAGGACTGAGACGCGGACGCCTTGGGGACAACGAGCACGCTATCTTGACCGATCAAGATTGGCTCTTTGGCTCACGGAAGCCGGTCCCATCAATTTTCACAGTTTTGACCTAATTTGCACAATTGCTCGTATTAGGTCCAAAACTCTTCCAAACACTTTGGATTTTCATGAAGTGATCGTCAGGCGGTCACGTGACAACCCAGGTCCTGTTTGATGACTCCATGGTTGGTCCCTCGCCTCGTCATAACTAATTAGGTTTTCTCGCCTAAGGCTCAGACGAGCATTTTGAATAAATGATTAAGCCAGCATTTAATCATTCTTCCACCAACAAATCGTCAACTCTTCAGGAGTTCTTCGTATTTGCTCACATGAGCATATGGACACTACATGGTTGATCCACGGTCCCATGTAGTCGCTCCCTCCTTCGTCCCATGGTTGAAATTCTGACGAACCATGAATTGATCATCAATTGATCAAATTAGGGTTTCTGAATCCAAGGATCATCATTCCAGATTCCAACCTTAATAATTTTACGACGACCTCATGGTCATTAATTTTATTAATTATGCTCGGTTCAACGACCATTATTCTAATTAATATTTTTGGTACGCTGCCAATAATCCATCAGATGAGCAACACATGCTCAGAGGATCAAATATTCAACAATTCATCACATGAGCAACACTTGCTCAGATGATAAATATTTGCTCAAACCAAGGAATATTGGTTCAAAAATCAATACTCAACGATCCATCGAATGAGAAATACTCACTCACTTCATCGTAAGAACTATACCTCTGGCTCATGACATGTTCAATTCATGAGTTTCAGAACATCATGTTCAACTCAGCAACCACATGGACTCATCGTCCCATCAAACCACGAAGTCATCAATTGACTAACAAACCACGAGACGTCAATCGTGTCACTTTGGGGGATATCACTTAGGGTTTTGGTCTGGCGGTCTATGGCACGTGTGTTCAAACACACGATAGAATGTGAGAAAGTCGTGCAATCATTTGAAGGAATTCACGAGGTAGTGGGTGGAAAATCGACCAAGTCTCCACACGATTGAGCAATTGGTTTCGAACACGATCTCCACTTCTCTACTCCTTGATTCCATCAACTGTCACACTTCATGGGATCATGGTGTCTAAAATTCCAGCAATAAAAATAAGTCTCTGAATCATGATTGAATCATCGGCATCATCAGTATCGTCAATCTCACGTCAAACTGACAACACGAGATCATCAACTCATCAATTGAGCAACTACTCTCAATTGAGCAATTCAATCATTCAGAGCTCATCATATTCATAATTCGCACACCCACAATCTTTGATTACCATTGATTCCACACATTTCTCAGCTTCCCTCCTACAGATCAACCCATCCTCTCTTGTGACCGAATTTACTCTGGAACGGTCATTGTCTTGATTTAGGCCGGAGTACTAAAAATTGATCTCTCGAATCTAAAGCACCCCCTTTGCAGCGGTGCATCTGTGTAAGGTTTAACATTTCGCTCGGTTCGAGGAGTCTCCTCCGTACGGTCGTCTCCTCAATTCCTTATAAACCAGCAAATCGTTTTTCCCCATCTACACAAAGTAATCAATAAAAGAAAATAATAAGACTTTGTTATAAACAATAAGAATAAATATGACTAGGAAATACTTTGTCGTAACTGAACCATAACTTAATTAAATGCAAGTTTATGTCTTGTTGAATATATATTGTTACTAATTGTAGAATAGCAATAAGCTCTGCTTTCCCCGGAATTCTTGTTGCCACTGGATACAGAAACGCTCGACTACCAGATTCTATCCAACTAACCCACCAAGAATAAGCTCTCGAGGTGTAAATTAGTCCAATGTTTTACACTCTGTGGATCAGGTTGATCCTAGCATCAGACGCTTAGGCTTGTGATAGACACATTTTTGTGTCTAATTTGTCTCGATTCTATATATTGATAGTTCTCATTTTTGTACTTATTATGGTGTTTTATGTGTGTAGGTATTTTTGGCCAATAAATATTTTTGGAAAAATCGGCTCGAAAAGTTGTCTAAAAGCGCCCGGAGGACACTTGTTATTCGAACTCTCAGCATGGATAAGGGGCACCCTCAGGACACCCCAAGGCAGCTTCTAAAGGCACCCCTACTCTGGATAGGTGGCGCCTCTTCTTCTTCACAATTCTAATCGGAATTCGGCGGGAAAAACGGCAGCAGTCGTGAAGGTTTGGAATTGGATTTCGCAAGGGATTCGACCAGATTCGATTGCATATATTTGTTGGGCTGGACTTTCTGGATCACAACAGGGCTGGTAGATTGATTGGACTCAACCAAGTGAGGCTGGATAAGCCGCGAGAAGAAAACAGAGGAGGAAGAAGTTTTCGGGGTCTGTTGAGATTATATTTGGCAGTTACGGGTGATTTGAGGGAAGATAACCCTTCCTGAGATTCGTATCAATCTAATAGAGGAACTGGAATGACCTGTACAACTCAGAAACGCGTAGAGAAGAGTTTGGAAAGTGGAGAAGTCCGAGACTTTCTGCCGAAGAAAAGAGAGAATTAAATCGAGTATTAGGGTTCATGTTGGCTATAAAAAGGTTGCTTCAAGTCACAGAGAGGATCGGGAGTTCGGGGGTGAAGCAGAGGAGACGTCGGAGCTGCAGGAGAAGTTGCAGAGTATCTTCTCTGCTGGTGAAGAGGAAGACGAGCTGAAGAACATAGGACCCATTTGGACAGTCGCAGAAACCGTGACCTATACTTTCAAACTCAATAGCTTTGTAACAATTTTTTCAACAATTATTCTGAGTTCGCAACAGTTTTGTTAGGGTTCTCTGTAACATTGGGTTCTGTAATAATTATAACTGTTACAAACACACTGCTTTATACCTCTTCTTCACTAAAACACCTTTTTGAGCTATGGATTATTATTTTGAGCGTGTTTTCACCACGAAGAGCTAAAACCCAACACTGGGGTGACGGAGGAAGCCATTCTCTACGCGTGTGGTAAATCTATTTAATTTCTTTATGACTTTTGCACTATTTTAAATTGATTCATGATTTTTATTAATTGATTGTGATTTTGTTTGATGGCGTATGCTTGGTCTTAGTATTTTTGATACGTCATGCTTGTGATTTACAGTCAATCTTTTATAAAATCTACCTTGGCAAAGAATAAAGGGTCAATATTTATTATGTTATGAGCTATAATTGTCTGAAATTGATAGTTGAACCACATGAATATGAGAATCGGTGGAATCTTGAGTCTCAGTACCTCTCGATATCGTGACAGTATTTTGTATATATTTTCAAGTATTAAGTCTAAAATCAATCTCTACAAGTCTTTGAACGAACTTTATTTACCACTTGAAAAACTACATCAGCTTGGCCTGGTTACTAGTGTTATTTCTATACACAATTGCTTAACAGAACCCTTCTGTCAGCTCTTGCGATTTACTACTTGTGTAAAGAGTTGATGTGACAATTACACGTATCACATAACTCAAAACTAGTATAAGAAATAATGATTGGTTGATTTAATTGATCACTTAAATAACCCTACAATATTCTTAGACAATAAAAATAATAAAGATAATCAACTATAAAAATAAAACTGAAATAAACTTTATTTAAGAAATTAATGCTTCATTATTTAGGATTTTGAAACTAAATCAATAAAACTGAAATAAAACTAAACTTTATTTAAGAAATAAAACTGAAATAAACTTAATCAATAAAAAAATTTAGCTACTCATAGGTGTGAAATTATTAATAACAAATAAAGAAGAAAAAATTTAAATATAAATAAAATAAAAAGCTCACAATAAAAGCTAGGAATAAAAGTTTTATTTCTCTCTGTTTCTATCTTCTAGCTACAAAGGAAACAATAAAAGAAGAAGTGAATCAATAACCTAAACACCCAACCACATCTCTCACACCACGTCGAGAGTTGCGCTTACCTCCCTTCATATTGTCCGGTGAACGAAATCCTCGCTCCTGATTGGCCGAAATCTAAGTTACCCCCTTACATTTCGTGACCGTCAATTTCTAATTAAATTGATTCGATCTAAGGATCTACGTTAAACAATAATGTTCACCCTCTTTTATATTGGTAGGTCAACGAAACCCCTGATCCTGATTGGTTGAAATTTTAGCAAAATTCTTACGCCGCGTTTACATCTTTTTAATAAAATCAAAACCGTCGGATTTGTAATATGTAAACTGCTAAAAAAAAAGATTTATTAATTAAAATTGAGATTTGTAGACAAAATTTGCAACAAGTTTATATGGGAATTTTTCAATATTCTTCTAAAGTTAATAAATATTTTTTAAAGATATTTCCGCTAACAAATCTAAGAACTACTAAAAATAATAGTAGTTCGATGATAATAGCTTGATATACCGAAATTTGATATGGGAATGTTCCGCTAACACAAGTTATTCCATTATATTGGCAACAATAGTTTGATATACTTTCGGAAACAAATCTAGGAGATGATACACAACATCCTACGCCAAATTTAACGAAAGAATGTGCGTATTCAAATTTCAGAATGTGCCAAAATTTAGCGAAAGAATGTGCCAAAATTTAACGAAAGAATGTGCTTATTCAATATTACAGAGAGATTTCGTGGTCACCAAGTTCTAAAGATACATGTCACTTACCGATCCTGTTGAATCTGCTTTCGGAAAGAAATATACGACTCCTAAGCAATGCTAATGCCACTACTTACCATTCCTGATTCTGTATGTAATAAATAAAAGTATTTTTTTATTATTCATTCCACACCTCTTTGTTTCTCTCACATCTCATCTCAGAACCTTAATTGTTTGCTAGAGTACTGCTCTTCCCTTAATTTGGTTCGTGCTTGATAGAGTTGTATTGCTCTTTTCTTTATTTTGATTATGTTTGATTGGTTTATTTGATAATGAATTATTTTTATTTTTATTTTTTAGGTAAAGAGAGGCTAATTCGAAGAATGGGTGTTTCTTATATATGATTCTTGGTAAGCTCTGCATTGCTAACATGTTATTGTTTTTTGAGATTTCTTCGTCTATCATCTCTATCTCTATTTTTTTCTTTCTTTTTTTAATTTTCCATTCTTTTTTTACTGATTTCATTAGGTATTCCTATTATTTTTTTCTCGATGTTTTTATGAGCAGAGCAGGTAAAACCACATGTAAATACATCATCTCTCATGTTCTTATTTCTCTTTTTGCTTTTAACTGAAGTGTTTCTCCATTTTGTACCACTCATTAATATTTGTTTCGTTTGTGGCTGATCTATTTTAGATCAAGTTCCAGTTTTGTTTGTGGCTTAGCTATTGGTCTGTCAAGTACCAAGAAAGATTACAGTTGTTGTGCTTTTGCTGTTAAAACATCATATCTTGCAGGGATATCCAAGTGTTGGGATATATCAGTTGCATATAATTGAACCCTGACAATTCATTCTAGACCTTGGATAGCTTTGCCAGATCGGATATCTTGGAACCTTGGGCCATTGGATGGGTTTGTTAGCATTATTTGGAAATCCATAAGTGTGCGTCGATGTTGTGTCGAGATTGTTCTTTTAATTTGTGGTTCGATTTTTGTTTTGTTCTTATTTTCTGCTGACCTTAGTGTACTACTATTGAAGGTATTGGGTTGAATTCCTGGCAATCGGTCGGTATCTTATACGAACCATCTTCATTTTCAAATGGATTGAATTTTTTATGGATGAGGAGGGGATGAGTATATGAGTTTAATCGGTGATTGCATGGGTATCCGATGCCTTTTCAAGGGAACTGGTACAACAGCTTGATAGGATCTAAGAAGAATGTGGAAGGTTCTTGGCAAAACCATGTTAGTAGTTTCGTTTTGGAGGATGCAGCCTCAGCTATTTGGAGAGGCTGTACAAGATTGAACAGTCATTGACCTAACTTTTACGGTAAAACTCATCCATGCTAATATATTAGTTTAGGCCCCTTTGACTTGATACATGTTTTATTTATCTATTTAGGGATATGAAGAACACGGGTTATTTTTCTGTTCATGGTATTTTGATTTTTCCCGTGTTCTAGGATACGTGATTCCATTATAAAGATATTGGATGTCTTTTACTGTGACGGACACTATGCACGTTTACTGTCCTTCAGATTATATCACGAGTTTTTATTTTGCTGTGTTTGGCATTTCTGAAACCCTTGGATAATATTGTCCGATGGCTTTTTTGAAACATTAAACTTGCATTTATAGCTTCCTTTGTCACACTGGTAGTCTGTCTACAAACTTATCATGGACAAGCTTAAAAAAAAGCATATTCCTTCGAGTAAATGATGGACCAGAAAAACCTTACATTGAACAATTAAATGCAGTTAACATACAGTTAACATAGAAATCCTCCTTGAGAGGACTGGTGTGATTGAATATGCATGGGTGGTGGCTGAGCATTTTTCAGCGGAGGAAGTGGATGTTATAGAAGACGGCTGAGCATTTCTCAATGGAGGAAGTGGCTGGTATGGAAGACATATTTGATATGACGGAGATTATAGCAAATTGAAAGCTAGCCTTGGGGAGATGAAAGATGGTTTGAACAAGACCGGTCATCATATTAACGATCAAGATACTCGGATACTAATGCAAGCTAACTCTGCATACAGTAAACATAAATTTGGGAGGAAAAGTTAACGTGTTTCTGTTTATAGCTTTTTTATTGTTGTTTTCCTATAGTAATTTGTTTGAGGTATGAAAATTTCATCTTTTCTTCTTCTGAATCCTGAGCAACTAATACTTTGAAAGAAAAAAAAAATAATATGCCTAATTCCAAATTTATGCTTATTGTAGGTTGAGTTAAAAATATTGCGGGAGGCTGCACAGCGGAGAAGATTTTTTTTTTTTTTTTTTTGATAAGAAGAGAAGATATATTAAAGATAGAGGAATGTACAGAAGTTCTACCAGAGGTAGATTAAAAAGAAAGGAAAAAATACAGAGATTTCATACAAACAAAGCATCCCAAGAATTAAGAACTGTGCTTGCATAGTTTAGATGAATCCTTCTGCCTGCTGCAACCGCCCATGCTAAAATTGAGCTTCTTACTTCCATACCTAACTCAGTTTCCGTCTTGAAAGAGTAATTCGATTATTTCTCTGTCCATATTGTGTAGACTACGACAACTGGAATAAGACTCCAAATGAAATTTCCAGTAGCTGAAAAGTGTTTATGCTGCCAACCACCAGCAAGCATCTTCATGCTTCTTGGTATCACCCAAGACCAATAGCGGAGAAGATTGCAATTTGCAAGTTTAGTTGTTTTTTTCTGATGTGTAGGGATCATGTCTAATTAGGATTTAAATCATGTCTTAATAAAAGCACAAGCAGTTGAAACGGTTAACTGTGGTTTAATCTGGAATGCGAACAATATGTGATGCAATATGAAATTCATTGACAACAAACTAAGAAAATTTCTTTTAAACACAGGTGTATCTTCGGCGGGTAATGATGAGCTTCTAGAGAGATGACTGTTCTTTCTCCTTTAAGGAAAGTAATGGCTTCGTCCTTCATTTATTTTGGAACCATCCTATCTAACAACTTGTTTGTTTGCAGCTGACTCGGCGTCTGAATCTGAGTCAATCCCTGACTCGGACCGAGTCAGCAGTCAGACCGTTTGTTTTCCATTTTGAGTCAGATCTGATTCGACCTCTGACTCAGACATAACCCCTGACTCGGACTCATTTGAGTCAGGTAACAAAATACCCCTGACTCATGGGACCAAACCACTGACTCACTTATTTCCGAGTCAGATGAGTCAGATCTGACTCAAAACAAACATATCGACTCAGATCCAGATGAGTCAGGTGATTTCACTCAGATCCAGATGATTCAGATCCAGACGACTCAGATGAGTCAGGAGTAAACAAACATGGTGTAACTTTATCCTTTGCTAACTCAAATTAATACTCTTATTTTCTTCTTCTTTTTTTCTCAATCAAGCACCTACAAGTGCAATATGGAATCAAAAACATCTTTTCCTATGCGCGCACAAGCATACGGAACCATCCTATCTAACTTTGTCTTAATTTCTTTTGTTCATGCTAGTTGCTTCCAAGTTACTAGAAAAAGGTTATGGCAACAACTTTCTTTGATAGATGATACTACACCTTGGTTAGTTATGGGAGATTTTAATTGCATCTTGCGCAACGATGAAAAAAGGGGGGCCGTGGACCTATAACTTCAGTCATTACGGAGTTTAGTGATTGGATGGATGATAATAATCTTTTTGAAGCAGATTCGTTGGGTTCTAAATTCACCTGGGCTAATGGTCAATCTGGTGTGCATAGAATTCTTTGTAAACTTGATCGTGATATTATTAATGAGGCTTGGTTGACAAAGTTTGAGAATTGGAGGTGTAAAGCTCTTCCTAGGGAAGTTTCCGACTATTCCACTATTGTTGGCTACCATTTTGCTAATACAAGGCCTAAGCGAGCTCCTTTTAGAATTCAGAAAATATGGTTCACTCATACTGATTTTTTGCGCATGGTTATGGACAGTTGGAATGAGCCGATGGAGGGTTCTCCTGCTTATATTTTCCCTTATAAACTAAAGCGTCTTAAAGCTTCTATTAAAGCCTGGAATTTATCAACTTTTGGTAATGTGTATGCTCGTTTAAAACAAGCTAAGTTACGAATGGAAGCTGCGCTCAACCTCTCTGATGAACATCCTGATGATGAGTCCAAGTTAAATGCAATGAAAGAAGCTTCAGTTTTCCTAGATGAGGTGCGTATGCAGCATGCTATTATGTTGAAGCAGAAATCGAGAAACAAATGGTTGGTTGATGGTGCAAGTAATACTGCCTTTTTCCATGCTAATATTCGTACCCGAAGGAGTAGTAATACTATCTCGGAGCTTGTGGATGAGAATAGGAATACTATTTCTTATTTTGATCAGATGAGAGACTATACCGTTCAATTTTTTGAATCAAAATTCAATGGTGCTGAGCAACCTATTGATGAGAGTCTTTTTCTTTATGAACATGAAAGTATCTATGAGGAAGAAAGCATTATGATGGATGATATTCCTTCGGTGGAAGAGATTAAGAAGGCAGTTTATGATTTGGGTGCTGATAGTGCTCCAGAGCCGGATGGTTTCTCAGGGTGTTTTTATATACATTATTGGGATATCATTCACAATGATCTCATTAATGCAATTACTTATTGCTGGCAGCATAATATAATCCCTCAAGGTTCGAATTCTATCCTTTTAATTCTTTTGGCCAAGGTGGGAGGTGCTAACACTCTTCGTAACTTTCGTCCTATTGGTCTTAATAATTTTTTCTTTAAAATTTTTACTAAGATTTTGGCTACAAGACTTGGTGGAGTTCTTGATAAAATTGTTTCAGAAGAGCAAGTTGCGTTCATGAAAGGAAGGAATATTCATGAGAACATTATTGTGGCTTCGGAGATGGTGAATGAGCTAAAAATCAAATGTAAGGATGGAAGTGTGGGGATCAAACTTGATATTTCACAAGCTTTTGACACTGTGAGGTGGTCATTTATCTTGGAAGTTTTTAGAAGGTATGTTTTTTCGGAATCATGGTGTTCTTGGATTCTTACTATTCTCAGTTCAGCCCATATTTCTGTTCTTCTCAATAGTAGTCCGGAGGGTTTCTTCAAAATTAATAGAGGATTGAGACAGGGAGATCCTTTATATCCTCTTATTTTTGTGTTGATCGAAGATGTTCTTAGAAGAAATCTCACAAAACTCTTCCTTAACAAGGAGATGTATCCAATGTTGTCTAAAAAGGTATTTCTCCTACCCGTCTTTTCTTTACTGATGACATTATGATCTTTTGCAAGGGAAACATGAAGAGTCTTCATAATCTTCTTAATTTATTGGGTAAATATCAAGCTGCTTCTGGGCAAACTGTTTGTCGTCAAAAGAGCAAGGTGTATTATGGTGGTAACTCTTTAAGCAGGTGTAGGACTATCATGGATTTGTTGGGAATGGAGGTTTCAACTTTCCCTGATCGTTATTTGGGTGTGCAAATCATTCCTGGTGCAGTTAAATATCATCATATTTGCAATGTGATTGATAAAATTAAAAAGCATCTTTCGGTTTGGAAGGGGAGATTACTTTCTTTTCAAGACAGGGTGGTGCTTATTAATTCAGTGATTGCTAGCTATGCGATTCATAACATGGATGTTTATAAATGGCCTCGGAAGTTTATTGATCAGTGTAAGAGAGTTATTCGTAATTTCTTTGGTCAGGTGATTGTGAAGTAAGCCGTAAATTCGTTGTTGCTTATGACAAAGTTTTTTGTCCGGTGAAGGAGGGAGGATTAGGCATAACAAGGTTGGTTGTTACCAACAAGGCGCTTATCATGAAATTGTGGTGGAATATACGGTATTCTAAGAAGAAATGGGCTCGTTTTCTTTTCGCCAAGTACACCACAAGGGAGGGAAGAATCAAGAAGTATGGTGTGAAATCTTCAATCCTTCCAGGGATTAAACAAGTTTATAATGTGGTGGAACAGAATACTAAAGTTTTGCTAGGTGATGGGTGTTCTACATCCTTATACTTTGATATTTGGTATGGTTATTCTAGCATTGCTGAATTATAGGTGAAGAGGGGCTGGACAGTTCAGTGATGGTCAGCGCTTTAATTCAAAATAACGAGTGGGTTATTCCAGATTTGCATCGGCATAACTTACTAAACGTTGGGATCAATTTGGATGAATTGCCACAACTGCTGGGAGGTGATGATCGTCGAGTTTGGATGCCAGACTTGAAGGGGATCTTTTCAGTTAGTTCAGCAAAAAGCCTGATTCGAAAGAAATTTGCTAAGGAAGATACATTTGCTATATTATGGCGAAAGTGTGTGCACCCAAATCTGGCAGCACAAAACTGGAAACTGGAGCGTGGGGCTCTTGCGACACTTGACAAAGTGCAAAGCAGATTCAAAATCAGTCTAGTGAATCGTTGCTACTTGTGCAAGGCATAGGAAGAATCATTGGAACATATATTGTGGCATTGTGATTTTGCAGTTCAGGTTTGGAAGTGGATCACTTCCATCTTTAATTTAAATCCTCATTTGAATCTTATTACTTGTTATAAAGCTACCAAAGGGAAAAGTCGAATAATCAAGGACATTTGGTTAACAACAATTCTGATTGTGCGGGCGGAGTTGTGGCTTACTCGCAACAGAATTGTTTATGACAAGAAATATGCGAATCTGGAGTTTTTCAAGAAGCGTGTTTTTCAGTTGGTGCATGATCATTCAGTTCGGTTAAAGAGTTACATGCATAACTCTGTATATGATTTGAACATCCTTAATTTCTTTAGAGTGCGACACAAATTGGTTAAACATATTCAGCATGTTGAATGTTTTTGGACACCTCCACCAAGTAACGCTTTACTCTTGTGCTGCGATGAAGCTAGTAGGGGTAATCCAGGGCGTGCGGGGGCTGGTGTGGTGGCTAGAGATGCAGATTGTAATGTGGTTGGTGCTATGAGTATTGGCCTTGGAGTAGCTAATAATTATATGGCAGAATTATTTGACATTATTGTGGGGCTCGAATGGGCTGTTCAATGGGGTATGAGGCATATTATTGTGCGTTCATATTCGATAAGTGGAATCACTGATTTTTCTAATTCTAGTGTTCCTTGGATGATCAAGCTACGTTGGGTGATTATTCGAGCTTCATATGATTCAATCTCTTTCGAGCATACTTATAGAGAAGCGAATTTTGCAGCGGATGTTATGGCCAAAAGAGGATGCTTATTAAGAAATGGTCAAGGTCTGAATCATGTTGGAAGACCATACTTTCTCAAGTCTATTGAATTTCCTTATGTGTCTTATTTCAGATTCAAGTAGTTTATGAGTTTTTTGAGGTCTCTTGACCTCTTTTTCTTATAATCTCTTTTGTACATATTGATATTTATTAATACAATTTGGATTTATCAAAAAAAAGGCGCACAAGCATACGTACAGTACGTTATGTGCCATTTTCCGAAAGATATGCGTGACCAGACCGTCTACTCCAAATGACATTCACAAAATTGGTTAAAAAGACCAAAATCAATAATTCCTTGGTGAAAAAGACTTGTACATTTTGATACTGTTTAAATGGACAAAAATTAAAAAGATACTGTTCAAATGGACAAAAATATAAAAATAGCCAGGATGTAACCAGTTTCATCCTACCCATTTTCAAATACTTTTTCTTATTTTTAATTTATATGAGGATGCATCCAGTTTCATCCTTGCTATTCTTTAAGTTTAAGCCAGAATGAATCCAGTTTCATCCTTGCTAATATTTTTTTGTCCATTTCACCCATACTAATTTTTTACTCGTCCATTTGAACTATGTTTTAAATTTTTTTGGACAAATGACCCATTTTCCGAATGGCATTACTGACTGGTCATGGGCCCTATACTCAAGAAAAATTCTGTTGTCAAGGTTTTCAATGTAGGAGTAGGTCATTTTTAGGGCTCAACTTTGCGGAAACTATTATTTCATTTTCTAAAAGACAGGCTATACTATTACTTTTTTTTACTAAAAACACATATTGAGGGAATATGGGCCTCAAGATGGGCAATTATTGAGATTAGTTCCTGAGTTGGTCGTTTGGTTTTGTTCATTCCAGGAAGAGTAAGTAAGGATAATCTTATTGCATATGGATAGGATACAAAATAAATGAAAACATTTATAAACATTTGATAGCGTACGCTTTATTATTGTTATCCAATTAGTTACGAATTACTGACTAACTGAGTATAATTATTTGTTTGTGTGGTTGGTGTAAGCTAGAATTCTTGACTTCCTAGGACCACGAGCTGGAGTTAAGCTTGATCCAACTGGATAATGAATTTATATAGCATTTAGATAGAGTGGTTGCTTGATGTTTGGGTACGATCTACTTGGTATATTGAACTTGGGTATGGTATTGGTGGGTTGCAGATTTAGGCGAGAGGTACATGGTATATGTTGCTGTCTTGATAAGGAATAGGAGGCCTAGAAGTGTATGGTGGTTCAGTGCCACGTGGTTGCAAAACCATGAAACTATAGGGCGTACCATGAAGTGTTTGCTGTTGTAACTGATGTGTACTTAATCGTATCAGTAATTTAGGGGTGTAAATTTTGCCCGGCAGCCCGAGGCCCAGTACCGTCCGTCCTGTCCCATGACATTCCATGGTGACCGTGGCCCTTTACGGGCTGGTCCGACCTAGCCCATTTAAATAAGAGGGCGGGCACATGTCATAATTCAAATTTTCTTGCCCGGCCAATACCCTTCCTATTATCCCGTCAATGCTACCCGTCATGTTAGCCCGCTAGTGTTATCCATTTACCTAGCCTAAGTGATTGTTCTCATTTGTCTTATCCTAGAATATACTTGGTACATATACTTAATACAATCAACCCTCATAGTTTTCATATGTATTTCTTAACTTTTATTCCATTGGAGTCTAATTTTGTTAACCATATAGAGAAAATATTGAGCAAAATCTAAGACAGTTTCCTTTTCCGATGATTCAATTCAGGAAAAATTATAGGAAGTTTGGTTTATCTTATTCCCATCTCAATTCTCGTATTTGATTATTAATTTTAAGTAAAACTTGTGTATTATTACTACTTTCTTTTTATTTTTAACAATATATATGTATAATATATATATTTGTTTGTAATATTCAAGGCTCTCCCGACCCTACCCGCCCTAACCCAAATTACAAAACAGGCTTGGGTAGGCCATGAGTACTAACTGTAGATAAATAATCCTGCCCGCCCGGCCCTTTTAATTTCATGGATAAGAGATGTTCCGGCCCGCCCTATACCGTCCCATTTAATAAATAGGTCGGGCTGCCCGGCCCGGCCCAATTTACACCCCTAAGTAATTACATGGTGGTTTGGGTAATTGAAGTGTTTTGATAGCGTTACACTGATTACAGACAGATAGTATTTGTATATGGTAATTCTATATTTTACTTTCTGATAGTGATGCTTGAAGATAAGATTAAAATTACTACAGTACTATTTTAGGACTTACGTATTTATTTTTCAGGACTATGTTTTGAGTTCATTGTCGTAGTTCAGTAATAATCTTTGATGGGTAATGCGGTAAAGTTTATGAAAATTATATGGGTTGGTCTTACAATGAAAAAAATCCACTACATGAGGTATTGAATGTCGAACTACTGAAAGTTCGTCTAAGCAACAATTTATGATATATCCAATCCAATGCGTCTTTTTTTTTCAGGCTTTCTTCGGAGCATTTGATGGAGTACAATCCATACGAAAACATGGTGACTGTATTTGATTCAACTGAGATGCTGCAGTACGAGAGTAACAAGGTATGTATACCCAATTCACATTCCAGCATTAAGTCCATTTGGATTCATATAATAAGTTTGACCTTATGGGAGGGCAGTGAACTTTGGATCTGGAAAGAAGATATGGATATACTGGTTCTCTCTAGATAGATGAAAAACTTTTGTTGTATTTGGTAAGAAGAGAAAGTAAACTCTTATGGCGTCCATGTCTTCTCCTCCTCCTCTGTACATGTTCAATTTTCATGCGAACAATATATATATATATATACACACGTATTTAATTATAGAAGTGTGCGTCTTAGATCTGCTTTGATTTGATGACAATGTGGTTAATTGGAATTTGAGTTATGGTAGAGGTATTGCCAATTCATGAATATTTAGGTTGTTGATTTCAGCTATAAAGTGTAACTGAGTTTTGACCAGTAAGGTAATTGGTGATAACGCTTAAAAATATAATTAGGATAAGACGTGTTACTGTGAAGCTATCGTTGTTGGATTGGAAGATGGTAAATATTAGTAGTAGGTTTGGAAAATCCGGTATCAGCGGGTAAATTATGTACATGACCAGGGTTCTTGCAGCAAGTGGGTATTGAGTACCTAAGAGGTCGGTATTGAATTACCGTTGCACTAGATGTTAACTATGCAATGCTCTTTTTTCTCGGAAACCACAAATTGTTGGTGCCAAATAAAGGTCGCTGCTTTACAATAATATCTCGGGTATACCATTTTCTACTTATCAGACTGGTCACCCCACATGATATTACCTGCTGAAGGATCAACGGGAAATGTAAAGGTGACAGATATTCAAAGAATAATAACCTGTGGCATGTATGTGATTTGAAAATTGTCACGATTTCCTTATGCTTCGAGGATGTTCCCCATATTGTGCTTATGGTAATGGTTTAGAAGACGGAATTTGTGATTTGACTGCGGGTGCAGGATATAAAGAAGGGATGGACAAAAGTGCACGACACTGGATTTGCATAACGGGAGTACGAGGTACATGAGTATACGAAGTTGGCTTAACAGCGGTAGTGAGAGCGATAAGAGAATGCGATGGGTGGCTTAGCAACGATACTAGGAAGTACAAGAGTGTGCGATGATAGCTTGGATAGGGTATGGGTGATACACGAGCATATGATATTATGATGGCTTAGTGGGACTTGGTTTTATAAGCGTGTACTGTGGTGGTTTTTCATTTGGGATATGTTGAGTTAACTTTTTTTTTTAGTCTTTAACTTATGTTGTAAAATGGTATATCCCTTTAGCTAATATTCAATTTCTAGATCCTTCTTTATAATTTTTTGATCCTATTTGTGTATCGTTATTGATCTTTACTGAGTTACTGATAGTGTACCGATATCTCTACGATTTCATGTCACGCCAGGCGTTTCAGATTTCATTTAAAATCACTCTCTATGAAACCAATATACCATGAACAACATAGAACTGTCATGTCTGCTTATATGCAGCTCATCTGGAATCATTTTCTATGCCCTGTACGTATTGGTAAGCTCAATGTGGAAATATGTTATTCCACTTCTAAGTTTGAATTGAAAGGTGTATGGAGATTGAAGTAGCCTATGTATAATTAATGAATTCACTCTATTGTGCTTTTTGTTGTCCTAAGGCCAGATGCAAATCAAGATATAATTATAAGTTTCTTTGAAAGTGTAACAAATATTAAGTTTCAGTTCGAGACTATATGACAATCATACCCCAGGGAAAGGTGGAATGGTCATTCAGGGTACAAACAAGTGAAGATATCAGTGCATATGCAATTATTTTTTGGTTTCCAAAGATATACTTGAATCTTCACGCATTGTTTTTCTCTTAAAAATCATCAACCATCATATGTGCCTGCTCTTTAGATGGGATCTAACATCAATTGTAATTTTGTATTATTATTATTATTATTAGAATATGTCTTCCCTGATACAAGATGCGCCAGATATATAGACACTTCATACTTTGAAAATTTATTACGGTGCACGGTCATGCGATGGTTTTGAATCTTTAGCGTCTGTCTCGATACAGTTATCTACTAGGGTACTTGCGTCTCATCGTTCTTTTATTTCTTAAAGTATGACTTTTTCTTATCTATATTTCTTATTAAAAAATCTTTTTATTGTATATTCCATGATTTTTGCCTGCAGCCACTGTAGGCACTTAATGGTGGCGACAGATTGCGTAATGTTTTCATTCTTCAAGTTAAGGCAGAAGAACTAATCAAGAGAGCTTCAGATGAGGTTTTTTTTTAATAAATATTTGGTAAGGTGATGAATTTAATAAATATTTTCATTCTTCAGATGAGCTTCAGATGAGGTTTTTTTTAATAAATATATAAACCGAACCTGCTATTAGTAAAATGTTGTTGAGTATCAGATTTAATATCGTTTTGCTATACCCTCATGTTATTAAATCACAAACAAATAAAGTGTAGTTGTTATCTTAGCTCAAATGGTAGAGCACATAGTATTTACAATGCAGTTGTGAGTTCGACTCCTATAGATAGCATAGTAATTTCAATAGTACCACTATACAGGTGTACATGGCCAAAAGATGTATTAGATTCAAGGCGCTCAAAAAGCTCTCTTTTTTAATAATTCTAGACTCAAAGTTACTATTCACTGAGACAAATTTGGGATCTGATGATGCCTTCAAGTTTGCGTGCTCTCTTCTGTTAATAAGCTTATTAAACTTTTGTGGTATGATTGTATGATAGACTGCTTAAAAGGATATTCAATTAACTCCTTCCAGAAACTTACCTTTCCAGGTCATGAGATGCCCAACACTGAATAGCTATGCTTGAAGGTTAAATTATAAAATATCATTTATTGCCTTTTTTGGTTAGTGTCAAATATTAAATGTTGCACGGTATATGCCTAAAAATGCATCAAGGTAATTTTTGGCTTCTATTTACTAACATTCAGTGATCAACACCTTTGATATTGCAAATTCTTTTTGGTAGCTTGCCCGGCTGGTGCACCCAGTTGGATATTAAAAAAGAAATGGTGACTATTAAAAGATAAGACAGCTCATAGATTAAGGTTTGGTCTCCTGTTCACATTAACATTAGCAGTTATGCGGAACTTAATCACTTCTGAAAGCAAGTAAACCATATTTGTTTGTAATGTTTTCCCTAAAAGTTTTATTCGTGGGAAGTGGGAACATAAATCTACTATGTATGGTAGGAAGGTTTTTGGCCAGAAATACTATCAGTTGATAAAATCATTTTAAGCAAGTAATGGGGCTCTGTCTAATGTGTGTTCCAAGATCTGAGAAGTGTCTAATAGAACCTTTTTCTGCGTTAGAGGAGTATACATGTAATTGTTCAATTTTATTAATGTACATGTTCTTCTTTAGATTTTTATCTGGACTGAGGATGTAGATATTTTCAGAATACCATCTATAATTCCAAAACTTCAGGATGTAGATGATAAAGTCCAAAACTTCATATAGACGAACAGATTTGTTTCTTTTGACTGATTATGGTAGTCTTCAGAATACCATCTTTAAGTATAAAGTCCAAAACTTCTATTGATGGTGAATTTTCAACAAAGGTCAAAACCATAAAATCATGATGCATGTTTTTGACACGGCTTTCAGGCATGCAACGATTCATATTTTTCGAAGCCATGATGAATATGTCTTTCGAAAAGCCTCCACTAGCTGAGCGTTCGATCCCCGACATTTCATCGTGCCCTCTATGTAGAATAACATAATTGGGCGGTTCTCCGTAGATTGAGAGCTTAACGCCTTCAGGACGTCGGTGCTACTCACTGTTCCCTGACTACATGAGAGAGACCCCCCTCTACATGGAAGAACGATTGGGCGGTTCTCCGTAAGATTGAGAGCAATAACGCCTTCAGGACGTCGGTGACACTCATTGTTACCTGACTATGTAAAGAGACGGTGTATAGATCCAGGCGGTTCTCCGTAAGATTGAGAGCAATAACGCCTTCAGGTCGTAAGCGAACACCCGTGAGTCTCTGACTATGCACCATTCAGAATGGATGTGACGCTAATATCCTTTCTGCAATAGATTAATTCTGCCGTGACATTCACCACTAAATTCCCAGAATGATCTATTTTTGCTCCTATTCCACGGTCGAATCCACGGCTTGATCTCATGGGATGACAATAAACAACTACATTATATTATCTCGTTACTCTGATTTCATGATCGAATCCACGGCTGATCTCATGGAATGGTAATAGGTAATTTTATTATTCCGAATTCATGGTTGAATCCACGAGTGATCCTATGGATTGATAATAAAAAACTATTCACTTTTATTACTCAGATTCATGAATCATTCTCCATTGAATTTCATAAATTAGTAATAAATACTCAATAATCGGGCATCTGGACTACCACTGAGTAAGCCCCATAAAATGGTGCAAGTGTACTCAACAATGATGCACGAACGAACACACAAATGCACGAATGAGCATGCGAAAACATGGAAAAATGAGGAATCCTGCATAAAATAGGAGAGAGAAAATAATAACATTAAAATAACGGAGAAGCGCCCATGGGCCAGGCCCATCGGTCGGCCGACCGTGCCTTAGCCGTGGCCGGTCCCATGCTTCCTCCATTATTTTTTCTTATTTTTGTTGCTTTCATGAACTCATGAAGACTCCTCCATTCTAACAACTTTCCTTGTTTGAGCAAAACTCATGGTTTTTCCACATTTTCATGGTTTCTCCATATTTTCGTGGTTTCATGAAAAATAATAATATAAAATAGAGAAAGGTGTTGCGAGATCGCGCAACTTAGTCGGCCGGCCATACCCTAGACGTGGCCGGTCCCACACCTTGCAATCCATAATCTTTCATAAATTGTTATTTTTCTCATCTTGTGAAACTTCCCTGTTTCAGCAAAAATCATGGTTTCTCCATATTTTCTCAAATATTGTGCAAACCATGAAAAAGCCAAAAGTCAACATGGTCACATGACCGACTAGGTCACTCACGAAAATATATTAAAATATTATTATTTTAATATTCACAAAATATTGATCAAACGAGTATACTTGCTCATTCGAGCAAAATCGAGGATTTCAGTCAAAGATCGAACTCTTCTGAAAACCCAAAATATTGCTCGAACGCACATCGGAAAATACTGAAACTCTCAGTACGGAAAACAGACATCATGGTAACACGTGCATGCCTTCTTGACCGACCAAGGTCATCCCTAGGGCTTGCACAAAGCTGGCCCACACGTTTTCACACTTTTGACCAAATTTGCGCAATCGCTCATATTGGGTCCAAACTCTTCACAACTAACTCAGAGTTTGTGCAAACGCCCATCAGCGGTCCCACAACCACCAAGGTCCGGTCTCATGCCACCTTGGTCGGTCCCTCACTTTTCTATAATTAGGTTTTATCACATAATGCTCAATCCAGCACTATTTCAATAAATGATGAAACCGGCATTTAATCGTCATTCCTTCACCAACTGGCCAACTCAGGACCCTGGTGTACGCTCACTCGAGCAATTGGGCATCACATGGACGTACATAGTCTCATGTGGTCGGTCCCTCCTTCGCTCATGACCTATTTTCAGCAATTCGTCGACTAATGAACAATTGATCAAAAATTAGGGTTTTCGAACAAACACTCAATAAATCATTATTCTGAGCATGTTAAAACACTAAATAAATTTATATTGATCCATCAAGCAACACGCGGATTAATTATATAATATTCGGTAGTCTACCAATATTTTAATTAATATTTTATTGGGTCATATCACCAATAAATAAATAATTCGTCGAATTGAGCAATACTTGCTCAGTTACTCGAATATTGATTCACTATCAATATTCAGTAATTTATCAATAATTCTTCGAGTCGAGCAATACTTGCTCAATTGCTCGAATATTGATCCAACTATCAATATTCAGTAATTCGTCGAATCGAGCAATACTTGCTCAATTGCTCGAATATTGATCCAACTATCAATATTCAGTAATTCGTCGAATTGAGCAATACTTGCTCAATCGCCCAACGATCAATATTCAGTAATTCGTAATACTTGCTCAATTGCTCGAATATTGATTCAACCATCGATATCCATTTGTAGATGGTAGATTTTCAACAAAGGCTAAAATCGTAAAACCATAATTGTACATGCTCCTGATCCAGCAATCAGATGAGTATTGAGGCTCATGTCCCTCATTGAAGCATGAAAGCTCATGCCACAAGAATCTCTGACTGAGTATATTGTCTCTCAGAGCATACATGAATATGCAGTCTCTCAACTGAGGCAACGACATATCTCATGAATACTGAGCAATTTCAGTAACTCTTTTATATAGAATCGAACGATTGGACGTCTCCTAGACAGCTTGCCTGCTAGTATAGAGCAATAACGTCTTCAGAATGTAACAATGTTTTCCCTGACTATATAAAAGACATGTGTATAGAATCATTATGATTGGACGGCTCCTAGACAGCTTTCCTGCTAGTATAGAGCGATAACGTCTTCAGGATGCAACAACGTGTTTTCCCTGACTATACTATACATAATAAATATGACACTTTAACTAGCTCATATCACCCAATTCTCTAATAATTAATGCTCCTAGACGGTATGCCTTCTAGTATAGAGCCATCAATTAATTATTTCTAAATCATTAGATTCATTAATTGAATTCTTAGAAAATATTCTACGTTTTTCATAATATTTCATTACTTCAATTCATGGTTTTCCCAGCAGAATTCCATGGGTTAGTGATAAATATTCAACGTACGGGCATCTCAACCGCCATCGAGTAAGCCCCAAGAAAATGGTGCAAGTGTATTCAGCAATAATGCACTAACGAGTGAAAAAGCGGGGGTCTAACAACACCACCCAATATTTCGATTAGCAATCTGTATGGACTAACTCCGAAATACTTTGCTAGAGAAACAACTAGACAGTCAGAATCAATCTAGATATAAGTATCTCAAGGAGTTAATATCTCTCTCTTGATTTGATTTTTACTCAAGCTAAAAAACAATAGCGAGTCTTTACCAAATACAAGGAATACTTGGACGGCACCAAAGACCAATGTCCAAGGATCAATCAATATCAATCAACAACCAAAGGTTTGATTTCCAATTGATGATCACAAACGCACAACCTGTATTATTTCAAGTATATAAAATATAATGCGGAAAAGAAATAACACAGACACCAGAAATTTTGTTAACGAGGAAACTGCAAATGCAAAAAAACCACGGGACCTAGTCCAGATTGAATACACACTGTATTAAGCCGCTACAGACACTAGCCTACTGTAAACTAACTTCGGACTAGACTATAGTTGAACCCCTATCAATCTCCCACTGATACAAGGTACAGTTGTACTCCTACGCCTATGATCCCAGCAGGATACTGTGCACTTGATTCCCTTAGCTGATCTCACCCACAACCAAGAGTTGTTGTAACCCAAAATAACAGACTTGATAATAAACAGATCTCTCTCACACAGAAAAGTCTATAAAAGGATAAATCTGTCTCCCACAGATAAACCCTAGGTTTTGTTCCGTCTTTAGATATAAAATCAAGGTAACAGGAACCAATTGATAATCAGGTTTTATATTCCCGAAGAACACCCTAGATTAATCAATCACCTCTCTACAATCCTTCCTGACTACACAAGCGGATTATCGAGGAATCACAAACAGTGAGACGAAGATGTTTGTGACTTCTTTATCTTGCCTATCGGAGAAATCTCGCGATCTCAAGACAATCAATCTATTGTACTCGTACGATAGAAGATGCAAGATCAGATCACACAACTACGATAAAGTAGTATCGGTCTGGCTTCACAATCCCAATGAAGTCTTTAAGTCGTTAACCAGATTTTAGAGAAGAAAATCAAAGGTTAATGGAGATCGACTCTAGCGGGGGCACTAGTAGCACACAGACGTGTGGGGATTAGTTTTGCACAATGCTAGATGTCTCCTTTATATAACCTTCAAATCAAGGTTTTTCCTTAGTTACAAAGCAATCCATATTTACCGTTAGATGAAAACCTGATTTAGATTCAAGCTAATATTTCTCAACCGTTAGATCGAAAACTTAGCTTGTCACACACACTTGTGTAGACGTTTACTGGGTTCGTGAAAACCATGCCCAAACATGTACGTGTATGTTGGTTCAACATAGTAACCCAAAAGGTTAACCATATGAGCATTGATGTTATCTCAAATATGTTGTAGTAAAGAGTTCGTTGAGGCTTGTGAAGGCAATGAATTCTAGACTTAATAGAACTTAAAAATATAGAAAACTTAACTCAAAATTGATTTCAAGTGATTGGAAAATAACCAAGACACTAGAATCCACTATTACACATGAATGATGTCAAATATTTCATAACTCTAATTATCCTTTTAATTCTTTATTTCTTAATCCAAAAATAATCAAACATATTCTCAAAAATTAATTGTATCCCTTAAGCATAGATTATCTAACCAAAGCATAACCTATCTAATTGAACCACAACTAATGAAGAAAATTATGTAAACTTTTAAGAACTCTGCAAAAGCAGTGATTGAGTGAATTATAATTAAATACTAGAGAAAATGAAATAGTTACCCATTGTTCATGTGTGAATAGCTTCATCCATTGCCTTGGTTATGAGAGAATTAGCCGCTCATCATGTTGGAAACACGCTCAAAAGTTGATTTCATTTATGCTCAAAGGGTTACAAATGATGAACAAGGGAGAATTATAATAAAAATCGGGTTTGCAATGCTTATAACTGTTGCAAAAGCCGTTACAAAGAGCCGTTGCTGTTGCGTTTTTAAGTCTGCCTGTAAACTGCGACCTACAGAATGAGTCGCTGTCACTGTTCAAAAACGACGGTTGTGCCGAGTCTGTTCTTCGTGTTCTTCAGTGTTCTTCAATGGCAGAAGCAGCAGCAGGTGGTCTCTCTGCAAATTCGATTTTTTTTTGACTCTGTGGTGCTATAAACTTCTCCCAATCTCTCCGTCCCGCTTCTAAGACATCCCAGCACCTCTTTTATACCCAACAACACCTCCATATCTCAGTAATTAATCGAGTAAACATGCAAAATATTTTCCCTTTACTCTCACAGGAATTGCCGAGATTTCCTTCCTTTTTCTTCTCTTCACGCTTCTGCTGATGTCGACACTCTCTCAGGGAATTGGTTTCACGTTCTAGCATAAGTAAAACTGTTTCTATCCACGCGCGAATTACCAAACATAGCCATCTGACTCGGGACAAAATAAGAATATCTGAGATACTCTCGTGGTTGGTTGTGTGCTGAAATTCACTATATATTCGAATCCAACTAACTTACCATTCCCGTTTGGTAATAACAGGGTGGTAGCAATCCAAAACAGGTAACAAATCCGGCCAACTCGTCATGCAAAATCCGATCAAATATCCCGTGAATATCAACTCCTCTGTCTTGCTCCCAATGGATTATCCAGCCACTTTTAACTGATTCCAAACCCATACCAACCATGTCTAGCTGAATCGAGCCCATCCAACAAAAATCAGCCATTGAATCTCAAGATATCACGTCCAAATGGTGAACCCTAATTCTGCCAGTTCACTACTCCATTTTCCCGCCAAAAATATAATTCAAATGGAGAAGATGACCTCCCCCTAATCAGCTGTAGGGTGCGAACAACAACTGCCTTTTTGGGGTGCCCCTTAGTAATTGAGATGCCCCTTAACCAAATTTGGGCTCCGTATAGCAAGTATCCTCCGGGGGTGTTCCGAGTGATTTTTCAAGCCGATTTTTCCAACAATATTTATTTTCCAAAAATACCTAAAAATACACAAAACACCATAATAAGGACGAAAACGAGTACCAACAATACGAAACATTGAGGACAAATTAGACACATAAATGCGTCTATCAAATACCCCCAAACTTATTATTTGTTAGTCCTCGAGCAAAACTAATAAAAAAATAAATAAAACCGAGTTAATCTCGGGAGGGTTTACCAGAGGTGTACCCACAAAACCATTACTTCTAATTGGTCACAAGTATCCAAAGAGCTATGAGGACATACATATTCTCAACCTATCTCCAAGTAACTAGAATGCCAGAGAAATTAAAGGTGTCAGCTCTAAATCTGACTGAAGAAAAGGGAGACACATCCGCAACACTGCTAGATAAACAGATATCCGCTACACAGCTAGATAAACATTGTAAGATGCGTCCGCTGCTTTACAGCTGGATAAGATTAGGAGAGAGATAAAGATGAGTAGGACATCTGCTACACAGCTGGACTAATTACGTGTGATGAGTTAAACCAGTGCTAGAAAAATCATGTGCCAGATTGAAAGCGGACAAACAAAGCAACCAAATGTATCTTTCTTCGACTCTCTCACAGTGCTCAGTAGAAACAACGTCTTCTTCGGTCTTCAACTGTTGATGATAAACTATCGAACCTCATAGAACCTTGACAATTAACTCTTCTCTTCGATTTCTTGCTTGACTTATAAATTTCTACTTCCCAGTGACCTTATTGAACAAAACGTAACGATGATTTTATTTATTTTTTTTGAAACAAAAATTACAAGACAACAATTTACATGGCCATGAGAGAAGGACTTTCAAAACTTGGATATTCGCAACTTGTGATGTCTTGGTATCATGGATTCCAACAACTTATATCATTTGCTCTTATAACTTCAACTTTGATTTTTGAATTATTCTCTTCTATTGTTGCTTCTAAACCTAAACGTCTTCAACTTTCTTCATAGATTTTGATGTCGCTCCGATTGTTGATGATGATAAGTTTCTACTGAGAGAGAGAGAGTCGCAATCTAGTAACTAAGACTACATTGTGAGGTTGCTTTGTCTTTCTGGCATTTCCTGACCTACTTTCCGTTCTATCATGTATGGTTAGGTCCATCACGGTTACCCTCTAAAAAGAACAAGTTCTCTCCTGAATTTCAAGGATCTCAATGTCATTTTCTCTAATGTCTCAAAAGGTTGTTATCCCTAGCGTTCCAATTTCTATCTTTTCGGTGAGAAACAGTATGTAAACTTAGCTAACCGGATATCATGTGACGCTAGAAGTTTCAAAAGTGCAACTAAAAAGTTCTTCCCCACCCCCAAACTTAAATCTAACATTGTCCTCAATGTTTCTAATGAAAGAGCAATACCAAAAAGTAAAGTAACATGAGGAATCAGTAAAGAGAGAAGTCGAAAAGATAGTACCTGGGTGAAGAGAGAGAAAACTAATATACAACAAACAATCGCCTCGATGGTCAATCAAGGGTAAACAGGGTCCTCCAGAGGGACCTCCTCAACATCACCTGTAGGAAAGGGTTCTAAAAAGGGTTTCAGTCTCTGACCGTTAACCTTGGAAGAACTACTACCATCCGGTGTCTCAATTTCAGTAGCTCCATGAGGAAAAACAGTGCGAACAATAAAAGGACCCGTCCACCGAGAACGTAACTTCCCAGGGTAAAGATGCAAGCGGGTATCATACAGAAGAACTTTTTGACCTGGAGAAAATGACTTCCGTAAAATATTTCTATCATGCACAAGTTTCATTTTGTTCTTATACTCCTTCGCACTATCGTAAGAATCTATACGAATCTCGTCCAACTCATTGAGCTGGAGTTTCCTATGGGCTCCTGCCTTGTCAAGAGAAAAGTTTAGCTGTTTAACATCCCAATAAGCTCTATGTTCTAACTCGACAGGTAAATGACATGCCTTTCCATATACAAGCCGATAAGGCGACATTCCAATGGGGGTCTTAAACGCAGTACGGTAAGCCCATAAGGCATCAGTAAGCCTAGACGACCAGTCTTTCCGATTAGGATTAACTGTTTTCTCTAATATACGTTTTATCTCCCTATTGGAAACCTCAACCTTACCACTAGTCTGTGGATGATACGGGGTAGCTACCTTATGTGTAATACCATATTTCTTCATCAAAAGCCTAAAAGCTCCATTACAAAAGTGCGACCCACCATCACTAATTATAGCTCGCGGTGTACCAAAACGTGTAAGAATATTATTTTTCAAGAAATCAATCACAACCCTATGGTCATTGGTTTTACAGGAAACCGCCTCAATCCACTTAGAGACATAGTTTACAGCGACAAGGATGTATAGGTTACCAAATGAATTAGGAAACGGACCCATAAAGTCAATTCCCCACACATCAAATACCTCGAAAACTAAAATAGGGTTCAAGGGCATCATGTTCCTACGGGAAATGGTTCCTAATTTCTGGCAACGTTCACAAGTAACACAGTAATTGTGGGAGTCCTTAAACAACGAAGGCCAATAGAATCCACACTGCAATATCTTAGAAGCAGTCTTCTTAGCACTAAAGTGACCCCCACACGCATGATCATGACAAAAGGAAATAATACTGGACTGGTCACTCTCAGGTATACATCTCCTAATAATCTGGTCTGGACAATACTTAAAAAAATAAGGATCATCCCAAAAGAAGTGCTTAACCTCAGCTAAAAATCTAGAACGCTCTTGTTTACCCCAATGTTGGGGCATTCGACCAGTAACAAGATAGTTCACTATATTCGCATACCAAGTACAAAGAACAATTGTTCATCAGGAAAGCTGTCCCTTATAGGAAGGGAATCATTAAGGGTATCCACAACAAGTCTAGACAAGTGGTCTGCTACTACATTTTCTGCACCCTTTTTGTCTCTAATGTCCGGAGAAAACTCTTGTAAAAACAGGATCCACCTAATCAATCTAGGTTTCGTATCCTTCTTAGACAAAAGATATTTCAAAGCAGCATGATCAGTATATATAATGATCTTAGAACCTAAGAGATAGGGTCTAAACTTGTCTAAGGCAAACACAATGGCTAACAGTTCCTTCTCCGTAGTGGTATAGTTCAACTGGGCATCATTCAGAGTTTTGCTAGCATAGTAAATTACATGAAGTAACTTGTTTTCTCGCTGACCTAGCACCACACCAATAGCATAATCTGAAGCATCGCACATGATTTCAAAGGGTAGGTTCCAGTTGGGTGCCTGGACTATGTGGGCGGTAGTAATAAAGTTTTAAGCTTCTCGAAAGCCTCTAAACAAGCATCATCAAAGAAAAACTTAACATCTTTTGCAAGAAAATTGCAAAGAGGTCTAGAAATCAAGCTCAAATCCTTAATGAAATCGACGATAAAAACCAGCATGCCCTAAGAATGACCTAATACCTTTTACGATTTTTGGGACCGGTAAAGTTTTAATAAGGTCAACTTTGGCTCGATCTACCTCTATACCCTTTGAAGATACGATATGCCCTAGAACAATTCCTGAACGAACCATGAAGTGACATTTCTCCTAATTAAGCACTAAATTCTTTTCCTTACACCTAGTCAAGACTAATGACAAATGACGTAAGCACTCATCAAAAGACGAACCAAACACTGAAAAATCATCCATAAAGACCTCTAAGAACCGTTCTACCATGTCAGAAAATATACTCATCATACAACGTTGAAAGGTCGCAGGGGCATTACATAGGCCGAAAGGCATGCGTCTATACGCAAAGGTACCAAAGGGACATGTAAAAGTGGTTTTCTCTTGGTCTTCTGGGGCAATAGGAACCTGATTATAACCGCAGTATCCATCTAAAAAGCAATAATGGCTACGTCCATCTAATCTCTCTAGCATTTGGTCGATGAAGGGAAGAGGAAAGTGGTCCTTCTTAGTGACCTTGTTCAATTTTCTATAGTCAACACAGACACGCCAACTCGTGGTCATTCGGGTTGGGATTAACTAATTGTTATCATTCTGGACTACAGTAATACCGGATTTCTTGGGAACAACCTGAACGGGGTTGACCCACTTACTGTTTGAAATGGGGTAGATAATGCCTGCATCTAACAGATTCAGAACCTCGGTTCGAACAACTTCTTTCATATTAGGGTTCAGTCGACGTTGCATCTCCCTAGAAGGTTTGGTGTCACTCTCTAAATAGATATGATGCATACAATCAATAGGACTTATACCCTTAATGTCTATTATGGTCCACCCTAAAGCTTCCTTGTTATTCTGAAGGACGGTCACTAGCCTACTTTCCTGATCACTATCCAAGTCGGATGCTATAATCACAGGTAAAGTTTCAGAGGGGCCTAAAAACACATACTTCAGGGTATCTGGTAATGGTTTAAGGTCCAACTTAGGGGGATTTTCCAACGAAGGAACTAGGGTAGACTCGAGAACGGGTAAAGGTTCGAACTTAGGTTTCCATCCATTACTAGTGTCTAACAAAGGGGTTGAATATAACAAATCATTCACCTCATTAATCACATCATCATCATCAAAAGAAAT
This sequence comes from Papaver somniferum, assembly GCF_003573695.1. Taxonomy (NCBI): domain Eukaryota; kingdom Viridiplantae; phylum Streptophyta; class Magnoliopsida; order Ranunculales; family Papaveraceae; genus Papaver; species Papaver somniferum. Next base: position 109,896,835 of record NC_039367.1, read on the forward strand.
CCCAAAGTGAGCTAGGCATTTCTCTAATGGATCTTTTATCAAAGTGTTTGGTAATGACTCCTCTACTAAGGTGCCTATCATGTTCACCTCTTCTACGCTCGAGTCGTCCAGTTCCTGGGGTAATGTGAAAGATGTTCAGCTTAATAATCATATTACCAAAAGACAAATTCATAATACCAGTTCGAAAGTTAATGATCGCATTGGATGTTGCTAAAAATGGGCGACCTAAAATCACCGGTATCTGGTTCTCTGGGTCATGGACAGGTTGGGTATCTAGGATAACAAAATCCACTGGATAAATAAACTTGTCGACCTCAATAAGAACATCCTCGATCACACCACGAGGAATTTTAACGGACCTATCAGCTAACTGGAGTGTCATCTGGGTAGGTTTCATCTCACCAAGTCCTAGCTTAAGGTACACATGGTATGGAAGTAAATTCACACTGGCTCCTAAGTCAAGCAAAGATTTCTCAACACGGTATTTACCTATTGTGCAATAAATAGTAGGGGACCCTGGGTATTTATACTTAGGAGTAGTGGTATTCTGAATAATGGAACTCATGTGACTAGCTAGGAAGGCTTTCTTCTGGACACTAAGCTTACGCTTTCGTGTACACAAGTCCTTAAGGAACTTGGCATAAGCCAGAATCTTCTTAATCACATCCAACAACGGTAGGTTGATAGTAACTTGCTTAAAAACCTCCAATATATCATTAAAGTTGGACTCCCTCTTAGTCGGAATTAGCATCTGGGGAAACGGGGATCTGGGAACAAATCCGGGCTCAGCAGGACCCTCATTGGTCTCTTTGGAGACTCTATCAGTTTTCTCATTCTCTGGCTCAGAAGGGTGAACTACAACATGTTCACTATTAGGCATGGAAACCTTGTTATATATATCTCTACCGCTCCTAAGGGTTTTAATAGAATTTACATGATCGAATGGTCTTTCACCTATTTCATTAATTCCTCTAGGGTTTGGTTGAGTTTGACTAGGAAACTTACCTCTTTCTCTTAAAGACTCATTTATATGACTAACCTGGGTTTTCAACTCGGAAATAGACTGAGAGTTAGCCTGACCTATTCTCTTATTTTCTTCTATACCTTGAGCAACAGATTGCTAAAACTGCATAGTGTTACGAGTTAACAAAGCAAGAGACTCTTCTAAACTCATAATCTTCTTATTCGAAGGGTTCTGAAACTGTGTCGGGGCTGAAGGATTCTTAGGATAGCCAAAACCTGGGGGAGCTTGAGAGTTACTAGACTGACCTTGATTCTGGCCCTTAGACCAAGAAAGGTTGGGATGGTTTCTCCAGCCAGCGTTATAGGTTTCTGAATAAGGGTCAAACTTCTGACGGTTATCGAATATAGTGTTGTTATAAAGAGCATTGGCTTGCTCTTCAACAGTATGGTCTTCCCATAAAGGCTCTATTCTACCACTAGTACCACTAGAATGAACTAATTCCAACGCTTCTAACCTTTTGGATATGGCTTCTATTTTAGCATAAGATCCTTCTACCCTATTGACATTTCCTCTACTTAGAAGAATTGTTTTCTGGGGTTCCCTATTATTTTCCCATTATTGGGTCTTATTGGCGATTTCATTCAAAAATGTCATCGCCTCATCAACAGTTTTATTCTCAAACCCACCTGTGCATAAGGACTCAACCATGGTCGTTGTTGAATAGTCTAAACCCTCGTAGAGGATCTGAACTAACCTAACCTTCTCTAAACCATGATGAGGACATTGAGAAATTAAGTCATTGAACCTTTCTAAATACCTATATAAAGATTCCCCCTCTTGTTGAGCAAAAGTACAAATTTGTGTCCTAATAGACGATGTTTTGTGCCTTGGGAAAAACTTATGTATAAAGGCAGATGTAAGTTGTTCATAGGTTTCAATTGACTCAGAATCCAAACTATACAACCAAGATTTGGCTTTATCTTTTAAGGAAAAGGGGAATAACCTAAGTTTCAGTGCATCATCACTAAGGTTTTTAATTTTCAGAGTACTACAAACTTCCTCAAATTCCCTAACATGAAAATAGGGTTCTCATTCTCTTTTCCTAAAAAGGTTGGGAGCATCTGTAAAGTCCCAGGTTTGAGTTCATAATTTGCCTCGGTTTCAGCTAACTTGATATAAGACGGACGAGAGGTCCTAGTTGGGTTCAATAAAGCTTTTAAAGTTGCCATTTCTGGCACTACCAAAGGACTAGGAGTACTTTCTTAACAAATAAGCAGATTCTCAAAACTGAAGTTTCCAAAAACGAGGCTCTCTAAAGAAGAGTCTTCGAGCTCCCCGCCTTCACAAGAAAAACTACTAGGTTTATCACTAATCAGACGACCTAGAGTGTTTCTTTTCCAAGCCCGTTCTACCTCGGGCATACACTGGAAAAACAAAACTAAAAAGAAAAGCCCTAAAAGGGAAGGGAAGTTCTATGCAAACACAAACAAGGCTGACTCCACCACAGTAAACCTACTGAATTCTAGCAAACAAAAAGCATGATGGCTCAACTTAGATTGTTTCTAGACCAGCTTCTAATCCTTCGAAAGGGAATTCGTTAGAATTTAAGCAAACCCCTCTGGAGTCAATCCGAGTCAAAGTAAGTTGAATTGAGGCGAGGGAAGCTCAGTGGAGCTTTGATACCCAAGGCCTCACGGCTATCACAAGGCGGCACATTCACACATTCAACTCACACAAACCATCATGAACTTCGAAGTATGCTGAAAGAGTAACCAATATTTTTCGAACGACTTTCCTACTAAGCTCGTTACCCTATAGGCCTCGTTCTATTCCAAATTTTAAAGCTTAGGTTCGCGTTTGGTTTCGTTTTCCTAAGGCGGGCAAGAAGAGAACGGTGATGAAATCCGAACCCTTATCTTGTATGGCCAGTCCTTGCCCTTTACTAGGAATTTAAAACAACCGTTTTCAGTTCCTCAACATATATGCAAACGAAGGAATACAGTAACTCGCTGACAGGGGATTCGCGAGTGTTTCGACAAACTTACCTCCCGTTCCAGACGAGGGATGAACCGTTGTCGTCGACTCGGGACATAACTCCTATGTTGTGTACTAACCCGAGGGGCCGAGGTGATATCATAATCACCGTCCTTCTCTGCAAACAGTTTAATATTTAATCTACCCTTTTGTAGGGTTTAAAAAAAAATTAATGTCCAAATGTCCAAAGTCCAAAAGAAAGGTCCAAAAAATAAAGTGCAAAAAGAAAAAGAAAAATAAAAAATAAAAAAGAATTCCTAATACAATCTAATAAAATAACACTCTCTTTTTTTTTTCTCTCTTTTTCTATAAAAAAAAAATCTTCTTCTTTAGCTCCTTTCGCTTTGCCTTTTACTTCAAGTCTTTAAATTTTCGCCAAAAGTTTTGGCAAAAATTTCTTTCGCTCCAAATTCCAAAAATCTGAAAGGAAAAGACAAAAACCCAAAAACGTAAAGAAGAACCAAAAAAACTAAAAAAACTAAATAATAAATCTAAAAACTCTATCCTAAAGACTAGCCCGCGTCGGCGGCGCCAAAAATTGGTGTTATCTCAAATATGTTGTAGTAAAGAGTTCGTTGAGGCTTGTGAAGGAAATGAATTCTAGACTTAATAAAACTTAAAAATATAGAAACTTAACTCAAAATTGATTTCAAGTGATTGGAAAATAACCAAGACACTAGAATCCACTATTACACATGAATGATGTCAAATATTTCATAACTCTAATTATCCTTTTAATCCTTTATTTCTTAATCCACCAATAATCAAACATATTCTCAAAAATTAATTGTATCCCTTAAGCATAGATTATCTAACCAAAGCATAACCTATCTAATTGAACCACAACTAATTAAGAAAATTATGTAAACTTTTAAGAACTCTGCAAAAGCAGTGATTGAGTGAATTATAATTAAATACTAGAGAAAATGAAATAGTTACCCATTGTTCATGTGTGAATAGCTTTATCCATTGCCTTGGTTATGAGAGAATTAGTCGCTCATCATGTTGGAAACACGCTCAAAAGTTGATTTCATTTATGCTCAAAGGGTTACAAATGATGAACAAGGGAGAATTATAATAAAAATCGGGTTTGCAATGCTTATAACTGTTGCAAAAGCCGTTACAAAGAGCCGTTACTGTTGCTGTTGTGTTTTTAAGTCTGCCTGTAAACTGCGACCTACAGAATGAGTCGTTGTCACTGTTCAAAAACGACGGTTGTGGCGAGTCTGTTCTTCGTGTTCTTCAGTGTTCTTCAATGGCAGCAGCAGCAGCAGCAAGTGGTCTCTCTGCAAATTCGATTTTTTTTTTTGACTCTGTGGTGCTCTAAACTTCTCCCAATCTCTCCGTCCCGCTTCTAAGACATCCCAACACCTCTTTTATACCCAACAACACCTCCATATCTCAGTAATTAATCGAGTAAACATGCAGAATATTTTCCCTTTACTCTCACAGGAATTGCCGAGATTTCCTTCCTTTTTCTTCTCTTCACGCTTCTGCTGATGTCGACACTCTCTCAGGGAATTGGTTTCACGTTCTAGCATAAGTAAAACTGTTTATATCCACGTGCGAATTACCAAACATAGCCATCTGACTCGGGACAAAATAAGAATATCTGAGATACTCTCGTGGTTGGTTGTGTGCTGAAATTCACTATATATTCGAATCCAACTAACTTACCATTCCTGTTTGGTAATAACAGGGTGGTAGCAATCCAAAACATGTAACAAATCCGACCAACTCATCATGTAGAATCCGACCAAATATCCCGTGAATATCAACTCCTCTGTCTTGCTCCCAATGGATTATCCAGCCACTTTTAACTGATTCCAAAGCCCATACCAACCATGTCTAGCTGAATCGAGCCCATCCAACAAAAATCATCCATTGAATCTCAAGATATCACGTCCAAATGGTGAACCCTAATTCTGCCAGTTCACTACTCCATTTTCCCGCCAAAAATATAATTCAAATGGAGAAGATGACCTCCCCCTAATCAGCTGTAGGGTGCGAATAACATCTGCCTTTTTGGGGTGCCCCTTAGTAATTGAGTTGCCCCTTAACCAAATCTGGGCTCCGTATATCAAGTGTCCTCCGGGGGGGTGTTCCGAGTGATTTTTCGAGCCGATTTTTCCAACAATATTTATTTTCCAAAAATACCCAAAAATACACAAAACAACATAATAAGGACGAAAACGAGTACCAACAATATGAAACATTGAGGACAAATTAGACATATAAATGCGTCTATCAAGCATTTCATATTAACCTTGTTCTTCTTCACCATAACTAGTTCAATTGACTCAAATGAACTAGTTACAGAGTTGTTCAATTGCTATGAGATCTTATATAACTACACAAGACACAACTGAAACAAAGATGATTCGATTCGATTGAATCGGCTCATGAACATTATAGCCACGGTTTGCATAAAGCATTCCTTAGTAATTTCATGTTTCATGTTCAGAGCACATCTTTAGATCATAACCTCTTAAGTTTACAAACAAGTTCGTGGACTTAAGTTAATCGGTTGAGTTTTCCAAACTCAGCAGAAATTATGGGAAAGAGAACTTCCGCCAGTTCGCGGACTGAGTTGGCGGACTAAGCACACATACGAGTATTTGGAAAATCCCAGCAGAAATTCTCGGTCGAGAACTTCCGACAGTTCGCGGACTTGGCAAGCCAATTCCACAATCCTCCCGATTTCTCTTGATCAACAAAGTATGAAAACTTCGGTTCAAGGAATACATGGTTATGTAATCTAAACTCTCATTTCAGTCATTGATACATTCTCAGAGGACGCTATGTAGCCGTTATTCACAGACCGATTCACGTCAGAGCAATTCTCAAAGTGATTGAAACTTTTCATGACTTTCGTCACTAGGTGAAGATAAACTTGATCAAAGCGAAACGCTTTACCAACACACGATTTCGAGATAAAAGATAAGCAATGAATGCTCAGCTCGAAATGTTAAATGTGTATGATCTATTCTATATAGCATACGACTTTTGTCTCATAATAAGTAGGAGATAGAAGAGATAGACTTTTGAGTGATAGATAAGTTCAAGTCTCCACATACTTTTTTGTTGATGAAGTTCCACGGTTCCTTGTATAGATCTTCGTCGTTGTATGATGAATCACCATGAAGTCCATGAGCTCAACTACATTTTTCTATCCTAATCTGAGACTTAGCTATGTAGGCTAGAAATCAAGACTTATAGTTTTATTATTATTAATATTATTTGTTTCCCTCATCTCATGGAAACTCCTTCACTTCAAGGAAACTCCTTGATTTCAACAAACTCGTTGATTTCATGATATTTCCCTAAACTCATGAAAATAATAATAAATTAGGAAAAGTGCCATGGGTCCATGCACATTGGCCGGCCGGCCATGCCTTGGCCATAGCCGGTCCCGCACTTCACGATTCCTTTGTCTTATTATTATTATTATTATTATTATTTCCTCCATCTTATGAAGTTTCCTCAGTTTCAGCAAAATCCTTGATTTCTTCATATTTTCTCAAAATGTTGCTCAAACGCACATCAGAAAATATTAAAATTCTTAGGACTGAGACGCGGACACTTTAGCAATGTGAGCATGTTACCTTGACCGACCAAGGTTGACTCTTTGGCTTGCAAGGAGCCGGTCCCATGCATTTTCACAATTTGACCTAATTTGCACAATTGCACGTATTAGGTCCAGAATTCTTCCAAACGACTTGGAATTTCATAAAATGATCATCAGTCGAACCCATGACCAACCAGGGCCGGTTCCATGACCCATTGGTCGGTCCTTCATCTCTTCATAATTTATTAGGTTTTATCACCTAAGGTTCAGACGAACATTATTTCAATAAATGATTAAACCAGCATTTGATCATCTTTTCACCAACTGGTCTTCAAGAGACTTTGGTATTTTGCTCACTAGAGCATCTAGGCATTACATGGTCGGCTCATCATCCCATGAAGCCGGTCCCTCCTTCATTCCGTCGTTGATTTTCAATAAATCAACAATTGATCAAAATTAGGGTTTCGAATCCAAAGCTCTGCAAAACATAATTCTAAGCAGATTCGAACAATAATAATTTTATGTTGATCCCATGATCAACATTTTAGTTAATTATACTTGATTCAGTTACCAGTATTTTGAATTGATATTTTATTTGGTCATGTTACCAATAATTCATCAAACGAGCAATACTTGCTCAAACGAGCAATACTTGCTCAAATGAGCAATATTTGCTCAGACTAAGGAATATTGGTTCAACTATCAATATTCAACAATTCATCAAGTGAACAATATTTGTTCACCTTAACTATCAACATATATTCGACAATTGTACTTTTGTCTCAACAGACACGTTCAATTCATGAGTCCCAGAACATTTGTTCGACTCGGCAATGCAAGGAATCATCGTCCCATGAAGTCAGCAACTGACTAAATAAATACACGTCTGACTTGCAGACTCCACAATCACGAGACATCAACCGTGTCACATGGGGGATATTAACTAGGGTTTTGGTCTGGCGGCCTACGACATGTGTGTTCACCCACGATGAGAATGTGACTAAGTCGTGCAAGCAGTTGAAGGAGTTAACGAAGTAGTGGGTGGAAAATCAACCAAACCTTAGCACGATGAGAAACTGGTTTTACACGATTTCCCACTTTCCCACTCTTTGACTTCAGCAACTGTCACACTTACAGGGATCAAGTTGTCTGCTGCTCTTGCAATATAAATAGTTCTCTGAACCCATGATTGAGACAACAAACAATTTTCGATAGACAGTCTTTCGTCTATACGAATTCATCGTCTTAGCAATTACTCTCAACTGAGTAAACTCAATCATTCGGAATTGACTCTAGAACGGACATTGTCTTGGTTTAGGCCGGAGTCCTACAGATTGATCTCTCGAACTTAAAGCACTCCCTTCTTGTAGTTCATCTGTGTGAGGTTAAACATTTTGCTCGGTTCAAGGAGTCTCATCTGCACGGTCATATCCTCACCGTAAAAACCAGCAAATTGTTTTTCCCCATCTACAGATTGGCGACCACAGTGGGAGATCATTCTCTCGGTTGTAACTCACAATTTCATCAAAGATGGTCGATTATGGGGAGGTCTCAGAAACATCCAATATCAATCTATTATTTCCCGGTACTGGCGAATTTCTTCCAATTACTACTAAACTCGGCTGGCCTGCTCAAGCACCCACATAGGCTATGAACACTCAAAGCTCAACCACCATTGTTGATCTGATGAAAATCCTAAATGATGTTGTAACAAATCAAGCGGAAATTGTCAAGATACAGAACGAGGTGTTCTCCCTTTTGAAAGTTCTTACAGATCAATTATCAAGGGAACCAACATATGATCGCTCTAAAAAGAATGTTGCTGGTAATCCTTCCTATGTTATCATTGGTGTTTATTTCTTTTCTAAGATCCATACCTCCACCAGCGACGAGGAAGACAAAGTCCATGCCCATGCTAAGTGCAAAAGGCTCCACCAGTCTAGCTTGGACGTTCACGAAAGCTCGGAACAATTCTCACGAATTCATAAAGAAGACCCGTCCGTTTTGGCACGCTTCAATCAAGACTCTTACATTGAATGAATAATGCCATTTTATAAATCCCTTTTATAGGATTTACATTCTCGGATCGTAGCCCAAGTAACTGACCGGTCGGCTGCTGCTCTACTCAGCCAATCCGAGCCATTCCAGAATAAAGAAGTTTGCAAGGGTATAAGAAAAAATGGGTATTCTTCCAATCCGAAACTCAACCTCCATCCTTCCATGAACGTTGTTGCTGAAGGAAGTAAAAGAAAAACTGAGGCACAACAACACAGGCATGCTTCTCCAGTTCTCCAGGATCCTCCATAAAGGGAGGATAATCAAACCCGAAATGCACAAATGTGGACTCAGCGTCAACAAAATGACCAGACAGACCCGTACTTCCCTCTTCCCATTGAAAAAGTGATCGAGTTGCTAGAAGTCTAGATCCAAGATGGTGCAATCAAATTTCCATACTTCAAGAAAAAGCCGACTGAAGAAGAAATGAAGAATCCTCGTTATTGTCGCTTTCATAGGTTCGTCAATCATCCAACAAGCGACTGCAAGGTTTTGAAGCGCATCTTCAAGGAAAAGGTCGAATCAGGAGAACTTAACCTGGGGACTGAATGGGTGCACATGGATCCTCTCTCAGTCAGGACAATCTCTCACTGAACAACCTGTCAAAGAAGAGGTTCATGTTCGAACATATATGTGAAATGTTTTATCCGTCGAAGGCACAAAGGAAAGACATGTTGACAATACTGAATCACATCGTGTCAGGGAGACGACTGTTCATTTTCGGCCACAGACAAGGAGATGCAAGACAGTGGACTGCTTACCATAGTCGATCTCAAAGGAAACAAATTTGGAAGAACGTTGATCCGCCATCAATATAATTCCACTAAAGACTCTTAGAGCCACAGGCATAACTCGAAAAGAAGCTACTCATGTTCCCATCTCAATCAAGAATCATGAAGGAACGCTCAGAGATGCTTATGGCTACATTACTCTCAAGATGAAAATAGATAGAAGCCAAGTTTTTTATAGTCAAGGAAGATTCAGGATATGACATGATCCTCGGATGAACATGGATCCATGGATGCTGACAAAACGCATTTGGTTTCACATCTATCCGATGAAGAAGGTTCGACCCAGGGGATTTGGTGAGCGCCCCGTCGTCATAGCACTAGGAGGAATTTCTGATGAGGTTGAAACAAGAACCCGGTGCATTGACATTTCTCAAAATATTTTGCACTCAGGCAAGTCTCATTCCTCCTATGTCCATATCATATATTCTTCTACATGCTCTCCTAGCATGGGGACTCAATTCTGCTAACAACTTAGCCATTGCAAGACGTCATGAATGGATATCTTCACCACAACAATATTTTATCAAGTGGTCACACCTCTTCGAATCAAGCATATCACTAGAATGTTCATTCTAGAGACGATATGCAATCATGAAAAGGAATATCTTGGATGTACTCCTGTTCCGAATTCAGGAATGTCCACCGCCGAATTATGGAAAAGTGTTGACGCATGTACGAGCATGAAATCTCACACGTTGGAGGACTAATGAAGGAAAAGCCGAACAGAAGATATTTAGGGCCAAGATGATCATGCCTAAGACGTTCTCTTATGGGATCTGATGAATTGACCCTCAAGCATCTGAAGTTTGAAGCAGGATTTTCTTAATTTATTCGTGTTGATCAATCCGTCCAAAACATATGCAATACTTGCAATCAGTAAGTGAATCTCTTTCAGCAATCAACATCAGTTTATTTAAATGAAAATCTTTATCAAACCAAAAGAAAATCCCTACAACAGTCAATCGCCTACTTTTCCAAGGCCAACTGAAAATCAAAAACTGCTCATCTCTCGGTGCCTTATTCTAAGAAGCCTTCAAATTGTACTCTCAATCAAAGAGAACACCTTCTATAATGGCGCCTCTAGATTCAACACAAATATCTCAACGATGACACACTAATTTAACACCAGCACGATTAAAGTGTAACTGAATTTATCCCATGATAAGACTTCTGAAGCAGATGCAACACCATTCATCCATAGATGGCACAAACTCCTTCAACATACATCGGGTACTTGATCTTATTGGAGAAATAAATTATATTTCAATAAATTTTATCCACGTAACAAGTTATTGCAACCTGATTTGATTCCATGAAACTTCATCAACGGGTCTCTCTACATCACAAGCCTCTGCACGACTGAGGAACTTCCTTTCTTCACCGATCACATCCAGAATGGAAACTTCCGCTGCTATCTACCGCAACAACATCGATTCCCTGACAAGGCACTTCACAGTAAAGCTTCGGGAGAATTTGGGTTAAACTCTACACCCTCATCTTAGGGACGCTCAACTCATCAATTAGTCCGTGAATGTAAAGGCTCACTGGATGAAGGAGTAAAGACTATGTATCGGCATCAACAAGCATTTCTGGAGAAAATTCTATCGTGATCCAGCATCAACTACGGTCTCAGGGGCTACATCCTCATGACCAGCTTCATCAACTATCCGTTCTCTAAAGTGTTACTCGATGGATCGGACTTCTCCAAGCACTAATGATTCATATCAAGGTGTGTAGACATGAAATATGTTCACATGAAAGTCTTTCTGAAGCTTGCACAACAGGCGGGCACAATCCCAAGTCTTCTACAAGATGTTCTCATCACCTCTACAAATGAGATACAACATACTTCAGCCTATGGTTTAAAAAAACGTACCAATGAGTGAGGAATGGGACAATACTTCCTCAATGAAAGATGTTCTTCTATGTCTCTTCTACAACATACCAAAAGGGAGTATAAATCATACATACAAGCTGAAAGATATGGCCTCCACACTCAAGTTCATGGAATCTGAAAACTTGCGCGGGATTACAAGTTACAAATGTGCATGCTTCGTTGGCTGACCTAGACAACTCCAAATTGGGTGATTCTTTTCTCATATGATAACTCGGTCTCTTAGCTTCAAAATTTGGGGTCAAGCACCGAATTCCAACGACGTATGAGGTTCCTATAGCCTCCAGAGCATACAACATACAAGAAGAAATTCGTGGACGGGATTCATAACCTCTACAGTCGATCGATGTCCACCAGGTCTTTTCGCTAAGTCCTTCATCAAGGTACCTCCTACTTCAACCATCTAGGAGTTTACATCAAGTTTTTTTTTTGTACCTGGGTCCTCTATCTAGGTCTTTCCAGAAGAAGGGAAAAAAAAACGGAGGGATTTAACAAAATACTGGGGACCGACGGTCCACTGATCATGACGATCAGTTCACAGTCCAAGACTCGTGACTGACACCAAGTTCACCTACGCTAACCATTCATCATAAAACTAATGCTACAACCAAGAGATACAACCATGGTCATTACATCATCCCCTTTTGAGAGCAACCTCAGTTAAGGTCCCGTGACCAAGATTTCAGAAGTGATGTTTCTAAAACTGACAGAAACAAGATGGTACTGCAAGCACCACGCTCATGTATCAATCACGGGTCCTGAACTCAAATGTGTCAATGTCATTAAAATTCTTTACCAACCGTTCAAGACATAAGCGAATGGTCTAAAGACACAACAGGAGTGTTTTACAACAAGCTCGTCTGAGATGATTTTACACTGTCCCGCATAAAGCAGCGATTTGGGAGAAACTGGTGAAGAATTTAGGGATGCGTCATATACCATTCTCTTCGTATGGATGTCCTCTAAAACATATCCAAAATTCACAACAATTGGATAAACGAGCAAAGAGATGTGGCTGAAAAATTGGACTACATGCCAGTTGAAAATTTTCTGAAAGTTTCCTGGAAGTTTACTGTTTCGTCGATTTTAGCCCTTAAACGTACTCAAAAGCCGAAACGCTTCATTGCTAAAGCTTGGAAATTTTCTGGGGATGAAGAAACATGCGTAGATCACAAAAATCCGACACCGGACGAAGATTCTACAATAATTTCAATGAAGACCTAACTTCTAAATTTTCTGATGAATTATGACGAAATTCTTCATTCATCCACATTGGATCAGGAGCTACACAATCAACGCAAAGCCGAACTTCATCTTCAGCCAATAGTATCACTTGTTGAAGTCGGCGGTGCTTCTGCTGATGAGGGGCGACTCTCAGATGATCGAGAGGCATACAATGTGTCAACTTTCCAGCGTCTCTGAAAGGTTGATTTACCTCGGTATGAGCATACACAGAAGTCTTCATCTTTGAATTGATATTTTTGGAACGAACCCCGGAAGATCCAGAAGAGTGGTTGTAACCAGAAGTCACCACTACCTGAGGCGAAAGACATGGAGTCATGGATATACCAATAACAAACACGCAACAAAAATGGTAAAAATCCAACTCTTACTTATTTACGATTTCACTAGCTGTAATGATTATAATGTCAAAATTTCGAAAACTTGCTTGTTCCTTCAAACCTGCAAAGGCGAGCAAAACTCATTATTCAAAATCATGACTTGATATTCATAAAACCGTGAACAACTCACGTGAATTTTAACATCCACTTGTTTTTCAAAAATTGGACAGACGTCCATTCTACAGTTGTGAAAACTTACATACAAACATTATTTCACCATGTATAATTATCTACTTTCAACAGTTGTTCAAAATCAAAACATTGGTTTTACAAAAATATATATATATATTTAACGTGAAACTCACGTAAGTTTGAAAAAAAATAATATATATATATATTTGCTCCCTCGCGCGAGCATCTGTCTTTGAAGCGAGAGTATATTTTCAAATATTTCTGAAAGCTCGAAGATAAAAATTTTCATGAAAGCTCATAAACAAAATTTTATTACTAACAGACGCACGTCTGTTAAAAAAAAAATATCTCGTACGAGCATCCACCTTTGAAACGAGAGTTTATCCCACTTTGTGAAATCTCACATATTTAAAAAATAAAATTTTGTTTTTCGTGAAAGCTCATAGATAAATTTTTTTATCATTAGACTCAGGTCTATTTTGTTTGTTTCTTAAACTAACGAACGAACGAAGTCCGCGCTAAATCGGATTTCCTTTCTTGGGCTCGGACCCGTGAATCCTAAATCGACCAAGGTTTCATCACCAAATCAGCAGTGCTACACCAATTTGCGCTCGTTAGACGATGCTCTATCATACCACTGGGATTTTCGTTCAAGCCATGGTTCGCTCACGCAATCGAAAATCCGGTAACATCCTATCTTACGACTAAGTCCAATTAATTATTTCGTCTGTAACTAAAAAAAAAAAATCACCATCTAGTGATGACGGAGGAACATGACTGTCCCTCACTAAGCAGGGGACTTAATGTAGATGGTGGATTTTCGAAAAAGGCTAAAATCATAAAACCATAATTGTACATGCTCCTGATCCAGCAATCAGATGAGTATTGAGGCTCATGTCTCTCATTGAAGCATGAAATCTCATGCCACAAGAATCTCTGACTGAGTATATTGTCTCTCAGAGCATACGTAAAAATGCAGTCTCTCAACTGAGGCAACGACATATCTCATGAATACTGAGCAATTTCAGTAATTACTTTTATATAGAATCGAACGATTGGACGGCTCCTAGACAGCTTGCCTGCTAGTATAGAGCAATAACGTCTTCAGGATGTAACAATGTTTTCCCTGACTATATAAAAGACATGTGTATAGAATCATTATGATTGGACGACTCCTAGACAACTTGCCTGCTAGTATAGAGCGATAACGTCTTCAGGATGCAACAACGTGTTTTCCCTGACTATAGTATACATAATAAATATGACGCTTCAACTAGCTCATATCACCAAATTCTCTAATAATTAATGCTCCTAGACGGCATGCTTGCTAGTATAGAGCCATCAATTAATTATTTCTAAATCATTAGGTTCATTAACTGAATCCTTAGAAAATATTCTACGTTCTTCATAATATTTCATTACTTCAATTCATGGTTCTTCCCACCAGAATTCCATGGGTTAGTGATAAATATTCAACGTACGGGCATCTGAACCGCGATCGAGTAAGCCCCAAGAAAATGGTGCAAGTGTATTCAGCAATAATGCACTAACGAGCACCTGAATGCGCGAACGAACATTCAAAAAATGCAAAGGCGCGATGAAACCACGGAGGAAAATAATAATAATAAAATATTTAAAAGAGGCGTCTAAGGGGACCAATCCTGCCGGCCGGACGGTCATGCCGTCGTGGCCGGAACCACGCCCCTTCCTTTATTTTATCGTATTTTATTATTTTCCCTTGATCCCATGAAAATCCTCTCATTTGAGGAAATTCCTTAATTTTATGAAACTCCCCGGTTTCATGATATTTCCCTCACATCAAGGAAATTATATAAATTATATAAAATTAGGAAAGGTGTCACGGGACCGTGGTCACTAGCCGGCCGGCCATGCCCTAGTCGTGACCGTCCTACACCTTGTAATTCCTTATTTTATTAATTATTATTTCCATCATCACATGGAAATTCCTTAATTTTATGAAACTCCTTGGTTTCATGATATTTCCTTCACATCAAGGAAATTACATAAAATTAGGAAAGGTGTCACGGGACCGTGGTCACTAGCCGGCCAGCCATGCCCTAGCCGTGACAAGTCCCACACCTTGTAATTCCTTATTTTATTAATTATTTCCATCATCTCATGGAAATTCCTTAATTCTATGAAACTCCTTCGTTTCATGGTATTTTCTTCACATTAAGGAAATTGTACAAAAATTACATAAAACTAGGAAGGGTGTCACGGGACCGTGGTCACTAGCCGGCCGGCCATGCCCTAGCCGTGACCGGTCCCACAACTTGTAATTCCTTATTTTATTAATTATTTCCATCATCTCATGGAAATCCCTTAATTTCATGATATTTCCTCCAAATCATGAAAATAATATAAAATTAGGGGAGACTCACGGGACCGGGCCCTGGCCGGCCAACCATGCCCAAGCCGGTCCCACATGCCCTTATTTTATTATTATTAATATTATTTGTTTCCCTCATCTCATGGAAACTCCTTCACTTCAAGGAAACTCCTTGATTTCAACAAACTCCTTGATTTCATGATATTTCCCTAAACTCATGAAAATAATAATAAATTAGGAAAAGTGCCATGGGACCATGCTCATTGGCCGTCCGGCCATGCCTTGGCCATAGCCGGTCCCGCACTTCACGATTCCTTTGTCTTATTATTATTATTATTTCCTTCATCTTATGAAGTTTCCTCAGTTTCAGCAAAATCCTTGATTTCTTCATATTTTCTCAAAATGTTGCTCAAACGCACATCAGAAAATATTAAAATTCTTAGGACTGAGACGCGGACACTTTGGCAACGTGAGCATGTTACCTTGACCGACCAAGGTTGACTCTTTGGCTTGCAAGGAGCCGGTCCCACGCATTTTCACAATTTGACTTAATTTGCACAATTACACGCATTAGGTCTAGAATTCTTCCAAACGACTTGGAATTTCATAAAATGATCGTCAGTCGATCCCGTGACCAACCAGGCCCTGTTCCATGACCCCTTGGTCGGTCCTTCATCTCTTCATAATTTATTAGGTTTTATCACCTAAGGTTCAGACGAACATTATTTCAATAAATAATTAAACCAGCATTTGATCATCTATTCACCAACTGGTCTTCAAGAGACTTTGGTATTTTGCTCACTAGAGCATCTAGGCGTTACATGGTCGGCTCATCATCCCATGAAGCCGGTCTCTCCTTCACTCAGTCGTTGATTTTCAATAAATCATCAATTGATCAGCAATTGATCAAAATTAGGGTTTCGAATCCAAAGCTCTGCAAAACATAATTCTGAGCAGATTCGAACACTAATAATTTTATGTTGATCCCGTGATCAACATTTTAGTTAATTATACTTGGTTCAGTTACCAGTATTTTGAATTGATATTTTATTTGGTCCTGTTAACTTTAATTCATCAAACGAGCAATACTTGCTCAAATGAGAAATATTTGCTCAGACTAAGGAATTTTGGTTCAACTATCAATATTCAACAATTTATCAAATGAGCAATATTTGTTCACCTTAACTATCAACATTTATTCGACAATTTTACTTCTGTCTCAACAAACACCTTCAATTCATGAGTCCCAGAATATTTGTTCGACTCAGCAATGCATCGACTCATCGTCCCATGAAGTCAACAACTGACTAACTAAATACACGTATGACTTGCAGACTCCACAATCACGAGATATCAATCGTGTCACATGGGGGATATTAACTAGGGTTTTGGTCTGGCGGCCTACGGCACGTGTGTTCACCCACGATGAGAATGTAGCTAAGTTGTGCAGGCAGTTGATGGAGTTAACGAAGTAGTGGGTGGACAATCAACCAAACCTCCGCACGATGAGAAACTGGTTTTACACGATTGTCCACTTTCCCACTCTTCGAATTCAGCAATTGTCACACTTACAGGGATCGAGGTGTCCGCTGCTCTTGCAATATAAATAGTTCTCTGAACCCATGATTGAGACAACAGACAATTCTCGATAGACAGTCTTTCGTCTACAAGAATTCATCTTCTTAGCAATTACTCTCAACTGAGTAAACTCAATCATTCGGAAACTATTTTCACGCAAAATACACAACACACCAACAATCCTTGATCACCGTTGATCTCACATATTTCTCAGCTTCCCTCCTACAGACCCATCCTCTCTTGTGACCGAATTGACTTTGGAACGACCATTGTCTTGGTTTAGGCCGGAGTCCTACAAATTGATCTCTCGAACTTAAAGCACTCCCTTCTTGCAGTGCATCTGTGTGAGGTTAAACATTTTTCTCGGTTCAAGGAGTCTCCTCCGCACGGTCGTCTCCTCAATTCCGTAAAAACCAGCAAATCATTTTTCCCCATCTACACCAGTAATTCGTCGAGCAAATTACTCGAATTTTCTACTGAGCAATTCGTCATTCATGCTCAATTCAACAAAACCTAGACTCATTGTCTAATCAGTTAACGTGACTAATCAAATACATGTCTGTCATGCCGACTCTACGATTCGTGAGACATCAATCACGTCACATGGGGGATATCAATTAGGGTTTTTGGTCTGGCGGCCTACGGCACGTGGATTCATCCACGATGAGAATGTGAGTAAGTCGTGCAACGGTTTAAGGAGTTAGCAAAGTAATGGGTGGACGGTTAACCAAGTCTCCGCACGACCTGGAACTGGTTTCACCACGATCTTCCATTTTCCCACTCTTTCACTCAAGAAACCGTCACACTTACAGGGATCAGGGTGTTCATCATTATTGCAATATAAATAAGTCCAAATCGAGGACAACCGATAAGGATCATCGTTCGTCAACAACTCGATTAGAACTTATTCACAGAACTCGACTTCAACAGTTCATCAATTTGCAGAAACCTTCAACACATCCGCAATCCTTGATCATCATTGATCCCACAAAATTCTCAGCTTCCCTCCTACAGATCGACCCATCTCCCTCTTTGTGACCGAATTGACTCTAGAACGACCATTGACTTGGTTTAGGCCGGAGTCCTACAGATTGATCTCTCGAATCTAAGCAATCCCTTTGCAGTGCATCTGTGTGAGGTTCAACAATTTTCTCGGTTGAGGAGTCTTGACCACACACTCGATTCTTCACTTTCCTAAAAAACCAGCAAATTGTTTTCCTCATCCACAGATTGACGACCACAGTGGGAGATTAATCTCTCAGTTGCAATCTCACATTTCACAAAATGGCTGGTCTTAGGTATGGGTTAGTTACAAATGCAAACGACGCTAACACTAGCAACAATAACAATGGTGGCATTCCAGAAACCGTTCCTTCTTCCAATAATGGTGGCGACACTACTCCTCCTCAAACCAATGTCAAAAATCATCCTTTCTTCAGCCGACATCCTGAGGAAGTTAGAGAAAATCCACCCACTATCGCCAATCTCATGAAAGTCCAGGAGGTTTTCACCAAAAATCAAACTGATATGGCTGCTACTCAGAAGGAGCTATGCAATCATCTCAAAACTCTGGCGGACAAAATGTCAGAGAAAACTAAGGAAGGGTCGGAAAAAGGAAAAGCCAAGGAAGTCGACCCCTAAGTTTCACCAATCCATGTGGTAGATGATGATGAAGTCCGCAGAACTGCAGAAAATTCACCAGAAAAGGAGTCTGCAGGTTTCATCACTCGTGAAGATTTGAAGCGTTTCATGGAGACTCATGGAAAGAGCAACACACCATCTTTTTATAGTCATCAACCTTCATACCCAGCTTCTACGCAAAGGACCCCTCTCCCAAAAGGCTACACCTCTCCGACGTTCACACTCTACAATGGAACGGGGAATGTTCGGGAACATGTCTCTCGGTTCTTGGAAGCATTAGGAGAACATGAACACAACCATGTTGTCCGTTTGAAGGATTTCTCTAAATCTCTGACAGGCGGAGCATATACTTGGTACAACAACATCGCACCAGGAAGCATACCTAATTAGGGAGAAATGATTAATGCCTTCTACAAGAAATACTTCTTTGTTTCTGAGCAAGTTACTCTTTCCGACTTAGGAAGGATGGCGCAGAAGAATACTGAAAATCCGAACGATTATGTGAAGAGGTTCAGAGTCCAAGCTTTGGATTGTCATGACCCTAATGTCATCGAGAAACAATTGGTGGACTTGTGCATCAACGGAATGATCCCAGTTTACATAGCCTTGCTGGAAAATCTCCGGTTCTGGACTTTCTCAGAGCTTCATGAAGCAGCCAAACGATCAGCGACTACTGCACCTGCTTTACTGGAAAGAGCAAAGTATGCAAGATCAAAGAACCTCGAAGCATCCGACGCCTAGTCAACAATCAGTACAATCTCCAGCCTTTAACAAACGTTGTTGCTGAAAAGAATGAAAGGAAAGACGAGACACAGCATCAGAGCGCTTCTCCAACATCCCAAGCTCCTCCGAAAGTGCAAAGAAAGGATAACTAATGTTGCACAATCCTCGACCCGGCATCAAAGAACGGGGAAATGATCAAACAGGGACTCAAACTTCTCTCTTCTCATGAAGGAGTGATCGAGTTACTGGAAGTCTAGGTTCAAGATGGTGCAATCAAATTGTCGTTCATCAGAGAGAGACAATTGAAGAAAAATGGAGAATCCCAGGTACTGTCACCTTCATAGATTCATCAATCATCCAACAAGTAACTGCAACATTTTGAATCACATCTTCAAAGAGAAGGTTGATCCACAATAGATTCAACTGGGGACTGAAGGAGTACACACGAATCCACGAATCCTCGAATCCTCTCATTCAATTGAAGGAGTACACACAACCAGTCAAAGAAACAGTTCAATCGTTGATCGAGCATATCTGTGAAATTGCTCTATCTGTCTAAGGCACAAAGGAAGCATATGTTCACAGCAGCGAATTACATTGTGTCAGACGTCTGTCCATCCCGGAAATACTCCTTGAACTTTCATCCACAAAGAAAGAGATGCACGACTGAGGACTTCTTACCAGTCCATCATCAACATCGTTCCACTAAAAACCCTCAGAGCCGCTGGCATCACTCGACAAGAAGCTACTGTTCATCCCATCATTAGAGCACTTGGAGAAATTTCGAACTTTGACGAGGTTGAAGCAAGAACCTGCAAAAGATGCATAGACATTCATCAAGAGGTTGCACACTCAGGCAAGTCTCATTCCTTCCATGTCTATGTCATTTATTTCCTCACATGTTATCCTAGCATGGGGACTCAATTCTGTTAGCAACTCTGCAATACGTCATGAATGGTAGCTTCACAGCATTAGTATTTCACCAAGTGGTTGAATCTGACACTGCTTCGAATCGAGCATCTCACCGAGGCATTCACTACTGAGATATGACGGAAGCATGGAAAAGAACACTTTGGGCATTTCTCCATAGACTTATAGGGACGTCCACGAGTATCATAAATATCTGATGTCTGCACAAGTGTTGAATCCCGCTATCGCAGCGGAATACCGAATCAACAAAAGATACACGGGCCGAGACGATCAAGCCTAAGACATTCGAAACTTCAGTGCTCAAGCATATAAGAAGCCTTCGAATTGTACTCCCAATCAAAGAGTACACCTTCGATAATGCCTCTAGCTTCAACACAATATCTCGACGTGAAACACTGGTTCAACACCGACACGATCAAAGTATAGCTGAATTACGATCGATAAGCCTTCACTATCCCATGATAAGACTTCTGAAGCAGATGCAACATCATTCATCAATGGATGCTACAAACTCCTTCAGCTCTGCTAAGTGAATGAGGGATGCACTGAGGACTTGATTTTATTGGAAATATTAATTCAATATATTTCAATAAATGTTATCCACATAACAAGTCATTGCAACCTGATGTGATTCCATGAAACGTCGTCAAACGGAACCACTCTACATCAAAAAACCCTGCACGACTGGGGAACTTCCTCTCTTCACCAATCATATCCAGAATGAAGACTGTTGCTGCTATCTACCGCACAACAACATCGATTCCATGACGAAGCCACTTCACAGTAAATTCATATCAGGAGAATTTGGGTTGAAATCCTAATACACCTTCATCTTAGGAATGCTCAACTCACCAATTAGTTTGTGCATGCCCACTGGATGGAAGAACAAAGACTATCATCTTCGGTCTCTGTATCAACTCCAATCATAGTATCAGAATCAACATGTGGAGGAACTCTATTCATGGTCTCAGCATCAACAAGAATTTATGGAGAACTTCCAGTTGTAATCTCAGCATCAGTCTCGGGCACAACATCCGGATTCATCAATTATCCATTCTGTATGGATCGTACTTCTTTAAGACCTAATGATTCATATCAAGATGTGTAGACCTGAAAACATGGTAACATGAACGACTTCCCAAAGCTTACACAACAGACGGGCATAAACCAAAGTCTTCTACAAGATGTTCTCATCGCCTTCACAAAAGAGATACAACACATTTCAGGCCATGGGTTTACAAAAATGTACCAATGAGTTAGGAATGGTATAATTCCTCCTCATCAAAAGATGTTCGCCTATGTCTTTTCTACAACATACCAAAGGGGCGCATCAGTCGGACATACGAGCTGAAAGATATGGCCTTTACCGTCAGGTATATGAAATCTTAAAAGTTTGTACGGGATTATAAATTACAAATGTGCACACTTCGTTGGCTGACCTCTACGATTCTTTTCTCATGTGATAACTCAGTCTCTTAGCTTCAAAACTTGGGGTCAAGCATCGAATTCCGACGTCGTATGAGGTTCCTACAGTTTCCAGAGCATACAACATGCAAGCAGCAATTCTTAGACGGGATTTATAACTTCCACAGTCGATCGGTGTCCACCGGGTCATTACGCTAAGTCCTTCATCAAGGTACCTCCAACTTCGACCACCTAGGTCTTTACATCAATTTTTCTACCTGGGTCCTCTATCTAGGTCTTGCGAGAAGAAGGGAAAACGAAAAGAGAGATTTAACAAAATACTGGGGAATGACGTTCCACTGATCATGGCGATAAGTCTCACAGTCCAAGACTCGTGACACCATACTCTCATGTGCTGATCATTCATCATAAAAGGAATGCTGCCACCGGGACATGCAATCATGGTCATTACATCACCCCCTCCTGAGAGAAACCTCAGTGATGGTCCCGTGACCAGGGTTTCAGAAGTGAAGTTTCTACGACTAACAGAAACAAGATGGCGCTGCAAGCACCATGCTCATGTATCAATCAAGGGTTCCGGATCTCAAATGAATCAATGACATCAAAATCCTTCACCAACCGCTTAAGACACAAGCGAATGGTCTAAAGACATAACAAGAGTATTTTACAACGAGCCCGTCTAAGATAATTTCATGACAATCCGATGAACGAGAAAATAGATGTGGCTAAAACATGAAGCAACATGCCGTCTGAAAAAGTTCTGAAGGTCTCCTGGACGTTCACTATTTCGCCTTTTTCAGGCCCTAAAAATGCTCAAAATTCAAAGAGCTTCTTTGATAAAGCTTGGAAATTTTCTGGGCTTGAAGATACATATGCAGATCGCGAAAATCCAACTCCGGACGAAGATTATACAGTGTTTTTACTAAAAGGCTGAAGTCTGAGATTTTCTGGTGACGTATTTCAGCAAAATTACTCGTATACTCACATGGATTCTCATTCATTCATTCACAAATCAGAAAGTTCATACTTCTATAAAGAGATTACAGGAGATATACTTACTAGGGGAGTGTCTAAATCATTTGAAGGCTTAGCAACGCCGAAATCTCCATCTGCAACGCCGCTATCTCCATTCGGTTCGGGATTTCGGGAATTCTCCATATTCTCATGTCCCAAACAAGAGCACGCTTCGTCAACATGCCGCTTATCTGAATTGTTTGTCAACATATTCTCATTCTGCTTATGATTTCCTCCTGGGTACATCGACAACAATTATTATTATTTCATTCAATGAGATGCCACGATCACCTACACGAAAGAGATACTTACATCGACTTCTTCATCAGTGCTGGATTCCTGAATTGTTTGTTCGGGAACAATTTGAAGACCGTCGTGGAGCAAAAGTCTGAAAATAAATAACAAACCGTGGTCTCGTGATCCTAATAGCACGGGAAAGAAAAAGTCATGACACAAGGAGCGCTAAAAACTCACCAAAGAAACGGCTGAGGACTGCACGTTATTTGCTAACATCCTGTAGACCTTACTTCTGGGTTCTACGCTCCCGTAGACTTTTTTCCATTTTCGTGGAATCTACATTGATCCAGGATCTCACTATACGATCATCTTGTGGTAAAGCTAATGGAATAACCAGGAGTACAACTCAGTATGAAGGATCTCTCACCATCACTCAGAGGTCCCAAAAGTACCATTTCTTAAAGTTTCATCCGTAGAGATGTCATCTCTGGAAACACCATCTTTGGAAGTATCATCATGGGAGTCAGTCATTCTTGCAAAGTGGCTATTTCAGCACATTGTTCATAAAAAGCGCAGGATTCGACAAAACAATGAATCATGGAATAAATGTGCTCACAACAGCGTCTACAAAAATGGTAACCATCCAACTCTTACCTATTTACAAGTTCACTAGCTGTAGTGATTAAAATCTCGAGAATTTGTTCGCTCCTTCAAACCTGCAAAGACGAACAAAATTCGTTATTCAAAACCATAACATGATTTTTATAAAACTGTGAACAATTCACGAAACTTCCATCAGGTGAACAATTCACATTATTTTCACCGTGTGATCTACTCCCACCGAGTGAACACTCATTGGTTTTGTGCCTAGACTATCACATCACAAAATCCATACAAACAATATTTTATCAAAAATTGTTTACTTCTAGTCATTGCTGAAAATCAAAAATTTAATTTCACATAAATTTTCAATGTGTGAACATTCACTGGTTTTTCAAAAATTGGACAAACGTCCATTGTGAAAACTCACATACAGATATTATTTCACCGTGAATAATTGTCTATTTTCAACAGTTGTTCAAAATCGAAACATTGATTTTGCAAAAATATACATTTTAAACGTGAAACTCACGTAACTTTGAAAATTCATGTATATATTTTTGCTCCCTCTCGCGAGCATCCACCTTTGAAACGAGAGTCTATTCCATTTAGGAAATCGCACATATTTAAAAAATAAAATTTTGGCTTCTGTGAAAATGCATAGAAAATTTTTTTATCATTAGACTCAGGTCTATTTTGTTTGTTTCTTAAACTTACAAACGAATGAACGTCTGTTCCTAAAACAAGGATTTCTTTTTTGGGCTCGGTCCCGCAAACGCCAAACCAACCGGAACTGAGCCTCCGGGCGTCCAAATCAGCAGCACTTCACCTCTCCGTGCTCACAAAATAAACCTTTATCATGCTATTAGGATCCTCACTTGAACATTTGCTCGTACATGACACCATTGTAGCAAATCATGGATTCTGAAAACATCGTTGTACAACTGAGTTCAACCACTGATCTCAATGACTGAAAATCACCATTTAATGCATACTTCGGAACGTAACTGTCCCTCACTAAGCAGGGGACTTAATGTTGATGGTGGATTTTCAACAAAGGTCAAAACCGTAAAATCATGATACATGTTTTTGACACGGCTTTCAGGCATGCAACGATTCATATATTGCGAAGCCATGATGAATATGTCTTTCGAAAATCCTCCACTAGCTGAACGTTCGATCCCTGGCATTTCATCGTGCTCTCTATGTAGAATAACATAATTGGGCGGTTCTCCGTAGATTTAGAGCTTAACGCCTTCAGGACGTCGGTGATACTCATTGTTCCCTGACTACATGAGAGAGACCCCCCTCTACATGGAAGAACGATTGGGCGGTTCTCCGTAAGATTGAGAGCAATAGCGCCTTCAGGACGTCGGTGACACTCATTGTTCCCTGACTATGTAGAGAGACCGTGTATAGATCCAGGCGGTTCTCCGTAAGATTGAGAGCAATAACGCCTTCAGGTCATAAGCGAACACCCGTGAGTCCCTGACTATGCACCATTCAGAATGGACGTGACGTTAATATCCTTTCTGCAATAGATTAATTCTGTCGTGACATTCACCACTGAATTCCCAGAATGATCTATTTTTGCTCCTATTCCACGGTCAAATCCACGGTTTGATCTCATGGGATGGAAATAAACAACTATATTATATTATCTCGTTACTCCGATTTCATGATCAAATCCACGGCTGATCTCATGGAATGATAATAGGTAATTTTATTATTCCGAATTCATGGTCGAATCCACGGCTGATCCTATGGATTGATAATAAAAAACTATTCACTTTTATTACTCAGATTCATGAATCATTCTCCATTGAATTCATAAATTAGTAATAAATACTCAATAATCGGGTATCTGAACTACCACTGAGTAAGCCCCATAAAATGGTGCAAGTGTACTCGACAATGATGCACGAACGAACACCCAAATGCACGAATGAGCATGCGAAAACATGGAAAAATGAGGAATCCTGCATAAAATAGGAGAGAGAAAATAATAACATTAAAATAACGGAGAAGTGCCCATGGGCCAGGCCCACCGGTCGGCCGGCCGTACCTTAGCCGTGGCCGGTCCCATGCTTCCTCCATTATTTTTTCTTATTTTTGTTGCTTTCATGAACTCATGAAGACTCCTCCATTCTACAACTTTCCTTGTTTGAGCAAAACTCATGGTTTCTCGATATTTTCGTGGTTTCATGAAAAATAATAATATAAAATAGGGAAAGGTGTTGCGGGACTGCACAACTTAGTCGGCCGGCCATACCCTATCCGTGGCCGATACCACACCTTGCAATCCCTAATCTTTCATAAATTGTTATTTTTCTCATCTTGTGAAACTTCCATGTTTCAGCAAAAATCATGGTTTCTCCATATTTTCTCAAATATTGCGGCAAACCATGAAAAAGCCAAAAGTAAACATGGTCACACGACCGACTAGGTCACTCACGAAAATATATTTAAATATTATTATTTTAACATAATATTGATCAAACGAGTATACTTGCTCATTCGAGCAAAATCGAGGATTTCAGTCAAAGATCGAACTCTTCTGAACACCAAAAATATTGCTCGAACGCACATCAGAAAATACTGAAACTCTCAGTACGGAAACAAGGACATCATGGTAACACGTGCATGCCTTCTAGACCGACCAAGGTCATCCCTAGGGCTTGCACAAAGCCGGTCCCACACGTTTTCACACTTTTGACCTAATTTGCACAATCGCTCAATTTGGGTCCAAACTCTTCACAACTAACTCAGAGTTTGTGCAAACGCCCATCAGCGGTCCCACGACCACCAAGGGACGGTCTCATGCCACCTTGGTCGGTCCCTCACTTTTCTATAATTAGGTTTTATCACCTAATGCTCAATCCTGCACTATTTCAATAAATGATGAAACCGGCATTTAATCATCATTCCTTCACCAACTGGCCAACTCAGGACCCTGGTGTACGCTCACTCGAGAAATTGGGCATCACATGGACGTCCATAGTCTCATGTGGTTGGTCCCTCCTTCGCTCATGACCTATTTTCAGCAATTCGTCGACCAATGAGCAATTGATCAAAAATTAGGGTTTTCAAACAAACGCTCAATAAATCATTATTCTGAGCAAGTTCAAACACTAAATAAATTTATGTTGATCCATCAAGAAACACGCGTATTAATTATATAATATTCGGTAATCTACCAATATTTTAATTAATATTTTATTGGATCACATCACCAATAAATAAATAATTCGTCGAATTGAGCAATACTTGCTCAGTTACTCGAATATTGATTCACTATCAATATTCAGTAATTCGTCGAGTCGAGCAATACTTGCTCAATTGCTCGAATATTGATCCAACTATCAATATTCAGAAATTCGCCGAATCGAGCAATACTTGCTCAATTGCTCGAATATTGATCCAACTATCAATATTCAGTAATTCGTCGAATTGAGCAATACTTGCTCAATCGCCCAACTATCAATATTCATTAATTCGCAATACTTGCTCAATTGCTCGAATATTGATCCAACCATCGATATCCAGTAATTTGTCGAGCAAATTACTCGAATGTTCTACTGAGCAATTCGTGATTCATGCTCAATTCGACAAAACCTAGACTCATTGTCTAATCAGTCAACGTGACTAATCAAATACATTTCTTTCATGTAGACTCCACGATTCGTGAGACATCAATCACGTCACATGGGGGATATCAATTAGGGTTTTTGGTCTGGCGGCCTACGGCACGTGGATTCATCCACGATGAGAATGTGAGTAAGTCGTGCAACGGTTGAAGGAGTTAGCAAAGTAGTGGGTGGACGGTTAGCCAAGTCTCCGCATGACCTGGAACTGGTTTCACCACGATCTTCCACTTTCCCACTCTTTCACTCAAGAAACCGTCATACTTACAGGGATCAGGGTGTTCATCATTCTTGCAATATAAATAAGTCCAAATCGAGGACAACCGATAAGGATCATCATTCGTCAACAACTCGATTAGAACTTATTCACAGAACTCAACTTCAGCAGTTCATCAAATTGCAGAAACCTTCAACACATCCGCAATCCTTGATCATCATTGATCTCACACAATTCTCAGCTTCCCTTCTACAGATCAACCCATCTCCCTCTTTGTGACCGAATTGACTCTGTAACGGCCATTGACTTGGTTTAGGCCGGAGTCCTACAGATTGATCTCTCGAATCTAAGCACTCCCTTTGCAGTGCATCTGTGTGAGGTTCAACAGTTTGCTCGGTTGAGGAGTCTTGTCCACACGCTCGATTCTTCACTTTCCTAAAAAACCAGCAAACCGTTTTTCCCCATCCACACCTTCATATACCATCTACCGAGTATGGTAGTTTTCTGCCTTATGTAAAAGTTGTCACCTAAAAACTTTAGTGATCTTTGATTAAGCACGTGTTTTCTTTTATTGTTTTCCGTTAACAAAACAAATATTTAATTAAAGAAATAGTTTGATTATTTAAGGATATTTAACTTTCCCATGTATCAAAAATAATCAGACAAATTAAGAATTTTTAGAAAGTGTTTTAATTCAAATAACCGGACAAATCAAGAATTTTTTGAAAATGTTTTAATTCATTTAGGCAACGGAAGCGGGACCAAACCCCGCCACACCTATCGATGATTCCCACTGCGTAGCACAAGTTACATACTCATTTTTCTTTAACTTCTAGATCTTATTTATTGTATTCAAAATACCCTACTAGATCCAAAATATTCGTACTCATAAAGAAGCAAAGTCGGTTGGGAAGAGTTTTAGTTAATCAAATAGGTGACACTAATCTGGTGCGTCGAGGAGCTTCTTAGTAAAATGCATGCCTGCTTCTAGTTGGCTTGAACTTCAATAGACCCGTATGTCCTCATCTAACAATGGCCATGCATCTAACTCGATGTTCAGTGATGTACTGAATCTTCACTTGTCCCGTAACGCGTTAAGTCAGAGACATACTTCTCTCCGTTTCTTTTGATGCATACAATATCACATTTGATTGGGCCCACTTCAAAGAAAAGAGAGATAATTTTCTCTGTTTTTATCGCGGACAACAACCAAACCCAGGTTCATCTTCTTCATCCAATGGCCACAGCATACTCTCACCAAATTACATTGACAACTTTCATCATCTCCACCTTCATTGCACTTTCAATCAAGTTTTTGATCACAAGCAACCCAAACTCCAACTCCTCGTTGAACTCAGGACAAAAACCCATGAAACGATCAACTCCTTCATTGCTGCCATTAAGAACGGCTCAATCGAACATCACAACCACGATATTCATTAGTTTGTTTAAATCTGACAACAACCCATATGTTATTTAATACCTTCAGCAATCCAATGGTACAAACTAGAGCTCAAGTTCACTTCCAATTAACCACTGTGATCAATCATGATCATCATTATTCTTCAATCACCAATCACCACCAGACCTTCTCCAATCACCTGCAACAGCCAATGATCACAACACCAGCTTGAGCACGAACTTCTCCATCAACTATTAACAGCGGTCAGCACCATCATACCATATTCCATCACCGATAAAACATCACTAAGCTCAGCACTAAATATTTGTCGAAATTAGCTCTTACCCAAGTCTTTTAACAGCTTCAACTTCTCAATGACAGTCATCATCCTCGAGTTCTTTATTTATCTTCACCATCAACTGCAATGATCAATCATGATCAAACTCCATCGATCAATGACACCAGTTCTTCTTCTTTGTTCTCTCGAGCTAAAATTTTGCATACTTCGTCGTTAATGGTATCACAGACATGGCTTCTCTTTTTCTGCTACAATCATCAGCAGCAGCAGCAGCAATGGTTCACGGCCAAACCTAGATCGAGTCTTCTGTTGAATTAGGGAGGAAGACAACGGTGCTCCAAGTACAATGGCTGGTGCCCTTAACTATTTTGAATTGCATCTTCCCGTAGTCATTGTAGCATCTTCCTTTACAACTGGTGGCTGCCCTAAGTAGAAACAAGGTGCCTATAACATGGCTTTTAACTGTCAGTTTCAGAGAACCGACAAGATTAACTTCTCGTTTCTCCCATAGCTTCTTCACCGGACGTCGGATTGCCATTGGCTTCATATTTTCATCATCTTCAAGATGATGACAACATACCCTGGATTTGAGCGAGTTTCACTTCCTTTTGGATAGTCACCTAAATAAACAACTAAAAATAAGAAAAAACAACAACGTAATATACAATAATTAATAAGAAAAGTAGCAAATACTAGCATTGAATTGACACTAAATATATGTAAAACATGCATTTATCGAATTCCCCCACGCTTACCTTTTGCTAGTCCTCGAGAAAACCAAACTAAACTAATCCCAAGTTAAATACAACAACTCTTTTTCGTTGAGTACATGTTTGCACTTATCATGTGCAACAAGCCTTTAAATCCATGGATGTCCCTATCAGATGAGTTATAGTCTCTTGAGGGTTTACAAGAGATATACTCACAAAACCTGCTCTAACTTACTTGTATTCCAGAGTCCCAAGCATCCAATCCTGCTAAGAAGACATAAAGTTTCTGCACACAAATAATAAGAAATTAGAATTACCAAAGAACATATTTTTGTGCTTAAGTGTTGAGCGAGAAATAACCAACGACATATGAAATAATTCAGGTTCGAAAGTGATCGAATGTCTCGACTTCTGCCTCACCATTCAACGTGTGCAGGATTTCTTTCTTCATTCTTGCCTGCACACATGTGAATCGTGGGAAATAAAAACCTTTTTATGATGATCTCTAGAAATGAGATCAACCACTATGCGAGGATGGGAATACTCACTCACCTTCACATCCAATCGGCAATCAACACCACTCTCACAGCATCCATAGAAACATCTTCGTCTTCGGTCTTCAACTGTGGATGATGAACTCTCGAAATTCGTAGAATCTTGACAATTTGTAACTCTTTTCCACAATTTCCTTGTTGGTTTAAACTTGTTCATAGATTTCTTCTTCCCCACGGCTTTATTAAATGAATATTAACTAAATACAGATTGAAGTAATGAAAAAAATTCTTGTGTTTTTTTTTTAACAAAAGACCTAGCATTGTGACGACTCTGCCCCGAATTTTTTTTATTTAAGAGACAAGAGAAATAAAATACAAACTAAAAATAAAACAAAATCAATGATGAAACTAATATGACCGTGGAGGAAGGATTTTACCACTTAGTTTCAATTACTCTCATCTTCTTTGATTTTCTTCGTTCTTGTAAATAAGTCTTTAACTTGTATATAAAATTCTGCTCTTTATACTGTTGCATGTAATCCTCAAACGTCTTCAACTTTCTTCATAGATTTTAATTTCACTTCGCTTGTTGTTGATGATATGTTTCTATAGACCTGTGGTTGCCGAGAAAGAATTGTGCTAACTGCAAATCAAACTACAAAAAGAAGGTTTTCATCTTTAGACGTCACCCTCATGATTGATAGAATTAGCACTCAAGAGATCAAAAAGTAGTGTTATAATAGCTGCGAAGTTGGGCATCTCACCATTCTACCAGGAATTAGCATAGAGTGACATACACTCTAAAACATATTTTTTTTAGACATATACAAAAAATTGAAGGTAGGTGCCTTGCTTGATGTAACAATGGGTAGTCTCCACTAATGGTGATCACAACTCTAATATTAAATATCTTTCTACACCTAATTTTCCACCGACATGATTAAATCCAATTGCAACGCTCGAACAAGTAAGAAACCGAACATTATTCTCTAACGCCTCCAAGTTCAGTTATGTCGGTCAGAACCCGTATGTAATCGTAGCAACAAGTATACTAGTGACTCTAAAATCTCTGAAAGTTTGAGGTTTTATGCAAATATTTATAACAATTTAGAAAAAAATTCTACTCTACCAAAGTGAAAACTTTGTATGCAAATACTCCCCCACACTTAAACTTTATATGTCCTCAATGTAATTGACTTTTTCAAATTTAAAATCAATATGTGAAATTCCTAATATAATACAAAAACTAACAAAAACAAAAAGACAAAGATAGAAATACAAAACCGATGGGTTGCCTCCCATGTAGCGTTTAGTTTAACGTCCTCAAGATGACTTAGCACTCATACATTACTCTTCCAGATGGGGAAAATCACGATGCTCAATCTCTTCAACATCCACTATACCGAAGTTCTCATAGTATGGCTTCAATCTATGGTCGTTTATCTTGAAAATTTTCCCAGTATTGGGACTAGAACTGCACCATGAAGAAAAACATTAGTAGCAACAAATGGTCCAACCTATTGGGACCTTAGCTTTCCAGGAAATAACTTAAGACGAGAATTGAATAAAATAATTTTTTGTCCCACAACAAAACTTTTTCGAGAAATCATTTTGTCATGGAAAAACTTCGTCTTTTCCATGTATATAGGAGAGCTCTCGTATCTCTTCTAGCTCGTTGATTTGTAGATTTCTTTGTTTCCCAACTTCATCATACTCCATGTTGAACATTTCTTTACCACCTAAAAATCCTTATGCTCAAGTTCAACCGGGAGATGACAAGCTTTGTCATAAACCAACCGATATGGAGACATACCAATTGGTGTCTTATACGCCGTTCTATATGCCCAAAGTACATCGTTAAGCCTACAATCCTTCCGCTTAGTCTTAATTTTTTCTCAAGGATGGACTTAATCTCACGATTTGAAATATGATAGAGCATAGCTCGTTTGAACCCACCAAGAGTTGTTATTTCAAGTTTGGATGTCATATTATCGTATCAAAACTCATCTAGAGTCGCTTGATTAAATACTAGAGTCAGCTTCGTTTAGGTTAGACTATAAAGTCGAGGAATGTTGAGACGTACAAGTATTACTCCGAAGACCCGAAGAATGTGAAGAAGTAACGACTGCAATGACGACATCCTCCTTTCTCTTGAGGTTAGTAATATTGACTTGATCTTGTTCCCATTCCTAACGTATATTTCAAGTGGGATTATATTAAAAACATAACATGCGAAGCTGTATATAAATAATACTCTAGTGGTTAGACTTGGTCATAATAATATGATCAAAGTATTAAGGAATTATATTATGAAGTATAATGCTTATCTTTTGAATTTCGTAAATACGAGATCGACATAATCAATGGTATTTAGTTGCTTGATTATGTGTGCATTATATAGGTATGATTTCACACTAGGAAACTGTTAGAGCATAGCTCGGTTGAACCCACCAAGCGTTGGTATGTCAAGTTTGGTTGTCATATTTTAATGAACCAAAACTCATTTAAAGAGTCGCTTGATTATGTACCAGAGTCAACTTCGTATAGGTTAGCTTGAAAGTATTAGGAAATGAGACATTACAAGTATTGCGAAGACTTGAATAAATGAAGAAGTAAGGAGCTACAATGATAACATCATCCTTCCACTTGAGGTTAGTGATATTTGACTTGAACCGTTTCATTCCCTAACGTATCTTTCAAGTTGTGCATATTGAAAACATAACTGCGAAGCATGAATAATTATACTCTAGTTAGACGTAGTATTAAGGAATACAATATGAAGTATAATGCTTATCTTTTGAACTTCGTATATAAGACATCGACATAATCGTTTCAATGCTATTGTGATTATGTATGGGTATGAGTTGAAGTTTCATCCTAGGAATCAATGTTTTACGTTAGTTTAAAGGAAGTAAATTCATGAACTTGTTTCGTGAATCGAAAGGGAAATCGCTAGGCTCATGGTATTGTTATTCATTGCATATCTTTTGAATTACCAATATGTGTGATTAATATAACCACTCATGACTTGTTTATGAAAAAGCGGGGGTCTAACAACACCACTCAATATTTCGGTTAGCAATCTGTATGGACTAACTCCGAAACACTTTCTAGAGAATCAACTAGACAGTCAGACTCAATCTAGTTAAAAGTATCTCAAGGAGTTAATATCTCTCTCTTGTTTAGATTCACTCAAGCTAATAGAAATCAGCGAGTGTATAATCAAACACAAGGAATAACTTGGACGGTACCAAATACCAATGTCCAAGGATCAATCAATATCAATCAACAACCAAAGGTCGGATTTCCAATTGATTGATTCAAACACACAACCTGTATTATTTCAATTACATAAAAAAATATAATGCAGAAATAGAAATAACACAGACACCAGAATTTTGTAAACGAGGAAACCGCAAATGTAGAAAAAACCCCGCGACCTAGTCCATATTGAATACACAATGTATTAAGTCGCTACAGACACTAGCCTACTCCAATCTAACTTCGGACTGGACTATAGTTGAACCCCAATCAGTCTCCCACTGATCCAAGGTACAGTTGTACTCCATACGCCTCTGATCCCAGCAGGATACTGCGTACTTGACTCCCTTAGCTGATCTCACCCACAACTAAGAGTTGCTACGACCCAAAATCGCAGGCTTTAATAATAAACAAATCTGTCTAACACAGACAAGCCTATCAAAGGATCAATCTGTCTCCCACAAAAAACCCTAAAAGTTTTTGTTCCGTCTTTTGATAATAATCAAGGTGAACATGAACCAATTGATAATCCGGTCTTATATTCCCGAAGAACAGCCTAGATTAATCAATCACCTCACAACAATCATAATTGTATGGTGGCGAAACAAGATGTCGTGGAATCACAAACGATGAGACGAAGGTGTTTGTGATTACTTTTTATATCTTGTCTATCGGAGAACTCTCACGATCTTAAGCCAATCAATATGATTGTACTGTTACGTTAGAAGATGCAAGATCAGATCACACAACTAAGAAAAAAGTAGTATCGGTTTGGCTTCACAATTCCAATGAAGTCTTTAAGTCGTTAACCTGGTTTTAGAAGAAGAAAACCAAAGGTTAAAGGAGAAACGACTCTAGGACGCAAACTAGTATCGCACGTAAGGTGTGGGGATTAATTTTGCACAATACTAGACGTCTCCTTTATATAGCCTTTCAAATCAGGGTTTTGCCTTAGTTACAAAGCAATCGATATTCACCGTTAGATGAAAACCTGGTTTAGATTCAAGCTAATATTTCTCAACCGTTAGATCAAAAACTTAGCATGTCATACACAAATGACTGTACCCTTTTAGGTTTGTTAACCGCACCCAAATGTGTACATTGTTGGTTCAAGAATAGTCTACCCAAAGAGGTTAACCATATGAGCGTTTCATACCAACCATGTTCTTCTTCACCATAACTAGTTCAATTGACTCAAATGAACTAGTTAAGATAGTTGTTCAATTTCAAGGAAATCTTATGTAACTACACTAGACACAATTGAAGCAAAGATGATTTGATTCACTCAAATCGGTTCATGAACTTTAATAGCCACGGCTTGCAAATGCATTCCTTAGTCTTTTAAGATTAAGTTCAGAAATCATCTTTAGATATATAACCTTCTCAAGTTCGCAGACTAGGTTCGCGGACTTAAGACACCGGATAGAGTTTACAAACTCCAACAGAATTTCTCGGGTTCGAGAACTACGCCGGTTCGCGGACTAGGGTCGCGGACTTGGCTCACGCAAATAGTTTGTCAACTCCAGCAGAAATTCTCGGGTTTGAGAACTTCGGCAGTTCGCGGACTGAGTTCGCGGACTTGGCACTTGTCATACTTCCGGTTCTCTTGATCAACAAAGTTCGAAAACTTCGGTTCAAGGAATCCATTGGTTATGTAATCTAAACTCTCATTCCAATCATTGAAACATTCTTAGAGGACGTTATATAGTTGTTACACTATTTCTCGTCAAAGCAATTTTCAAAGTGATTGAAACATTCATGACTTTCGTCACTAGGTAAAGATAAACTTGGTCGAAGCGAAAAGCTTACCAACACATATTTCGAGATATAGATAGGCGAGGTATACTCCGCTCGAAATACCAAATGTGTATGATCTAGTCTATATATATATCATACAACTTTTTGTCTCAAAGAGTAGGAGATATAATAGATAGACTTTTGAGTGACAGATAAGTTCAAGTCTCCACATACCTTTTTGTCGAAAAGTTCCACCGGTTCCTTGAGTATATCTTATACTTGTATGATGAATCGCCATGAAGTCCTTGATCTCAACTACACTTAATATCCTAGTCCGAGACTTAGCTATAAGAGACCAGAAATCAAGACTTATAGTTTTGATCACTAACATTGTCAAACATGCTTGAGATAGCAATGCATGCTAGTTTGACCTAGCAGTGCTCTAACAATCTCCCTCTTTGTCAATTTTAGTGACAAAACTATGAATACATATGGAATACAAAAAAGATAATGAAACTTTAAGAAGCTCCTATTCCACATGTCTAATCTTCAACATTCCTCGAAATCTTTGTCACTTCCAAGTACTCCAATGATCCCAAAGGTTGTAAGTTTAGCATCACCGTTGTTGAAGATCCGTAGCTATAACAATGAGAAAGCATCGGTCTCGATCATTGTTATACAATGTCATAGTATTATTACATAGTGTTGAAGTCCAATTGTATCACAACTTCAACAATAATACTATGGTGATATGTATCACTCCCCCTTAGTTAATACTCCATCTCACATGAAAACCACTCCACCTTACACAATGATCCGAAAACCATATGTATTTGTAGTGTGAACTATATATTAATTCTCCCCCTTTTTGTCAATAAAATTGGCAAAGGTACAAGAACGGGATCATAATGAAATTTCCGTAAGAGACACTTCATGACTGAGACAAAGAAACACACATCATCTTATTTAGATGCAATCATATAGCCGAAGCTAACAACATTCATCAAGGAGTTTAAAGATACAAGATAACCCCTCTAAAATTCCACATCCGCACACCCCACAAGATATGACCATTAAGCACAAAAGAACTCTCCCCCATTTGATGTCATTCCCAAGGGAACAACAAGAGCGACCTTAAATTCCGAAGAAAAGAAGGATTTTTATTGGACACCAAAACCATAAGAATGATTTTTATATCCAAAACTCAATCTAATTAATCACAAGTAAACCCATGATTAATTTAATCGGAATACATAATCAAATTAAACACACAAGGTTATCAACTTAATTGTTTTATTCTCAACATAAGAAAACTTACGGAACATATGATTAACATAACCATTAGAAAATAATTAAGATATCCGTTCATATACTCAACACAAGAAAAACTCATGGAATATATGAAAACTCAACTAGACTAATTACAAGAGATCCCATAATTAATCTAATTGGAATACACAATCAAACTAATCACAAAAGTAATTAATTTAATTGTAATTTGTTTTGCTCGACATAAGAGAACTTACGGAGCAATAACTAAATAACCAAACAAAATGATTAATTTATTTCACAAATGCTCAACATAATGTACCTTACGGAACAACCAACAAAGCTAATCAAGAATAATCAACTTAGTTGTATCGTGCTCAACATAAGGCACATCACACAACCTCACGGTAATACAAAAAGATAGTCAATGAAGATCTATATCGTGGAATACACAAGGATTTATTCTTTTGCACAAGCATATACAATAGCAATAGTCCTTGGATACAAAATATTTTAACCTATCTTCCATCAAGGGTTGACAATATAGGCTTAACTTTTGTATATGTCAAAAGTCTATTCATTCTTAAACCAATACGTGAATACCGATCGTGAACGACTTTACTTTTGACACAAATATGGGACAACAAAGTTCACGGACGTAAACACAAATATCCTATAACAAGTTGCAATATAGGAAAATCAAAAATATTGCAAAACATCATCCTCCAAATAGTTTTAGAATTTTAAACCAAAAAACCTAAAAACAAGAAGATGAAAATGATAGCTATGTGTAGTCACAATCATCGTTATTCAAAGCACTAGCTATTCTTCCAACTAAGCCAAAAAAGAAGACATACTAGGCAACAATAGTAACACTGGAAACTTGATTAAAAACTCCTTAAACCATGTCAGCAACGAGAGATTGAACATGGACGAGTTCATCAATTGCCTTCTTTAGTTCGTTTTTCAGAAAACCAAGATTCCTTGTTGCAATCGCGAGATGCTCATGAACAACTTCAAAATCATGAAGAAGATTTCCTACCAGTTGTGAAGACAATTGAACTGGTAGTTTGTTTTCATGGTCAACAACATGAAAGCATGTTATGGAGACATCAATCAATTCACTGGTCTTTTCCTGCTTGACTTCAACAACCTTGTTGCTTTCATCCATTGTGTACAAAAAGAACTCAACTGAATCTTTTAACCTTATGAATCACAATATTTATAAAGCATTCAGAATTCCTAGGAACCATATCGTTCGTGTGGGTCCAATACGTGTACAAGCGGTCAATCGTCGGAGAGAAGAAAAAATAACTCTTAAAAAAAAAACAACCTCAAAGCACTCCTGCCAACATTCTCAAGATAAGCAACTTGATAACAAAGAGCATCATTCTTGTTTAAAAGATGGTTGCAACCCTATGCAGTCATAGTGCATTAAGATGAGCATTTGGCCCATCATTATTGACTTCAGTTTTCTCTCATTCAAGGGGATTTAGAGAAGAACCACACATCATAGTTGAAGAAGGTTTAACAAGAGAGGAATTCTAAATACCTGAGCCAGTTGTTATCCAAGTCTTGATGCCCCTTTTGAGTTTATTTATGATGATCTTAAGTTCTGTGACCCGATTGTTAGTATGCATGAAGTCTGGATCAAGAGTCTTGGAACCACATTCTTCTTCTGGGAGAGACAAGGAATTTACCCTTCTTTTCCTATGACTTTTTCTCTTTTCAGAGTTATTTAGGAAATCAGTAGCTCTGTTGTTGTTCTTCCTTTTACCTTTGTTGTCCTTTGTTGATCCAGCAGCACAATCAAGAAGGAACTTACTACGGTGTCTTGTTTGATTGTAGAGCCTGTTATTTGGCCCAACAAAATGAGGGACAGGTTTAATAAATTCCTTAGACACCCATGTAAGAATGTTGTGAAGTTTTTCATTCCTAATTCGAAAATGACATTTCTGCTCAGGATGTCCTTTGTTTCCGCAGTAATAGCAGTTCAAGGGTTTGCCTGTCTTTATGCGAGTCGATTTAGAGGGAGAACATTTTTTTCCTTTAGATATATTGCATGCTGCGAGCGGTTTTTCACATGAGGAATTTTCGCTATCTTTAACAAAATTAATCTTACTAGTCCTTGGAGCGTCTATTCCTTTATAGCCCAGACCACGTGTATCACGATGTTCTTTACATGCTCCAATCATAGAAGATAATTTTGTAGAGCTCGAATTGAACCTTCTCAGATTCTCTTCCGGTGATTTTACATTATCAAGAGCAGCAGCAAGATCAGTTTCCAAGGATTTTTCTTTGGCAAGGAGACTGAGTTCTTTGTCATTGAAACGTTTTTATTGAGAGTCATATCTTGCATCAGCATCTACAAGTTTTTCTTTCAATAAACCGAGATTTCGGAGAAGATTATCACATACAGATCTTTTTGTGCGTAAGTCTTCATCACGATCTTTAACGATAGATTTTAGGAGTCTATACC
The DNA here is from genome assembly GCF_003573695.1 of Papaver somniferum. Classification (NCBI taxonomy): domain Eukaryota; kingdom Viridiplantae; phylum Streptophyta; class Magnoliopsida; order Ranunculales; family Papaveraceae; genus Papaver; species Papaver somniferum. Next base: position 109,935,904 of record NC_039367.1, read on the forward strand.
CACCATCATATCCTTTAAAGAGTTTTCTTAACTTTCTGTTTTCTTGACAAAGAGGAGCATGTATTTTCTCAAGCAAGATGTTGACTTCTTCTCTTTCAAAGCTTGATCAAACAGCTTGATATATTGAGAAACTTCCTCATCAACACTTTTCCCTTATGCTGAATCACTATCATCTGAAAGATCATCCAATTGTTCATAAGGAGATTTTTCCCAATCAAATGCAGATTCAGACAAAGGATAGGAGACAAAGGTTTTCTTAGAGGTTTCAGGACTTTGAAACCCATCAGAGTAATTCTGAAGTGATGTTGCGTCATTAGAGATAAAACTATCCATCCTCAGATCGCCACAAACACAGAATTTTGAAGTCTTAAACGTGTTTGCCTGCTCTGATACCAATTGAAAAAGCGGGGGTCTAACAACACCACCAAATATTTCGCTTAACAATCTGTATGGACTTACTCCGAAACACTTTCTAGAGAATCAACTAGACAGTCAGACTCAATCTAGGTAAAAGTATCTCAAGGAGTTAATATCTCTCTCTTGTTTTGATTCACTCAAGCTAATAGAAATCAACGAGTCTATAATCAAACACAAGGAATAACTTGGACGGTACCAAAGACCAATGTACAAGGATCAATCAATATCAATCAACAACCAAAGGTTGGATTTCCAATTGATTGATTCAAACGCACAACCTGTATTATTTCAATTATATAAACAAATATAATGCGGAAATAAAAATAACACAGACACCAGAATTTTGTTAACGAGGAAATCGCAAATGCAGAAAAAACCCCGGGACCTAGTCCGGATTGAATACACACTGTATTAAGCCGCTACAGACACTAGCCTACTCCAAGCTAACTTCGGACTGGAGTATAGTTGAACCCCAATCAGTCTCCCACTGATCCAAGGTACAGTTGTACTCCCTATGCCTCTGATCCCAGCAGGATACTGCGCACTTGATTCCCTTATCTGATCTCACCCACAACTAAGAGTTGCTACGACCCAAAATCGCAGGCTTTAACAATAAACAAATCTGTCTCACACAGACAAGTCTATCATAGGATCAATTTGTCTCCCACAGAAAAACCCTAAAAGATTTTGTTCCGTCTTTTGATAATAATCAAGGTGAACAGGAACCAATTGATAATTAGGTCTTATACTCCCGAAGAACAACCTATATTAATCAATCACCTCACAACAATCTTAATCGTATGGTAGCGAAACAAGATGTCGTGGAATCACAAACGATGAGACGAAGGTGTTTGTGATTACTTTTTATATCTTGCCTATCGGAGAACTCTCACGATCTCAAGCCAATCAATTATGATTGTACTTTTACGATAAAAGATGCAAGATAAAATCACACAACTACGATAAAATTAGTATCGGTCTGGCTTCACAATCATAATGAAGTCTTTAAGTCGTTAACCTGGTTTTAGAAGAATAAAACCAAAGGTTAAAAGAGAAACGACTCTAGCACGCAAACTAGTATCACACGTAAGGTGTGGGGATTAGTTTTGCACAGTACTAGATGTCTCCTTTATACAACCTTTCAAATCAGGGTTTTTCCTTAGTTACAAAGCAATCAATATTCACCATTAGATGAAAACCTGATTTAGATTCAAGCTAATATTTCTCAACCGTTAGATCGAAAACATAGCTTGTCATACACAAATGACTGTACGCTTGTAGGTTTGTCAACCACACCCAAAAGTGTACATTGTTGGTTCAAGAATAGTTACCCAAAGAGGTTAACCATATGAGCGTTTCATACCAACCATGTTCTTCTTTACCATAACTAGTTCAATTGACTCAAATGAACTAGTTAAGAGAGTTGTTCAATTGCAAGGAAATCTTATGTAACTACACAAGACACAATTGAAGCAAAGACGATTTGGTTCACTCGAATCGGTTCATGAACTTTAATAGCCACGGTTTGAAAATGCATTCCTTAGTCTTTTAATATTAAGTTCAGAAATCATCTTTAGATATATAACCTTCTCAAGTTCGCAGACTAGGTTCGCGGACTTAAGACACCGGATAGAGTTTACAAACTCCAACAGAATTTCTCGGGTTCGAGAACTACGCCAGTTCGCGGACTAGGGTCGCGGACTTGGCTCAAGCAAATATTTTGTCAACTCCAGCAGAAATTCTCGGGTTTGAGAACTTCGGCAGTTCGCGGACTTGGCACTTGCCATACTTCCGGTTCTCTTGATCAACAAAGTTCGAAAACTTCGGTTCAAGGAATCCATTGGTTATGTAATCTAAAATTTCATTCCAATCATTGAAACATTCTTAGAGGACGTTATATAGTTGTTACACTATTTCTCGTCAAAGAAATTTTCAAAGTGATTGAAACATTCATGACTTTCGTCACTAGGTAAAGATAAACTTGGTCCAAGCGAAAAGCTTACCAACACATATTTCGAGATATAGATAGGCGAGGTATACTCGGCTCGAAATACCAAATGTGTATGATCTAGTTTATATATATAACATACGACTTTTTGTCTCAAAGAGTAGGAGATAGAATAGATAGACTTTTGAGTGACAAATAAGTTCAAGTCTCCACATATCTTTTTGTCGAGATGGTCCACCGGTTCCTTGATTAGATCTTCTACTTGTATGATGAATCGCCATGAAGTCCTTGAGATCAACTACACTTACTATCCTAGTCCGAGACTTAGCTATAAGAGACTAGAAATCAAGACTTATAATTTTGATCACTAACATTGACAAACATGCTTGAGATAGCAACGCATGCGAGTTTGACCGAGCAGTGCTCTAACAGTTTATGTTCTTGGTAAAACTATTCACAAGGCCTGACTTTTGTATTGGTATGACTTTTATTAGTGAAACCTATTTTAAGTAATCACCTGAGATGGTATGATTGATTTAGTGTTATTGGTATGACCAACTCTAGGCAAAGGGGAATCGTTCCTATGAAGAGGTGCAACCGATCACAAGAGGGGAATCGATCCTTGTAAGAGGTGCAACAAGTTTTTAGTAGATGGGGGAACCGATCCTATGAACATGTGCAACAAGTTTTTGGTGAAATGGGAACTGAACCTATGGACATGTGCAGCAAATATAAGTAGTTACCATAAGTATGTGGGGAACCGATCCTAGTACCTAGTCAACTGAATTTTTGGAAACTAGTGTGACTATGCACAATACTCACATGGAGGTAGAACCGAAACTTGTTTTGGTAGAACCGTGAAACCCATGATTTGTGATTGAGTGTTCTTAATCAATCACATAGTTCTTCAAAGTCAGAGGAACCAATTCTAAACTCGTTTGGAAGTATGGAAAATCGGTTTCAAGATTGTAAGAATGAAAGAGGACTTACAAAGTAAAGATGTCGACATACTTTGAACATGTGTGCAGTAAGCTTTTCTTTTTATTGTTCAAAGATATTCCTTAATAGCTAAAGGAAAATCCCGGATCGAAAAATAGGTTGAGAAACTTTTAATTAAGGTTTTTAATTTTATTTTTAAAAATAAAAATTGGTAATGTGCATTTACTAATTTGAGATTTTCTAAGAGATTTTCGGTCAATGTTTGGACAAAGCATTTCCAGAAATTATGGAAACCGAATCTGGAATATATTGCATATCTTGAGAATATTTTCGGTTTTGGAAATTCCTTGTTGCCCAAACTTCCTTGGTCTATAAATATCAAAGTTTGCATTTCTATCAAAGTAGTCCTCAGAGCTAGCAAAACTACCTAGTTGTGTTGTTACTGGTGAAGCCGCCTATTCGGAGAGGAAAGTAACCTAATTAGGCGAAATCTCTTACGTCCGCTCAGTTTAAAGAGTTCTTTGGGATTGAGAAGCTCTATTAGTACCGTTGGTGGGAAACTAGATAATTGTGGTTTATTATTAGTTTTCGATTGATTTGATTGACTAATGGTTGTTGAACTCTGATTGCACCTAGTTTGTTTATGCTTGAGAATATTCTCTTCTGATATAAGATTCACTCAAACTAGATCGAAGTTTCGACGGGGATCTTTAGATTGTTTGTAGTTCTAAAGACGTCTTGTGATAATCCATTGTTAACATACTCCATTCTGTGCGTCGTTGATCACAAGAGATTCAAGTTGATTGTGTGCAGGTGTTTATTGAAGATCTAAGAAAATTTGAAGACAAAGAAGACTTTGAAGATTTCTGATTTGGGTTCATAATCTTTAGTGTGCACAATACTTTTTTCGGTTAAAGAGGATCCAACTATAATCAGTTTATCCTTGTGGTAGGTTGGATTGATTAGTTGAGTAGATCAGCATCAATACGTTTCTTTGTGATTCAAAGTATTGATTTCAAAATCTAGACGATTACTTTGGTAATTGTTAGTAGATAAATCTAAGGACCTGACAAAGGAGTTTATTGAGATAAACGGAAGAGCCTTTTTTCGAACTCACAACACTTGGTTGAAAAGAGTTGATACCAAACAAATTTGTTGTTCCTTTACTGTTTGGAATACGAACCAAATGAATTATTCCAAGTACTTGACTTATTACAAGTTGGAGGCGTGGGAATACAGACGGAACTAGGTGAACTATAGGTTTAGTTGATTGGTCTCAACTATACGAAGTTGGTTTGATTTTGTATAGCGGCTTAATCTGAGAGTATTCAATTCTGGACAAGGTCCCGGGGTTTTTCTACATATGCGGTTTCCTCGTTAACAAAATCTTGTTGTGTCTTTTACTTTTCTATTTCCGCAATTATAATTGTTTTTATTATAATTAGAAGTAAAATACACAAACGTTAATTCCTATTTACTTGATAGTAATCCTATTGTGTTTGGTTAAGTCTGAACCTTTTATAAAGCAAACATACTTCGTTGTTGTATTGTCTCGATCTCGTATCCATAGACGATCACACGAAGTGTGAACCGATTAGTTGTATTGTCTAGACTCAGTCCATTGACAATCACTTTCGGAGAAAGGACTTATATGTGGAAAAGTTTTAGATTGAGGTATATTTGGGTACCCTCGTCTTTTCAGTTGGTATCAGAGCAGGCAAACACGAAAAGATCTAACAATCTGTGTTTGGTACGATCCAACCTATAAGAAATTGAATCCATGTCTGATTCAGTTAACGTTGTGCAAGAGTATGAATACTCAAAAGTTGAAGATGTTACTACTTCGTTGACTCATGATCCAGGGGTTGCGAAAACATCTATGTCTATCTCTGATGAAAGAGAAGATGCTGATAAAGAGTTGTTAAAACTTCTAAAGCCTATAAAATTTCTGTCTTCTAAAGTGATGATATTAAAGACAGAGTCAAATCTTCTTAAACGGGAGATCAAAGATAAAGACATTCAACTGAATAGTCTGGCCAAAGAGAATATGGATCTCACTGTCAAACTAGAAGCTCTTGGTAAATCTCTTACTTTTGATAAAGAGACGCGTCATATGACTCTGACTAATGATACTTTTGTGATTTCTTCTGATAATGAGGAAACTAAAAGTTCTTGCTCGACTTTTACAGATTGTGATAAAACAGGTTTAGTCATGTTTGAAACAAATCAAGATGATGGTAGTTTGCCTAAATACATCAAGTCAGAAGAGGATGAGAAACCAACTTCTAGATCTACTGATGATCAAACGAAATCGTGTGCAAAGGAAACTTTGAACTGATTCCGTGTTTGTGATCTTAAGGAATACAACTTTCAGTCACTTGACAGGAAACTTATACTTCTTCAACATACTGTGGTAAAAATATTGAATAAAGTTTCCTGTCTTAAAAAACTGAAAGATCATTCCTCAGTAGAAAGACAGATTATACCACTACCCGATAAGATCAACTCAAAAGAACCGAGGAAAGAGTTGATAATCGCTTCTGGAAAAAGGTTCCTCCTCACCTATATCGAAGCAATTCTTGTTTTGGTGAAGAACAACTCCAGAAGAAAGGGAAAGAGATAATCTCTGCCAAAAGAAACAATTAGGAATTTCCGATAATTGTTTCAGATAATCACTGATGTGGATCATAAGGAAGTCCTTAGAATGAGAAAATCATATGAAAATCTCATTGAAAGAATTAAGAGAGATTTATCTATCTCTGAGAATTCTCACATCAGTACAGTTTCTCCACATGATCATATCTCTAGAGTTAGAAAAGATCATCATCTTGAGAGAAAATATTTTGGGCTGAAATTCCCAAGGAGAAACATGAACTATGTTTATGATGCTCGTTTTAAGCTAGAAAAAGCTTACCCCGATACAACTTAGTTGTATCAATACTGTGCACTCTCATCCTCTTCCGTGCTCATATTTATTGGATAAGAAAAGCACATAAAATCAAGGGCACAGGTTCATGGTAGCTTCTATTTTAAGTAATAAGAGTTATTTAGAGAATATCTTCCTTTCAATAAAAAGAGAAGTTCGAAAATATGTCGTGAAGTTTCGGAAACCCTGTTTTTCTAAAAACTAGATATACATATATTCTTATCAAAATAAGAAAAATCTTCTCTTAGGTATATTACCTTCCCTTAGTAAAACTTTTTGAAAGTATGCCTCCTATAACTCGCAGTGTTACAAGGAGTAATAAAAGGGAAGCACGAAAGGTGAGAAACTGTCAAGGTTTTGTCTCAAAACGAAGGATCAGGAAGATTTTCTCAAGGATCGGTTCTAATTTTAACTCTGATCAATCTCAAGAAGAGTCATGTCTTTTTGCTCTCAATGATTCCGATCTTACCAAGTGGTTTCCAACAAATGGTATGCATGAAGTTATGTATGGGTTTGAAGAACTCGTAGGAAATCTCTTTACTTTGGTTCAAGATCGGGGTGAACTAAAAGATAAAATAAAAGAGATGAAAGGTGAACTTGGATATTTGAATCTTCAAATTAAAGATCTCGAAAAACAGAAAGTGGTTGCAGACAAGTGTCTTGAGACATGCTTCAAAAGTTTGAACACTGAAGAAACCTCAGTGCACAACAACAGCACCACTCGAGATTAAGTTATATGCTATAATACTTAATCCAGGAAAATAGACATCAGTTTTTGATATTTTCAAATAATTCTAAAACGTCTATTGTGAATAAAACTATCTTATTATGAATAAAATTATTTGATTTACAATATGTTGAATCGGTTTTGGTTTAGCATAAAAGCATATGTGTTTCGAGGGTTTTCAACTTTTGTTTGCAATAGTTAAAAAACCGGTTTTAAACCTTTCTCTGGTAAAGGTTGGTTGTTGTTATTCTTTTGTTTTGCATAAGGATGACAACATAATGATATTTCGATATCAATCCTCCCTGGAAGAATATGCAAACATATTGGAGAAGAGGATGCGAAATTTGAGGTAACGACTTTGTTAGTTAATCGTTTTCCTGTTTAAGAAAAGCCTGAGTTTATTGCGTATATTTATTGCTTTTGCTTAACAAAATATCGGTACAATTGATGTTTTATTGCATTATTTGTGTATGGATGTGTGTGTGATTCAATTGTTTCCGGTTAAGAAAAACTATTGTTATCTTGCTTTATTGTTTGGTATCAATTGTTTAGAATTACAAAATTTCGGTGCAATTGCGGTGCTTTAATGTCTATGTAGTTTCAATTGCTTCCGGTTGAGGTGAATAATTATGCAAGTTGATTTATTTGGTTTGTATGGATTGTTTATGGCTTAACGAAACAAAAGGTTTACGGGATGAATTTTTTAGTCCAATTCAATACCGGATAAGAGAAACTAAGTTAATTCTGATCTTAGTTAGACTTATCAAAGTGGAGGTTTCAGTTATTCAAGTCTAATCGAATGCCTTAACAAGGAATGCTAGTTAACTAACCTAGTACTTGTCTTGTCTAAAAGTTAAAGGTCTAAGTTATATGGATAATTAGAACTTGATGAGAAAAATAGAGTTATCTTTATTTTGGTGTTATCGAACAAGCGATTGTATTTGTACAATCGGTTTAGCAAAGGAACTAAGGTGCTTAGTCAATTTTTGGTTTGCTAAACTATTAGGGAAAATTGCTTCGGGAAATTGTTTCGTTAGTAACATATCAAAACAAAATTACTTTTTAGTTTCCGTTTTGGTATTGGTTATCAAAAATGGTGTGTGGAACCCTCGTGCTTAACTCTTATAGGTTTGCAAGTCCATTTTGATATTTGTAAGATTCTTTCGGTTTGTCCTTTATTTTCTCGTACCCTTGTCATTTTGTGACAAAAAGGGGGAGAAATATATGGAGTAAACAAGTGATACTGGTATTGATTGATATCACTAAGGGAAAGGACATTTGTGCTTAAACGTTTATCTAACGAAAGAGTAAAGCATATACTAAGGGGGAGTAGCATATCTTTTTTTTACTCGGTCAATAAAATAGATTAAAAAAAGCAAAAACTGAACAGGTCCTATGACAAATAGAAGCTAGCCAAGAGGCCACCTTCTAAACAAGCCTATTTAAAACGGAAATAAACCTCACCCGGCCATTATATAGAAAGCATAGAGATTGGCCTCCCCTCAGAAAACTCAAAAATGTCTTCATCTAGCAAACATGCTTGCTTTGCCGAAGCATCAGTTGAAAAATTAACTTCTCTATATTTATGAATAAAACGAATGTTGGAATAAAAATTCCTAGCTAATCTCCACTTCTGCCTTAGTTGCCATGGCAAAGCATCATTCTGGAATGCTTGAATGCAACTCATCGAATCAGACTGCACGCAGAGTTTCCGCATATTCCACCTATTAGCCAACATAGCCCCATAAATAACTGCGCACACTTCAGCAAAATAGTTGGTCTGCAGGCCAAGACCAACGCTCAAAGCCTCCAACACCGCTGCATTTGCATCCCGAAAAGTAACACCAGCACCTGCAGGGCCTGGATTACCAAGAGACGCACCATCACAACAAATCATTACCTCATCTTGAATAGGAGGATCCCACCTTACTTCAATTGGAGAAGAGACTTTTCACGATCTATGCTTCACCTTGAAATAATTCAAGATGCGCAAATCCTCCATATTATTGTACATATGGCCCTTCAATCGAATTGAGTTATCACAGATTACTTGATAAACCCTACCTTTAAAACCTAGCCAATGCACCTCCTTATATTCAAAATAAACTTTGTTGCGCATTCTCCATAGTTCCGTAGAAATTGCTAAATTAACAACCAACCACAGATCTTTAATCATCCTGCTACGCCCTTTAGCAGTCTTATAAGAAGCCACCAAATCTTCTCTTGGTTGAGATTAAAAATACGTGCCGCCCAAGCCCAAATTCTTTTAGCAAATCTGCAATGCCAAGTAATATGTCTAAGAGTCTCACAGTCATGTCTACACAACCGACACATCGAAGGCATACTCTTACCAGTCTTCTTAATAACATTATCATCACTATCACAACATTGTTTAGCCCAGACCTTCCAATATTGAGCACTCAAAGTAGGATGCACAACTGGCCTGGAAAACAAAGTTGTAATCGGAAAAACTTCAGCAGGTTCTCGAATAGCAGTCTTTGCAGACTTCACCGAGAAGACCCCCTTGCTATCTAGATCCCAGACCTTATAATCCTCACCACCACCAATAATATGCATATTATCAACATCAATATTAAGCCGAACCAGCAGAATTCGCAAGTTATGTGGAATAACCCAAGCACCATCGACAATGATATCACTAACCTTAGCCTTAAAATCATTAGGGCCTTTGGAAGTAATACCCAATCTTCTTGGAATCGAAAATTACCCAACCAATTATCAAAAAATAAAGAAGTATTGGAACCGTTACCTATGATTGATCTAGTGTGATGTTGCACAAAATCATAAACCCATCTGATCCCAGGAAAAACCGTGGAACCCAATTTGTAATCAATCAATACACCATTCAATCTGAAGTACTTCGCCCTCAAAAATCTGGCCCAAGTATTATTTGAATCACGAATAGAGATCCATAACTTCATAAGCATAGATTTTTTGACATCTATCAACTTCTTAAGTCTAAGTCCACCTTCACGCCTAGAACAACATCGGTTGTCATATAAAACCGTAAAATACTTACGTTTCTCCGCATCACCCGACCATAGAAAATTTCTAATGGCCCTCTCCACCTGCTTCATGATATTAGCAGGCCATTTATAAACAGCCATAGAATGAATAACATAACTTGCAATAACCGATCTAATCAAGACCAACCTAGCTTGAAAGGAAAGAAGTTTGCCCTTCCAACCAGCCAACTTATCCATAATCTTCTCTACCACTTGCCTGACATGAATATGCCGCACAATGCCAGGTTTCAATTGAATACCAAGATATTTATCTGGAAAAATAGCTCTTTCCACACCCAAATAGTTCGCAGTAACAATGGCCCTAGAGTTAGTGCCACCACCATAATAGAATTTACTCTTCGCATAATTTACGCATTATCCAGAAGCCTTCGCATAAACACTAACCATACTCTTCAAATTTTCAAACTATGAAGATTACCTCTGCAGAACACAAGGATATCATCCGCAAAGAGAAGGTGTGTAGGCGCCACACCCTTCTTACTAACCATGCTATGCATACTTCGATTAGCAAATAATTTAGAGAGATTGCGACTTAAAATATCTTCAATAAGCACAAAAATCAAGGGAGAAAGAGGATCACCTTGGTGCAAACCTCTAGTGATGCTAAAGAAACCTTCAGGACTGCCATTTATCAACACAGAAATCCTTGCAGAGCTAAGAATACTATGAATCCAAGAGCACCAGGTTTCAGAAAAACCATATTGACGAAAAACTTCAGCTATAAACTCCCAACTAACCGTATCAAAAGCTTGAGCAATGTCAAGTTTCAGGCCAACATTACCAAAATTCTGTGGCGCACTTATATCGTTAATTAATTCAGACACCATAGATATATTCTCATGAATGTTTCTTCCTTTCATAAAAGCAACCTGTTCTTCAGAAATCAATCTATTCAAAACCGTACCAAGCCTGGTAGCCAAATGTTTGTAATGATTTTGAAGAAAAAATTACTCAAACCAATAGGTCGAAAATCTTTAATTGCATCAGACCTAGAATTTTTTGGAATGAGAAATATAAAGCTTGAATTAATGCCATTTGGAATTTTTCCCATCAAGCAACAGTTTTTAATGGCACTAAGAAGATCATCAGCAATAATATTCCAACAATGCCTGTAGAAAGAACCTGAGAAGCCATCTGGGCCAGGCGCAGAATCCGCTCCCAAGTCAAAAACAGCTCTTTTAATCTCCTCCAGAGATGGGATAGCATCCATAAAAGAACACTCAGAAGTAGAGATTCTTTCATGGTCAATGTCAAACAACTTAGGATCAATGTCAACCCCGCCATTAAATTTCTCCTTCTAGTGATTGATAATGTAATCTTTAATTTCATCCTGCAAAACCAAAGTGGAGTTAGATGAAATCTTAAGTTCAGATATTGTATTTTTCCTCCTCCTCATACGAATGCTATTATGGAAAAACCGAGTGTTTTGATCACCGTCCTCCAACCATGTAACTCTCGATTTCAACTTAAGGGTTACTACAAAATCAGTTTGCACTTCATCAACCTCCTTCTGAGCATCCGCCACCTTAGTGAATTGAAATTCATCTGCCGGATCTAAATCAAGAAGATCATTCTCAGATTCAAGTCTAAGTTCAGCTTGCTTCAAACGAAATTGAACGTCTCCAAAAAAAGTTCTATTCCATAGCTTCAACACTTCTTTCAAACGCTTTAACTTTCCAGCAAAAACAAAAGGAGGCGCACCATAAAAGGGTAAATTCCAATTGTCTTTCACCAGTGGCATAAATCTTGGGTGATCCAACCACATCTTCTGAATTATAAATGGATCTCTAGCCGGCCTTGGACTTTCAAAAGCATACCCAAAAAGAGGGGAATGATCTGAGCAGATTCTAGGCAAAGCTTTGCACCTCCAATTCTCATATTTGTAGTTCCGAGCATCATTCACAACCGCCCTATCATTCCTTGAAACAATACGACGATCCCCACTCTGACAATTAGACTAGGTATATTTTTTACCAATCGAGTCCGCTTCCACCAGGCCATTATCAGAAATCCAACTTCGAAATTCATTCATATAAATACTTAAAATTGATCTACCACCCTTCTTTTCATCCAATCGAAGAATACAATTAAAATCCCCCAGCACCAGCCAAGGCACAGACACAAAACCCAACCCCAATTGTTGCCAGAGATTCCTCCTTGCAACTGGATCGCTAGAAGCATGCACAGCCGTAATCCAGTCACCATCAAAATTTAAAGAAATAGCTTGCTTAGAAGAAGATAAGATACCTGGCCTCGCCAAAGAATGTCTCCACAAGACCCATATATTACCCTTTTCACCAACAACCTTATTTGTGATAACATCTTCACTAAAATCATCTAATCTTAACGACCTAACAAAACGTGTAGTGCAAAAAACTTTCGGTTCCGCAATACAAATAACGTTAGGTTTGTGCAAGTGATAGAGCTCCTTTAACTTGTCCCTTGCACCATCTTTGGCCAAGCCTTGAGCATTCCAGTAAAAGACCCGCATTAATTAACTCTATCACGTAGAGGGCTTTCCGGACCCTGTTTCGATTTGCTTTTAAGTATAGTTCCAACATGGATAGTTCCCTCCGCTGGTTTAGCAGCAGTAGTCGCCTTCTTAGCTTTTGGTTGCTTTGGTTTTGTAGTACCCGCCTTCTTAGCCAAAGCATCTTGCTTCAATTTTTCAGCTACTTCTTTCTTCTCACGCTCCTCCTGATCCATAATGCACTCCATTCCATCTTTGAAACCTCAGCATCAACAGGATTAGAACTTGATTGTGAAATATCATGAGGAATTGGCTCCTCAACATCATTATTAGTACCCTCAGTGCCAGATTCAAATCTGTTTGATAACACTAGATTATCCACAGACTTTGCAGGTGATGATCTTCTAGATGTTTTAGTTGCCAAACTAAAACCAGCCTCATCAACAGGTTCCAAAACAAAATTCGTATGAGGAGAACCTGTAGCTATGTTTTCTACACATTTTTCAATATTATCTTGGACCAAAAAGGTTTCATCTTGCTTCATCTTCTCAAGAGCCCTTTTTCTAATATTATCAACCCTAGTTTGTGCCATTTCTTTCTCAATCCTGGCCACCTCAACATCTCTCTCCAAATCCAATTTTTTCATCTTCAGCTCTTCTAATTTTTTAATAGCATCTAATTCTCCATTATCCACCAAATCAACATCCACGGAAGTAGGCGTGGTTTGATTAGAACCTGAAGCACCATCATTGTGCAAAAGAGAAGCACCATCATTGCGCACTGGGGAAGCGTCATCATTGTGCATCGAAGTAGCGCCATCATCGCAATCATTACGCTTCTCAGAAATCTCACTACTCTGAGATGTAGGAACACTAGCTGACGGATTGATATGATGAACAAGGCCACCCACATCACTCGGCGATGGACTGTTAATGTATCTATGAGTTCCAGCAAACATCTCAGTGATTGGAATCTTCTTTGTTGGATCAATTATTAAAGGCGTAGTTTTTGGAGGAACCTCACCAGTATCACCAGCCGGTTTAGGGATATATTCTTTGGGAATTCGTTCCTTATTCCAAAATTTTTGAAGATCATCAATCTGATCCTCAAGTTTCTTCTTAATCACCAGGTCTTTTTCAGCATCAGCTTGTTTTTGGAGATCCTTGCGTTTTTTAACTCAGCATTCAGCATTAATATGACCAATGGATGTGCAATGATCACAAAATCTAGGACGATTTAGGATATCATATTTTTGTTCAAATACATCATCACCATCTTCACCATTAATAATAATCTTACCAAGAGGCTTTGAAAAATCAATATCAATCAAAACCGCAGCAAAATAACCATATTCATAACTTAGGGTTCGCGGATCAACCGCAACTGGCTTGCCCAGTCCTCTAGCCATCCTAAACAATGATTCTTAATCCTAATATTCCCATGGAAGATATTTAAATCAAACCCAAATAGCAACCCTAGTTACCTTGTCTGATTCAGGATCAAACATTGGCGTCCATGACTGAAGTTTAAGTTGTTGATCATTAATTTTCCACGGACCATCATAGCTAACTCTTTTGCGATCATCTTCATTGTCCAACTTGATAACAAAATATCCCTTAACCCATGGAATAAACTGAACGGATCCACCCATCTTCCATTGATTCAATAACTCTCTTTTGATAACTTCAGCTTTAGGGTTCTAAAATCTAAACGACCAACTAAGCTAAACTTCCAAACAACCTTGATTCTAGCGTGAGTTTCACGTGGAATCGTAATAAAAACTTCACCAGTGGATGTTCTAACCGGTGGATGTGATAAAGAATCCGCATCAATCTTTGATATAACATGATTCTGCTTCTTAACAATGGAAGCATAGGATCTGTTTCCATCACCCGCATCCTTATTTCCATCTTCAACAGGTTTTGTAGTGTCACTAGAACTAGGGTTAGGATTAGCAGCTACCTTCGGCCTATAATATTGTGATTGATCAGCGTTGTTGAGGAAACGACCTTGAGAATGATATTGAATCTTAGTTTGATCGCCTAAATTAGGCGGAAAAGATTGATTTTGCGCCATGAAGACGTAAAATCAAGAAGAAAACGTTAAACACAAGCATAAAAGAAAGGGAGAAAAAACCGGAGCTCTTTCCCGTCCAAACCCTAGGTTTTTTTTTTTTTGGACTACAAAGGAATAACAAAGACGTGCGGATTGATAAAATCTACATATCTTACCTTTAGGGGGAGTATTAGCTTTGTTATTATAATGTCAATAGTGGCGTTTATGGATTGAATGTATACATGTTATTGTGTTGTTGAATTTTGGAATCAAGCGTATGTATAATGAATTCTTGTAATTTGTTTATCCATATGATGTAAGAGTTTTGTCACTAAAATTGACAAAGAGGGAGATTGTTAGAGCATAGCTTGGTTGAACCCACCAAGCGTTGGTATGTCAAGTTTGGTTGTCATATTTTATTGAACCAAAACTCATTTAAAGAGTCGCTTGATTATATACTAGAGTCAACTTCGTATAGGTTAGCTTGAAAGTATTAGGATATGATACATTACAAGTATTGCGAAGACTTGAAGAAGTAAAGAAGTAAGGAGATACAACGACAACATCATCCTTCCATTTGAGGTTAGTGATATTTGACTTGAACTGTTTCATTCCCTAACGTATCTTTCAAGTCGTGCATATTGAAAACACAACTGCGAAGCATGAATGATTACACTCTAGTTAGACATAGTGTCAAGGAATACAATACGAAGTATAATGCTTATCTTTTGAACTTCGTATATAAGATATCGACATAATCGATTGAATGCTACTGTGATTATGTATGGGTATGAGGTGAAGATTTCATCCTAGGAAACAACGTTTTACATTAGTTTAAAGGAAGTAAATTCATGAACTTTTTTCGTGAATCGAAAGGGAAATCGCTAGGCTTATTGGTATTTGTTAGAGAATAGCTCGGTCAACCTCGTATGCGTTGCTATCTCAAGCATGTTTGTCAATGTTAGTGATCAAAACTATAAGTCTTGATTTCTAGCCTACATAGCTAAGTCTCGGACTAGGATAGAAAAGTGTAATTGAGCTCAAGGACTTCATGGCGATTCATCATACAACGACGAAGATCTATACAAGGAACCATGGAACTTCATCAACAAAAAGGTATGTGGAGACTTGAACTTATCTATCACTCAAAAGTCTATCTCTTATATCTCCTACTTCTTATGAGACAAAAGTCGTATGCTATATAGACTAGATCATACACATTTGACATTTCGAGATGAGCATTCATTGCTTATCTTTTATCTCGAAATCGTGTGTTGGTAAAGCGTTTCGCTTTGATCAAGTTTATCTTCACCTAGTGACGAAAGTCATGAAAAGTTTCAATCACTTTGAGAATTGCTCTGACGTGAATCGGTCTGTAAATAACGGCTACATAGCGTCCTATGAGATTGTCTGAATGATTGAAATGAGAGTTTAGATTACATATCCATGTATTCCTTGAACCAAAGTTTTCGAACTTTGTTGATCAAAAGAAATCGGGAGGATTGTGGAATTGGCTTGCCAAGTCCGCGAACCTAGTTTGCAGACTCAGTCCGCGAACTGTCGGAAGTTCTCGACCAAGAATTTTGCTGGGATTTTCCAAAACTCGCTTGCGAACTCAGTCCGCGAATTTAGTCCGCGAACTGGCGGAAGTTCTCTTTCCGAGAATTTCTGCTGAGTTTGGAAAACTCAACCGATTAACTTAATTCCGCGAACTTGTTTGTGAACTTAAGAGGTTATGATCTAAAGATGTGCTCTGAACATGAAACATTAAATCACTAAGGAATGCTTTATGCAAACCGTGGCTATAATGTTCATGAGCCGATTCAATCGAATCGAATCATCTTTGCTTCAATTGTGTCTTGTGTAGTTACATAAGATCTCATAGCAATTGGACAACTCTTTAACTAGTTCATTTGAGTCAATTGAACTAGTTATGGTGAAGAAGAACAAGGTTAATATGAAATGCTTATATGGTTAACCTTTTGGGTTACTATGTTGAACCAACATACACGTACACGTTTGGGCATGGTCTTCACGAACCCAGTAAACGTCTACCCAAGTGTGTGTGACAAGCTAAGTTTTCGATCTAACGGTTAATAAATATTAGCTTGAATCTAAATCAGATTTTCATCTAACGGTGAATATGGATTGCTTTGTAACTAAGGCAAAACCCTGATTTGAAGGCTATATAAAGGAAACATCTAGCATTGTGTAAAACTAATCCTCACACGTTTGTGTGCTACTAGTGCGCCCTCTAGAGTCGATCTCCATTAACCTTTGATTTTCTTCTCTAAAATCAGGTTAACGACTTAAAGACTTCATTGGGATTGTGAAGCCATACCGATACTAATTTATCGTAGTTGTGTGATCTGATCTTGCATCTTCTATCGTACGAGTACAATTAAGGAATCGGTGGAACTTCTCGACAAAAAGGTATGTGGAGACTTGAACTTATTTGTCACTCAAAAGTCTATCTATTCTATCTCCTACTCTTTGAGACAAAAAGTCGTATGTTATATATATATATAAACTAGATCATACACATTTGGTATTTCGAGCCGAGTATACCTCGCCTATCTATATCTCGAAATATGTGTTGGTAAGCTTTTTGGTTCGAGCATGTTTATCTTTACCTAGTTCCGAAAGTCATATATGTTTTAATCACTTTGAAAATTGCTTTGACGAGAAATAGTGTAACAACTATATAACGTCCTCTAAGAATGTTTCAATGATTGGAATGAGAGTTTAGATTACATAACCAATGGATTCCTTGAAATGAAGTTTTCGAACTTTTTTGATCAAGAGAACCGGAAGTATGGCAAGTGCCAAGTCCGCGAACTCAGTCCGCGAACTGCGGAAGTTCTCAAACCCGATAATTTCTGCTGGAGTTGACAAACTATTTGCGTGAGCCAAGTCCGCGACCCTAGTCCACGAACCGGCGTAGTTCTCGAACCCGAGAAATTCTGTTGGAGTTTGTAAACTCTATCCGGTGTCTTAAGTCCGCGAACCTAGTTTGCGAACTTGAGAAGGTTATATATCTAAAGATGATTTCTGAACTTAATCTTAAAAGACTAAGGAATGCATTTGCAAACCGTGGTTATTAAAGTTCATGAACCGATTCGAGTGAATCAAATCATCTTTGCTTCAATTGTGTCTTGTGTAGTTACATAAGATTTCCTTGCAATTGAACAACTCTCTTAAATAGTTCATTTGAGTCAATTGAACTAGTTATGGTAAAGAAGAACATGGTTGGTATGAAACGCTCATATGGTTAACCTCTTTGGGTAGACTATTCTTGAACCAACAATGTACGCGTTTGGGTGCGGTTAACAAACCTACAAGCGTACAGTCATTTGTGTATGACAAGCTAAGTTTTCGATCTAACGGTTGAGAAATATTAACTTGAATCTAAATCAGGTTTTCATCTAATGGTGAATATTGATTGCTTTGTAACTAAGGCAAAACCCTGATTTGAAAGGCTGTATAAAGGAGACATCTAGTACTGTGCAAAACTAATCCCCACACCTTATGTGTGATACTAGTTTGCGTGCTAGAGTCGTTTCTCCTTTAACCTTTGGTTTTATTCTTCTAAAACCAGGTTAACGACTTAAAGACTTCATTATGATTGTGAAGCCAGACCGATACTAATTTTATCGTAGTTGTGTGATTTGATCTTGCATCTTTTATCGTAAAAGTACAATCATAATTGATTGTCTTGAGATCGTGAGAGTTCTCCGATAGGCAAGATAAAGAAGTCACAAGCATCTTCGTCCCACTTTTTATGATTCCTCGACAATCCGCTTGTGTAGGCAGGAAGGATTGTAGAGAGGTGATTGATTAATCTAGGTTGTTCTTCCGGAATATAAGACCGGATTATCAACTGGTTCTTGTTACCTTGATTTTATATCTAAAGACGGAACAAAACCTAGGGTTTATCTGTGGGAGACAGATTTGTCCTTTTACAGACTTTTCTGTGTGAGACAGATATGTTTATTATCAAGTCTGTGATTTTGGGTTACAACAACTCTTGGTTGTGGGTGAGATCAGCTAAGGGAATCAAGTGTACAATATCATGTTGAGATCAGAGGCGTAGGAGTACAACTGTACCTAGTATCAGTGGGAGATTGATAGGGGTTCAACTATAGTCCAGTCCGAAGTTAGTTTGCAGTAGGCTAGTGTCTGTAGCGGCTTAATACAGTGTGTATTCAATCTGGACTAGGTCCCGGGGTTTTTTTTTGCATTTGCGGTTTCCTCGTTAACAAAATTTCTGGTGTCTGTGTTATTTCTTTTCCGCATTATATTTTATATAATTGAAATAATACAGGTTGTGCGTTCGTGATCATCAATTGGAAATCCAACCTTTGGTTGTTGATTGATATTGATTGATCCTTGGACATTGGTATTTGGTACCGTCCAAGTATTCCTTGTATTTGATAAAGACTCGCTATTGTTTTTAGCTTGAGTAAAAATCAAATCAAGAGACAGATATTAACTCCTTGAGATACTTTTATCTAGATTGAGTCTGACTGTCTAGTTGATTCTCTAGCAAAGTATTTCGGAGTTAGTCCATACAGATTGCTAATCGAAATATTAGGTGGTGTTGTTAGACCCCCGCTTTTTCAGTATTGTTATTCATTGCATATCTTTTGAACTACCAATATTTATGATTAGTATAACCGCTCATGACTTGTTTATGTTCTTGGTAAAACTATTCACAAGGCCTGACTTTTGTATTGGTATGACTTTTATTAGTGAAACCGATCTTAAGTAAACACCTGAGATGGTATGATCGATTTAGTGTTATTGGTATGACCAACTCCAGGCAAAGGGGAACCGATCCTATGAAGAGGTACAACTGATCACAAGAGGGGAATCGATCCTTGTAAGAGGTGCAACACGTTTTTAGTAGATGGGGGAACCGATCCCATGAACATGTGTAACAAATTTTTAGTGAAAGGGGAACCGATCCTTTGGACATGTGCAGCAAATACAAGTAGTTACCATAAGTATGTGGGGAACCGATCCTAGTACCTATTAAACCAAATTTTTGGAAAGCTAGTGTGACTATTCACAATACTCACATGGAGGTAGAACCGAAACTTGTTTTGGTAGAACCGTGAAACCCATGATTTGTGATTGAGTGTTCTTAATCAATCACATAGTTCTTGAAAGTCATATGAACCAATTATAAACTCGTTTAGAAGTGTGGCGAATCAGTTTCAAGATTGTAAGTATGAAAGAGGATTTACAAAGTAAAGATGTCGACATACTTTGAACATGTTCAGTAACGCTTTTATTTTATTGTTCAAAGATATTCCTTAATAGCTAAAGGAAAATCCCGGATCGAAAAATAAGTTGAGAATCTTTTAATTAAGGTTTTTAATTTTATTTTTGGAAAATGAAAATTGGTAATGTGCATTTACTATTTGGAGATTTTCTAAGAGATTTTCGGTCAATGTTTGGACAAAGCATTTCCAGGAATTATTGAAACCGAATCTGGAATATATTGCATATCTTGAGAATATTTTCGGTTTTGGAAATTCCTTGTTGTCCAAACTTCCTTGGTCTATAAATATCAATTTTTTCATTTCTAGCAAACTAATCCTCAGAGCCAGCAAAACTACCTAGTTGTGTTGTTACTCGTGGAGCCGCCTATTCGGAGAGGAAAGTAACCTAATTAGGCGAAATCTCTTACGACCGCTCAGTTTAAAGATTTCTTTGGGATTGAGAAGCTCTATTAGTACCGTTGGTGGGAAACTATATAATTGCGGTTTATTATTAGTTTTCGATTGATTTGATTGACTAACGGTTGTTGAACTTTGATTGCACCTAGTTTGTTTATGCTTGAGAATCTTCTCTTCTGATATAAGATTCACTCAAACTAGATCGAAGTTTCGACGGGGATCTTTAGACTGTTTGTATTTCTAAAGACGTCTTGTGATAATCCATTATTAACAGACTCTGTTTTGTGCGTCATTGATCACAAGAGATTCAAATAGATTTTGTGAAGGTGTTTATTGAAGATCTAAGAAGATTTGAAGACAAAGAAGACTTTGAAGATTTCTGATTTGGGTTCATAATTTTGGTGTGCACAATACTTGTTTCGGTTAAATAGGATCCAACTATAATCAGTTTATGCTTGTGGTAGATTGGGTTGATTAGTTGAGTAAATCGACATCAATACGTTTCTTTGTGATTCAAAGTATTGATTGCAAAATCTAGACGATTACTTCGGTAATTGTTATTAGATAGATCTAAGGACCTGACAAAGGAGTTTATTGAGATAAACAGAAGAGCCTTTTGTCGAACTCACATCACTTGGTTGAAAAGAGTTGATACCAAACAGATTTGTTGTTCCTTTACTGTTTGGAATACGAACCAAAGGAATTGTTCCAAGTACGTGACTTATTACAAGTTGGAGGCGTGGGAATACAGACAGAAATAGGTGAACTATAGGTTTAGTTGATTGGTCTCAACTATACGAAGTTGGTTTGATTTTGTATAGCGGCTTAATCTGAGAGTATTCAATTCTGGATAAGGTCCCGGGGTTTTTCTGCATTTGCGGTCTCCTCATTTACAAAATCTTGTTGTGTCTTTTACTTTTATATTTCCGCAATTAATTATTTTTATTATAATTAGAAGTAAAATACACAAATGTTAACTCCCATTTACTTGATAGTAATCCTATTGTGTTTGGTTAAGTCCGAACCTCTTATCAAGTAAAATACTTCGTTGTTGTTTTGTCTCGATCTCGTATCCATAGACGATCACACGAAGTATGAACCGATTAGTTGTATTGTCTCGACTCAGTCCATAGACAATCACTTTCGGAGAAAGGACTTATAGGTGGAAAAGTTTTAGATTGAGGTATATTTGGGTACCCTCGTCTTTTCAGAAACAATATTTTATAACATTTGTTTAAAAGAAGTACATATATGAACTTGTTTCATAATCGAAAGAAAATCATGATTGGTCAGGTTATTTATTGAATATCTTTTGAATGACCAATATAAGATAACAAGGTACAACCAATATTAACTTTGGTTGAGAGTTGTGGTATAATCGATCATAGCCTATGATATATATAGCTAGTTGTAATCGGTCACAAGTTACTTTGGAAATTAAGGTGTAATCGATCACAAGTTATATTGGAATGCAAGTTGTAACCGATCACAAATTACTTTGGAATCCAAGATATAACCGGTCACAAGATGAATTTGGAAGTTAGTTTTAATCGGTCATAAGATACCTTTGGGAAGCAAGGTGTAACCGGTCACAAGCTACTTCGGAAATAAAGGTGTAACCGGTCACAAGATACTTTTGTAGAGCAAGGTGTAACCGATTACAACCTGTCTTAGGAATCATGTTATATCCGGTCACAACATATTTTGGAGTTATGGTATAATCGGTTCCATGAGAAAAACCAAGTTTCCATGGTTTACATATTTATTCATGATGTGTGTGAATAAGGGTTTTGGGTTTGCTAAGATGAGAAGCTTCTAGATGTCGACATTATTTGAACATTACATAACTCTTATCATTAATTGTTCAAAGATATTCCTTGATACTCAAGGCGATCCCAGGTCCAAAAAAGTGAAAAACATGTGATTATGATTTTCATCATATATGTTTTAATTACCAGAAATTAAAGCATATCCTCTGGAAAGTATTATTGGTTAATGTACTAGACTAATAATAAAAGTTTTCTATGAGAGTTTTCAGAAATATGGTTTGGCATTTAAGTGGAAATAGGAAAACCGACATTAGGTACTTTAATGTGAATATCTTGAGAATATTTTCGGTTTTGGAATTTCCTAGTTTTCCAAACAACCTTGGTGTATAAATACTTGAGTTTGCATTTCTTGCAAACTATCCTAAGAACCAGACAAACTTCATTCTTGTTGTTTCTGGTGGAGCCGTCTATTCGGAGAGGAAGGTACCCTAATTAGGAGAAATCTCTTATGCGTTTAAAGACTTCTGTGGGATCAAGAAGCTCTATGAGTACCGTTGGTGGGAAACTAGATAGTTGCATTGTTATTGTAGTTTTCGATTATTGATTTGATTGACTAACAGTTGTTGAAACTTTGATTGCACCTAGTTTGTTTATTCTTGAGAACCTTCTCTTCTGATATAAAGCTCACTCAAGCTAGATCAAAGTATCGACGGGATCTTTAGAACCATCTTCGGATCTAAAGACATCTTATGATAATCCATTGTTAACAGGCTCCGTTCTGTGCATGATTGATCACAAGAGGATTCAAGTTGTGTTGTGCATGTATTGAAGGTAATTGAAGATTTGAAGACGAAAAATATTTTTTATTAGTTTTTGTATCTTGTGGATTTAGGGCACAAACTTTGATCGGATGGGATCCAACTAGAATAGTGTTTATCTTTGATAGACCTGATTGACTAGTTGCATGAGATCAGCATCACCTTATAGTTTCTCTTTGAGATCTATATTGATTGCAAATCTAGAGTTTGATTATTTCGGTAATCAAAGTTTAGAGTGATCTAACCATACAAAGGAGTCTATTAGTTCAACAACTCATATATATTTATATCAAAGATTGATTAGAGTGGTTACCAAACAGATTCTTCCTTTGCTGTTTGGAATACGATCCAAAGGACTTTCTATTCACGTGCGTGACACTCGAAGTCGAAGGCACATGGATACTAAGGAAACTAAGTAGATAGGCGTAGTCTACTTGGTCTCAACTATACGAAGTTGGTATTGGATTTTGTATAGCCACTTAATTCTGAGAGTATTCGAAACTGGACTAAGTCACGGGGTTTTTCTATATTTGTGGTTTCCTCGTTAACAAAATCTTGTTGTGCTATTTACTTTATTATTCTGTATTATAATTGTTTTATTATAATTAAAGTAAATTGCACTTATGCGTTAATCCGTAATAATTGATATTGATCTTATAGAGTTTCGGTTTAATACCATACCTATTATCAAGTGAACACTTCATTGTCGTATCGTCTCGATCTTGAATCCATAGTCAATCACACAAGTGATCTTGTTGTTGTATTGTCCCGATCTCGTATCCATAGACGACACGAAGTGTGTACCGGATTTTTTGTATTGTCTCGATTCTGTCCATAGATGATCACACTTGGTAAAGGACTTATATGTTGAAAAATAAAAGATTGTGGTGTATTTGGGTACCCTCGTATTTTCAAAATATCATCATGCCCACTAGTTTGTGGGTGATACGGCGTACCAACCTTGTGTGTAATATTATACTTCTTGATGAGAGCATGAAAGAATTTCTTGAAATGCGAACCTCCATCATTGATAACCACTCATGGTGTACCATGTCGAGAGAAAATATACTCCTTCACAAATTCACAAGCAACTTGAGAATCATTAGTAGGGGTGGCTTTAGCTTCCACCCATTTCGACACATAATCCACAATAAGAAGTATATAAAATTTTCCATTCGAATTAACAAAAGGGCCCAAAAAATCAATTCCTCACATATCGGAAATTTCTATAGAAAGAATCGGTGTGAGTAGCATTTGATTTCAAGCACCTAGATTTCCCGTTCGTTGACATCTATCACAAGATTTGCAAAAAGCATATGCATCCTCAAATAGGGTAGACCAGTAAAATCCACTCTCAAGAACTTTGAGAGCGTAAGGTTTAGAACCAAAGTGACCACCACAAACATAAGAATGAAAAAAAGATAGGACTGATTGAAATTCAAAGTTAAGTACGCACCTGCGTCTAATTCAATTAGCACTGTATTTCCACAAGTAGGGATCATCTGCACATACTTATTGGGTATTTTCTTAAGATTTAGCTTTTGAAAATTAGACATTGTACTAGGTACTTTCCTTGTAGTCAAATAATTCACTATCTTAGCATACCGAGTGACTCTTTAATAGAGAAGAGTTATTCGTCTGGAAAACGATCTTGTAGGGGAAGTTTTTCTTCAGAAACAACAAGTCTACTAAGATGATCCGCAACAGTATTCAATACCCACTAGTACAGAAATGGCCTTTAGCCCGCCAGATATAAATTTCCCTGTCACGCCTTTTCGATTTTGGCGTGCCTATAGGGTATACTTCTACCCTATAGACATGCCATGTTTTATGGGCGTGTTAATATAAGTTCTTTCAGCGACTCCAGGGTTAGTAGCGTGTCCAAATATCAACCGTTTAGTCACGTTAACTTTTAATTTTTGATTGGGCGTGTTTATAGACCAGTCTATGGCCACGTTAACCAGTTATGGCGTGTCCATAAAAATAGTCACGCCACTTGAGGCGTGTTTAAAATGTTAGTTTTATTAGACACGCCAGTATGCGTGTCCATAGTGTACGATTTGCAAACACGCCGGTTAATTTGCGTGGCTATAAAGTTGGTTTTATTAGACACGCTAGTATGCGTGTCCATAGTGGGTGTTTTATAGCCACTCCGGTTGTATTGCGTGGCTAAAAAGTTCGGTTTATTGGACACGCTAGTATGTGTGCCCATAGTGTGCGTTTTATAGACACGCTGGTTTATATGCGTTTTATAAACACGATGGTTTATATGCTTGGTTAAAAAGTTGGTTTTATTAGACACACTAGTATGCGTGTCCATAGTGTGCGTTTATAGACACACCAGTTCTATTTATTACTGGGTATGGGTATACATGAAATGGTCTTTAACTGCGACAGCACTGGCCCAGCTCTGTTGAGGGCCTTTTTCTTCTCCAGCCCAACAGTCATTAACTGACTTTCAAAAAATAAATAAAAAAGCTTCTGCCCAAATTCGAACGCATGGTCTCGACTCGAAGGATGTAGGTAACAAGACGAATCAATCCACCAAGCTCCCATCTATAGTTGTTTAAGATTAGTTACAATAACCTGTTTCTGCTATTCTAGAGGGACCAAAGGATGGTTACAATCTATAGATGAATCATTTGATGCTCCGCAACTCACAAAGAATAAATTATTCCTCTTCCTCCTCATGCTCTGCAACTTATTCATCCTTTTTACCCCAAACCTATATTTCCATTTCCTCCTCCTTTACAACTCTTTCACCCCTTTAATCCCAAACACTAGTACTAATGCTTGGACTTGGTTTTGTTGTTGTTTCTTGTTTGCTGCTGAATCCATTAAAATATTTTGGTGCTTAAGTGTTTTAACGGATTCAACAACAAATAAGAAGACAACAAAAAAAACAAGTCCAAGATGCTCTGCCAAGTTAACCTGCAGCTGAATGGCTACAAATAACTCATCTGATAGACTTGCCTTCTATGAATGCAGAAAACCAAACGGTTGACCTAACAATGCACCTATTAATTGGAGTAAAAGATATGAATTAAGCGACTAGATTTAGGCTTTGGAAATAGGGTTTAGCAGAGTAATGACGGCTTTGAAGAGGGCGCGCATGGCATTGAAAAGGCGTTAATAGCCAAGCGACATACACTTGACCAAGCTCCATAAAAGACCATTTATGGCTAAGCTACTACCATTATTAAAACAAGGTAGGGGGATAAACGGATTATTATACCAAAAGGAGAAATCATAGAAATAGAGATTAAGAAAGTTGTAATGGCACTGGTAGCCTGTCGGGTGTTTAGAATTGGTATTCTGTTTGCTTCTTTAGATGTAATTAAACTAGATGTGTTCATCTAGTTGTTTGAATTTTAGTAGTATTAAACTTGTAATGGATGTAGGTCTGAAGGGTTTGAAGAAATTTGTCAGTTTTTCTTGCTCTTTTGATTTCAGTAGTAATAGATTGAATACAATAGATGTACAAACAAGCAATGTTCTTGGTGAATGATTCTAAAATTCCAATGATTATAAAGTAGAGATTGGTAGGAACGACTGAATTAGTGAAGGGTATATAAAATGCTGGTTAAGATGGTAGAAACTAGGGTACTACTCCAGTTTATAAAATGTTGTTGGAGTAAGATTAATTCAAAGACTACTTTAGGCCCAATTCTAAAAAAAAATCTATGTGCAAGCCTAGTACTATTACTACTAATCCTAACATGACAGAATATTAATTCAACAATCAGTATAGCCAAATGCAAACTCATCAAACATTACTAAAACCCATCTGCATACAAACCCCACCATGATTTAAGAATCAATTTTTTTCAACAATCCATACATTCATTCTCTAGTTAACAGGAAAACCCAAACTGCTAACTTAAATTTGAACCAAATTCAGTACCATGATGATCATCATTACCAAAATAGTATAACCCAAAACCAAAAACAAAGGCTAAGAGTATATAATTTACACTAACCACTTCCTTAAACAAAAACCAAAAAATGTTCCAACCTAATTATTCATCTATTAGCAAACACAAACAAGTAGATTCTATCACATGGCTTCATTATCACTTAGTCCCTTGGAGATGGTTGCTCAGATGCAGTCGTTTGAGAAGCAAGGACTGGTGCTGGTGCTGGTGCTGGCTCAGCCGGTTGCTCTGGTGGTATTGCACTCGCTGGATTTCGCTAACCATTACCTGCCTCCACAAATGCAGCTATTCTGTATGCTGCTCTACCAACTGCAGGACATACATAATTCAGCAGGGTATATGGCATTCCATGACCGGGTATTGGCTGAGAAGCACGATAAAGAAGCTCTCTTCTGGCGGCAGCAGGCAAAGTGATGTATCAAATCCATATCTTCCCCCTCCAACCACAACATATTTAAAACCACTAAGCACCACCCCCTCGTTAATCACATACTTACCTTCGATAGGGTGTTCAACAGTCACAACCCATCCATCCCGCATGCGCCATGTCCTAATGGGTCCAGGTCCGGCAGCCGCTGCACCACCAACACCCCCGTCAACGAACTCATCATTAACACCATCACCAGGATCAGAATCTACATCAGACAAGATTTCTTCGCAGTTCTCATTATCCATTGGTTCTTCTTCAACTGCACCACTCCCTCCGCAACCACTGTTGTCTCCATGTTCAGTTATACAATCTTGAAATGGAGGATCTTCAATCCCCCTAGGAGGCATTTGCTAAATCCGGGAAGTGGATGATGCAGTACCGATATTATTAACCATTTGGACGCAATTATCATTCCTCACTGGTGTATCAGAGATATTGCTCTCTATTGCTCTTGGAGGAATATCCATTTGGTGTTCAATGCTTCTCTGATGAATTTTGATTGCAAGGGATTGATGGCAGATTTTTCTCAAAAATTCAGGATGAATTTTTGTCTCCCTCTCTTAGTCTCAAATTTAAAATGGGATTTCTGGTTTGGACTCTAATGGAAGCAATTGGGATAATGATAATGAAGAAAAGAAACATCATTTTAAGCCTTAATTGGTTCGATTCCCAATGCATTCTCACCTTTTCGGTGAGAAAAACTACCTCCTCCCTCCGTTTCGATTCTCCATAAATCAAATTATATCTCTTGTGACTTGTCTTATCGACTTTTCTATTTTGAAAGTCATCTGTGTTGCGAAAAGTGGAGGACATTCAAAGATCATTTACACACGTGATATTCATACTAGTTAACATAAATAATTTAGTTTAGTGTTACATGAACATGGTATGTACAAACAAGCAATGTTATTGGTGTATGATTCTGAAATTCCAATAATTGTTAAGTAGAGATTGGTATGAATGACTGAATTAGTGAATCAATAAGGTATACAAAATGCTGGTTAAGATGGTAGAAACTAGGGTATTACTCCATTTTATAAAATGATGTTGGAGTAAGATTAATTCGAAGACTATTTTAGGCACAAGTCCAAAAAAACGTCTATGTGCAAGCAACTATTACTATTACTACTAATCCTAGCATGACCGAATATTAATTCAACAATCAGTATAACCGAATCCAAACTCATCCAACATTGCTAAAACCCATTTGCATACGAAACCCCACCATGATTTCAGAATCAATTTTTTTCAACAATCTATACATTCATTCTCTAGATAACAGGAAAATCCAAAGTGCTTACTTAAATTTGTACAAAATTCAGTATCATGATGATCATCATTACCAAAATAGTATAACCTAAAACCAAAAACAAAGGCTAAGAGTATATAATTTACACTAACCAGTTCCTTAAACAAAAACCAAAAAATGTTCCAACCTAATCATTCATCTATCAGCAAACACAAACAACTACATTCTATCACCTGGCTTCATTATCGCTTAGTCCTTGGAAATGGTTGCTCAGATGCAGTCGTTTGAGAAGCAGGGAATGATGTTGGTGCTGGTGCTTTCCTTGCAGTTCTACCCTTAATGTCTTCCCGATAGTAATCATCCCTGGATGTACTTTGCAGGTCAAGTTTATCTACCTTCGGAAATTTATACTCATTCCGACAAATAACTGTCATACTGAATTCCTCATCGACTTCATCACCAGCATATTTCCAGATTTGGGTAGGTGCACCTAACACAATAGACTTTTTTTTATTTTCCTGGTCTGGCATATAAAATACCTGCTTAGCTTGGGAGGCTACAATGAAAGGATCATCCTGGAGTCCCAACTTATCAAGCTCAACCAAAATGTAGCCAAGTTTGTCTTTTGAGACCCCTGCTTTGGTAACCATTTATACCTAAACAGTGGCATTTTCAGTGAATGATATGTCAACACCTATATCTCTTGTAAAACACCATAATAATCCGCCATATTAAGGGTAATCCCCGCTTTTCTAATGTGTGTGTTAGTTGCCTCTACGTAAACCTCGCTATTCTGGTTAACAGAACCATCATGAGAATTAAGTGAAAGAATCTATGGTCCCAATTAGAATTAAGTGAACTAAAACACATTACTCTAATTGTGTGTTCTGTCCAATTAGAATTAATATCTAAAACCAAAGCTTGATTCATCCAATTAACATAATAGGTTTGATCATTGATGGATTTCATTAAAGTCTCACAATCTGATTCAAAGATAACATGATTAAAGTTCTTAGAGGGTGCCAGAGTAACATCTGCCAGCATAGCCTTACATTCCAGCTCCTCAGCTTCAACTCCTATCTTCATTCCTCCATTGAAGCATTGTCCTTGCATTTTTTTTTGTTAAGTCCAAAGTTTATTATAACAAAAAAACGTAATTACAAGAATTACAACTTTGGAGCAACAAAGCTCCCAACCCCCATAAACCAAAGGGGTCTAAATAACTTCTAAGAAATAACTAAAGTAGTAACCTAGAAAAATAAAAGAAGCTACCTATATTTATAGACAACCCCTTTCAATTTACTCCTGCTGCTACCAACTCTATACGATTTGCTCTTGGAAAAAATTTCAGCCATAATATCTGTATCAAAAGCATAATTACCGAAAATATCTTCATCTTCATCCACATAACACTCTCCATCTTCATCTTCAGTGGTAAAGTTACCAGGAACAAGCTTAATAGGAGAAAACTTACTAGGGGATTTTTTCTTTGGATTCATTCTTTCCATTTGCTCCTTCTTTTCTTTGAAATAATCTTGTCTAAAAGCTGGACTTCTAATGAACTTATCACGCACTTCTTCAATCTGAATATTGCTTTCCACCTCTAATTCTTCCTTAGACAAAACATTATTCATATCAAAAACAGTATCAACCAACCCGGCTTGAATTTCCATGTTAGTGTCACGGCTTGGAGATTCCTCATTAGACTTGCTGGGAGAAGATTCCAAACTTGAATCAGATTGCAAAGAACGCTTTTCTATGATTTTAGCAGCCTGTTTGGCAACTTTCCTAGCTTTTTTCCTTGCCAAAATGTCTGCATCAACTTCACCCCAATCTTTAGAGCCCATACTAACATCTGAGTCACTAGATTCCAAAACTTGTTCCTCCTCCTCCTCCTCAATAATAACATTATCAAGGCCTAACTCAGATGATAGGACATCATATTTGTTTTTAACCACAACTTCAGTTTGCAATAACGCATCCACATAAGGAGTAAAATCATTCTCCAAAGGAGTAAAAGAGAAAGAAGTACCTTTATTAGGAGAATTCTTTCCTTTCACTTCAGTCCAATCTTCTTTAGAATTCATAGAGTCCTTGTTAATATTGGAAACTGATTTTTCCAAAACAGCGTCCTGCCTGCCTTCCTTAGAAAACACGGAAATAATAGGTGTTTCCGTATTTTGTTTAGACAAGGACTTAGGGTTTTCATCCAAACTTGACACGGCCTTTGGTTTGGTCACGTTTTGGGAAACCATGCCATCTTGTTTATTACGTACATCTATAGCCTCCTGAGCTGCAATAACATTCTTGCACTTAATAAACTTCATCTGAGCTTCACGATACTCATCAGCAGCTTTGGCAAG
This sequence comes from Papaver somniferum, assembly GCF_003573695.1. NCBI lineage: Eukaryota > Viridiplantae > Streptophyta > Magnoliopsida > Ranunculales > Papaveraceae > Papaver > Papaver somniferum. The sequence continues at coordinate 109,966,681 of NC_039367.1, forward strand.
CTCCGTTTCCAACATGTTAGCTTCACCAACACTAGTTTGATGATGCTCAGTACCAATTTCAGAAGGAGTGTTTTTATTTTTAGCCAAATCAACCAAGGACTGATCACCAGAATGAACTGGCGTACCATCTGCATGGCCTGCATTGACAGATTTTTTACGTGAAGCAATATCTTCTTTGGATGCAATTGCTTCATCATCTTTCTTTTGTTTTACCTGCCATTGTTGGTTATTCCCTTTCTTCTTATTAGCCAATGTTACACCTTCAACCTGTTTAGCTTTCTCTTTACTAGAAGATGCATTAATCTTCTTTTTACACTCATCATCATTATGTCCTATGATATTACAAGTAAAATAGAACTTAGGAGCATTAAGATTATCCTGATATTGCCAAAATTTTCTACCACATGCAGTTAAAGCAATATGCTCAGGGATATGTTTTGCAAAATCAATATCCACCAAAACAGAAGCAAAGTGGCCATATTCTAGATTTAGGGTTCTTTGATCCACCACAATTGGTGTTCCAAAAGTTTTTCCAATTGAAAGAAGCGAGTTTTCTTTCCATAACTCCATTGGAAGCCCTGGGAAACGCACCCACACAGCTGCATGAGAAGTTTTTTGCTTTTCTGAATTGAATCCTGAGTACCAATCTATTAACTTCAACACATGATGATTGACAAACCAGTTTGAAGCACGAATCTTCTCCTTATCATCTGAACTTGATAACATAATAACAAAAAGTTCTTTACTCATTGGCACAAACTTGCACCTATTCACGCCAAGCTTCCATTGATCTTCTAGGTTTTGCGTTACATCATTGGACTTTAAACCCATAGCATCTAACCTAGCTATAAAACTGTTTTCAAAAGGTTTACAACCCCTCTTGGAAGAAATCATTAGGAATCTCAAGAGCAGGCTCTCCATCAACCAAAGTAGGGTTAGGTAACTTTGAAATATCAACAGATATTGGATTTAGGGTTACCCTCTTCTTAACTGTATCATCAAACGAAAGTTTCTTAGCACGACTCTGATTAGAGGTGCTAGGATCATTAACATGTGCTTCAATCATCATGACGCATCCTAAGATGGTCAGGATGATCAAAACCTTCGTGAAAAAAGATGAAAACTCAAAGAATTATGGGAGAAAAAACCGGAGCTTCTCTTTCCTAAAACCGAAAAATAGTTAAAACTTGCAATCATCATGAGTTATTAGCCAGAATTCAGCTACCTGCACAATTCCTCACTATTAGCCCTATTCCACCTTGTAATGAATCTGACTTAAAGAAGCATCAAAATGTAGAAGAAACAAGATTAGTTCCAGGAGACACAAGTTTATTAATGCCATCTATTGACATTGTCCTATTTGGAGTTTTGTTCTGAAAAATCTTTGAACATCAAATAGTCCAAACTGATGCTTAAAACAAATAGTCCAAACTGAAACCATTAGCAATTTATTAATCTCATGTCTAGTAATTCCATATTTAAAACCAACCAAATAGATCTAGCATAATCACATTCAAGGAATAGGTGATTACTGGATTCCACAGGATGATTACACAAACTGCAATGCAATTCAATATCATTTCCATATCTAGCTAGTTTATCTCTTGTTGGGACTATATCTTTTAACACTTCCAAACAAATAATTTAACTTCCACAAAGCTTTCCATACCTGTGGAAAAACAGAACTAGTACTTGCAAAATTATTAGATGGACTAGACAACACATTATAGACACTCCTAACAGAGAACTGGCCTTTCCTATCTGGAAGCCAAATAAGAGTATGAAGTCTGATTCACCCACCATTGAGTTCTGGCGGTACTCCGTAGCTGGTGGTACTCCGAATATATGAATACGATGAAGTAAATGATTTCATCAAATGTGAATGCTTCCCCCTTTTCCTCTAAGTAGCGCGCTTTCACGGCTTCGTGCTACAAAAACAACATACAAACTTATTTGGTTACATATAAATTGAAAAAAGTATTGTGCCGAATAAACCATAAAGATACGTACAAGTTGTAGAGGGGACAAGATAAGGTGGCTTGCGTGATCATCCATGTGAAACCAAACCCAAAGTTACAATCTTATTATTAGAATTTAGCAGAGAATGCTCTAGATGAACTCTCTCTAAATTGGTTTATGATCATAAAAAAATGAAAGACCTGAACAAAAAAAAAGAAACCCTAATAATAAAAAAACTCTTAAAATTCTTTCTAAGATATAGAATCACAGCCAAGATCATAAAAAACTCTTAAAATTGACAGAACCCTAGTTTTACATAATACAGTAGAAACGATTTTAGTTTTGGGAAAGGTATATACCTGAAACCCTAGCAATAGTAATTTCAAATTAAGAAAAACATCCCCCATTCATGAAATTAAACAAGTAAGTTTGAATTTAAAGAGAAGGAAAGATTTTTATTTTCTATTTTCTTACCCAGGGTTTCTCAATTTCGCCTCTTCCAGTCTTTCTTCCACGCAAGTAAGAGAAGGAAATTTTTTTCTTCTTTTTTTCTCTAGTTGTTAAAGCAACCAAAATGCCATTTTACCTAGTTAATTAACCAAAATGCTATTTTACCTAGGTTTATCACGTCATTATGACATAATGGGTTAGAATAGGTGCCAATTAGACTAGGGTACGTGTTCGATTAAAAATTTCTCTTGGGAATAGGCGTGACCCTCCAAGAATTTATAGTTTATTCCTGATAGAGTTGTTTATAAGTGGATTTAACAGGGAAACCAAAGGGTCAGAGAGCAAATAAATTCAAAGAGAAATTTGTAGAGGGAGATTACTGTTTTCTGAATTTTTACAAATCAAATCAAATCAAATCAATCAAAATGGCTGGTGATGATGATGAACGCAGACGAAAGGGTAAAGCCCCCATGACTGAAGAGCAACTATTGAAAGAGTTAGAAGAGAAAGAAAGACGTGAAAGGCTATCATCCACTATGCAGATGATTGGGCAGATGACCAAGGATGATCTGATGAAAGTACATGCACAAGAGAGTAAATGACTTGTTATATGATATTGAAGTCCAGCCTCTCTGGGAAGAGATGCATGCGGCAATAGATGAAATCAAAGCAGAAGATAAACCAGTTGAAAAACCGGTACATATTTTGCAAAAGAAACGTCATCTTGATCTTTTCATAGATGAAGAAGAGGAGGAGAAGTTCTGGGAAGTGCAGAGTAAAAAGATGAGGTTGGCTGAAATGGCAGTAATGAAAAAATAAAATGACAGTGATGCAACTGCTTCCGAAGATGAAGATCCTGCTGCTTTTTTTGGGTATCGAAGTTATACAGAATTTGCTCTAAGAGTGATGATTGAGGATTTTCGCGAAGATGAGAGATTTGGGATTAATGATGCAGTGTTGGCCCAAAAGACCGATTTCGAAGCGAACGATGCAGATGAAGATGAGGAGGAAGAGTGGTTTGATGAGGAGCAAGAGGGGTATGGCGAGGAAGAATAGGGGTCTAATGATGAGGAAGAGGGGTCAGATAAGGAGGAAGATGAATCTGACGATTCTGATTCCGAGTGATGGGTATGAGAATGAGTAAGCTTTATCTACATTCAAATTCTTTTGTAGAGAGATGGTGGATTTTTGGGTAAGTGCTCGAATGGAAATGATGATATAATGTTAAAAAATGGTTAAGAAATAGATATTATCAAAGTACATAGAAGAATTCAAATGGAGAGGGGTCTAATACAAATGGTAAGTCACTGAATCATGTGTTTCTTTTTTGGTTCTGACAATGGAGACTGAAAATGCAGGGTAATGTTATGTTTATTTTTCTTTTTTCATTTTCTTTTTGTTATTTGGATTTTTTGTGGGTAAGATGGTGAAATACTTGTAAATGGGTATGTTTTAGTTTATGAACATGTAAGTGGATATGAAATGATAGTGTTGCTGCTAAATGTTGCTCAACACTGAATGAACAGAACGGTTGTAACTTTTTTAAATGCAATATGATGAAGTCAGCTTATTTATATTGTCCAACGATTGTGTGTCGATAATGTTGGAGATGCAGGATGTATTCCAGAAACTAAAACTACAATCAAAGAACTGAAACATGTACAAGACTAAAATGTATTGACAACAAATGCATACTGAAAACAAGTCACTTTAGTGTTTCTCTTTGCAGTCTAATTCACTTGATGGAGAGGCATATACACACCTAGTCTTAATCTACAATCTGACTTGCGTTGGTTGGGTGTATTCGACTTGCACATAACTGAGATGAACACTACTTGGTGGATCCTTATGCACACCTAATTTAATTCTACAATCTGACAGTAAATACAAATCACAAAGACTCCTGAGATGCTGCTTCTCAAAACAGAATACAAGATTTATTCACCAATGCTGACATCCTACAACCAAATACTATGTCTGAGTTTAAGATCATCTGTCAACTGACATATAAAACTACTTGGTGGAGGCATAAATCATGCAATTGAGATGTTCATAATCACCAAAAAATTCTAAAAAAAGGATACAATTCACAACAACATAATAAACCTAAAATATGAAAGATAGAGATGTTCATAATCACCAAAACATTCTAAAAACATGATACAATTCACAGCAACATAATAAACCTAAAATCCGAAAGATAGAGATGTTCATAATCACCATCAAAAATTGTACCATTCAAAATCAGTAGTGTGTAACCTCCAATTTGTAAAATCATTAAACCCCCAATTGAATGAATGAGAAATACCTTAGATGAAGATGACCAAGATTTGCATTTCTAAAATTATGAATCACTATCAATACTTCTATGAGAGATCGATTGAAATTAAATCTAGGTCTGAATCGATATTTTTCACAGAAGAATCAATTGATTCATTGTTGTTGATGAAGTTTTCTGCAGATGAATCTCCAAGAAACCCCCAAATGAATCTTAGATGAAGATAACCCAGATTTGCATTTCCAAGATTATGAATCAGTGTCAATATCTCTATGAGAGATCGATTGAACTTAAATTTATCCTTAAATCGATGTTTCACAGAAGAGTTGATCGATTTTTTCGTTATTGTCGATGAAGTTTTGTGCGGCTCAAATGAATGGAATTAAATGAAATGATAATGAGTTATGTCTCAGGCGCTGTTGACATAGTGTTGGTAGATTTTTGTGGCTCATTTGAGTTGTTGGTCATGGACCAGGGTATTGAGATATGGCATGATGCTTGAGCCAAACCATGCTGCAGTTCAAGACATGGCCCATCTGTTAACTAATTAAAATTAAATAAATATACACAATTGTGCAGGGACTTTATTATCTTTGACCATTTTTTGATTTTAATTGTTGGTCACTTGGTCAGGTACTCGAGATATGGCATGATACATGAGCCAAACTTGTGAACCCTGGTGAACCATAATGCTACAGTTATGGCCTTCAAATTAGGTAACCGCCTCGTTTTACTCTTAAAGATAACGATGTGTGTAATTAAGAGATGAGACGGGTCAATAATGATGTATTTTGAAAAATTGCGTCTCGAGACTGAAGACACGTGGTCTGCCAAGGGACTAGAAGTTTAGCACCATGCGCCATAAATGAACATTTATGGTTAATCTAACCACTCTACAAAAGGATGAGAAACTGATAAACTTGCAATTACTCTTAATCAAACCAAAAGAATAAAGAAAATTTGCAGAGAGAATAAGATTAAGAGATGGCTGAACCAAACCAACCTGCAGTTCAAGATGTTGTTGAAAATCAATCACCAGAATTATAAAATACAAAACAAGCAACTCACGCATTAACAAGTGAAGAGGCTGAGAGATTGATTTCTTATTTAGAACAAGAAATTCCAAATAAGAAGATGCAGGAAGAAGAAAATAGGAGACATGAAGAATTTGATAAGCAAAGAATTGAGAACGAAGAAGAGTACCAGTTTTGGATCAGAAAATATGAGGCAAGATGTGCAAGGAAGAGGAGAGAAAGGCACGAAAGGCTAGAGAGACTTGAACGTCATTGGCTTAAGACAAGAAGTGCCACAGAAAGTGAAAGTGATGAGGAAGGTGGAGAAGCAGTAGAATTTGATGAGAATGATAGCAGTAGTGTATCTAATGATCCAGAAATAGAGGCTCGAGAGAGAAGAAGACAGGAGAGAGATGATGCAGAAATGTATCTACTCTATTTGGCAGAGAAAGCTCAACCCAGGATATTTGCTCGTACCATGTATGAACCCCTGAACGTGGATTCAGACGGTGAGGAGATACCAAGGATGGATGTAGATGGCAATCCTATTGCAGCAAAGGTTCATGAAGAAGAAAATGAAGGATCAGAAGATGATGAGGATGGAGGTTATGGTCCTGAAGCTTCTACCTGCACTGATAGCGGCGTAGACTTCTCCTATGAAGAAGAGGGCTTTAACACTGACGATGACGATGATCAGTGGTGATCATCTGAAGAGCATTTGGAAAATCTTTTGAGGCAGACTTAGGAGGATTGCATTCCTTGAAGTCTTAAGATCATCTTCATGAAAATTCACAAAGATTTTCCTAATGTGTGTAGTTGTTGGTGCTGTTGGAACTGAAAGAGAGGTCTAGTCTTCTGTTATACATCTTCTAATGCATGGTAAGTGTTTTTATTCCAGCACAAGGTTTGATCTTCTAAAGGTGTTATTTTGCTGTTGACAAAGATCAAACTCGTTAGTAGTAGTGGTAGGTATTTTTCTGGTACTTGTTATGGAGGTTACGTAAGTGCAGCATGCATAATCAGGGAATTTTGCTTGTCGGACGGCATCGGAGTTGGTTGTTCAGGTGTAAGTCGAACTAGAATTGGTAGTATGTCTAGTTTTTCTGTTTATGGGTTTGATTGTTGAACTGGTATTTCATTGTTCCTTTGGTGTTGGCCGTAAAAAAATTTGTAAATAGAACTACTTAGTAATTAGCGGTCTGATCTGTAATGGTGATGGTGTTTGTAAATGTGGTTAATGAAATTGCAATTGTTTCTTTTTTCGGTTTCTCTTTGTGATTTCTAATGAAAGGAACAATGGTATGTTAAACTGTGGTATGTTGAAACAAAATAGGCATTATTATCTATCCAGTCTAATTCACTTGATGGAGAGGCATATACACACCTAGTCTGAATCTACAATCTGGCGAAACATAGAGATGTTCATACTTCATAATCACCATAAGAAATTGTACCATTCAATAAATATACATAGGAGTGCTGATTTTATTTTTCTTATTGACCTTATTTGTTTGACCTATTATGTTTGACCATTTTTTATTTTTAATTGTTGGTCAGGGACTTGAGATATGACATGATACATGAGCTAAACCATGCTGTAGTTCAAGATATGGCCTTGTTAACTAATTAATAAATTATGTCAGGAATACACTAGTATTCTGATTAATCAAATCAAGATATTGCAATACACCAGCGTCACATAATGCCTGTCAACAAGTGTTGGCTCTTCCGGATCTGCAAACGCGTAAACCCTGGTAAACCGTGCATAATCAACAAGTGCTTGTGTATATGAATTTTGCCAAAAATAAATTATGATTGTAGTAATAATGTAGTAGGAAAAATTGCGTCTGAAATTCAATAAGGAAGGACTATTTTGTTAAATAAGGAAGGTAAAATTTTAATTTTAACAAGTGTACAATCTCATTGACATGAATGCTTAACGTGTCAGGATATTTAGAGATTTCTTTAGGGTTTCAGCAAGATTATAGGATTCTAATTAGAACTGACAATTAGTAGTCTAATCCTACAATCCTAATACAATAGTTTTCTGCTGGGTCTCGCAAAATCGCACTTTCCATATATCACCTTGATTTTCGTTTGTTATATTCATGGTAAACATAACCCACCCACTATATTTAGATTTTCATACTAGATATGTATAGAAAAAAAAACACTATATTTAGCTAGATTTGGATCCTAGAAATAAGAAACTAGATACCTCGTTCATAAGTAAAAGAAAGAAGGAATTGAGAGGATGAGTTCTAATGAGAAATGTGTTGTTCCTGCCAAAAGTCTTGTTAATAATGATCCTCCTCCTCCGAAGGTCTTTGCTTCATGGGATGACTTTGTGGAAAGCATTGGTGATATACTAGAAGAGTATGTCGATGAAGAATGGGAATTAGTTCATATTAAGAAAATAATTCATGTTGAGAATGATCCTCCTCCTAAGGGTTTTGCTTCTTGGGATGCATTTGAGAAAAGCTATGGTGAACATTTGGATAATGATTACAATGAATAAGAACATGGGAAGCCACCAAGATAAGCAAATTTATGGATGGGCACTCGGCATTGACTAAATTCAAGTTTTTTACGTTATTTTTAGTATGCTAATTTTATTAACGTGTAAGCAAAATTATGTAGAAGTCAAAGGCTTACTGTTCAATTGTGCTCTCAGTTCTGATTTATTTTTTTTGGTTAAGTTTGTCAGATTTTGCATTACAATTTATGAAAATTTTGGATATATTTTTCAACTCTGATACAAGACTCAATATAGAGTACCTATCATATTCATGATAGGATCACTTTAACAGCAAATCCACAACAAAATCATGGTTAACCCTAACTCTTCAGATCCAAATCTCTAAACCAAGCCCCCTTAAACACATTACTCGTTCATTCTGTTTTTTCAAAAGATTGATACCCCAACAGATGAACAATGGACAGAAATTAAACAACATATGCACTTGGAATCTAAAGAAAATATTGTATCCGTAAATATTACACATTCACAAAAAGTATACTTCAAAGCAGCTTTACAAACAGACTAATTAAACATCAAAAAAAAAACACATAAGATACACTAATAACACAAAAAAAAGACATATATAACTAAACAAAAGATTATGGATCAAGATGTGATTGAATACCATTCTTGCGTAGCAGAGAAATTTACGTGCTAAGATATCGTGACATCGAAATAAAAATCAGGGCTTTAGAAGCTCGTCCAAGAGTGGCATCGGTAAAAATGAAAAATTACCATTAATCAATTTATCTTGGTGGAGATATTCCCCGTAAACTTAGATTTGGATGATAAATACTTGCTAAGATCGTGACATCGAAATATAAATTGGTTTACAAGCTCGTCCGTGAGTGACATCGGTAAAAATAGAAAATTAAATCAATTTATCTCGGTGAAAATACTCCCCGGAAACTTAGATTTGGATGAAATATACTTGCTAAGATATCGTGACATCGAAATAAAAATCAGGGGTTTAGAAGCTCGTCCAAGAGTGACATCGGTAAAAATGGAAAATTACCATCAATCAATTTATCTTGGTGGAGATATTCCCCGTAAACTTATATTAATTTGGACCATAAATACTTGCTAAGATCGTGACATCAAATTAAAAATTGGTTTACAAGCTTGTTCAAGAGTGACATCGGAAAAAATGGAAAATTACCATCAATCAATTTATCTTGGTGGAAATACTCTCGGAAACTTAGATTTGGATGAACTATACTCTCTAAGATCGTGACATCGAAATAAAAATCAGGGGTTTGACATCGGTAAAAATGAAAAATTACCATCAATCAATTTATCTTAGTGGAGATATTCCCCGTAAACTTAGATTAATTTGGACGATAAATACTTGCTAAGATCGTGACATCAAATTAAAAATTGGTTTACAAGCTTGTTCAAGAGTGACATCGGAAAAAATAGAAATTACCATCAATCAATTTATCTTGGTGGAAATACTCTCGGAAACTTAGATTTGGATGAACTATACTCTCTAAGATCGTGACATCGAAATAAAAATTGGTTTAGCTGAATAAGCCATGTCCAAGAGTGACATTGGTAAAAAACTTGGATATCGAGTCTTGTCGACGAAGCCAATCATAGTCGTTCGTGAATTCATAATGCCGACCAATCAAATAAACTAGTTACACCTGATAACCTAACATCCCCAAACATCCTTGCCAATATTTTCAGCTGATCGGTCCGATATGACCAATAATGCGATATTATCAGATATTCATATGTATGTATCACTGATATTTTATGTTTCGTCCATATTAAAGGCACATACATGATAAAATCATATATTATTGGCCAGTATTTTAAAAAAATAAATACTGATCAGTTCTTTTAATACAAATTTAATTGTAAGAGCTAGCTAGAATTGCTTCTAAGAATATGAACTGGGATTTTAATCAAAAAAATTGCACCAAAAAGCATTTATGATCTTCCAAGGCACTAGCTAGTACTATATTAATAATTTATTAATTTTCTTCTAAGAATATGTGAATTGGGAGTAAAATAGTGCAATTTAGTTGACTAAGTAGTAAAGAAAAGATACTACTATATCCAGGGCACTAGTAACAAAGGAATTAGCTAGTACAATAATAAGTACTCCACTTTGCAGTGGTATTTTTTTTTATCTTTGATCATTTCTACTTTAACAATTTGTGTAGAATATTCTAATGGGACCTTGTCCTAAATACCAGCCCTATCACTAAATACTAGGAGTATATATATGGAACATTCGTATGATCGATTTTTGGATTTTAGGGGTACATTCCTATGGTAGTTGTACTTTGGGACTTCTTGTTATTTGTGACTGAAGGAGAAGTATTATAACAAGATCCTGTATTGTATACCCTACAAGATCTATTAACTTTTGGTCTTATCAAAAACAATAAAAAGTTGGTATAGCCTTCTCACACTTATTTTTTAATTTACTTTTTTGGTAAAAAGATATAAACCAAAGAAAGAAAACAACCTAACTATATGCTTCTCACACTTTTGACTACCTAAACAAGTATTATTCTTAAATGTAGCAGTATCTTTGATCGGAGCAATAAAACCTTTTTTTTTTGAATTTATTAACATTTTATTTTTGGTAAAATTTGGGACCATATTATTTGGAAATATATATATTACCTTAGATAAAAGTGGTTGATTGTATGGAGTAATTTTCTCTTAACAGGGTTACTGATAGGGTTATGTGTGTTACCAGACCTTGTGTAGTATATTCTTTCCTTCAAAAGGAGTATTTTGTCAATCACCACGCTACTGCTTTTGTCAATCATCATTAAGCTTCAGTTTCTCATATTTCACTTCCACTGATCTACGCAATCACAATGAGTATCTTATTTTTTGTGCGCATGCAAAAGAAGAAGATCTAGGTAGCCATAATGAGTATCTTGTTGCTTTTTTGGGTACATGCAAAAGAAAAGATAGATGTTTTCAGTACTCCTCTCCTTCTGTTTTGCCAAATAACAATATAGAGAAGATTATTTTTTGTTTCTAAAATGTCTGTCACATTGGGTTGGCTTGACCCAAATTTGGCATTGGTGCCAAGATCCCTTGTGGTCCAGTCTTTCCATAAATTATTGCTATATTTCTTCCATTTTGGTTGTATCTAAATTAAAATTAAAATCTGATAACTATCATAAGGGCTTATGTTATGTTATATAAGGTATATTACGAAAAACTGAATTGTGTTGACTCGACAAGTAAATTAAAATTGATTGATTAAGAAACAAATATCAAGCAAAGAATTTGAACACAATGAGCATATATTAAAGAACCAATATTTCTATATTATTCATTCTAACTAAACGAAGCAAAATAATACCAACATCTTAAATAATTTTTCTTAAAAAATTAATCAAAATAAATAATTTCTAAAAAAAAAACCACATTATTCGAAAGTTTCTTTGATAATCTGCTCAACTAAAACCATCACATCTTGATCTGGTACTCGTGTTGCAGCGTTAGCAGGCTGTGCTGGAACTTCAAGTACCTTTTCTTCTAGAGGTGTCTCCCTGGGTATTTCTGGTGTGCCAGAAACAGTTTCACCAACAGGCTCATTCGAAGGAATGAGAGCATGGACACCATCCATTTCAACAGAAGCAGAATCAGGAAGAGTAAGATTGCCAACATGAGCTTGAACTTCAGCTAACAAGGGCATGACAGGAACCTTACACACGCCATCAATAGTTATGGTGATCTTTAGCTTTCTTGGTACATCCATAATTATCTTTGGAATTGTTCTAATACTCTCGGTATTGTTATTATTGGACCTCATTTTTCTATATTTTATGCTGGTGTGGTTACAACCTCTTTATATATATATATATATATTAGAAAACCCCAATTTTTATTTTTTAGGTTAGGAGCATTATCTCCAATTACCTAATTTAGTTGTATTCCGCATATCACTCTCAAGTAAACAAAATATAACAGTTTCCATATCGATAAATATATGCTCATATACGCGTACAACACCACATTGATTTTAGTATATATATGATTTATCTAAATATGGAAAAATCTATATCGATAAATATATGCTCATATACGCGTACAACACCACATTGATTTTAGTATATATATGATTTATCTAAAAACAAAAAAATTGCGTAAACACAAAGCCATGCGCAACAATTCCCTCCAGCCAAGCGCTATAACCATGCCAAAATTCTCTTATGGCTTTCGTATATTGGTCAACACCATAAATTACAGCTATGATTGGAAATAGCAATATATATTGGGATCATTTTTTTTTCTTCAAAAGATTAATATACTATGGTCATAACCCTAGTTTCTTGTTTTCAAAAGATTAATATACTATCCTAATTTTTAAATTTGCAATGGACACATAAATAGAATGTTGATAAGATGGAATAAATCTCACACAAACACGTGAAAATATCCGTTTCTTGTTTGGATCATGAATTTTTAAAGAAGGCATGCTGATTAAGGATGCGACCATTGGCCAAACAGTGTAATGGTTCACACCCCTTCGTATTACGGGGTACATTAACCGAATAGATTTTGAAACACCAAAAGACGTGAAAATTCCAACAGGTATGTTGTGTGGGGACACATATTGCATCCATTGGATGTCTATATAAGCTTTACTCGTATCTACTAATAGCATTCAACAAAAACGAAATCCTAAATGCTTCTGCATTTAAAGAAAAAAATATTTCACCAATAATAGTAATGGAAATGTTGCCGGATTTAACTCCCGAGATACCACACCTCCTCCCAAGTATAGAAAGTATTTTGGCAAGCAAATGTGTATGCAAAGAGTGGAATTCTGTCCTTGTAGACAAAAGAATTGGACTCCTTTTCGGTTTCACTCGAAAAGTGAGAGAAGAAAAAGTTACGAAACTCTTCTACAGAGAACAAATTGAGGAGGAAGATTACTGCACGATGATGGGAGATTTCTACCCGATGTTATTTAGAAACAACGGTACCTGAAATGTTATCCAATCATATGATGAAAACATGTCACACCCAATCGTTGGATATTGTAATGATCTGGTATGTTTTTATGTTTCACACCACGACATACAAGATCCTATTTATATTATGAATCCAACAACGGGTGAGCACCTCCATCTGCCACAAATATGCGATTCAACACCAACGCCACAAATTAGTTGGGATCCAACACCGTCGTAGGGGTTTTCGGCTATTGTGAACATGCCGGTGAATACAAAGTAGTTCGAATTCAAGTGGACGGTAAAGTGCACGTACACACTCTAGGCGACAACAGGGGATGGAGGAACATCGAAGATTTTCCTTTTACTTTTTGGGATTCAGGTGTGTACGCACATGGTTGTATTTTTGGATAAATCATTATTTTTATGAAAATATTCAGATAGTATCTTTCAATTTGGACAATGAGACATTCCAGTCACATTCACCTCCCCCGCATCATATTTATGAGAATGGTGGTTTCAGTACTCCAAGACTTGGAATGGTCTTGTATGGAGATCACCTTTTATTTTATAACATTCACGATATTTATGATCTCCGGATTGATTTTTGGGCACCCATTTCCGATAATGCTATTCATGCACGGGCACCCGGTGTAGAATGGAATTGAGAACTTAAGAGGAGCATTGTCGTGGAAGATCCTTCGAATCTATGGTGGACGCCTTATAAGATGGTAGCCTTGGGAAAGAACAACGACATCATATTGAAAAACAACCGTTGTTTAGCACGTTATAATGAACTCACCAGAACTTTGACAGAAATAGGGGAGACAAGGTGGCCGGTAAAGGTTATAGTTATTCCTCACATGAGGAGCGTCGTCTCGTTGAGGAAATTTGGAGGAAAATCAGAAACATGTACTGCCGATGTCCATGACACAAACATATTCCTTGTGTAGTGTTTTTTTATTATTAGAGTAATGTAGTTTGGTGTCCAATATATATATATATATATATATATATATATATATATTTAATAGTACTATTTCTCATCTTTGATTATTTTTTTTCGTATCTTGTCTAGACTAAAAGTTGTTTTTGAAATTTGAAGAATCGGACTTGGTCTTATTTTGGGTAATAATGGTTGGTATTTTATTTAATGGAGTTAATGCTTTTATTCCCGACGAGTTTAGAGGGGGGCTTTATTTTTATGGTGGTCTTATGGTGGTCAATTTGGTATAGAGGGAGGCATTTCTCTATTTCAGTTGTATTTATGGTTATAAATTTTGCGAATCTATAGGGAGACATAAAAGTAAATCCGAGAGAGAAAAAGAAAAATGTAAAAGGAAGTGAGAATTTGAGATGCAAAAGGTATAAGTGATTGATAAATAAATCAATGATGATATTCTTGAAAATGCACACGAATGAAAAAGATTTTGTAAATGATGGGGGGATTTGAGAAGTCGAAAAAAAAATGTTGATTACGTGACTAATCGGGATTCTTTTGGTAGACGAATTATAGATTTGAAACTGGTGTTTGACACCAAAACAAAAAACCAGAACATAAATGGGAAAAACAAATTAGAGACATGTAACACATCAATTTAACTTCCAGAATTGTGTTATTACGTATTTTTTATTAATAAATAACTAAGAAATATAAGAAATACTGATCAATAATAAATCTATTTTGGAAATCTAGTCTCTTTTTGAATCATGAACTTTAAATGCCACGTCCTAGTCGTTAATATCACGAAAAATTGATCTTGAAGCCGTTCAACTCGCTCTTGAAGTATATTCACCTGTTGTTGGAGACCAAAAAAATCACGATCAAAGGGACAACAACATCTACTCTCCCCATGCACCAATTCCACACAATGCTCATCGACAGAAAATGCATTAATCTCACGCAAACGCCAATAATCTGCATGCTTCCTCATGCAGATTATGAACACGCCGAGTCTAGGCTGAAGAACTCGTACATCGTAGTCTAAGATCTTAAAATCGTATTCTAGGGTTCTTCTCAATGAATTGTACTCCACAGTTTTAGGACCCATAGCAATAAATTGTTAGCAATATTTTGTGCAGTTCATTCTGATAGAAAAGGAAAAGTGATTTTCATTGATTGTTGTAGAAAAAGTGGTAATAAGATTCGTTCAACTCGAATTTATGAAGGGTTTTCTAAAATTAAATAAAGTTGTTCCAAAGATAATAAGAAAATACCGAGACCCTGGATTCCACCATTAACCAATTAAGTGAAAATTCTAATCAATATTCATGCAATTCTTTCTTTTAAAGTGATCTAATATTTTGCCTCTAATAGATTTTTGAAGTAATAGTTGCAATCACAAAGCATGAAACATCAAAAGTTTTAGAACCAAGCATGCTCCATCAAAACGATTCACAACTACTCAATAAAAATAAATTTTCTAGAATAGTTCTATGCAAATAATCATGTAAAATAATTGCAATAAATAATTAAAATAGAATTATACCACTTTTCATGGAACAATGGCTTCCTCCGTTGCCTCGGCTAAGGGATTTAGCTCCTCATATTAATCACTTGCTCAAAATACATGCTTATAGCCCAAAAGTGTTTACAAGAGGTGAAACAATAAAACAGAAAACTTGCAACAGAATAACTGTTGCAAAGGCGCTGTTCAATTGTTACAGTGAAAGAAAAGAAGACAGTTCATCTGTTACAGAGAAGTGATGTTGCGAATTTGAGACGCTGTTCTTCCTTGCGACGTTTGTTCTTCAGCAGCAGCAGAAAACGGACAGTTCAGCTGTAACTTCCTGCAACTTGATCTTCTCAGCTCTGTGGTGCTCTAAACTACTCAAAACTATTCGTCCTCCTTAGGGGACCTAAGCATCCTATTTATACAAAAAAGGGTCATTGAATCTTTCCCAAATCGCTTCGAAATCTCTTCTTTCCTTCCTTGGCAGTCACGGCAATAATCTCTTCCCTAATTCGTTTCACGCGTTTCTGAGCTCTCCCAATTATATAAAACTCTTCCTTAGATAGAATATGTATCTTTGGAACGAATTTCTTGCCTTTAATCTCTCTGAATGTCCAAAAACAAACTCGACAGGGACTTGTTTCCTTATTTGATCTGTTTCCTTTTTCCGGCAATTCCAGCGCAATTCGATCGGTCCAATTGCTTCTAATGAACTTGTTAAGTCATATCAAGTCCAGCCCAATCAATTTCCAGTGTTTAATCTCCTTGAAAACGCTTCAGAAATCATTTCAAATCTTAACAGCGTAAACGAGTGCTTTCCCGTCAAATTCTATAATTCAAATCGTGAAGAAGGTGTCCCCCTATCCTGTGTTGTTCTCCCTTTAGAAGCTGCCTGGAAATAGGTTACCCCTTATCCAAAACGAGAGTCCGAATAGAAAATGTCCTCCCAGGTGCCTTTAACAACTTTTCGAGCCAATTTCGCCGCAAAAGCTTATTTCTCCAAAAACACCTACAAAGAGATAAAATGCCGAAATAAATACAAAAATGGGTACTAACAATATACACAATAGAGATGAAAATAGACACATAAATGCGTCTATCAAATACCCCCAAACTTATTATTTGCTAGTCCCGAGCAAATCAAAACTACAAAATGAAATCCTAACTCACTGTCGCAGGCATCGTCGATTGCATTTAGCGTATGCAATAAGCCTTTAAACCCCTAGGTGTCCCTAATGGCCGAGTTATAGTCTCGGGAGGGCTTACAAGAGATATACCTACAAAACCTTTACTCCAGACCTTAGCTATCTACGCAGAACCTTGGAAGGCACTAAAGAATCTCCTTGGTTGGCATACTTATTGACTACAGGACGAAGTACCCTGATGCGAAATTCCAATTGTTGTACACGAGTTTGCACTCAAGCATACTAAAATTCATATAAAGTGACAGAGCTCTACTCAAATAGTTGCACTATGGACATCATATTCGGAGTCAAAACTAATCACATGGATAGATCAAGAAGATGGATATAGAAAGACATAGATGGTTTTGATGTTTACTAAGTGAACGGCGTTTCCCATATCTGTCTGAAGGCCTCCGCCAAAATGAACCTATCCTAATGGATTGAGATACTAGTCTGACTAATATCAACACACTGGCATATACAAGGGAACCAGTGGTCGATAACCTAACTCTAGGTCAAGACAACTGGCATATACAAGGGTACCAGTGGTCGACTTTATTGAATTTATTCCTTTTGGTCAAATGGTCTGGTCTCAATTTTTTTTTTTCAACTTTTTGGTAACTACCATTTTTTTTTTCTTTCTTTTCTCTTTTTCTTTTTCAACTTTTTTTTTTCATGGTATCTCAATCACTCTAATTCACCCTAGCATTGGTAACAACTTGAGTCGTGGGCCCCACCTATCACTTAGAGAAACATAGCTTAAAAACAAAATAAAATAAAAATAGAAGTGAAAAGCACTGAACGAGTTATGGTGAAACTATCATGTTATTTCTAACACCTAAGCTCTGTGCTTTTATGAATAGACTCTTCTAGATGTTTCCATCTAATCAGATTGGTTCCTCAACTCCTACAACCAAAATGCTTCCATCCACTTAGATTGGTTAGTGCCATCCTTAATAAACATAAATTTCTAGGCTCTGGAGTTTATTTATTGCAACTAAAACGAAAAAAATAACAAAATGTTTCATCCCCACCCCCAAACCTAAATCTAACATTGTCCTCAATGTTTCTAGTGAAAGCACAATAAAGTATAAATAACATGAGGAATTTGTAAAGAGAGAAGTTGTAAAGATAGTACCTGGGTGAAGTGTAACCAAAAACCTACAAAAATAATATACAACATACAACATACAAACCGCATTGATGGTCAATCAAGGTAAACAGGGTCCTCCAGAGGGACCTCCTCAACATCACCTGTAGGAAAAGGCTCTAAAAAGGGTTTCAATCGCTGAACGTTAACCTTTGAAGAACTACTACCATCTGGTGTCTCAATCTCAATAGCGCCATGAGGAAAAACAGTACGGACCACAAAAGGACCGGTCCACCGAGAGCGCAACTTCCCGGGAAATAGATGCAAACGAGTGTCATACAGAAGAACTTTTTGACCTGGAGAAAATGACTTTCGTAAAATATTATTATCATGCACAAGTTTCATTTTGTTCTTATACTCCTTAGCACTATCGTATGCATCTCTACGAATCTCGTCCAACTCATTGAGCTGGAGATTTCTATGAACTCCTGCCTTGTCAAGTGAAAAGTTTAAGCTCTTAACAGCCCAATAGGCTCTATGCTCTAACTCGACAGGTAGGTGACATGCCTTTCCAAATACTAGACGATAAGGGGACATTCCAATGGGTGTCTTAAACGCAATACGGTAAGCCCATAAGGCATCAGTAAGCCTCGACGACCAGTCTTTCCTATTGGGATTAACTGTTTTTCTAATATACGCTTAATTTCCCTATTAGATACCTCTACCTGACCACTAGTCTGAGGGTGATATGGGGTAGCTACTTTATGGGTAATACCATATTGTTTAATTAAAAGAGCAAACGGTCTATTACAAAAGTGTGAACCTCCATCACTAATTATGGCTCGCGGTGTACCAAAACGTGTAAGTATATTCTCTTTAAAAAACTTAATTACGACCCTATGGTCATTTGTTTTACACGGAACCGCATCAACCCACTTAGACACATAGTCTACAGCGACAAGTATGTAAAGATAATCTAAAGAATTAGGAAATGGACCCATAAAATCAATGCCCCACACATCAAAGACCTCAATCACTAAAATAGGGTTCAAAGGCATCATATTTCTACGGGAAATAGTTCCTAACCTCTGGCAACGATTACAAGAAACTCAGTGACTATGGGAGTCTTTAAACAATGAAGGCCAGTAAAATCCACACTACAATATCTTAGCAGCAGTCTTCTTAGCACTAAAATGACCCCCACAAGCATTTCATGACAAAAGGAGAGAATACTGGACTGGTCACTCTCAGGTACACATCTCCTAATAATCTGGTCGGGACAATACTTAAACAAATAAGGATCGTCCCAAAAGAAATGCTTAACCTCGGCTAAAAACCTAGAACGATCTTGTTTACCCCAATGTTGAGGGGTACGGCCAGTAACAAGATAATTCACTATATTTGCATACCAAGGTGATTGGGAAACAGAGAACAATTGTTCATCAGGAAAGCTATCCCTTATAGGAAGGGCATCACTAGGGGAACTAACAACTAACCTGGATAAGTGGTCTGCTACTACATTTTCAGCACCCTTTTTGTCTCTAATGTCTGGAGAAAATTCTTGTAACAATAGGATCCACATAATCAGTCTAGGTTTGGTATCCTTCTTAGACAAAAGGTATTTCAAAGCAGCATGATCAGTATATATTACGATCTTAGAACCTAAAAGGTGGGATCTAAACTTATCCAAGGCAAACACGATGGCTAACAGTTCCTTCTCGGTAGTTGTATAGTTCAATTGGGCATCATTCAGAGTTTTGCTAGCATAGTAAATCACATGAAGTAATTTGTCTACTCGTTGACCTAACACAACGCCTATAGCATAATCTGAAGCATCACACATAATCTCAAAGGGTAGGTTCCAGTTGGGTGCCTGGACTATGGGAGCGGTAGTGAGTAAATTTTTAAGCTTCTCAAAATCCTCTAAACAAGCATCATCAAAGACAAACTTAACATCTTTTGCAAGAAAATTGCAAAGAGGTCTAGAAATCAAGCTAAAATCCTTAATGAATCGACGGTAAAAACCTGCATGCCCTAGGAATGACCTAATGTCTTTTACGGATTTTGGGACCTGTAAAGTCTTAATAAGGTCAACTTTGGATTTGTCTACCTCTATACCCTTTGAAGAAATGATGTGCCCTAAAACAATTCCTGATTTAACCATGAAATGGCATTTTTCCCAATTAAGCACTAAATTCTTTTCCTTACACCTAGTCAACACTAATGTCAAATGATGCAAGCAATCATCAAAAGATGAACCAAACACTGAAAAATCATCCATAAAGACCTCTAAAAATTGTTCTACCATATCAGAAAATATGCTCATCATACAACGCTGAAAAGTCGCAGGGGCATTACACAGCCCGAAAGGCATGCGTCTATACGCGAATGTACCAAAGGGACAGGTAAAAGTGGTTTTCTCTTGGTATTCTGGGGCAATAACGATCTGATTATATCTAGAAAAGCCATCTAAAAAGCAATAGAAACTATATCCAGCTAATCTCTCTAGCATTTGGTCAATAAAAAGAAGGGGAAAGTGATCCTTCCTTGTGACCTTGTTCAATTTCCTATAGTCGATACAGACACGCCATCCCGTGGTCACTCGGGTTGGGATTAACTCATTATCCTCATTCTGGATTACAGTGATACCTGATTTGCGGGGCTGACCCACTTACTGTCTGAAATTGGGTAGATAATACCCGCATCTAACAACTTAAGCACCTCTTTTCGAACTACTTCTTTCATGTTAGGGTTCAGTCGACGTTGTATCTCCCTAGACGGTTTGGAGTCTTCCTCTAAATGAATCTGATGCATACAAACGGTAGGACTAATACCCTTAATGTCTGCTATAGACCACCCTAAAGCTTCCTTATTCTCTTGAAGTACTTTTACTAGCCTACTTTCCTGATCACTATCCAAGTCGGCAGCAATAAGCACATGTAAAGTCTCAGATGGGCCTAAGAACACATACTTCAGGTTATCTTCTAGTGGTTTGAGGTCCAACTTAGGGGGCTCTTCTAAGGAAGGAACTAAGGTAGTCTCAGAAGCTGGTAATGGTTCGAACCTAGCTTTCCATCTATCAGTGTCTAACACATGGGTAGAATCTAATAGAGCATTCACTTGTTCAATGGCACTATCATCGTCGAAATCTAAACCAAAATGGGATAGACAACTCTCTAGTGGGTCTTCGGACAAGATGTTTGGTAATGACTCCTGAACTAAGGATTCTATCATATTCACTCCTTCAACACATGTGTCATCTAGCTCATAAGGTATCTTACTGACATTAAAAATGTTCATTTCGATAGTCATATTACCAAAGGATAAATTTATCACACCATTTCGACAGTTTATGATCGCATTAGACGTAGCTAAGAATGGGCGACCTAAAATCACAGGTATCTGGTTCTCTGGGTCAGGGACAGGTTGGGTATCTAGGACCACGAAATCCACTGGATAAATAAACTTGTCGACCTCAATAAGAACATCCTCGATAACACCTCGAGGAATTTTGACAGACCTATCAGCTAACTGCAGTGTTATCTGAGTAGGTTTCATTTCACCAAGACCTAGATGTAAGTACACATGGTACGGAAGTAAGTTCACACTGGCTCCTAAGTCAAGTAAAGCTCTTTCTACCCGGTGTTTACCTATTGTGCAAGCAATGGTTGGGGAACCTGGGTCTTTGTACTTTGGAGTGGTAGTATTCTGAATGATTGAACTTACATGACTAGCTAAAAAGGCTTTCTTATGGACGCTAAGTTTTCTCTTTCGCGTACACATATCCTTAAGGAACTTGGCATAAGCAGGAATTTGCCTAATTGCATCTAATAAAGGAAGGTTTATGGTAACTTGCTTAAAAACCTCCAATATGTCATTAAAGTTCGATTCCTTCTTTGTTGGTGCTAACAGCTGGGGAAATGGGGATCTAGGCACAGGATCAGACCTCTCAGGAACCGAGTCATCATCATTGGAAATTTTATCAGTCCCCTCAGTTAGCGGTCCCGAGGGATGAGATCCTGAGGGGTGAACTACAGTATGTTCACTATCGGGCATGTTTACCTGATTGTCTACTACTCTACCACCCCTAAGGGTTCTAATAGCATTCAATTGATTCGATGGTTTTGCACCTACTTCATGAACTCCTCTAGGGTTGGGAGTAGTCTGACTAGGGAGCCTTCCGTTATCTCTCTCACTTAAGGTTTTAGCTATTTGGCCGACTTGAATTTCTAGCTTAGCAAGGCTCTGAGCACTAGTTTGAAAGTTCTGCTTGGTTTCCTGTTGAAAACTAAGTTGGCTCTTTAATAACATGTCATGGCTCTGTGCTAACATATCCTGGCTCTTTCTTAGTATACTAAGAGATTCCTCTAAGCTCGTTATTCTATTCTATTCTCTGAAGAGTTCTGAAACTGACCTGAAGAGTTCTTATCTGAACCAAAACCTGGGGGAGCATTAGAATTACTAAACTGACCTTGACTCTGGCCTTTAGACCACGAAAGGTTCAGATGGTTTCTCCAACCAGGATTATAGGTTTCTGAATATGGGTCAAACTTCTGACGGTTATCGAATCTAGTGTTATTATAGAGAGCATTGGCTTGCTCTTCATTATTTTGGCCTTCCCAAAAAGGCTCCAATCTACCACTAGTGTGACCAACTTCTAAAGCTTCTAACCTTTTCGCTATAGCAGCAATTTTGGCATCTGATTCAAAGCTTCCTTCTACCCTATTAACGTTTCCTCTGCCTAGAAGAATTGTTTTCTGGGGTACCCTATTACTTTCCCATTGTTGGGTCTTTTAAGCGATTTCATGCAAGTATGTCATCGCATTATCAACTGTTTGGTTTTCAAACCCACCTGTACACATGGACTCTACTGTAGTTGTGGTGGGATAATCTAAACCCTCATAAAGGATCTGAACTAACCTAACCTTTTCTAAACCATGATGAGGACATTGGGCTAATAAATCATTGAACCTTTCCAAATACCTATACAAAGATTCTCCCCCCTGTTGTGTAAACGTGCAGATTTGCATCCTAATAGACGAGGTTTTGTGCCTAGGGAAAAACTTGTTCAAAAAGGCGGATGTAAGTTGTTCATAGGTTTCAATTGATTCGGAAGCCAAACTATACAGCCACGACTTGGCTTTATCTTTTAAGGAAAAGGGGAATAACCTGAGTTTTAAAGCATCATCATCAAGGTTTCTAATTTTCAGGGTACTACAGATTTCCTCAAAGTCCCTAACATGGAAATAGGGGTTTTCATTTTCCTTTCCTAAAAAGATTGGGAGCAATCGTAAGGTTCCAGGCTTAAGTTCATAATTTGCTTCAGTTTCAGGTAACTTGATACACGAGGGACGAGTAGTCCTAGTAGGATTCAACAAGGATTTCAAAGTTGCCATTTCTAGCGCTATTGGACTATCAGGGATTTTCTCTTCAAACGGACGTTCAAAAACGGAATCTTCACGAATCAGACTCTCTAAATTGAGGTAATCAAGACGCTTAGAACTACTAGGTTTCTCTTTAACAAATCTACCTAGGGCGTCTCTTTTACGTTCAGGCATGCAACAGAATAAGGAAGGGAATTCTATGCAAACACAAAACAAGGATGACTCAACCAAATCAAACCTAAATTTCTAGCAAACAAAAAGCATGATGGCTCCACTTAGATTGTCACTAGACCAACTTCTATTCTTTCGAAAAGAACTCGTTACAATCTGAGCAAACCCCTCTGAAATCAATCTGATTCAAAGTAAGTTGAATCAAGGCGAGGGAAGCTCAGTGGAGCTTTGATACCCAAGGCCTCACCGATTACAAGGCGGTGCAGTCACGCATTCAACTCACAGAAACCGTCAAGAACTTCGAAGTATGCTCAAAAGAGTAACCAATATTCTTCAAACGACTTTCCTATTAAGCTCGTTACCCTATAGGTCTCGTTCTAGTCAAAATTTTAGTCTTAGGTTCGCATTTGGTTTCGTGTTCCTAAGGCGGGCAAGAAGAGAATGGTGATGAAATCCGAACCCTTATCTTGTATGGCCAGTCCTTGCCCTTTACTAGGAATTGAAAGCAACCGTATTCAAGTCCTCAACATATATTCACCTTAAGGAATACAGTAAACCCGCTGACAGGGGATTCGCGGGTGTTTCGAAAAACTTACCTCCCGTACCAGACGGGCGAAGAACCGCTGATGTCGACTCGGGCCACAACTCCTATGTTATGTACGAACCCGAGGGGCCGAGGTGATATCATAATCACCGTCCTTCCCTGCACACAGTTTGTATTTAAACCAACCCTTCCTTAGGGTTTAAAAATAATAATGTCCAAAGTCCAATGTCCAAGTGTCCAAAAAGAAAAGAAAAAAAAAATACAAGAATAGCAAACCCTAATACAATTCTCTCTCTTTTTTTTTTAATAAAGAAAAATAAACAAACCCTAAAAAAAATATCTAAAAAGAAATTGTCTTCTTTTCCGTTCTTTTCGCTTTAATCTTTTGCTCCAATTCTTTATGCTTTAAGTTCCAGTCTTTACGAAATCATCAAACTCCTTGGCTCAATTCGCTTTATGATCCAAAACCTGTAGACAAAAGACAAATACCCAAAAACGTAAAAAGAACAAAAATAATAAAAACCTAAAAAATAATTAAAAAAAAAAACTGAATCTAAAAACCCTAAAAGCAAATCCGCGCCGGCGGCGCCAAAAATTGATTTATTTTTGATTGTTGTAGAAAAAGTGGTAATAAGATTCGTTCAACTCGAATTTGTGAAGGGTTTTCGAAAATTAAATAAAGTTGTTTCAAAGATAATAAGAAAATACCGAGACCCTGGATTCCACCATTAACCAATTAAGTGAAAATTCTAATCAATATTCATGCAATTCTTTCTTTTAAAGTGATCTAATATTTTGCCTCTAATAGATTTTTGAAGTAATAGTTGTAATCACAAAGCATGAAACATCAAAAGTTTTAGAACCAAGCATGCTCCATCAAAACGATTCACAACTACTCAATAAAAATCAATTTTCTATAATAGTTTTATGCAAATAATCATTTAAAATAATTGCAATAAATAATTAAAATAGAATTATACCACTTTTCGTGGAACAATGGCTTCCTCCGTTGCCTCGGCTAAGGGATTTAGCTCCTCATATTAATCACTTGCTCAAAATACATGCTTATAGCCCAAAAGTGTTTACAAGAGGTGAAACAATAAAACAGAAAAATTGCAACAGAAATAACTGTTGCAAAGGCGTTGTTCAATTGTTACAGTGGAAGAAAAGAAGACAGTTCAGCTGTTACAGAGAAGTGATGTTGCTAATTTGAGACGCTGTTCTTTCTTGCGACGTTTGTTCTTCAGCAGCAGCAGAAAACGGACAGTTCAGCTGTAACTTCCTGCAACTTGATCTTCTCAGCTCTGTGGTGCTCTAAACTACTCCAAACTATTCGTCCTCCTTCTAGGGGACCTAAGCATCCTATTTATACAAAAAAGGGTCATTGAATCTTTCCCAAATCGCTTCGAAATCTCTTCTTTCCTTCCTTGGCAGTCACAGCAATAATCTCTTCCCTAATTCGTTTAACGCGTTTCTGAGCTCTCCCAATTATATAAAACTCTTCCTTAGATAGAATATGTATCTTTGGAACGAATTTCTTGCCTTTAATCTCTCTGAATGTCCAAAAAAAACTCGACAGGGACTTGTTTCCTTATTTGCTATGTTTCCCTTTTCCGGAAATTCCAGCCCAATTCGATCGGTCAATTGCTTCTAATGAACTTGGTGAGTCATATCAAGTCCATCCCAATCAATTTCCAGTGTTTAATCTCCTTGAAAACGCTTCAGAAATCATTTCAAATCTTAACAGCGTAAACGAGTGCTTTGCCGCCAAATTCTATAATTCAAATCGTGAAGAAGGTGTCCCCCTATCCTGTGTTGTTCTCCCTTTAGCAGCTGCCTGGAAATAGGTTACCCCTTATCCAAAGCGAGAGTCCGAATAGCAAATGTCCCCCCAGGTGCCTTTAACAACTTTTCGAGCCAATTTCGCCGCAAAAGCTTATTTCTCCAAAAACACCTACAAAGAGATAAAATGCCGAAATAAATACAAAAATGGGTACTAACAATATACACAATAGAGATGAAAATAGACACATAAATGCGTCTATCAAAGAGCGGTTGGTAGCAGGAGAGAAGCAAAGCTCCTTGTATTGACAATTAGATATGGTGGCCTAAAAAAATTAGGTTGATTTATTTATTAAGTTCTTTATGTTCAGAAACTACATCCGATTAAAAAGGAAATTAGATAAATATGAAATATTCATTCCATATATATATATATATATATATCATTATCTATTTTCTGACATATTTATATATAGTGACACAGAAATTGAAATATCCGATGTTCTTTATCCAAAAAATGTAGGGGCTAAAAGAGAGATACATTATGATACCATTAGCCCATATTTGTAGTGGTAAATTCATGTTTTGTATTTTATGGATAGTTCCGATTTTATATTATACCAATGTCGTTGTAAATATTAAGATGTTGTTGTGATGTGTATTCTAATTCCAGGAAGTCAGCATTAGTGAATTGGTTCATAAGTAGTTGTAATGAGAATCGTAGCTGGTTTCTGCAATTCAAATGAAAGCCTGGAAGACCCCTTCCCCTTGATGGACTCTAGTCTTATAGAATCCATGTAATTTCAGTAATCCTTTGTGATTTCAATACAATGTCAAATTTGTGTAATAAAATTAGGCGTGATTTTTCCAAGTTTTCAACACAATACTTGTGCTTTCTATATACTCCTATCCAGTTCTTTGGTCATAGATTGAGTTTGACAGTGCAACCAACAACTTTAACTCCATTCAATCATACACAAGAAAACAGTCATCATTAAACAAGAAAATTAATCCATTAGACAATCATTAAACAGTCATTAATTAAGCAGCTCCAACACCATTCAGTCGTTAACATTACAAAAAACATGAAAATAAATCCTAAATCCAAAACATAAATTCCAAAAAACAGAACAAGATTCAGTCGTCCACAGTCCACAATTTCCCATTAGACCACTCTTAATTCCAATTTTTTGTACGTTGATGATACCTATTTCTTTAAAATAGTAACTTGTGTAACCATTTGCAAAATCTGTATCATCATTTCCATTAAAGAAACTTATCCCAAAACATCCAACAGCTATAAGAAAATTGGAATTGGTAGAGCCTTACCTGTTGCCGGCCATCACTCGGAGTCGTAATCCGACTTTTCTCTATCCGATCGCATATCAGTTTCAGAATCAGTCACTATGTTGAGTATGACCTCATTTTCATGTGTTGTTCGTGATAGGTACGCTTGATACTCATTCTCTACACTGATTTCATTCACAGGGTGGTCTGTATAATAATTATATCTTCTAGCATAAATTGATGCTCTTCTAGCCCTAATCCTTCTCATTAAAAACACACCTTGTCCCCTTTCCCTTTTCTGCAACAACTGCAAAAATTCTTCTGGGTATTCTGCATCTTTTACTTTCTCTATGCTTCTCTTCTTTGTCTCTTCATTTTATGCCTCACATACTGATTTTTCATGATAGAACTCATTCCACAACAGATCCATATCATCATCTTGGTTATTGTTCTGCAAACCTACTTATTCCTCTTCTCTCATATTCCTTGCCTCTTCTTTCTTCTTCTTTTTATTCAATCTTATTGCTTTCAATATGTACTTAGCTTTCTCTAGTTTCTCCAAAATTCATTTCACATACTGCTAATTTGAACCTCATCATCATTTCCTTTCTCTTTAAGCACTCCTCCTTATCAACTTCTTCCGTGTTATTGGGGTCTTGCCTTTTGATGGTTTGGAACCACTCCCTTTTTCTGGGTTATTCGGAGCCATTGTTATCTCTGAAACTTTTTTTCTTCTTCTCCTCTCTTGGCTTAATTTTCTCTCTGGAAAATGAATATAATCCCTAATTCCTCTTTCACATTTATTATTTTTTTTCTTTTTTCTTCTGAGACCTATTCCCAAGAGACGCATGCAGCGGTCGAATTCAAAGAAATAATAACTCCCTACTAAAATGTCATGTCCTTTCAGACCTACTTCATGACGTAATGGTGATCCTTTAGATTTTGTTTCCTTTTAAATAAAAATCCAGTTATAGGTTTAAGCTATAACCGCTTATAAGATAAAACGTGCAAATATGCGTTACTTGCCTGCTCATTAAGGACGCGACCATTCAAATAATGCCTGCTCATCAAGGACGCGACCATTCGCCAACAGGTGTATTGGATGTCTATATAAGCTTTACTCGTTCCTGCTTGAAGCATTCTACAATATTAAGAAAATCCTAAAAGCTTGTAAAAAAGTTTTTTGATAATCTTTCATCAATATAATAGTGATGGATATGTTGCCGGAATTAACTACCAAGATACTACAACACCTCCAAACTGCAGAAAGCATTTTAGCAAGCAAATGTGTTTCCAAAGAGTGGAATACTATCCTCGGGGACAAAAGAATTGGACTCCTTTTTGGTGTCACACCAAGAATAGGGAAAGAAGTTACTCAACTCTTTTATAGAGAGGAAGATTTCAGCCCGATCATAACAGCCAACAATCACGACTCCCAGAATCATGGAACCCATGAAGATTTGAGTAAGTTGCACCCAATAGTTGGATCTTGCAATGGTCTGGTATGTTTTTATGTTTCACACCACGACATACAAGATCTTGTATATGTTATGAATCCAGAAACTGGTGAGCACCTACATCTGCCACAACTATGCATCTGAATTGCACGAGATCAAGTACTTTCGTGGTATCCATGATACAATGTAATTGGGGGTTTCGGCTACTGTCAATGTACCAATGAGTACAAGGTTGTTCGAATTCACATGGATGGTAAAGTTCAAATACACACTCTAGGAGACAAGAATGGATGGAGGAACATAGCAGAGGAGATTCCTTATACTTTTCGGAGTTCAGGTGTGTATGCACATGGTTGTATTTTTTGGAAGGATTGTTGTCAGTGGGATGGTGAGATAGTTTCTTTCAATTTGGACACTGAGACATTTCATCAACATTCGCGACCCCCTCCTGATAGTGAATTCCCATCACTTGGGATGGTTATGTTCGGAGTTCGACTTTTATTTTACTACATCCATGAGGCCTATGATGAGGGGTTTAACCAGCCCCAGATAGATTTCTGGGCACCCATTTCCAAAGAAAATATTCATACATGGGCACCTGGCGGGGAATAGAATTGGAAACATAAGATAAGCATTTTCTTGGAAAAGGATGAGGATGAAGGGTGGACTACCTATTACCCGATATCTTTTGGAAAAAAACAAGGACCTCCTATTGTGGCAGAACGGGCATTTATTGCGTTACAATGCACCCACCAGAACTTGGACGGAAATTTAGGGGAAACTATTGTGGGAAACAAGCAGGGTTGCAATTATTCCTCATATGAGGAGTGCTGTCTCGCTGAAGAATTTTGGTGGACAGTCGGAAACATGTACTCATGATGTCCATGCCACTAACACATTCCTTGGGTTATCTATGTAGCTTTTTTTTCCTTGTAGTTGTGTTGTTGTTTTTTTTTGGTATTTGGATTTTTTTCTATGTACAATTTACTCCTTGGGTTATCTATGCAGCTTTTTTTTCTCTTGTAGTTGTTTTTTTTTTTTTTTGGTGTTTGGATTATTTTCTATGTTGAAATGTACAATTTAATTAGTTTGGGTCATTGTTTAACTAGCCAACCTTTGGTTTTTTCCTTTCTCTGCGTTACACCTATGGTCCAGCCGTCCGGGCCACCCCAACCGACCTAGGTAATTAGTCGAAAAGTAGAAAAATTATTTGGGTATTTCCTAAGAGATCATGATTTATTCTAGTTTGTTATGTTCGGAATGTATATTAGATTAAAAAGGAAATTAGATAAACATGAAAATATTCATTCCATATCTCATTATATTGCTACAATATCTCATTTTTTTAGTAATATGGAAATTGAAATATTCGGTGTAAATACCAAAGAATAGTGATTTAAGATGGAAAACCTAAAAAAATAGCCAACAGGTGTATTGGATGTCTATATATATATATATATATATATATATATAATATATATAATATATAAGATTTACTCGTATCTTCTTGTAGAATTCTATTCTATTATATCTTCTTCGTATCTATTATTATATATAAATCTTATATATATATATATATGGATAATGGGTATGGATAATGGAAATGGATAATGGAAATGGATTTGGCTAATGGTTTTGGGCCTTGGGTATGCCAAGCCCATATCTTCTTTAAGAACAATTCTTCCTATTCAAGCCCACTTCTAGTTGATCTGACTCTTGCAATCATCATTCTTCGCTGCCTTTCTGCGGGAGTCTTTGCCGTTTCTTTGCTCTTTTTGCTCCGTGAGTTAACCAGGATTTATTTAGTACCTAAAAATGCAAAATTAATTAAGAAAAGTATTTATTCTTGAAAACAACGAAAACACAGAATATGGGATAAAATGTAGAATTAATGCACAAAAGATGAGTTAAATGCCAAGAAAAATATATAGAAATATGCACTTTTTAGCACTCATCAAATACCCCCAAACCTGAATTTTACTTGTCCTCAAGTAAAACAAAACTAAGGAAATCATACCTATACCAATGTCGCTGGTCTCTCGAATGCATTTAGCGTATGCACTAAGCCTTTTAAACCACTAAGTGTCCCTAGTGGACGAGTTGAAGTCTCGTGAAGGTTTGCTTAGAACGTACCTACAAAGTTCTAGGCCAAAATATAAGCTCAGATTCCATGAAATGTGACATGTGCAAGACAGTTTAAGCTCACAGCAAAATGGAGATGTCAATCTAGCTATCAAAGGCACAATCCTAGCACTGATAACAAATAAAGACATGTGATAAGAGTGTAAAGTGTATCTACACATGTGTAAAGAAAGATCGGATGTTATGACTACTAATCACCAAGAGATAGTTTCTCAGGCTAACAACCAAGGTCGAAATCTAGCTAGCTGTCCGGACTTTACGAGAATTGTGAATGAGTTGGAGGTATTTCACAATTACTCGCGTTGTACATCAATGGCATACACCCTTCCTTGCTTATTACAATAAAACACAAAAGATGACTCTTTACATGACTCTTATTTACATTGACTACTCTCTTTTATTTTTGGAACAAGAGAGGATGGGATTGATAAATACTTGATTGATTTTTCTTTTTTTTTTCTTTTTTTCTCTTTTTTTTTTTGAATATATACATCGTTTTTTTTTTTTTTTTTTTTTTTTTTTTTTTTTATAAGGAAACACTTTTGATACATATACAAAAGGAAACAAAAAAATTACATGACACTTTGCAAGAGGTAGCCCTTTTTGATGCACCCAGTTAAATTCGATGGTTGTCTTTCTTAATGTAACCTCCACCTTCTATCCCAACCAACCAAAGAACAAGCTAGTCAAGTTTCGTTCAGTATTCTAAAGTGATTGGCAATCGTGACTTCCGATAGAACACCTCAAGGATGAGGCTATACATGTATTGGTAGATCGTGCACGTGCAAGTTTCTTATCACTATGTGAATTGTGCTAGAATCAGGGTGCCTAAATATCTAGACTAAGACTCCTAAAAATTACATATTTGCACAAGAGTCAACATTTCAAGGTAAATGAGCTCCATTTTTATGTTTTTTTTTTATCATTTTTTTATTTATTTTTTTGGAATTTTTAAATTTTTTTTCAAAAAGAAGGAGTTCTTGTTTTCAATTATGGCATATTATCAAAGTATCTACTTTTCACCCCCAAACCTAAACTAAACATTGTCCTCAATGTTTCAAAATATGAACAAAATTATAATACAACATATGAAGAGGATCATGTTGAGTAGAGAAAAAGGAAAGAGAATACCCGATTTCGACGAAAGCAAGATTAGAACTCCGTTATTCAAGGCAAGAATCCAACATATGTCAGCCGAGATCATATTGGATTAGCAAAATATATATAAAAGGAACAAAAGGATTTTTAAAATTTTTATCTACTGGATTATATACAAAAAATTCACCATACACTAACAATTTAAAGAGTTGAGGATCAACCCAAAAGACGAAGTGTAGAGGTTTCAACAGCTTCACACAAATATAACAGGAAAGAAACGCAATTGAAACTGTGAAACAAAATGAGCTACCCCCAAACCTGGATTTTTCAACAGATAAAATTTTGGATACAAAATCTCGCAGTTTTGGGGGTTCATCATGCACAAGGTCTAGCTCGAAATGAACTTTGGTAGGGACGGGCAAACATGCTAATTCCAACTGTGGCTCCTTAAAAGTATTGTATTTAGATGCAAAATAGTCCAAAAGGACTTGGTAAGCACACAGTTCCAACCCTATATTAGGAATTTTCAGAAAAATTGGTTTGACAATATGGGTACAAACCAAATCTAGGTTGGGAGGAAGGCCATTAGATTGTGACTCAGGCAGGACGATAGGCATATCATTATTAATCACATCAACATCTCCTAAGTCTTCTACACGTGTCACAACCTGCTCACAATCAGAGTCATCAACATCATCAACAGATTTATTCTCATGCATCGGAAAATCAGGAGAAATATCACAATGTGACCTAGGTAGAGAATCAGACACATCAGTTATATTTTCATGCATAATAACATTAGTGTCTACAGAAGATTCAACTTCTCCTATGTCATGTGCATCTTCACAGAATAATTGTACGAATCCCATGTCAATATCAAAATCATATGAATTACAATGAGTATTAAAAAAAACAACATTCATGAAGGTCGAGGGCGAGAAGCCATATGTTATTGAACCAACAGGTTCCACAATATTTTCATGTTCTTCTAACATATCATCATAATCATCATCATGGTAGCATGCATATTGGTCCTCATTAACAGTGGTGGTGTCATTAGTCGATTCATGTTCCTCTAAATTAGGTTCATATTCAACATCATTTACATGAATGGGACTACACACTTCATTAGGGACAACATACATTTCCTCATGAATTTCCTCCTTTTGTAGGTGAAGCAAAATCTGATCTAAATATGCCTGAATTCGTGATGTAGATCTATCGAAGTTTTGCTCACTGAGTGCTTCTATGGTGGAGTCTAAATTCATGGGAGTACAAAATTCTTCATGTTCAAATTGTGGTGATTGGTACATGTGTGCATGGTCATTAGGGTTTACAAAATATTGATCGCAACCCTCAAAGGATTGATTATGGTCCCAATGACTACCATTCTCACAATTTATGGGCATTTCATACCTTGGATTTTCTCTAGATTGCCTAAAATTATGCAAAATATGACAATTCTCAACAGGGTGGTCTAAACTACCACATGCGGGACATGCATAGATTTCAGGTTGCCTAAGAAAATTAGATGTGACAGATTCCTCATGTGATTGCATTTCTAAAGCTGCGATTCGAGCTTCTAATTGATCGATCAGTGATGATTGTGTGAGTGAGGTATTAGCAAAATGTTCATTTTCACGTTGTGATGAATGATGCATGTGTGAATAGTCATTAGGGTTCATGTATTGAGGCTCGGGACTTTGAAAATGTCCATAATAATTCTTATAACTATTGACATCATGGTCTATGGGAGGTTCATAACGTGAAGTATGTCCATACGCAAGTTCTCTAAGGGATTTGTTGTATTCCCCAACTGTAGACCAAGATCTAGACATGATTGGGCTCAAAAGCTAAGTAACTATGTTACAAAGCCCAAAATTTGGTTTTTAATGGGTGTGGATTTTTGGGAAAAATTTGGTTTTTATGGGTAACATTTGGTTTTGTTGGGTTTGAAAAAGAAATTTGGTTTTTAATGGGTTTTAGAAAATTTTTGGTTTTTTAAAGGGAGCAAAGCCCACATTGATGGAGGATGCACGGCCCAGCTGAGAAGTTTGGACGAAGCCCAATAAACGAGTTGAAATCAGTGAGACGAGGCCCAGCTGCGAGTTTTTTGATTGTTGGGCTCTCAGTTAGCCAAAGATCGAGGCCCTAGCTGTTGGGTTTGGGAGTTGTTTTAAAACTTTGAATTTTGTAGGCCCACTGTTGGTGAAGCCCAAAATTTGTTTTTAAAACTAAGCACAGCCTTGTTTTTGAAATTTAGTTTTGGCCCATTTTTGTCTTGGCAGGTTCAGTTAAACTTGTTTAGGTTGTTTGTTGGGTTTTTGAAACCCAAAATGTTGATAGGGACAATCCCACAGTTAAGCTCAAATACAAACCCAAAAGTTAACTTAAATTACAAGCCCAACAAAAAAATGGAAAAAATTATTACAAGCCCACAAATTAAAAATGGAAGCCCACAGGTTGGGTTCTCTTAATGGGTTTAGGCTTACCTTTGAAGCACAGCCCAGCTGTTCAGTTTGGTTTCAAAAGCCCAGTTGGGCTTTGGATCACAGCAACAGCAGCTCCAGCAGGAGGTAGCAGCAGCTTGCCTTTGCACAGCAGCAACAGCTGAGGCACAGCAGCAGGACCAGGAGCAGCAGCAGGAGAAGCAGCTCAGCAGCAACAGCAGCACCACAAGTTCAGTAGCACCACAAGCAGTAGCTGAACAGGGGCAATGTTGCAGGCTTGGCAGCAGCAGCTCTACAGGTTCAGCACAGAAGCAAGCTGCACAGGCCAGCAGCACAGGGAAGAGGAAGAAAGTAGCAGCAAGTGGCAGGCCCAGCTGCAACTCAATCAGCAGCAACAGCAAGGGCTCAGCCAATCAAAACAGAGTCACAACAACACAGCAACAGGAGCACCTGGAAAGCTCAACAGAAGCTGTCAAGAACAGCAAGAACAGCAAGGGAAAATGATGCAAAGATGAAAAATTATGCAAAGATGAAAATGCAAGTTATGATGCACTAAATGCTTATACTAAGATGCAAAGACTTCACTACACGACACCAAGTCCCCGGCAGCGGCGCCAAAAACTTGGTAGGTTTCTAAAAAGACCTACAAACTAATACCGCAAGTGCACGGTGTCGAGGTGTAGAACAATGCAAATACGGGTCGATCCACAGGGACAAGGTGTGTGTAGCCGAAGCTTAAGGTTTCACTAAAACTGAGTTGTAACAAAGAGTCTTGGTTGTGTTAAAACACACTTGAGATGATGGCAGTGACTGAACTGAAAAACAGTAGAATGTAAAGCAAGTAAACAGGAACATGCTAGGGCTTTTGAATCCACTTCTTGATCCTAAACTAAGGCAGATCCTAATCAAATCATGTTCTTGCTTCATCTCAGGGAAGATTATGGATGATTTACTTAACTAATCTTACTAACTTACCCCTAGCATCAACTATCTTCTCACAGTACAGCTGATCACAGGCTTGTTTGCTCAACCAGTTATCTAGCAATCCGCATTAGTGGAAGGTTAATCCCCTAAGTTCTCTAGTTCACCCCTAGCATTGAGTGTCTTCTTACAGCACACTCAATCACAGGTGCATTTGATCACTAAGTTTACTAACTTCCCTACTTCAATTAAGCACAGTCCTTCAAATGGACTGAATCCTTAGCTACTCTCACTCTTACACCCCTAGAATCAGCTGTCTTCTTACAGCACAGCTGATCACAGGTGCATTCACTCAACTAGCTAATTATCAATCCTACTTAGTTTCAGCACTACAAGAACAGTGACATGAACAAGGACTATCCTAGCTTACAATTCAAGAGTATCATCTAACCCCTAGCAAATGGAGTTAGAACATAATGAAATTAAATGACAATGGAATTGAAATTGTTTAAAACATTGAACTGAACTTGAACTGAAATTGAAACAACATTAACAGTTGAGGTCCTGGCTATTCCAGGCCTCTTGGTGGTGCTCTGGCTAATCCAGGCATATCCAAAACAACACAAAACACCTTCTATTTATACTCAAAATTAGGGTTCACAATTTTCCCCCAAATTCAAAACAGGGCAGTTAGGGTTTCTGATTTCTCACCTAATTAGATGGGACAATTGCTCCATCTCTTCGACCCACTCTTCTTCTGCTCTTCCTGCTCCTCTCCATGCCTTCCAATTACGTCTATAGACTCACCTATTTCATCAATTTCTCACCTAGGGTTTCAGGGAGAGGTGAGGTGAGAAATCGATGGAATAGATGGCTAGAGAAATAGGGTGATGATGGGTTTTAGTGGTTGGGGTGGTGATGATTTGATTTCTCGATCTCTGCTCGAGTTGGTGGAGGCAGCAGGAGAAGGTGGTGGGAATGGTGGTTGCAGAGGAGGTGAGGGAGAGAAGAACGAAGAGAGTTCGATGGGAGAAGAGAGAAGGGAGTGTTTGGTTGGGTTCTGTTTTGGGTGAAATAGGTTTAGGTATTGTGGTGTTGAGCGGGTGCAGAAAATTTTTATGAACAGCGAAGATGAGCGTTGGATTGTCACTTATGAAATGGATCTAACGGCAAGATGGAAGCAGGCTTGGAGCGACCGTTGGATGTATGAGATGGATCCAATCTGACGGCCAGGAGCTGAGGCGGGCTTGGATCTGGATATGGGAGTGGGATGGACTTTGGGACTTGGGTATGCCAAGCCCATATCTTCTTTAAGAACAATTCTTCCTTGTTAAGCCCATTTCTAGCCTTTTGGTCTTGTGCACAACATTCCTCGCGGCTTCCTTGCGTGATTCCTATCGGCTTCCACCACTTTTCTGCTCTTTTCCGCTCCGTAATTCCATCCAAACTTTATTTAGAACCTAAAAATACAAAATTAATTAAGAAAAGTATTTATTCTTGAAAACAATGAAAATACAGAATATGGGATAAAATGGAGAATTAGAGCACAAAAGATGAGTTAATTGCCAACAAAAAGATATAGAAATATGCACTTTTTAGCACTCATCAGCATCATATTCCCGGGAGTGAATTTTGGATAAATACTTACCCATCACTTGGGATGGTCATGTTCGGAGTTCACATTTTATTTTACTACATCCATGAGGGGATTGATCTGTCCCGGATAGATTTCTGGGCTCCCGTTTCCAAAGAAAATATTCATACATGGGCACCTGACGGGGAATGGAATTGGAATTATAAGATAAGCATTTACTTTGAAGAGGATGAATGGACGACTTATAACCCGATAGCCTTTGTAAATAACAAGGACCTCTTATTTTGGCAGAATAGGCGTTTATTGCGTTACAATACACTCACCATAACTTGGATGGAAATTTTGGGGGCACTACCGTGGGAAACAAGGGTTGGAATTATTCCTCACATCAGGAGCACTGTCTCCTTGAAGAATTTTGGTGGAAAATCGGAAACGTGTACTCATGATGTCCATGCAGCTAACATATTCCTTGGCTTATCTATGTAGCTTTTTTTTCTTGTAGTTGTGTTTTTTTTTTTTTTTTTTTTTTTGGTATTTGTTTTTTTTTCTATGCTGAAATGTACAATTTATTACTTGGGTTATCGTTTTTTTTCTTGTATTTGTGTGTTTTTTTTTTTGGCGTTTGGATTTTTTTCTATATATGTTGAAATGTTCAATTTCGTGTATCAACATGATAGTGTTGCCGCTAAATGTTGGGTCATTGTTTAACTAGCCAAACTTTGGTGTTTTTTTTTTGCGTTACACCTATGGTCCAGCCGGCCGGGCCACCCCAACCGACCTAGGTAATTAGTTGAAAAGTAGAAAAAATATTTGGGTATTTCCTAAGAGATCGCGTATATTAAATTAAAAAGGAAATTAGATAAATATGAAAAGATTCATTCCATATCTCATGAGATCGTAATTTATTTTAGTTTGTTATGTTCGTAATGTATATTAGATTAAAAAGGAAATTGGATAAACATGAAAATATTCATTCCATATCTCATTATATTGCTATAATATTCGGTGTAAATAACAAAGAATAGGTGATTTAAGATAATGATGGAAAACCTAAAAAAATTAGGGTTTTCCTTACAAATATATATAAATTCCACCAAGCATAGAAAAAAATTAACATATAGTATTAAGAGGAAAATGAGTTCTGCTAAGAGGGATTGTAGAGATGAAACTGAAGAGAGGATCCAAAAATGTCCTCGACTGATGGTTGGTCCTCATAAATTGAGGATTATCATTACTGTGGACGGAGTAACTACTGTTCCTGGTGTTCCTCTCGATGTTGTAATTAGTTCTGTTGTCAGTAGTGTTGACAATGATGATGTTCCTATATATGCTGATGTTATTCCTGGTGTTCCTCTGGACGCTGTAATCACTAGTGTTGAGAATGCTAATGTTCCTGCTTATGCTGATGTTCGTACTGTGAATGATGATGCTCCTGCTTCTATTATTGATGAAGATCCCGATGTTCCAGATATGGCAAAGGATCCAAAAGTTAACAAGCATGATCTTAACAAGCATGTGGATCCTGATGAAGCAGAAAATGCCAAATCTGAGGATGACAAGGCGCCCAAGCCTGCTGGATGGAGTGATCAAGTTCACCTCAGCATTGCGAGAAGAATTGTTTGAAGATGAGGGATGGTTCATTTGATATTTTTTTTTTGATGATAGGGTTTGATTTATCGATTTCTTTTTGTGGACGCTTTGAAAATTTTTTTCATTTCTTGTTTCGTTTGCTAATTTTGTCATTTAGAAGAAGGTGATGTCTATGAATTCTTTTATTATTTAGGTATTGAAATCATGAAATAAATCATATAATTATTTACAAGTTCACAGACTTTACAGAATGCAATATACTCTTGCAAATTTATTTATTTATGAGGTGTGCATTTTTTTAGCTGAAAGAACGGAGGAAATGTAGAAAAATACAGTTGTTCCCCCCTGTAAACGATAAGAATTAATTTAT
The DNA here is from genome assembly GCF_003573695.1 of Papaver somniferum. Taxonomy (NCBI): domain Eukaryota; kingdom Viridiplantae; phylum Streptophyta; class Magnoliopsida; order Ranunculales; family Papaveraceae; genus Papaver; species Papaver somniferum. The sequence continues at coordinate 110,005,353 of NC_039367.1, forward strand.
CACTTTAGGTCTGATCTTATTATCTCCTTGCCAATACTTTTAACAAAAATAAGAGTTTGAACAAGTAAAGTGCTATTGAAAGTAAAGTACTGCTATATGACGATGTTGATGATAATGATCTTTGCGTGGATTTGGATGAGAATGAGGACCAGACTAATCTGACAAAGAACCAGACTCATCTAACAAGTTCTTTGCTTTTTAAACAAGGTTTTTGATGTGTGAACTTTTAGTTTACGTATTTTTAAGTATAAAGCATTTTGTCTGACCATTTTGTTTTCAGTGGTGGTTGTATTTATTTTTTAAGTACTGCACTAGATGCAGGCTTTTTACGCTGATAGATAGGTTGACATTTATGTGATGAATGATTCACGCTGAACTTTTATGTTTTCTGGAAATGATGAACATGAAAATGGATGGGTTTAGTTTATTTATCTTTAGTAGCTTACTGTATGATTAAAATAATACGTTTCCTACATAGGTGCCACTAATAATTCATACGTTTCCTCCCTAAACCAAGAATAATACAGGAGACAACCCAGCTTAAAATTATTAAGGAAAATATTATTTGAAATAGGAAAGTAATTTTTTTCTATAGCCTCTTCTCGAGTTGGTTAGAGATAGGAAACTAAATTTCAAAAAATTTGGGAAATTTTTTTATCATACTGTCTATGATATATTCTCTCATAAAATAAGGAAACTAACCATATTGGTTACACATCAAAAATTTGGAAACAAAAAAAAGAAAAACACCAAAAATCTTTTGTTTGGCGGGTGATGAAAATGAATTTTACTGGGCGGGATGATTTCAAAAGGAAAATCAATTCCCGCCTGATGGTTTGGTTAAATTCCAAAAAGAAAAAAAGAAAGATGAGTTCGATCTACTTTTTAAGTTTTTATTACTCGATTCATTCTCTCTATGAAATCATAATTCTACTACTATCTCTAATCTTTACAAGGAACCTACCTCTTCAGACTCGATCTTTGTTGTTGGTATTATTTCTACAACCCATTATCGAATGAATATTAAATTGATGTTAGATTTTTTGTTCGATCTCATGGAATCCGAAGTTAGATCTTATAGGTTTACTAGTTAAAGCATGATTAGGGTTTTTATTCTATTACTATCTCTAATCTTTACAAGGAATCTACTTCTTTAAACTCAATCTTTGTTGTTGGTAATATTTCTACAACCCATTATCAAATGAATATTAAATTTATGTTAGATTTTTTGTTTGATCTCATGGAATCAAATGTTAGATCTTATAGGTTTACTAGTTAAAGCATGATTAGGGTTTTTATTCGGCTGTATCAAAGAACAAGTTAATGACAATCACGGGTTGTACGATGACTTGTGATTTCATTTTGTTACAATAATAATGTTTTAGGCTTAAGTTACATGCATGAACTATTATAAGATTTAGGTAAGGATCTTTCTTTCATGTTACTTAGTTAGGCTTTACTAGTTAGTTAGGTTTTACAAAATAAATAAAAAAAAAAAAACTTAACGATGCTAATTGTTTTCTAGGGTTTTTGTTATTGTTTGGGTTGGATTTTGATTGAGAGTTAATAAAAATACTTTGATTGACGATGTTGTGTCAATCATATATATACAAAGCTTCTCAAAATTTAATCATTTGAGTCTCTGTTACTTGGCGAGCCTGTAACGTCTGCATTTTAAGTTGCCACTTTTAATAATACCATGTTGTTGGTTGGCCAATTTGACTATCATCTTCAAGCTAAAAATGGATAATCATTATGTGGTGCTTTAGTGCTCTTGGCTTTTGTAACAAAAATTTATATAAGACCGTTTAACCGGTACCTTTCTCCTTGTGGATAACACAATAATCATGAGGAGATTTTGTGTGTTGCAGTGATGTTTTGGCCTCAAGTTACATGCATCAATGAGTTCATGTTTGTTTTCTTTTCATATAATATAAAATAGGTGTAACACATGTTGCCTATCCTGTTAGGTTTAGCGAATATTTTCCAAAATAAGCTCAAATTCCTAACTGAGATGCACGTACCTACACAACTTTTGTCATGGGAGAAGATGATGATTACAACGTGTCCCCAGAGGATGACCAATGGAGGGAACCAGATGATGAGGTGGATTCTTATGAAGAAACGATAGACTTAGATGAGAGTCATGATGACATTGTACAATCAGATGACGATGATGGTGAAAATATGGTCCCCACTGATAAATTTGAAGAATTAACAGGTAATGTTCGAAATCTTGTACTTACTTGTTTCTACTTAAACATCACATGGTTTCATATGTTTCCTCGGTTATTTCCAGAGTCAGACGATTCTGAAAATGATGATCTCGAAGTGTTAGAAGAAAAAGAATTGGAAAATGCTCCAGAAGTAGAAAAGCAGCCACAACAAGAAAACTCTACAGAAGAGATCATAAAAGAGAGGGGAATGACAAGAATGTTGAAGCTGAATAAATACTTCTCGAAATCTGATGCCAAAAAAAGGGATATTGAATTTGACAAAATGTTCCGGCTTATTGGTGACCATAAAATTGAATTCAGTAGTTACCTAGGCTATTTGGCCCGTGATATGGTTGGCATAAAACATTTATGTTGGAAGGAAGTCCCTTCAAAAACAAAAGAAAATATGTGGGAGAAAATCCTGGTATCCATATGCGGTTATCAATTCGTCGTTTTTGTTGTCTAACTGTGAGTCTGTGATTAACATACATTAGATGTTATTACTGCTGCATTTTGAGGTGCCCTATGAAATGAAGCGAGTGGTCATGAAGCGTCTACCTGTTCAGCTGTGGGACTTCAGAAGGAAATTGTACAACAATCATGTAAAACCCTTCTTGGAAAGGCCGGACAAACTAAGAACTTTCCCCAAAAAGTACGAAACGGTAATGGACCAAGAAAACTGGGACAATTACCTTAATCATGTACTATCATCGCCTATATTTAAGGTATGGAATACACATTGCTTTTCTAATTTGTGTTTCGTTCTTATTGTTTACCCCAGCATACTAATGAAATTATTTTTATTTCCTCTGCAAGAAAAATTCGGAGAAGCGAAAAGAGGCAATATCACAATCCAAGTTCCCACATCAGACGGGACGATGAGGATACTCGGGATTAAAACTAAAATTAGTAAGTCTGTTGTCTTATTTATCATACACTTGATCGCTGTCGTATGCGTCAAAAATAAATTACTTTCTCCCTACTCAAAATATAAAATATAGCAAGGGTAAGAAAGGATCGTTCCCACAGAGAGGATCTAGGTTGTCGAGTTGTTTCGGTTTCCTATATAAACAAGGGGGGATTTTCTGATTTTTATAATCTAAAAGTAAAATAAAAGCAAACAAAACAAATAAAGCGAAGCAAACACGCAAATCAAGATGTAAAGAAATTGATTAAGGATCTGTTTTCATCCACAAACATGTTTTTCAACAATAACTAGAATTGATATTTAATCTCAATTTTTATCAAAGGCCCTAGGATACCTTGATCGCAAAATATCCCGCTAATTTCCTCTTATCATCAACAAACACATTAAAAGATGCGAATATGAATTCTACCTAAGAGAACAACCTAACGTGTAAAAGCACTATCAAGTTTAATTCCCTAGATGCACTAAGTTTTATGAAATCAGGCCAATCAAAGCAATCGAACGTGTAAAAGCACTAATCCGATTTAACAAATGTTATGACTCACATGTGACTATTAGGATGTATCACTACAAGCAATAATCACAATTACGCTACTTGTATTCAAGGTGTATCACGTTTACGTACAATAAACCCTAAACTAGCAATATATATGATTACGAGTTCTACCAATTTGTAACTTGATGAAACTAACAATCAATCATTCATGCGATATTTCTAGTCAATCATAATCGATAATTGTGAGACAAAACTAATTTATTGAACAAAATCCATGTTTGGAAATTCAAATTATTCCTTAACCAATAATAAAAACTAGCTCATATTAATGGAGTTCATAACAAGGATAAAGAGAAGAGTTTCCATATCTAAACCCTAGAACAAAAGTAGAAGAGAAGATATCTTCTTTTTTTTTCGAGACAATAGCTGTGACACCCTTTTATACTTCTTGTATTTCTGCTAATTGCTTCGACCGGTCACAGCTCAACCACATTCTCGTGTTAACTCGGCCCACAACTCCAGTCCATCCCATTAGGTTCATTACTTGCCATGCCTGTCATCTTTGTGGAACTGACAGTGCAAATTCCAGCTGCAACTCAGGCATCACACAGCTCCTTTTCTGCATCGCCCCTGACATACTTATATACTCTGCTCAATTCCACCATTCCGTTGTCATCTGTGTACCGACAGCTCCAGGCCACATCTGAGATGCCTTTCTCGTCCAGTCAACATGGCAACAACATCACCATTTTCACTCATACCGCCACTGAAACATAACCAGCTGGTGCTTCTGTTACAATTCTGAAACCAGTTCTGTGTACTTTATCAACTCCATTCTCTCTTGTTTCCTTCCCTGTCTCAACAACTAGCATACATCTCAAGCTTCAACCATTCCCTGTACTCAGCTGCAATTAATCATTCACAGCTCCATAACCTCCACCTGCATCATATCAGTTCAGTTCCTGCAACTCATTGCGCAGCATACTCGAGCCAATCTTCTACAGCCATCTCCTGTAGCTCCTTCATGTACTTCTGCAACAGTTCAACACCTAACCACCTGCAATATCTCAGCCTGCGTTGAACTCGATGACAACCAGCTCAAATGATCTCTGACGTCATCTCCTTGCACTTCCAGCTCAAGCCATCCCTTCAAACAATTCCAGTCCCATTACCTTGTACCACCACTTGCAGTTAACACAACCATCTTCCCATCTAAACTTTCTCAATTCCTGCAACACAATACTTCTTAGCAACTCAGACCCAACAGCTTCTCAGTTTAATCTCATTCACTGCCAAAACCCCATCAATCTCGAACCGCTTTGCAGCTTCCATCCAGCACAATCACTACAACTTCAGACTATCCTTCCCATTTACTGTAAAGCATTCGTTCGAGACAAACAACAACTTCAACTCAATTCCTTGCTTTTTTTTCCATCTACTCCACTGCAGCACCAGCAAATCTCATTCATCTCGATCATCGGCTCAAGCTCAACCAACAACAACAGATTCTTAATCTCATTATCTGTAGCCCCTTGCACCACCGATTCATACCAACTCATCCTGTTACCACCAAGCTACAAAGCATCATCCTTGACCCTGAACTCTATATGCACCTGAAGCTGGAATACCAGTCCATCAACAAAATAGCACTAGAACCACTGCCAACAAGACTTCAGTTCAACCTTCTTCCTACATCGACAGAAACCCATTTGTTCTTCTCAATCTGAGCCAAACCCATCTTCTAATTCATCATCAACAGCTCCAAAATCATCTTCACCACCAGCAGACCTTGATTTCTCATCAATTCAATCTTCTCCAACCCCTAAAATCCATTGAACCCATCTCTGCAATTATCCTTCCAATCTTGCATCTGAGTCTCACTCATCACAGCAACTCAACCAACAGCTCCAACATCAACTCAGTTCAGAACCCTAAATCATAATTCCCATCACAGATTCATTCTCGAGTTCATCTTCAACAAATCAACAGAACCCATCACAAATCGAACCATCAACAGCAAGAACATACAAACCCTAAATCGACCGCCACAACGAACCCATCTGCTTCTCTGCAACAGTTGTTCAATTTCATCTCTCGATGTTCTCGATCCGTTCCATCTCTCCCTCCAATTTATCGATCCAGCAATAGCAGTAGTGCAGTCATCTCCTCTGAGTTCGAACAAATGATAGAGAGAATTCAATTTCTCTCAATTTTGGGGTTTGGCCGGCTGTAATAACATGTGATGGTTATTGACACTCTTAGTTCTTGGATAAGGGCCACCTGAAATTGTATGGCCGGTCAGTTCCAGATAACCGACAACCTAATTAATCTCCTTCTTGCACAAAATGGGTGATTTCTCCTTCTTTTGCTCATAATGACTCAATTGCACCTAATAACTCAAAAGCAAACATAAGATACATAATTCACCCAAAAAATAGTAAAGAAAGCATAAGCAATAGATAAATATCAAGGTGTTTTAAACACCTATCAAATTCCCCCACACTTAGACTTTGCTAGTCCTCGAGCAAATCAAACAAAATAATTATAAAAAGAATACATACAACTCCGTCTCGTCGAGGCTACGGTTACTTTTAGCACGAATAACGGGCCTTTAAACCCCTAGGTGTCCCTAGTGGACGAGTATTAGTCTCGTGAAGGTTTACAAGAGGTATATCTACAAAACCTATATTTCTAACTCCAGCCACCTGTGAAAATTTAAGAATAACACTAAATATATTTATTAATTGGCATACTATCAATGATTACAAGAGGAAGTACCCACTTTCAAATCCAATTCATAAATAAATTAGTAATATAGGTTTATTTGGAAAGTTGAACACAACCACAATACTCGGAATCTAATCAACCACAATCACACGAAAAGATTAAGAAGATGGATATAGAAGGTAGATGGTGGCGAACTGTTGACTAAGGTGAACGATGTTTCTCATATCTGTCTGAAGGTCACTGCCAAAATTAACCTAAAAATCCTATTGGATTGAGCTACTAGTTTGAATTCTAATATCAAAACAGCTGGCATATACAAGGGAACCAGCGGTTGACAAACTTAATTCTAGATCAATTCACTGGCATATACAAGGGAACCAGTAATCGATTTTATTCAATACAATAATAATTTATTTATTTTGACATCATGATTGGATCTTGTGGATCCAAGCGCATGTTTCTTGTCAGCAGATTACATGATAGTTCCCTTGGATCCTGCACTCCACACTTGCTTAGGAGACGGAGACAGAGAGAACACACACATATTGCTTTATCCAAGTGTCATATTTATTCCTTTTGGTCAATTGGTCGGTTTCACTCTATTTCATCCTAGCAATGATAACAATTCGATGTTCGTCCCCCACCAATTCACTTAGAGAAACAATAGATAAATATGGAAAAATAAAAATAGAACGTGATATGGTGACGACTCCGAGATATGGTGACAACTAACATGTTATTTATTTTTATATTTTGTTCGTTTTCATATGAATAGAATTTACTATGGGTTCCTCAACTCCTACAACCATGATGTTTCCATTAGTGTAAGGTACAAGTTGCTAGACTTAGGAGTTTATCATTTTTTTTATTTTTATTTTTATTTTTTTCTTCTTATCAACACAAGGGAAAACTAACAATGCCAAAAAAAACTCTATATGAGAATACTCCCCCACACTTAAACTTTACATTGTCCTCAATGTAAATTGAATCGTCCAAAGAAAGTCAAGGTGGGAAATATTATAACATGATATATATACACAATAAGAAAATAAAATGCATAATAAAAAATGATACTCCAACTCATAGCTATTTCTGAACAATAGAGGATAAACACTAAACAAGCTATTTAGTTGGCATCTAATCTCAACTCAGCCAATATATATACCTCATCGTCAAGAAAAAATTCCGTCTACTTAGAAAGGCTAGTGTTTATTCTAAATTGTTCAAAAATCTCTAAAAATTGGAGTTTTGATATGCAAATATCCAAAATAAGAAAATAAAGGTAAAAGACTTGAAAAAATAAATAGAGATAGATACACAAAACCAGTGGGTTGCCTCCCGCCTAGCGCTTGGTTTAAAGTCGTCAGCCCGACTTGCAAGATGAATTCCCCATACACCAACAATCTGAAAAGTTGGGGATCCACCCATAGAACCTATTTTGCAAACACTAGCTTCGCAAAAATATTAGTAATATAAAACAGAAACGAAGCTATTAACCGATAAAAGTTTCCCCCACACTTATTTTTGTCCACACTTGGGAGTGTATAAAGAATATGGAAATCGGGTACTTCCACGGTTTCTTGTTCCAAGACCTTCATAGTATGAGAATCAAGTATCTCTAATGGCGGAAATCGAGAAACAAAGTAATTCAACAATATTCTCGAAGAACATACATTCAAACCAATAAGAGGTAAAGGAGAAGAAACAATAGGCAAAGGGTTAGACAAACCTTGCACAATCTCTTGTAGCACGGAATCCTCTTCATCCTTGAAAAATTCAAGTGAACTATTCACCTCTTGCATATCATGGTCCTCTATCAAACCTTGCAACCATTCTTCGTCCGTTTCTGCCTTAACCAAAATCTCGGCATCAACATCTTCATTACAATCCTTTACAAGCTCAATTGGGTCTTCCACAATATTGGTCATATCGGTTTCATTCTCAACACACTCCTCTTCGTTGTAAAGCACATACTCTTTTGCGGATCCAAATTTTATTATAAGAAACTTTTTTAGAACACTCAAAAATGCAGCATCCTCAAGCTCCACCCTTTGAATAGGCTCTTGATCATTATTAAGATCAATGCTTGAGTAATCTACACAAGTGTCATCATAGTCCTTTTCATCTTCATCTTGATCCCAGAATTCCATTGTACACCTTTGGGTAATGTCACCATGAGTTGCTTCAAACGACGTATCTTCATAATCATCGTCAATTTCATAGCTAACATAAGATTGGTTGTCGCTGAATTTAATGTTGCTAACCTCAAACTCATCCTTTTGAATAGGCGAATGATCAATAAGATCAAGAGTTGAGTTAGCTACACAATTATCAACGAAAGTCCCCAAAGGTTGGCCTTTTTCAACATTAGCATCAATCAAATATTCATCACACACCATAGGTACATTAGAATAATTATTGCTTTGAAAACAAAATTCTTCTTCATACCTTTCTTCCTTGTATTCATCAATGCTTCTTCGTAAGATAGCCATACCTTCACGAAGTTCTTGGAGTTTCTCGTTTGTAGCCTCTTTATCTTTTTGAAACTCTTGTCGTAAAAAGTTGGAAAAGTTGTCTAACAAGTTAGAGACTTGTTGTTCACGAGCATAAGAATCCTCCAATCCTTGTGGTTGTTCACACACATACCCGCCATAAGGTTGTTGAGGAAAACCATAAGGATCCATGGAATATTGGTCATAGCCAATGAATTGGTTTTGATTATACCCTTGGAATTGTTGGAAGTTGTCATGTTGTTGAGATTGTTGGAAACCGTATCCATTGTTCCAATATGCTCCATCCATGAGAAATAAGTACCCGAAACACGATTCTCAAAACAAGGTTAAAAACCAGAAAATAAAACAAAACTAAAAACAAGAAAATAAGAAACCAAAAACAAGTGACAACCGCTGCCTCCCAGGCAGCGGCGCCAAAAATTTGATCGCTGTCGTATGCGTCAAAAATAAATTACTTTCTCCCTACTCAAAATATAAAATATAGCAAAGGTAAGAAAGGATCGTTCCCACAGAGAGGATCTAGGTTGTCAAGTTGTTTCGGTTTCCTATATAAACAAGGGGGGATTTTCTGATTTTTATAATCTAAAAGTAAAATAAAAGCAAACAAAACAAATAAAGCGAAGCAAACACGCAAATCAAGATGTAAAGAAATTGATTAAGGATCCGTTTTCATCCACAAACATGTTTTTCAACAATAACTAGAATTGATATTTAATCTCAATTTTTATCAAAGGCCCTAGGATACCTTGATCGCAAGAATATCCCGCTAATTTCCTCTTATCATCAACAAACACATTAAAAGATGCGAATATGAATTCTACCTAAGAGAACAACCTAACGTGTAAAAGCACTATCAAGTTTAATTCCCTAGATGCACTAAGTTTTATGAAATCAGGCCAATCAAAACAATCGAACGTGTAAAAGCACTAATCCGATTTAACAAAGGTTATGACTCACATGTGACTATTAGGATGTATCACTACAAGCAATAATCACAATTACGCTACTTGTATTCAAGGTGTATCACGTTTACGTATAATAAACCCTAAACTAGCAATAGATATGATTACGAGTTCTACCAATTTGTAACTTGATGAAACTAACAATCAATCATACATGTGATATTTCTAGTGAATCATAATCGATAATTGTGAGACAAAACTAATTTATTGAACAAAACCCATGTTTGGAAATTCAACTTATTCCTTAACCAATAATAAAAACTAGCTCATGTTAATGGAATTCATAACAAGGATAAAGAGAAGAGTTTCCATGTCTAAACCCTAGAACAAAAGTAGAAGAGAAAATATCTTTTTTTTCAGAGACTATAGCTGTGAGACCCTTTTATACTTCTTGTATTTCTGCTAATTGCTTCGACCGGTCACAGCTCAACCACATTCTCGTGTTAACTCGGCCCACAACTCCAGTCCAGCCCATTAGGTTCATTACTTGCCATGCCTGTCAGCTTTGTGGAACTGACAGTGCAAATTCCAGCTGCAACTCAGGCATCACACAACTCCTTTTCTGCATCGCCCCTGACATACTTATATACTCTGCTCAATTCCACCATTCCGTTGTCATCTGTGTACCGACAGCTCCAGGCCACATCTGATATGCCTTTCTCGTCCAGTCAACATGGCAACAACATCACCATTTTCACTCATACCGCCACTGCAACATAACCAGCTGGTGCTTCTGTTACAATTCTGAAACCAATTCTGTGTACTTTATCAACTCCATTCTCTCTTGTTTCCTTCCCTGTCTCAACAACTAGCATACATCTCAAGCTTCAACCATTCCCTGTACTCAGCTGCAATTAATCATTCATAGCTCCATAACCTCCACCTGCATCATATCAGTTCAGTTCCTGCAGCTCATTGCGCAGCATACTCGAGCCAATCTTCTACAGCCATCTCCTGTAGCTCCTTCATGTACTTCTGCAACAGTTCAACACCTAACCACCTGCAATATCTCAGCCTGCATTGTACCCGATGACAACCAGCTCAATTAATCTCTGCCATCATCTCCTTGCACTTCCATCTCAATCCATCCCTTCAAACAATTCCAGTCCCATTACCTTGTACCACCACTTGCAGTTAACACAACCATCTTCCCATCTAAACTTTCTCAATTCCTGCAACACAATACTTCTTAGCAACTCAGACCCAACAGCTTCTCAGTTTAATCTCATTCACTGCCAAAACCCCATCAATCTCGAACCGCTTTGCAGCTTCCATCCAGCACAATCACTACAACTTCAGACTATCCTTCCCATTCACTATAAAGCATTCGTTCGAGACAAACAACAACTTCAACTCAATTCCTTGTTTTTTTTTCCATCTACTCCACTGCAGCACCAGCAAATCTCATTCATCTCGATCATCCGCTCAAGCTCAACCAACAACAGCAGATTCTTAATCTCATTACCTGTAGCCCCTTGCACCACCGATTCATACCAACTCATCCTGTTACCACCAAGCCACAAAGCATCATCCTTGACCCTGAACTCTATATGTACCTGAAGCTGGAATACCAGTCCATCAACAAAATAGCACCAGAACCACTGCCAACAAGACTTCAGTTCAACCTTCTTCCTACATCGACAGAAACCCATTTGTTCTTCTCAATCTGAGCCAAACCCATCTTCTAATTCATCATCAACAACTCCAAAATAATCTTCACCACCAGCAGACCTTGATTTCTCATCAATTCAATCTTCTCCAACCCCTAAAATCCATTGAACCCATCTCTGCAATTATCCTTCCAATCTTGCATCTGAGTCTCACTCATCACAGCAACTCAACCAACAGATCCAACATCAACTCAGTTCAGAACCCTAAATCATAATTCCCGTCACAGATTCATTCTCGAGTTCATCTTCAACAAATCAACAGAACCCATCACAAATCGAACCATCAACAACAAGAACATACAAACCCTAAATCGACCGCCACAATCGAACCTATCTGCTTCTCTGCAACAGTTGTTCAATTTCATCTCTCGATGTTCTCGATCCGTTCCATCTCTCCCTCCAATTTCTCGATCCAGCAGTAGCAGTAGTGCAGTCATCTCCTCTGAGTTCGAACAAATGATAGAGAGAATTCAATTTCTCTCAATTTTGGGGTTTTGCCGCTGTAATAACATGTGATGGTTATTGACACTCTTAGTTCTTGGATAAGGGCCACCTGAAATTGTATGGCCGGTCAGTTCCAGATAACCGACAACCTAATTAATCTCCTTCTTGCACAAAATGGGTGATTTCTCCTTCTTTTGCTCATAATGACTCCATTGCACCTAATAACTCAAAAGAAAACATAAGATACATAATTCACCCGAAAAATAGCAAAGAAAGCATAAACAATGGATAAATATCAAGGTGTTTCAAACACATATCAACACTGCACAGTAAAACCGGCCATATCAGATACTTCTGTTTTGTATGTCGTGTTGCGTGTCTCATATATGCAGAAACTTATAACGGTATATGGATGTGTCCTCTTACACCAATCTGTAATTTTGTCACATTAGATGCTTTGGAATAGGTTTTTTGTTTTACACAGTTAATATCTTGCGGATGTAAATCCATACTTGTTTCTGGTAACTACTAGGTCAAAATGGGAGATGTTGCCAAAGAAGATCTTGAAGACCGGTGTTTCATGTGGGCAAGAGCTGATAAGTGCATATTTTACATATATTTAGTGTTAATTCCATGATAGTAATTTTTTATGTTCTTGCAAATTATTGTACATTACGCTTGTTTTCTCTTATTTTATGTTTTATTAGGTGAATCATCCAAAAGAAGTGAATTGACACTTAATTGTGCAATAAAAGAAGCTAGCTACAAATGGAGAATGGCCAAAGACCAATGGAACTTTTTTAAGTACAAGATTTTTACTTTTCATCTTGAAGAGGACGAAAATATAAAGCCAACGGCGAAAGGATGAAGTAATTCCGAGTTCGCATGAAGAAGTTATGAGCAAAACAAGAACTCAGAAGACAAAAGGGCAAAATGGTCAATTTCTGGGCAACTACCATTGACACCTCATCAAGTGTTAAGGGGCAGTCGCTCTCAAAGGAACTGTTAAACACAGTCACGTATTTTACAAGGGGTAATCTTATTCAAAACTGAAAATCCCGCGTGTAGTTTCTTCTGCATGGTTATATGTTCCAGCGTTGCTCGAGCGGCTATGATTAACAGCTGAAAGAGATGGGTTCGGTGCCATTAGTGGTAAAGATGATGAACTGCTGTTGTTGATGGAAGTATGATGGAGTTCGCGTCTGGAATAGAAGGAAGCTAGCATGACAGTACGAACGAGATGGTGACCGGGAAGATTTAATGAGGAAGAGAAGAAGTCAGGGACGGTATGGAGCAGATGGGTTTGCTGCCATCGGAGTTGTAGATAGGTTTGTTTGAGTTAAACAGGAGATAGATAGAAGCACTCGAGCTTAGTGATTAAGCTCAAAAGCAGTCGGTAATGATGATAGCAGCAGTCAATGGGAGCTAGTGAGATGACGGAGATGACTGATGGTGACTGCATGATGGCATCGGTAATTGATGGAAGACGAGTAGAGAAGAAGGCCTCAAGCTGGCAGTGAACGTTGCTGCCATTGTTGGTGACGAGCTCGAGTCTGTAGTCATGAGTGATGGGCTTAAGTTCTGTCTCAACTATGAAGAAAAGAAGAGGTGACTGATGTTTGCTGCCATCGGTGATGAGCATTGATGATGAAGCGTGAGAAGAACTTGAGATGCGGCTGATAATGGTGATGATAATGCAAGGTCAGGGACGTGATTGGAGATGTGATAGTGATGACACGGTGGTGGTGGTTGTTGGTCGGACATGGTGATAATGGTTGCTGCTATTCAAGGTGCAGTTCGAGTAAAATGTATGTTGTTGTTATAACAGAAAAGAAATAGATCAATAGGAGAGCTCTAGCTGGAAAAGGAACAGATAAGCACGGACCTGGGGAGTTTGATATGTTGTTAGCAAGATATTCGACCAAGAATACAGGATGGAACTGATGCTACTGCCGTGATTATTGTGGACTCTGTAGGATATTTCCGCGTCCAAGATAAACAAGGAATCATCGATACGCGTTTGTGGAGGTTGGATAATCTTTGGAAGTCAAGACTTGAGCAGCAATTCAGTCAGAGAATGGTTTTGGATTGATACTGCAGCTTCAAAACAGCCACCGAGTGATGCTTTTACCGTTGAATTTCAAGATGAATGGTGAAGATTAAAGCGCGTTTGATTGTTCGTGGCGGTTTAGAATTGTTGTGTGGTTATCAGATTTGAATTTTCAGGGTTCGATTGCTATAAATAGAGGTCCAAATTGCAACCAAAAGATATCTCCTCACCCTCACTTTCACGTCCAGAAACTGTTCGACAGAAGTACCCAAAGAGAGAACAGAAGCATTAAAAGTTCATATATGCAGTAGTAGCTAAAGTTTTCTTGCAACAAGGCGACAGTGGCTGATCTCATGCAACAGAAGCAGTAGTAGCTAAAGTTTTCTTGCAACAAGGCGACAGTGGCTGATCTCATGCAACAGAAGCAGTAGTAGCTAAATTTTTCTTGCAACAAGGCGACAGTGGCTGATCTCCTGCAACAGAAGCAGCAGTAGCTAGAGTTCTTCTACAACTACAGTTTGCTTTCTATAAACTCCATTATGTCTAGCTAATTTACTTATTTGATTGAGTATGAATTCTAAGTACTATATATGATTTGATTTAGTATATGAATCTGTTATGATTTCTTCATATGATCATTGTTTGTGTTTATTATTAAAAATGAATATGACTGATTGATAGATTGTTTAGGTGGCCAACTGAATATATTTTTTAACTCAATCTAATGCTAATAAGGGTTAGGATATCCGTAATTGTTAAATAATTTCTTACACAAGTAGAGAACGTGAGACCTTGCGGAGGGATTCCGTAAAGCAATCGCGTGTAAACACAACAATAGTAAGTAGACCGAGCGTAATGAGTCTAACTACTAAGATTAAACCTAAATTCACAGACCATAAAGCATTCGACTGAATTACATCTTGTTAGCATACCTCAAGGTGGTTCATACGGATAGACTCTGGCAACTAAGCGTACCTGTTGTCTAGTGGCTTAAGGGATTTTGGAGATAGCTAAGCGTATTTGTTATCTTACGGTTAGTAATAATCTATGATTAATGATGAATGGATGAATATACTACTTTGATGAATATTTAGTTACTAAGAAGGATTCCTCGATCATCTCACTCCATTTTGCTTGCAATCTTAATTACTTCTCATTGCTTTATTATTTATTTAGGTTTTGAATCTAAAACAAAAACCCCCATTTGTGACATTTTTGACAACTAAACTCCCTGCTCTTCGTGGGAACGATCGATCCTTGCTTCCATTATATTACCATCTAATTGTGTGGAAATAAGATTATTAATTTGTTGAGCCCACGACACCCGTCAAATTTGGCGCCGCTGCCGAGGAGCAGTCGATAGCTTTAGTTGTTTCTTTTAGTTTAGTTTAGTTTTTTTTTTCTTTTAGATTTTCTTTTTAGTTTTTAATTTTGTTTCCTAGATTTTTGTTTTAGGTACTTAATCTCTGGCATCAAAGGATTGGGATTCCCCCAGGTGCGGAATTCAAACTCGAAAGGAAACAGTACTAAAAGCACGTCCAAAGTTGCAACAAGAACCTTCTGCAGTAAAGATGGTTAATACAGACGACGGGGGAAATCCTCCACCACCTCCACCTGTGGAGAGGAAGTTAGGAGAGTTGACATCTCCATGCTTAGATTCGCAACCACTGTGCATTACAATCACTAACCCAGTGGAGCTGAAGTCGAATCTACTTCATCATATACCAAAGTTCAAGGGACATCCAGGTGAAAATCCAAATCGACACCTTCAACAGTTCCAGAACACAATGACAAGTCTGAGGCATGCAGCCGCAGACATAGATATGGCTATGCTACAAGCCTTCCCGTTCTCATTGACAGACTTAGCAGAAGAATGGTTGTATTGTCTTCCTACAGGGAGTATTACAACATGGACTGAGATGAAAAAGCTATTTCTGGAGAAATATTTTCCTGCTTCGAAAGCGACATCCGTTCGTAAGGAGATTAGTGGCATTCTACAGATGTCTGGGGAGTCTCTATATGAATACTGGGAGAGGTATAAGAAGTTGTTGGCAAGCTGCCCACACCATAATATATCCTCAATACTTATCATTCAATACTTCTACGAAGGATTACTTCCAGAACAGAGGAATTTGATTGATGCGGCTGCGGGTGGTTCACTTACTGAGAAGACAATCTCGCAGGCAACCAGTTTGATTGAGAGTATGGATTCCAATGCTAAGCAATTCTACACCAGAAACAACTTTAATGTCAGAAAAGTTAGCGAGATAGGAGAGTCTGCACAGTCAGAGCAACGGATGAACAACATAGAGAAGGTAGTACAACGAATGGAGGCAATGATTATTCCTACTTATGAAGAAGAATCTGAACAGGTGAATGCTATGTTCCCTAATCAGAGGCCAAAGTATGATCCCTACTCTAATACTTATAATCCAGGTTGGAAAGATCATCCAAATTTTAGTTATGCAAATCAGCAAGATGCAGCTTCTAATCCGTATTGGCGACAAAATGGTTTTCAACAACCACATTTCCGACCACAACCTCCACCTCAACAGCAAACTCAGAATTCTAGCTTAGAGGAGATGATGAAAATGATGATGCAAAAGCAAGATGCAAATGCTCAGCGTCAAGATACAATTCTGCAGAAGCAAGATATGCTATAAAGAACTTGCAAACTCAAATTGGACAATTGGCTACAGACATGAATGAAATAAAATCACAAAATTCGGCAAAGTTGCCATCACAACCTTTCGTGAATCCAAGAGCGAACGTTAATGTTGTAACTCTAAGAAGTGGGAAGCAAACAGAAGAGCCAAAACAACAAGAAAAGTTTAGTCACGACTTGGAAGAGGAAGTAGAAGTGGAAACCGTTCCAAAGGAAAAGCCAACCTCAACTGGCCAACCTAAGGACAAAGTTCATACCTTTACCACACCACCTCCTTTTCCTAGTCGTTTTTCCAAGTCAAAGAAGCAAGCTCTAGACAAGGAGATTATGGATATTTTCAGCAAGGTGCATATCAACATTTCATTTATTGAGGCCATCAGAATGGTACCCAGGTATGCCAAGGTTCTGAAGGATTTGTGCACAAGGAAGGAGAGGTTAATTGCTAATGAGATCACTCAGGTGGGAGAAAGTGCTTCAGCTATGTTGTTGAAGAAGATGCCTGCAAAGTGTAAATATCCTGGTGGTTTTACAGTGCCAATTACTATTGGTGAAAAACGGTTTGAGCGTGCTTTTCTTGATTTGGGAGCTTCCATAAGTGTGATGTCAGCCGATGTTTATGATTCATTGAATCTTGGGCCTTTAAAGGAGACATGGATTATAATTCAATTAGCTAATAAGTCTAACATATATCCTAAGGGACTCGTGGAATACGTGTTGGTCCAAGTGAATGAACTAATCTTTCCGGTTGATTTCTTTGTTGTGGATATGAAAAATGGGGACAATTGTTCGTCTACTTCATTACTTCTTGGGAGACCATTTATGAAGACTGCTAAGACGAAGATTGATTGTGATACTGGGACACTCACTATGGAGTTTGACAAAGAGGTTATACGCTTCAATATTTTTGAAGCCATGCGTTATCCAAGTGATATCCATTCCACATTTTCTGTTGATGTTATTGGTTCATTAGCACAACAGATGTTTGATTTGCACAACGAAAATGAACTTGAATCTGTGCTACAAAATAACATAGATATGGACGTCCATGGCATGCCTAACTTGGATGTTGATATTCCCAAAGAGTTTTTTGAAACATGTGGTGCTTTAACGGCATCACAAGAAGTTACCAGAGGTAATATTTCATATATCTCCTTACCTGTAACTGATGAAGTTCCTTTACCTTCTGTTGTGCAGGCACCTAAATTAGAGCTGAAACCTCTACCAAATCACTTAAAGTACGCTTACTTGGGTGATGGGGAAGAGCTTCCAGTTATTATTGCAAAGAATCTCACAGCAGTACAGGAAGAACGCCTTCTTCGGGTTCTGAAAGAGCACAAAACGGCTATTGGTTGGACAATTGCTGATATCAAAGGAATTATTCCATCCATGTGCATGCATAGAATCCTAATGGAAGATGATTTAAAGCCAGTACGTGATGCTCAGCGTAGGCTTAACCCCCCAATGATGGAGGTCTTGAAGAAAGATATCCTCAAATTACTAAGTGTGGGGGTGATTTACCCAATTTCTGACAGCAAATGGGTTAGTCCGGTGCAAGTGGTGCCTAAGAAATCAGGTGTCACTGTTGTTAGAAATCAAGATGATGAACTTGTTCCAACAAGAGTTCAAACAGGATGGTGAGTGTGCATAGACTACATAAAGCTCAATTCGGCTACACGCAAGGATCACTTTCCTTTTCCTTTCATTGATCAGATGTTAGAGAGATTAGCGGGACATTCTCATTATTTCTTTTTGGATGGTTATTCGGGCTACAATCAAATTTTTATTGCACCGGAGGATCAAGAGAAGACTACCTTTACTTGTCCTTTCGGTACATTTACATACAGAAGAATGCCTTTTGGTCTTTGCAATGCGTCTGCCACTTTTCAAAGATGTATGGTTAGTATATTTTCTGATTACGTGGAAAACATCATTGAGGTGTTTATGGACGACTTTAGTATTTATGGCGATTCATTTGATATTTGTTTAAATAATCTTGAACTTGTGCTTAAAAGATGCATAGACACTAATTTGGTTTTAAACTAGGAGAAATGCCACTTTATGGTAAACCATGGAATTGTACTTGGCCACATCGTTTCCTCTCAAGGGATCGAGGTAGACAAGGCAAAGATAGACTTGATTATGAACTTACAATACCCCACTTCGGTGAGGGAAATTCGTTCGTTTCTTGGTCATGCAGGTTCTTATAGGAGGTTTATCAAAGATTTCTCCAAAATCTCAATGCCGATGTGCAAATTGTTGCAAAAGGAGGTTGCCTTTAATTTCAACCAGGAGTGCAAGGATTCCTTTAATAAATTGAAGGAATTGTTGACTACTGCACCAATTATTAAGTCACCTAACTGGAGTTTGCCGTTCGAGTTAATGTGTGATGCAAGTGATTATGCAGTCGGAGCTGTTTTGGGTCAGAAAGTAGACAAGAGGTCACATGTGATTTATTATGCATCAAGGACCCTAAACGATGCTCAAATCAACTATTCTACTACTGAGAAGGAGTTGTTGGCTATAATATTTGCATTAGAAAAGTTTAGAGCTTATTTGGTGGGTACCAATGTGATTGTATATTCTGATCATGCAGCACTGCGGTACCTATTAAAAAAGAAGGAGGCCAAGACAAGACTCATATGTTGGATTCTTTTGCTGCAAGAATTCAATATGGAAATCAGAGATAAGAAAGGTGTTGAGAATACAGTTGCCGATCATCTTAGTAGACTTGTTGTTTCCGAAGAAGCACTTCCTTTACAAGATCGTTTTCCAGACGAAAAACTTTTCTCAATTGAAGAATCAACACCTTGGTATGCTGATATAGTAAACTATTTGGTTACAAGGCAAGTACCTAGTACGATGTCTAACTTTCAAAAGTTAAAGCTTAAGAAAATAGCCAAGCAGTATGTGTGGGATGAGCCCTACTTGTGGAAATATGGTGCTGATCATATTATTCGCAGGTGCGTACCTAACTCTGAATTTCAATCTATTTTATCTTTTTGTCATTCTTATGCTTGTGGTGGTCACTTTGGTGCAAAACGTACCGCTCTCAAAGTCCTTGAGAGTGGCTTTTATTGGCCTATCCTATTTGAGGATGCATATGCTTTTTGCAAATCTTGTGATAGATGTCAACGAACATGCAATCTAGGTGCTCGAAATCAAATGCCCCTCAATCCTATTCTCACTGTCGAGATTTTTGATGTGTGGGGTATTGATTTTATGGGTCCTTTTGTTAATTCGAATGGAAAATTTTATATACTTCTTGCTGTGGATTAGGTTTCTAAATGGGTGGAAGCTAAAGCCACCCCTACTAATGATTCTCAAGTTGTTTGCGAGTTTGTGAAGGAATACATTTTCTCTAGACATGGTACACCAAGAGTAGTTATCAGTGATAAAGGCTTGCACTTCAAGAAATCCTTCCGTGCTCTCCTCAAGAAATACAACATTTACACACAAGATTGGTACGCCGTATCACCCACAAACTAGTGGGCAAGCTGAAATTTCAAATCGTGAGATTAAGTCCATCCTTGAGAAAACCGTTAACACCACACGAAAGGATTGGAGTTTTAGACTAAACGATGCATTATGGGCGTATAGAACAGCATACAAGACGCCAATTGGTATGTCTCCTTATCGATTGGTTTATGGAAAAGCTTTCCATCTCCCAGTTGAACTTGAGCATAAGGCTTTATGGGCAGTAAAGATGTGCCACATGGAGTATGACAAAGCAGGGAAACAAAGGCAACTACAAATCAATGATCTAGAGGAGATACGTAACGATGCTTACGAGAGTGCTCGTATATACAAGGAAAAGACTAAGCTTTTCCATGACAAGATGATTTCTCGAAATAATTTTGTTGTGGGACAAAAAGTTCTTTTATTTAATTCTCGTCTTCGTTTATTTCCTGGTAAGCTAAGGTCCCGATGGATTGGACCTTTTACTGTTAGTAATGTTTTTCCTCATGGTGCAGTTGAGATTACTAGTAGTAAAACCGGGATAACATCCAAGGTCATCGGCCATAGATTGAAGCCATATTACGAAAACTTCTCTACTGAGAAGGTGGACGCAATTAGACTTCAGGATTTACTCCCTCTGGAGGAGTAGTAAGGAGACTGCCCAGTCGGGCTGACGACTTTAAACTAAGCGCTGAATGGGAGGCAACCCATAGGTTTTGTATTTTCTATCCTTTTGTTTTTAGTTTTCATCTTTTGCATATCATATTAGGATTTCCCACCTTGACTTTACTTAGGATGAGTCAATTACATTGAGGAAAATGTAAAGTTTTAAGTGTGGGGGAGTCTTTTGCATATAGAGTTTTTAGCCTTTTTGAGTCAAAATATTCAATTTTTTTCTGTATATATTTGAATAACACCTCCAACTTGTAGAGATTTTAGAGTCACTAGCATACTTCTAGGTATGTTTACATAGAGATTCTGACCGACATAACTAAATTTGGAAGTGTTAGGGAACTACGTTCGGATTTCTTACGAATTGGAGTGTTAAATAATGGATTTAATCATGCCGGTGATGCAAATGAGGTGCAGGGAGAAATGCATTATTAGAGTTGTTGATCAATCATTAGTGGAGACTACCCATTTTCATATCAACCGAGGCATATAAATGACTAAATAGCTTTCTTTTGAGTGTGTGTCACCGCACGTTAATTCCGGGTAGAATGGTGAGCTACCCAACCTCCCACCAATAGAAGCACTACTTTTGATCTCTTGAGTGCTAATTTTGTCAATCATGAGGGTGACGTCTATAGATGAAAACCACCTTCTTGTAGTTTGATTTGCATTTAGCACCATTCTCTCTCTCGCCAACGACAGCTCCATAGAAACACACCATCATCATCAACAAGTGGAGCGACATCAGAATCTACAAGGGAAGTTGAAGACGTTTGAGGTTTACAAGCAACAATTCAAGGAAGAGCAAAAATTTCATATCCAAGTAAAAGCAACATATAATGAGCGGATTTTTATATACATGTTGAAGACTTATTACAAGAGCAAAGAAAATCAAAAGATGATAATTATTGAAGTTTATGATACGAAGACATTACAAGTTGTGAAGATCAAAGTGGTAACATACTTCTCACATGGCCATGTTAATCTTATTTCATATTTATTGTTTTAGTTGCAATCTCTCTTCAAATATATATATATATATATATATATAAATAATAATAATAATAATAATACAAAGAGATTTGCATTTAGGTTGTTATTTCATCAATAAGGCCATGTGGAAGAAAAACATATAAAGAAGTTTCAAACAACAAGGAAATTGAGGAAAAGAGTTACAAATTGTCAAAGTTCCGCGAAGTTCAAGAGTTTATCATCAATCGTTGAAGACTGAAGACCGAGAAGATGAAGAAGACAAGCTAAAGACTACATTTCTATTGGATGCTGTGAGAGTGGTGCTTTCGTCACTGCCGATCGGATGTGAAGGTGGTAAGTACTCCCATCCTTGCTATAGTGGTTGATTTCCTTTCTTAGAGATCATCAGAAAATATTTTTATTTCCCTCGATCTTGTGGAGTCTCCAGAAATAATTCGGAAGGTTTCCTTCCCACTATTCAACCTGTGTAGGATTCTCTCTTCATTCCTACTTGCACACATGTGAGACCCATAAAAAAACTGTCTTATTGAGTGCAAATATCATAAAATCCTTTTAAGTGAGGCAAAAGTCGAGGCGAAATGCTTATTGATCGCTCTCAAACACGCGTTCTCTCATTATGGTGTGGTTATTTCTCACTCAAGATTTAAGGATGAATATGTTCTTTGATGTTTCTAACTTCTTATTACTAGCATGCAGAAACTCTATGTCCTCATAGCTCTTTGGATGCTTGGGAAGATGGAACGCTTTGAAGTTGGAGTAGATTTTGTGGGTATACCTCTCGTAAGCCCTCACGAGACTATAACTCGTCCACTAGGGACACCTAGGGGTTTAAAGGCTTGTTGCACATGCTAAGTGTAACCATATCCTCGGCGAAATGGAGTTGTTGTATTTTGTTTTAAGTTAGGTAGTTTGCTCGAGGACTAGCAAAAGCCAAGTGTGGGGGAATTTGATAAGTGCATATTTTACATATATTTAGTGTTAATTCCATGCTAGTAATTGTTTATATTCTTGTAAATTTTTGTACATTACGCTTGTTTTCTCTTATTTTATGTTTTATTAGGTGAATCATCCAAAAGAAGTGAATTGACACTTAATTGTGCAATAAAAGAAGCTAGCTACAAATGGAGAATGGCCAAAGACCAATGGAACTTTTTTAAGTACAATATTTTTACTTTTCATCTTGAAGAGGACGAAAATATAAAGCCAACGGCGAAAGGATGAAGTAATTCCGAGTTCGCATGAAGAAGTTATGAGCAAAACAAGAACTCAAAAGACAAAAGGGCAAAATGGTCAATTTATGGGCAACTACTATTGACACCTCATCAAGTGTTAAGGGGCAGTCATCTCTCAAAGGAACTGCTAAACACAGTCACGTATTTTACAAGGGGTAATCTTATTCAAAACTGAAAATCTCGCGTGCAGTTTCTTCTGCATGGTTATATGTTGCAGCGTTGCTCGAGCGGCTATGATTAACAGCTGAAAGAGATGGGTTCGGTGCCATTAGTGGTAAAGATGATGAACTGTTGTTGTTGATGGAAGTATGATGGAGTTCGCGTCTGTAATAGAAGGAAGCTGGCATGACAGTACGAACGAGATGGTGACTAGGAAGATTTAATGAGGAAGAGAAGAAGTCAAGGACGGTATGGAGCAGATGGGTTTGCTGCCATCAGAGCTGTAGCTAGGTTTGTTTGAGTTAAACAGGGGATATATAAAAGCACTCGAGCTTAGTGATAAAGCTCAAAAGCAGTCGGTAATGATGATAGCAGCAGTCAATGGGATCTAGTGAGATGACGGAGATGACTGATGGTGATTGCATGATGGCATCGGTAATTGATGGAAGACGAGTAGAGAAGAAGACCTCAAGCTGGCAGTGAACGTTGCTTCCATTGTTGGTGACGAGCTCGAGTCTGTAGTCATGAGTGATGGGCTTAATTTCTGTCTCAACTATGAAGAAAAGAAGAGGTGACTGATGTTTGCTGCCATCGATGATGAGCATTGATGATGAAGCGTGAGAAGAACTTGATATGCAGCTGATAACGGTGATGATAAAACAAGGTCAGGGACGTGATTGGATCTGTGATAGTGATGACGCAGTGGTGGTGGTTGTTGGTCGGACATGGTGATAATGGATGCTGCTATTCAAGGTGCAGTTCGAGTAAAATGTATGTTGTTGTTATAACAGAGAAGAAATAGATCAATAGGAGAGCTCTAGCTGGACAAGGAACAGATAAACACGGACCTGAGGAGTTTGATATGCTGTTAGCAAGATATTCGATCAAGAATACAGGATGGAACTGATGCTGCTGCCGTGATTATTGTGGACTCTGTAGGATATTTCCGCGTCCAAGATAAACAAGGAATCATCGATACGCGTTTGTGGAGGTTGGATAATCTTTGGAAGTCAAGACTTGAGCGTCAATTCAGTCAGAGAATGGTTTTGGATTGATACTGCAGCTACAAAACAGCCACCGAGTGATGCTTTTACCGTTAAATTTCAAGATGAATGATGAAGATTAAAGCGCGTTTGATTGTTCGTGGCGGTTTAGAATTGTTGTGTGGTTATCAGATTCGAATTTTCAGGGTTCGATTGCTATAAATATATGTCCAAATTGCAACCAAAAGATATCTCCTCACCCTCACTTTCACGTCCAGAAATTGTTCGACAGAAGTACCCAAAGAGAGAACAGAAGCATTAAAAGTTCATATATGCAGTAGTAGCTAAAGTTTTCTTGCAACAAGGCGACAATGGCTGATCTGATGCAACATAAGCAGTAGTAGCTAAAGTTTTCTTGCAACAAGGCGACAGTGGCTGATCTCCTGCAACAGAAGCAGCAGTAGCTAGAGTTCTTCTACAACTACAGTTTGCTTTCTATAAACTCCATTATGTCTAGCTAATTTACTTATTTGATTGAGGATGAATTCTAAGTACTATATATGATTTGATTTAGTATATGAATCTGTTCTGATTTCTTCATATGATTATTGTTTGTGTTTATTATTAAAAATGAATATGATTGATTGATAGATTGTTTAGGTGGCCAACTGAATATATTTTTTAACTCAATATAATGCTAATAAGGGTTAGGATATCCGTAATTGTTGAATAATTTCTTACAAATAGAGAACGTGAGACCTTGCGGAGGGATTCCGTAAAGCAATCGCGTGTAAACACAACACTAGAAAGTAGACCGAGCGTACTTAGTCTAACTATTAGGATTAAATCTAAATTCACAGACCATAAAGCATTCGACTGAATTACATCTTGTAAGCATACCTCAAGGTGATTCAGACGGATAGACTCTGGCGACTAAGCGTACCTGTTGTCTAGTGGCTTAAGGGATTTTGGAGATAGCTAAGCGTATTTGTTATCTTACGGTTAGTAATAATCTATGATTAATGATGAATGGATGAATATACTACTTTGATGAATATTTAGTTACGAAGAAGGATTCCTCGATCATCTCACTCCATTTTGCTTGCAATCTTAATTACTTCTCATTGCTTTATTATTTATTTAGCTTTTGAATCTAAAACAAAAACCCTCATTTGTGACATTTTTGACAACTAAACTCCCCGCTCTTCGTGGGAACGATCCTTGCTTCCATTATATTACCAGTTAATTGTGTGGAAATAAGATTATTAATTTGTTGAGCCTACGACACCCATCAAGAGCACGCGAAAACAAAGATGGAATTGTTCCAGACGAATTTGTCAGGGAGAAGACATCTGAAGTTGTGAGAAAACAGAAACTTCCCAGTCCTCATGTTTTTAACCAAAGTAAGTGCAAAGTAAGTGCAAAGTAAGTGCACAAGGTTTAAATCAGAATTTAACACATTATTTAAACAGGAAGAGAAGCGGAAGATGATTCGAGAGGGAACTCTAACGGTTGGTCATAACGAGGATGCCCTAACAGTTACGATCGGCCCGGATAAGGGTGGACGTGTCAAGGGGGCTGGCTTTGGAGTGACGACAACCCTTTACTTTCCAAATGGAAGAAAACCAAGACACTCGAAAGAGAATGATGAACTGCGTGAAAAGCTGAAAGCTAAGGAGAAAGAATTGGAGTCTACTAAAAATACGAATCAGAGATTAACAGATAACTTGTTATCTCAAGGAGTCGACAGTGCGAAAATTGTGGGCAACAGTATCAGCAAGTCTGGAGGAGAGGTAAGTGAACTGAGTTTTGATTAGATTGTGTAATTTTTTAAAAAAATTGGCAGACTGTATCTGATTTTTTCAAACAATGTATTCAACTACAATCACAGGATGCATGACCTAGCAACGCCTCCAATCGATCTAAGAATAACATATACGTTAAATGACCTTCTTTTTTTCTTTTGATTGGTATATACGTCAAATGACTCTATAATAATTAAACTTGATTCTGTTGGATAAATTATTCATGAGTATGGTCAATTATTTATTGGATAAACCAAATAGAGACGGTTGGATTTTTATCACTCAAGTTTGAATGATGTCTTGTAAGGGACTTCGCGAGTAAAATCTATAAATGAGTTGATGATCAAAATTTAATTTAATAAATTGGAGAAGAAATTATTTAAGAACTTGCACCTAATCATAAGGTGGCCATATTCTTCATTCTCACGTTCACAAAGCAAGCACCTAGTAGAAGCCACCGGCCCACTACATGAAAAAATCCTTCATAGTAGAATCATCCTTCATGGAGCTTTGATACAGCCTTCATTTGGGACCCTCGTTCAATCATATGGAGCTGGGATAAAGCCTTCATTTGGGACCCTCGTTCAATTGAAGATTTTTCTCGCGTTTTGTTTTTTTACAAAAATTCCTAACGAACCTTCTGATAAAACTACTTAAAAACTTCCCTCTGACATGTAACTTCTGTAATGGGTCCCATGCATTTAGTTTGCAACCCACATCTCTCCGAAACGGTAACCATTTCCCATCGGGTTTTTTCGGAATAAAATGGTTTTAGGGGTGTTTCTTCAGCGGTTTGTTCAGAATTATTCGTTCTTTATTTTTTGGTATCATTTTACTGGTTTTTTTTTCTTTTTTTTTTTGTGTGTGAGACTAATTTTTGTCATCGCATTCGCCCCAAAATCTTGCAATAAGCAACGGAAGTTTTGCATCAGTTACCCCGCATATCTCTATGATGTCCTTGCCCATCATGACACTAAATTTTCTGCTGCAATATCGAGGGGTGCAGTAGGAACTATGATTACTTTCTCAATGCATTCATACTTGGGCGTCATTTTCATAATGACCTCACCTTGCGTGACAGGACGGTTCTCCGTAAGAGTAAAGTAATTTATTAAATAAATCTGAAGGAAACCAACTTAGTGCAATACATGCTACAACTTACTTCACCTCAGCAACATTAGTACTGGACACTCATTGAATCAAATGATTGTCCAGTAACTTATACAGAGATGCTAGTTATACTTTAGCAAAAATCAGAACAGAGAGTGGCTAATCACCCAAATTTCATTTGTCGGGCGCAGTTGCAGTTACAGTGTGCTTCATGTCTGTATGTCTCCGAAGTATGTACAAAGCTAGAATTGGTTGGTATGAACTTTGCTTCCAAATTCCATATAATATTGGGAACTTTAATAAAGTGTCACACTTTGATTTTCCCGTTCAAGAAAGTGCCACAATGTTTTTCGATATATATAGAATACCACTCACGTTACTAATTCCGTCAAGGCCCACGTTACTAGTCATTCATGATTGACTTGGTCAACTTTTGATGCGGCAATTACTTATTTGTCCTCATAATCTCTAATCGTTTATCATCTCTTTTCTATTCCAATTGAATCGATAATAAACAAACAAGAAGAGCTACACCGTTCTTCCTATACTCTTCTTCTTCGATCAAATCAGCAAATCTACAGTTGGTTATTCATCTCGTGCGTCATCACCACCGAACATCTTTCTTCTCAAGTTCTTCTCCTAAATCAAGTGATTAATTCTTGTCAATTTTGTATTCATGATTTCTAAATCGTTGGAAAATTTTGGGGTTTGTAAATTGAGGTGGTTTGTTAATTTAAAAACCCTAATAAATAAAGTACAAAATTAAAGATATGCAATTGAAAAAGATGGAAACCGAGTTAAACCTTATTCAACAGTGACATGGTACCGCTACCTTTGATTTAGTCGGTTTTGGAATTCGGCAGCAAACTTGTCGAGTTTGTGAGGGATTTGAATCAAGTTTCTGCCGAGAAACCAGTTAAGATAGTGATGCTGCCATGGGTATTTGGAGTGATGAATGGATGAGATTAAGTGGTTTTTTAGAGTTCGTGTTAGACAACGATTGATGGGTCAGAGTTTGATTCGGATTTACAGGTAATTCTGCTGAAGAAATTGATCTATAAAAGGAGATAATCATACACAAAAGGAAGTTCTTAATTGCACACCATCTGCTCGACACAACTCCATACAGAGGAGCTTTGGCGCAGAAACAGAAAGGAAATTGATCTAATGAAGACATGGATTTTGTTAAGTATTTGTGTAAACCAGGGGCTTGACTTTGTGTAGTGGCTTTTAGCTTAAGCTGCAGGTTGATTTGGCTTCGATTGTGATGAAGAATTGGTGGGAGTGTATATCTATACTATGGTGTTCGTACATGTTCTTCTACACCAAACTGTAGAAGTATAAGAAACGTATAAGTTAGAAGCTTATTTGACCAGAGAGCTTGATGAGTATTAGCAGAAGTATAAGAACCAACAATCGCGTCTGAGAATGGAGTCTTCTACTCTCTTTCAACTTATGCCGTATATGTGATACAATAAGCAAGTTATGATGAGAAGAGGGACTCCCCTCTTTAAATAGTTTTCTCTAATCCTTACCCATTACGGAAATATAGAGATATAGGGGTTTAACCACGAATCAAATACTGCTAGCTCACCTCGCAGATTGGGATAGATCTAATGCGACAATCTCGCTTCCCTTATCACTTCCGGTATACCAGTACTGTGACATTGATCCAGGTTTTGCAAATAGATGTGTTTAGTTTTGACCACAATACCTATTGGAATATCTTACATTCTCCCACTTGGTCAATTCTAAACACCACAATTTCTGTTTTTATAAAAATTTAGTACTGGATCAAACTTTTAGAAAACCAGGTGGCCACCCTTTCATTTGAAAGAAAACAGTCACATTGGTATTTTAAGAGAGATATAGTTCTTTAACCTTTAGCTAAAGAATTTAGCACCACTAAATTGGACAATGAAGATACAAACATTCAATATGATGCAGGGTCAGTGCATTATCTCAACTTCAGCATTACTTAGAATCTTTAGGTCGTCTTTATACTTTATGGCGGCTATTAGAGTGGTGTAGAAGTATAACACAATTTTTATTGCACCCTTAAATATGTTATCCATAGTGTCCATGCTTCATACAACGATGTATGCAATCCTGATATTTGACTGCTTCCGCGTGTAATAACCAATTACCTAACATCCAGGATGAAAGCTCATAAAACATGGTGCCCACCCATGTTAGGCTCAAGCAAACTTTATAGCTTAAAGCTTTTTAGGCTACTGTATGTTCATGTTCATGACATATATGATGCATTGAAAAGTAACTTAATTAAACAGGGGTTACTTAACTAGACTTTATGCAACAAAACTGTAATACTTGACTGCAACTTAATAAAAACTCATTCAAACCTTGTCGAACCAAACAAAACCAGTTTGTTAATTTCCTATTTAAAAAGAAAAGAATGAAGTATTATCTCCCACTAGAAAACAACAATCAAATCATTCTTGAATTCTTATGACCTAAATGCTCCGTTCTAAGGAAGGAATTGTGAGAAAAACTCCCACTGAAAAAGTGCATTATAACATACTAGACATCCCATGTCCAAAACACAAGAAAAATGACATGATGTACATGTATAATTAGATTCACTTGATCCTTTGATCATCAAAATTAGTTGAAGCACAACTATCAAACTATACAAACCATACAGATTTGATCAAACACATGAACGCAGGCTGTACAGGACTGTCAGTCCATTAAAAGTCCATTAAAATCTAGAACATCTAGAACATTAGTTTTCCACAATGATGATTAGTAATAGATGAAT
The DNA here is from genome assembly GCF_003573695.1 of Papaver somniferum. Lineage (NCBI taxonomy): Eukaryota > Viridiplantae > Streptophyta > Magnoliopsida > Ranunculales > Papaveraceae > Papaver > Papaver somniferum. The sequence goes on from NC_039367.1 coordinate 110,035,216, forward strand.
AGTATACAGCTATATAATCTATAAGTACAACACCTTAACATAACAATTAGAAATCAAGGTAGTTCAATAGATAAAACAAATGGGAGAGAGTCCAACGACTGAAAACTTCAAATCCTTAACAAGAAAAAACAAGCTTTCTATAATTTCTATAAGTCAGATTCATGTACATGGTCATCGGACACAGTTCTCTTTAACATATCAGCTGAAATTTGCTTAGAGCAAAATAAAATAAAAAATATGAACCAGACTCACGACTCCAAAATCAGCAACAATCTAGTCCAACAAAAACCAACTTGGTTAATTGGTTAATAATATGCTTGAGGTAACCAAAGTTCCACAGGCGCTAATAAAATGACGTGTCATTTCAGGAGTAACTAATCTTCGCCGAAAACCTGAACTGTATCTCAAAATCTCAAAACCAGTAACAACGCTTCACCAAGTTCCTTTGATTAATATACTCTTGTCATAAATAAAAAACTTCAGTTGGTGATACCCAGTCTCCACCATCGAAATATGAGTATTGTACTAGACTGTTATCTATAATCTTATGAAACCAATAGTTTAGTTTTAGGCTCTAGCTCACTTTATCAGCTCTTGCAAAAATTTAGGCTCTAGCTTTACTGAACTAGCCACTTTGAAACTGAAATTGCAACACTAACTTAATTAAACAAGGATCTCACTAGTTAAACTATCTTCAACTAAGCCAATAAGCTAAAAGCGCGTCACTATTTGTCAAGCAAAAATTGACCTATAACAGTGAAGTGTAAGGGGAAAGGAAGGTAAACATGGATCTTCAACACTTAAAGATGAAGTAAAAACAAACTGCTCACACACAATCTTATAATGACTTTATAAGGCATCATTTAACATCAAAATAAACGTTCTGCATATCAATCTAAGGAAGAGTTTAAGACTGCCAGCAATATCAAGACTTAAAGCATAACTAAATGCATAATCACCAAAAGCAGACACTTGGTAAGACCTAATACTAAGAAGAGAAACCTAAAAAAAATTAAAAACAACTTCATCTAATCAGCCGAAACATTCAAATTTTTTCAACCCTAACTCGCCGAGAATATGCAACAATTATGTCTGGTTCTGGGTCCCCTCTTGCGTGTCTACACCTTCCTTCTTTTTCAACCATTTTTTGTACTTAAAGCAATTTTTCTTAAGATGTCCGTTTTATGACAGAAATAACACTCGATCTCCTCTAGTGTTTTGGGGTTATCTTCCTTACGCTCTGATGTAGACATGGAAGCTTGATCAGTTCCGTTCTTCTTACCAGTAGTCACTTGATTTGCTCCATTATTCTTGTTGAAATTTCTCTTCATGCCATTCCTTTTGAAATTTTTCTTGTTTGCTCCATGGTAAGCTAAGTTAGCAGATTCAGCTTTTCCTTGTTTTTGGCGTTCTTCTTCCATCACATAATAAGCTATCAACTCATTCACAGTCCATTTCTTTTCCTGGGCATTATAGTTCACCTTGAAAGTTTCTAAGGAAGGAGGAAGAGACGCAACAGCTAAATGAACAAGAAAATCAGTACCTAAATCAATTTCTAACTCCTTAAGAGAAATGATAAGCTTTAAGGATGTTCTCACGGACATTTCCATGTCCATCATATTTGAGTGAAATGAGTTGGGTTAAGTAGGTAAATTGAAGTGCCTTCTTGGACCCTGTAAACTGATCCTCTATGTCTTTCAGTAGCTCCTTTGCAGTATCCTTTGTTGGAATTCCGCCTTGAATATATCTCCTATTGAGGACTTAATGATCATCATTTCCATCTTATTAGCTTTCACCCATTTGAGATACTCTGTCTTGGCAGATTTAGTTGCGTTTGGTTCAGGAATCGTAGGCATTTCCTCGGTGAGGGCGATGTCATACACTCCATACATCCCAAAACAATCTCAAGCTGTGACTTCCATTTTTTGAAATTAGAACCACTTAGTGGTTCAATTCCAGTCAAATGTCGTTCAACAATAGTTTCTTCCATAACTGTTAACAGTTCACCATTATTGCAATGGATTAAAAATTTTATTCATTAACAAAATACAATGTTCATTGTATACAACAAAACCTATATGTAACGACAAATACAATTCCATTGAATAACAGAACTTGTAAATCAGTCTTAGGGTGTGACTAAAGTACTTAAGAGTGTATTTAAGAAAAACCAACAAAAGTTGCAAGATTTCCACTCCACGGGACAAGAAACACTATCGACATACGTACACCTTTGGGCAGTACAAAACGACAACTGTTTACCTCCCCATATGCGATAAATATCGCCCATAGAACTAACTTATCAGGATTTGCGTCGATACAAACACTTCATTTCCTTTAGGTAAGGGTTATTTATTTCTAATCAAGACCTATAAGTCATTCTATTCTACCTAGTTCACACATAAAACCACTACACACCTTTGGGCAGTACTAGTAGTTTCATTGATCATAGGTACAACTTGTGATCTTAATGGTTACAACCAAAATTCAAGAAAAGACAATCTTATCCAAGTCAGACACCTTTGGGCAAGACTGAACTTGTAAAAACTATGCACTCTTGAATGATCACTTTACTGGTCATCCATTACCCTATATAGGATAGACCTTTCCTTACCGTTACCTTTTGAAATATGATTTAATTCATCATAAGAACTACTGAGCATACAAGTTAATATACACAATTCACAGTATCATACAATACATACAATAACTATTTGTGTATTTCATTAGAATCAACTGTTAACAAGTTTAACAAGTACAAGTTATACTCAAGACCTTATTAGCCATAAATTCGCATCTCGAAACTTAACTATATTTTCTGTTAACATGTTTTGCTGGTGGATTCAAGTTAAAACTTTAAATGGCTAATCCAAGTGCACAAGTAATCACTATATTACCATCATTCTTATATTCAGTTATATACAAGTTCCTTTCAACACCGAAAATTATAACTTTAAAGAATTTAACCCAGTTGTTTTTAGTATTTCCAAACAGAAACCTAGTATCACCGACAACAACAACAGGAATACACACGAATAGAGATGAATTATATGTAATATAAAACCAAACCCCTATTTCTTAGTTATATATATATATATATATATAAATCGGTAAGCCCAGCATCATAAATCAATTTGAAACCCATTTTATGATCATTAAAATTTGATTAAAATCATCATGCTCAAAAACAAAATCATCCAATACATATTGTCAATCAGGTTTCATGCATATAACAAGCGTATCATCAGGACATGACATGCAACCAGTTAGAGTTTATTCAATCAGGTATTTTATCAAACAACTCGTACGCATCCAGTTTCAATAGAACACCTATAAATAATTCTTTGATTCAGTTTTATGAAAATCTTAACACACAAGACATAAATCAGATTCTTAATATAGGGCACAACCTAGCTCCTGATACCAGTGTAGGAAAATCTATACACATCACTTTAGACCAACCATATATAATAAGGATTTTTCCAAACATTAAGATCATGATTTAAACAAAACGTATAGGTGAGAAGCTTACTTGACCAGAGAGCTTGATGAGTATTAGCAGAAGTATAAGAACCAACAATCGCGTCTGAGAATGGAGTCTTCTCCTCTCTTTCAACTTCTGCCGTATACGGGATGCAATAAGCAAGTTATGATGAGAAGAGGGACTCCCCTCTTTAAATAGTATTCTCTAATCCTTACCCATTACGGAAATATAGAGATATATGGGTTTAACCACGAATCAAATACTGCTAGCTCACCTCGCAGATGGGATAGATCTAATGCGACAATCTCGCTTCCCTTATCTCTTCCGGTATACCAGTACTGTGACATTGATCCAGATTTTGCAAATAAATGTGTTTAGTTTTGACTACAATACCTATTGGAATATTTTACATATAGTTCCCTGATACACCTTACAATTCACTCGCTAAATCTGCATATAATTCATGTGTCTTATAATTTAGAGCACTTGCATTCCGCCAGCACATTTGTGTTTCGCTGGATTCAACCTATTATTTGGGAGTTCAATCCATAGTTCCTAGGTGGACATGCATTCGTATATACACTTATTACTTAATTAATTTATATACTCACATAATATGAAGTATTTGTTGCAACAAGATGAAACACGCTCCAGTATATTGAATTCACGAGTACGTACGCGCATAGAATGATTATTTAAATAGTTCACGTTCACGCAATATATTTGCAAGAATTTAAAGCATTCAAATACACAGGGTATTCTAATTTATAGGAATTGAAGTGTTTAAAATACATACAATATACGGAGAAATCACATACAAACAAGGAATCTACAATCTACAATTAATATACAAGTTTATCTATAAATTACGGGGACATATAGAGTGACTCAATGTATATATAATTTCATGGGTACATCTTATAGTTTTCGTATATATTTCGTTGCATAAATTTTATTTGACTGAACTAGATGATATTTCAATGCACTAATTTCACATAATCATCTCAATAATTTCTTCCTATTTTGTATTTAAGTTTATTTTCCAAAATTAGTTATAAAAACCCAAGGTGACCAAACTTGTGGTACAAAAACCACACTCAAATGTCGGGATTCATTAAAACTCCATCTTAAACTAAATTGATACAAAAATCCAAAATTTTAAAAACTTGATACAAAAACCCCAAATTTCAAAATTGGTTTCATCAAATTTTATGATGAAACCAAAAATTGGTTTCGTCAAATTTTATGAGGTTTCATTAAAATTTTGTTTTTTGGGGTTTTTGTGTTACTTTTGTTTTGGCGGGTTTTTTGTGGATGGATAGTGACACCTTGGGGGTTATACCTCGCGGACCATTTATTTTCTGTATAATATTTTATTTTATTATTTTTTTTGGACTTGATAATATCTATGTGAAAGTATTTTTAAGTTATTATAGAAGCAAAAAGAAAACAAAAAAAAAGTCATTAAATTACTGAAGAACACAACTGCCTGATATTCATTTAACCTTGACAAAATACCAATGATATCGCATGACATAATCGAGCTAGGGAATTTATAAAACATCAAATGCCTGAACATGTTTCTTTTTAAAGAATGCGAAATTGGGGGATAAAAAAAATAATTGGGGGATATTGATTACTTCCCCCAACCCATCGTGTGGGCTAAGGGGTGATTTTTGGGTATGAAAATACTAAAATACCCTTTGATTAATTAACAAATATTATGAAAAGACCATTATACCCTTTCTCCTAAAACATAAAAAAATCAAATAACCAAAACATATCCCCCATTCTCTCAATTCACTACCGACACTCTTAGGTTTAGGTTTTGAATTATTATTTTTTCATCGTTCTTCATTGATTCTTCGTCGATTCAAAAATTTCTTCGTCGATTAACCTACCCAAATCATAAAAAATGCCTCTACGAAAGAAAACAAATGCCCAATCGAACTCAAAATCGATTGCTCAACAAAAACAGGAACAAAGAATTGCTAAGATTGCTCAAGAGCAAGAAGAAGAAGATTCGGAGTTTCAACCTCTCGCGACCATGGATTCTGTGAGAAGGTAAGTGATTTTAAACTACTTTATGAGTGTTTAAATCGATTTATAGCAATGGGTTTAGGTTAGAATCGCGAACCCTAACTGAAATAGTGGAGTTTCAGTGAGTACCGACACTGAAATATGTATGAATACAGTGCCGATTTTGTGTTCCGGCATTTAATCTTGGATGAATGCAATGCCGTTTCCAACCCCACATTCACCTGAAACTGAATTTTTCCTACCGGCATAGAATTTGGGTCGAAGTCTATGCCGGTTTTTAGTACTGGCAGTCTTTAATAATAATTCGTGTATGCCGGTAGTGGACTTAAAACATACATGAGAGTTTATGAATTTGTCACCAGTACCGGCATAAATTTTAGGTTGCATTATATGCCGGTTTTGGGTACCGGCATTCTTTTGTAATAATTCGAGCATGCCGGTAGTGGACTTAAAACATACATGAAAACTTAAGAATTTGTCACCTATACCGACACCGATTTTAGGTTGATTTGTTTGCCGGTACAAAGTTACGGCATGGAATTGATTTATTTCGAGAGTGTCGGCAGTAGTCTTTTGATATACAGGAGAATTACATATGACTACCGGCATTCTCGATAGTCAATGTTCACTGCCGGAACATTTAACCGGCGTGGTTAGTTTAAGTAAGTCAATGCCGGCACAAAAACTGAAAGTGAGTTGTCTCACATTCATTTCATGTGCTTATGATATAGGTCAAAAGCCAAGGAAGCTAGCAAAAGAAAAACTAAAGATACGGTCAGTAAGAGAAGAAGGAAGGACGGTCTTGATACTCCTCAATCTCTCCCTCCTCGAGGGAAAGATGAAGGTCGCAAAAAGCGTTTGGGGGCTGAGACAAGAGGGATAATTTGGGAGAGTGGTGGTGACCGTAGTCGAGTTGTAATCCATGAGCACGCTGATCAAGATGAGCAAGATGAAGAGAAAAGTGAGGATGGAGATAATGTGGTTCCTCCAAGTCAATTATCAACCCAAAGAGAAGTTGGTGGGCCAAGTCAACAACCAACACAAGGCAATGGCAAGAAGGGCAAAGGCAAAGTGAAAGTTAAAGGTTCCCACCTTCCTCATATTAATGACATGATACCTGACCTTGAACGTGGTAGAATTTGGCGTGAAGCTCCGGAACCGAAAACACTATTTGGATAAAAGCACTCGTGGGCTCGTACTATCTATCAAACCTATGTAAGCGTTTTTTATCTTGTGCATATGTATTGTTGTGTATTTATGTAAAATATCTTCATTGTATTGTCTCCTAAGTGTAGGATCATAAGAAGGCTGTGCGTGTTTGCTAAAACCAAGCCGCGGATTGTTGGAAATTGTCCGAGGAATGTGAAGAGGTCCAACAAATAGTAATGGATTCTGGTCTATATGCTTTGGTTGAAAATTATGTGAAGCCTGATTCCGTGATTGTCAATTGCTTCGTCGAAAGGTATCATGGTGAAACCGATACAATGCACTTCCCTTTTGGGGAGATGACCTTCATCCCTGAAGATGCTAAGAACATTCTAGGCTTGAGTGTTATCGGAAAATCAATTGCAGAAGGAGTTGAGTCTCTGGACCTAGAATGGTCTAAGTTGCACGCTCTGACTAACAAGCTTTTTGGTTGGGACTACAAAACTTCTGTGGAGATCTTTTATGAATCCACGTCTGGTAAGACAAAGACAATCAAGTTGACGTTGCTTAAGAAGAAGTTTGAAAGCACAAAGCAAAGAAGTTTGGAGGATGGATGGGACCCTAAAAAAATTCATTATAATGCCGCTGCATACCTGTTATACATATTGGGCACTAGTATATTCCCTGACACTAATGGCAACATGTTTAATGCGAACTACCTTCAGTACTTGGATCCGTAGGAAGATGTCTATGGGTATTCTTGGGGCACCACGGTAATGGCACATTTGATGACGGAGATGAGAAGGGCCTCTAAGGCTAAAACCAACCAATTTGTCGGGAATTTCACTCTACTGCAGGTAATTTTGTTTTTAAAATTATGTTATTATGTATATTGTTCACATGTACCCTTATCGTGAACTTAGAAACAAAACTTATTGCTTCACCTTGGAATAGGTGTGGGCTTATGAACACTTCCCAACCTTGTTCAAGGACTGGACCTCCTTGAAGATCAAAGACCTTCCCGAACCCGATACGCCTATAGCTAAGAGATACGAGTTCAACAATACTCCAAAGCCCAGTAACATGGGTCTACTGATCGATATGAGATTGGCTTTGGACGCGATGAGTACCAAAGATGTTGTGTTCGACCTTTATAAGGAGGTTAGAAGAAACCACCAAGTTTTGAGGTTTGGTAACGTTGCATTCTACCATGGGTCGTTGTTCCACCCAAAAGGATACGTTATGGCCAATCCTACACGTGTGATGCGCCAACTTGGATATAAACAATTATCACATATCAAGACGGACTCTTTTCAATGTTTTGTTCTTGACCTTTCTCGGTGCTTTTCAACTCCTAATCGGTTGCATGTAGAGTATAATCCAAAACCGGATCCAACAGATTGGAGGGATAGGGAACCACATCGTTTGGTAGATATTAGTCAATGGGATAAGTGGGAGCTTGCGGAACGGTGATGAGGTTGATGCGACTACATGGAAGATTACCTGCAATGGTCACATCCTTTTGTCGTCCGCCCAGATGACTTCCAAGTTCCACCCAGGAAACACCCTCCTGTTCCAACTCCCGCACAGGCACCACCTACGATCGCCCAACTTAATAAGACCGTTGGATTGCTAGTAAGTATTATTAATTACTTAGTCATTTAATGTACACATAATCTTATATTAGCATATATATACTAATTACGTGTTGTATGTATGAAACTAGCGGCATCGGCTTGGCAAGTTGAGAAAGCAGTTATGTTGCAAGTACGATGAAGGAGAGGGGCTATCCAATGAATAAGTGAAGGAAGTCGTGGAGAAGCTTGATAAAATTGAAGAAACCGACCCTAGTGCAAGAGATTTGTTCGGGGAAATTAAGAAGAAACCGACACAAAAGAAGCAAAAGACCAAGTGATTAACTATTTAGTTGTGTTTCTTTTTCTGGATGGTGGTTGTTACGTCTTGAACAATTACGAACTTGTTTTCGTTTGTACCTCATGGTTAACTCGTTAGTTGTTTGGCTTGCTTTTAGTTTATGTTACCTGGATTAAGAACATTTAAGCAGAATCCAATTGTTTGGTTTATGTTGAACATGTTTAGATTTCTAGTGATTTCTTTATGTTGAACATGTTTAGATTTCTAGTAAAATGTTATTTTTGCAAGATTTATTTACGACTGCTGCCGGCATGGAAAAGCTTTGGTTAAACAACGCCGGTACTCGTTCCGGCATGCACGAAAATTGCAGTTCATTGCCGGTTCCTCGTACCGGCAATGAAATGTTTTATAAAACCATACCGGAACTAGAAGATTAAAAATTTATAAAACCATGTCGGTTCCTCAACAACTCGTAAGTATCTTTATGATTAATTCGACATAATCTACTCGTTTGCAAATTTTATGTAACAAACAAAGTTTGTGTGTTGTTTTTGTAGCATGAAGCCGTGAAAATGCGTTACTTACAAGAAAAGGGGGAAGCATTCATGTTTGAAGCCAATCTCAACCATATTATAACCAAAGTCACAGAGTACCACCATCTGGGTGAATCGGAGATGGATTCTTCTTAAGAAGATTGATAGTTTAGTGGTGTTTGCTTAGGTTTTTAGGGCATTTGGTTAGGTATTTCGTAAGGTTTTGTGGGTAGATCTCTATGTAAACCCTCACGAGACTATAACTCGTCCACTAGGGTCGCCTAGGGGTTTAAAGGATTGATGCACGTGCTAAGTGCATTCGTTGTTCCGTCGACAAGGATTGCATTTGAAATAAATTAAATTTCCGGCATACTATGTTTACATAATTCCATGCCGGTATCATGTCCCGACGTAGATCTTATATATTTATTACATGCCGGTATATAGTGTCAAAAATTATATGGTTTCTGTGTATAATAAACCATGTACCGGCATTGATGTTATAGATGACACAATGCCGGCTCCATTTTCCGGCGGTTCGTTTATCCTTACTACTATGCCGGCAAAATCAAAACTCAAATTTTTGCAAGTACAACTTCATTGATTGAGTACAATAACGGCCATATTTGGGCACCATCCTATAAATACACTTGCTTTCCCTACAAAACAACACACACCTGGTTCCATATACTCTCCAAAGATGATATCATTATATAATATTTCTAACTCTCCCAATACCTCAACATACAAAGCAATGGCATCCTTTGATTCAAATGAAGATTTGGCGATCACCAAAGCTTAGTACGCGGAAACTCGAGCTAGGAGGCAGTCCTCCATAAGAGTGGATTCCATAACCTTTTGGGGTCAGGTATGCAACAAATATATGCAAGAGTTTGGGAATCCGGATAGAAGAAGTGTTCAACAGATTCATGATAGGCACCAAGTCACTGAAAGTGCGATACTTGCTTATTTAGACACCCAAAAACCAATTTTCAATGATCCCCACTTTAACTTGTCCATTGACCAATTTGTAAGTATTGTTGTGGTTTATTTTACGTGATACATGTTGTTTGATCTTCCTACTAAACACCACTAACCAAGTAAGTTTGTGTTATGTTTTTGTAGCATGAAGTCGTCAAAGCGCGCTACTTGGAGGAAAAGGGGGAAGCATTCGCATTCGATGCAAGCTACCAATTCATGGAATCCAAAATCCCGGAGTATGCCCCTAATATGATGGAGAGTGTATCGTCCTCGGACGAAGATTGATGGCTTTAGAAATTTTAGTGTAGGTTTTGTGGGTAGATCTCTATGTAAACCCTCACGAGACTAAAACTCGTCCACTAGGGTCGCCTAGGGGTTCAAAGGCTTGATGCACATGCTAAGTGCATTCGTTTTTTCGTCGACAAGGATTACATTTGAAATAAATTACATTTCCGGAATTCTATGTTTACATAATTCCATGCCGGTATCTGGTACCGGCGTAGATCTTATATATACTCTATATTATTGTATGCCGGAATTCAGTGTCAAAATTCTGAGTACAATAAACAATGTTCCGGATTTTTAGTTACATACATTAGTGTGCCGACAGTTGGTTCCGGCATTGTCGAAAATCTATCGTGCACTGCCGAAATAGAGCATTCAATGCATAACGGCTTTTTTTTTGAACCATAAACCAGTAAAGACCATTTCCGGCGTGGGATCTAAGATACTGACAATGCCGGAATGATAAAGTGGAAAAGAGCCGTTGTGTCTTCATCTATTTAATGGAATGGATACACCTATTGCAGTTGATACCTCAAAAAAAAGGTGAGCTCCAACACATTTCTCTCATGGCAAAGAAATCACGAACTACCGATTTCAGAGAATTTTTATATTAAAAAAAAGTCCAGTCCGATAGGGAATCAATCATCATCCACCACCAACTCAATTCCCATGATACTAGAAAAACTTAAAAGGAAGGAGCAAACCACCAAGTCACTTGCCACAATGGAAGAAGAGATACTTAGAAGGAAAAGAGTAGAATAAGAGGAAGCAATACAAGAAAAATATCGCAAAGAAACTAAAGAGATAATTGAACGTTTAAAACAAGCGAACATAGAAGCGGATGTTGATGAAGAAACCGTATGGATTAAGAATTAATTCATAGTTTTGGATTTTCCGGAAGACCACCGCCTTTCAAAACTTTTTTGAGGTCTTGTTGCGGATGGTCCTTATATGTCGAGGTTATATGACGGTAAGTGCAAGAAACGCAAATGTATTACGGGGATGAGTTTGTAGCGAATCGGACAATTGCCCTCATAAAATTGTGTCGCAAATACAACGAGTTTCTCGCAACATACCGAGATAATAGGTATCAAGCTCAGGCCGCATATACCAAATGGAGAAAAGAGTCTTTTAGGCATTTCGAAGATGCGTTGTTTGTTGAATCTCGTACCAAGAAATGATGTTAGTTGCAATTAGCTTGAGATCTTTCATTTTATGTGTTTAATGTTTATGTGTAACGTTGTTTATGTTTAATGTTTTTTAGTTTATTTCCTTAGTATTAATATGAAGCCCAATTTGGGTCAGTTTCCTTGCTTAAACCTTTTGGAGAAGCGTTAATAATGAATCGGCGTTAAACTTTGATCAGCTTACTATGCCGGTTTTATGGTTACAATTGAAACTTATTGTCAGAATGCCGGCATTAAATTGTGCCATCTTTCCATGCCGGCATCCTGACTGTTACAAACACAAGTTATGTGGCAGTTACAAACTCCTTCATTCCACTAATTTGACAGTTACAAACTATTTTATCCCACTTATTTGACGGTTATAAAATCCTTAATACCAGTTTATGCGTCGGTTACAAACTCCTTCATTCTATTTAAGTGACGGTTATAGAAAGGAAATTATTCAATCTCCCTTTGTATTCGCTCTCCCTTTTTGTTTCATCTTCTATACCAAAGACAATGGGTCGTCGCAAACCTCGTGAAAAACCCATAACCAATACTGAAGAATCTGCTGATTAATCGAAATCAAAACCGCAAGAAATGCCTGAGCCTGAAGAGTCTGTTAGTGAGGCGAGAATAACACAATTGCTCCGGTAAGTGATGTATATGTTGAATTGAAATATTTTTAGGGTTTATCCAAAGTGAAACTTGGTTGTTTAGTCTTTCTACTACACTAGAAGTAAATTTTGAAATCGAAATTTGAAGTTCAATTACATGTTTGATTCGCGGTAGAATTCAATTTGAAAATCATGCCAGATTATGTGTCTTGAATCCCTATTTTATTGCATGAGCCTGCCGGCATGAATATTTAATTGAATACCATGTCGGTTGTAGTTGCCGGCGTTGTATATTTGATCAATACTATGTCGTTTTCGTTAGCCTCTTTTGTTAAAAACTCTGTACTAAAATTACATAGTTCCGGCATACACAGTATCTATCTTACAATGCCGGGTGTTCCGGCAGTGTCTATATGTGAACTTACTATGCCGGTTTTCTTTACCAAAAATTATTAATTTTGTGTCTAAAATTCAAGACAACCGGCATGTATTTTTAATTATTTACAATACCGGCTCATTTCCCGGCATTGATGTTATGTCCAATATATATGCCAGCTGTGATTATTTAACTCAGTTTACATATTGGAACATAGGTCTACAGCAGAACAAAAGAACAAAGGAAAAGGCAAAGTTGTTGCAGAAGCAAAACGTAAGTCTTCTCGACGTAGCCGTCCTGATCCGGCTACTGCTAAGGTCACAATTCGGTATCAACCTATAAGCAACTCAACCAACAATGATGATGATGATGATGATGATGAGTGGGAACAATTACCTGTATCGGAACGAGCAGGTGGCTCATCCTCACAAGCAGGTGGCTTAGGACAAACTGGTGTCGGAGTTGAAGCCCCTAAGGATAATGAAAAGCCACCCCCATCCCACCTTTCTGATAAATATGACATGATTCCAGACCGCGATGACGGCAAATATTGGGGTAAACCGATAAACCCGCAACTCTTATTTGCTTACAAACACTCTTGGGCTCGTTGGATCTATCAAACTTATGTAAGATGTTTGCATCTTCTTATTATATTCTTTATCTGTGATCGAGTGAATTTAATTAAGTTTGGTGTGTTTTTATAGGACCACAAGAAAGCCTTCCGTGTTAGCCGCCATCAACAATCGGATGTATGGCTTTGAAGCTTGAGTGTGACGCTGTTAAAGCAGTAGTCAAAGCATCTGGGTTGTATCCCGCGATAAAAAATTATGTGGGCACTGATACCGTCACGACGAACTATTTTTTGGAGAGTTTTTTTGGTGAAACTGATACCATGCATTTTCCTTTTGGAGAGATGACCATTATCCCTGAAGATGTCCAAAGGATAATAATTCTTAAGGTTCTTTGGAAAGCCGTTAAGGTAGGAGATGAGTCTAAGGACCTAGGATGGGACAAGATCTATGAGCTGACTAAAAAGTTGTTTGGATGGGACAAGGAAACCACTTTGGCAAATATGTACAAGACAAACCGTTCCCATACAAAGACTATCACATTCGTCAAACTCATTGAATTGTTTGGGAATACGAAGAACAAGGAACTGAATGCCGAACAAGTTCAGAAAACTGTCGCTGCTTATATGTTTTTCATCTTGGGAACCGCTATATTCCCTGACGTTAATGGTAACAGGGTGCATATGAACAACCTACAATACTTGGATCCGTTGGAAAAGGTTCATGAGTATTCATGGGGCACTGCTTTCTTGGCACATTTTTTGGCAGAAATGCGTCGAGCTTCTAAGGAGAACGCCCGTCAATTTAATGGGAATTTCACTGTAATTCAGGTATACTAAACTACTTATTTGGTGATCGTTTTCATTAAGTTTGTTAGTTTCCAATTATTTATTTTCTTATACATTTCATTGGCATAGGTGTGGGCTTATGAACACTTCCCAAAATTGTTCATACGGTATAAAGGATTGAGTGCTTTCACTGAATATCAACAGAATAGGCCTCTAGGTCAGAAATACTTCTTCAACAATACCCCGAGGCCCAATAACAAGAAACAATTATGTGCAATGAGATTGGCTTTGGACTCGGTGGCTTTCCAAGATGATGTGTTTGACCCATATAGGAATGCCAGAGGAGTTTACTTGCAAACGCGTGACAATGTTTCATTTTACGACGGACCGTTATTTCATCCAAAAGGATTTGTTATGCACAACCCTCGCTGTGTAATGGGCCAACTTGGGTATAAGCAGAAAGATCTCACGGATACATCTTATCAGAAATTCTCTCATGACTTTCCTCAATGCCAATCAAATGAGAACCATACTTTCATAGTTTACGACCCTAAACCTATTCTTGCACATTGGAGTGAAAGGGAAGAACAAGGACTTGTGTAGGATAGGGCTGATTGGGAATTGGATGAGAACGGTTATGAGAGTGAACCAACCTTCTTAAGAGGCCATCGGAAGTTCTCGCATCCTTATGTTGTACGCTCGGATATCGTAGATGTTCCTCCACCACCAACACGTCCCTCCACAACTCCGAAAACTGTACCCGCACTTCTACAGCTCGTTACGTTGTTGGTACGTACGTCTTGTTCATTACTATTCTTTTAATCTATATCTATGAACTTATACAATTTTACATACTAAGTACATGTTTAAAATTTCCTTAACAGCGTCGGCGGATTGGAAATTTGTCAAAGTTCTTTAAGAAAAAGAACAAGAAAGGAGAGGTGCTGACCCAGAAAGAAATAGAGAACGTCGAGCAAAAGATAGACAAAATTGAAGATCCAGAGGCAAAAGACTTGTGGGGAGAAAGGAAGAAGAGGGTACACAAGAAGCCAAGAATCGAGTGATCGTGTGTTTCTTCTATAGTATTAGTTTGGTTTGAACAATCTAGTGTTGGTTTATGTTTGTTTGTGAGTCTTGAACAATGTGTTTGTTTGTGTGTTTTGCTAAACTCTTTTCTTAACTTGGTTTATGTTTGATTTGTTTTCGGTTTGGAACCACATAACTTTGGAGTTTGTTCTTGTATACAATCTAGTATTGTTATTATATTTCTTATGTTGATAAACTTGTGTCAAATTACCTCTTTGACAGAGTTTGAATGTGGCAAGATCACATAAATTTCTAAGTTTTCTCCAGTACCGGCATGCTCGAAAAGAGTAAAATCAATTCCGGTTTCCTAAATGAAAGAGTTTCGATATTCAAATGTGTTTGGATACTGTGCCGGTGGTCTGCAATCTCCTTGGAAAATATGTTTTTCACAGAAAACCGACACTGTTATTATGTTAACTTCTATGCCGGCGAATTTACTGATTTCTTTGGATGTTTTTTCTTTATTTCCGGCATGATTTCAAAACAATAATCTACGCCGGCACCATGGTTCCGGTGTCATAATTATAAAACACAACTATGTCGGTATTTACGATTCAAACTTCTAAAAAACAAAAGGTTGCGTATTAGTGAACCACATATATCGAAATTACTCATCATCGCTTCCATACATATTAACTTGAATCTCCTCCTCTTGAAGAGGTTTTTTTGATAAGGCCAACGCATCCCAAAATTGGTGATTCTCCTTATACAATGCCATCCATCCCTTCCATATATTGGGATCTAGATCCTTGTTTTTTACCATCCTACAAACAGGTGGCAATGGACAATTGTCCTTGAGTTTTGGAATAACGAAACGATTACCGTTCACGAACGCCAAAACAACTCTTCTCTTCTTAAGGGATCCTTCGCATTTTTGATACTTTGGGGTAAATGTTACTTCTACGGTGGGGGTAATATAATGAAAAATACATCTAAATGTATCCGCCACTAGATGCCCACAAAGCGGTATTCTCATCCAATATTGAGATGGAAGAAAGTTCATCTCTTGCTCGGGCCCTAATACTTGGGCATGCATATCATCAAACCCCTCGCCTACACCGAGCAATTGCTCATAAAAGCTCCTCTTGTTCACTAGTTTTTCGGCCATCCTCGTTCTAGCATATCGACATGGTGTCATACCTCTACTAACCGCCGTGTCAAAGATTCCTAATTGTTCTGTCACAGCATGATAGCCACAATTTCCATCTTTGATCGTTTCTTTATAAATTGTATATAATAAAGTTTCCTTTTTGGAGCAAAGGACCTTATCACAACACCTTTCACCTCATAAAATGAAGTCGTAGGCTCTTTAATCCATCGACATCATCCGTATATACAATATACTCGCGAATAACCTCAGGAAGTTGATCTATGTAAGACTGTATCTTGGTATGATAACTTCTAATTGTCCTACCTGTTCTGGGATCCTTATACATCTTCATATTACCCTTTTCTAACTTGATTATATCCAAACCATCCTATGCAATCTCTACACTTGCACTGTCTTCGATATGTGATGGGAGTCCATACTTCTTAGGCCCACCCCTTCGCCTTGGAACTAAAACTACATCAACTTTGCTATCACTTGGGTTTGTCACCACCTTTGCCTCGTCACCTTGTTGTTCTATGTCACTTGATGTTGATACCTTTGGAGGTCTACCCCTTTTCCTTGGTGTAGATGGGGAAAAATGATTTGCTGGTTTTTAAAGAATTGAGGAGACGAACGTACAGAGGAGACTCCTCGAACCGAGCGAAATGTTAAACCTCACACAGATGCACCGCTGCAAAGGGGGTGCTTTAGATTCGAGAGATCAATCTGTAGTACTCCGGCCTAAATCAAGACAATGACCGTTCCAGAGTAAATTCGGTCACAAGAGAGGATGGGTTGATCTGTAGGAGGGAAGCTGAGAAATGTGTGGAATCAATGGTAATCAAAGATTGTGGTTGTGTGAATTCTGAATACGATAAGCTCTGAGTGATTGACATTGCTCAATTGAGAGTAGTTTCTCAATTGATGAGTTGATGATCTCGTGTTGTCAGTTTGACGTGAGATTGATGATACTGATGATGTGATGATTCAATCATGATTCAGAGACTTATTTATATTGCTGGAATTGTAGACACCATGATTCCATGAAGTGTGACAGTTGATGGAATCAAGGAGTGGGGAAGTGGAGATCGTGTTTGAAACCAGTTGCTCAACGTGTGGAGACTTGGTCGATTTTCCACCCACTACCTCGTGAATTCCTTCAACTGATTGCACGACTTTCTCACATTCCATCGTGTGTTTGAACACACGTGCCGTAGACCGCCAGACCAAAACCCTAAGTGATATCCCCCAAGTGACACGATTGACGTCTCGTGGTTTGTTAGTCAATTTATGATTTCGTGGTTTGATGGGACGAAGAGTCCATGTAGTTGTTGAGTTGAACATGATGTTCTGAAACTCATGAGTTGAACATGTCATGAGAAAGAGGTATAGTTCTAACGATGAAGTGAGCAAGTATTGCTCATTCGATGGATCGTTGAATATTGATTTTTGAACCAATATCCCTAGGTTTGAGCAAATATTTATCATCTAAGCAAATGTTGCTCATGTGATGAATTGTTGAATATTTGATCGTCTGAGCATGTGTTACTCATCTGATGGATTATTGGCAGCGTACCAAAAATATTAATTAAAATACTGGTCGTTGAACCGAGCATAATTAATAAAATTAATGACCATGAGGTCGTCGCAAAATTATTAAGGTTGGAATCTGGAATGATGATCCTTGGATTCAGAAACCCTAATTTGATCAATTGATGATCAATTCATGGTTCGTCAGAATTTCAACCATGGGACGAAGGAGGGACCGACTACATGGGACCGTGGATCAACCATGTAGTGTCCATATGCTCTCGTGAGCAAATAAGAATAACTCCTGAAGAGTTGACGATTTGTTGGTGGAAGAATGATTAAATGCTGGCTTAATCATTTTTTCAAAATGTTCATCTGAGCCTTAGGCGAGAAAACCTAATTAATTATGACGAGGGGAGGGACCGACCATGGAGTCATGAAACCGGACCTGGGTTGTCACGTGACCGCCTGACGATCACTTCATGAAAATCCAAAGTGTTTGGAAGAGTTTTGGACCTAATACGAGCAATTGTGCAAATTAGGTCAAAACTGTGAAAATTGACGGGACCGGCTTCCGTGAGCCAAAGAGACAATCTTGGTCGGTCAAGATAGCGTGCTCGTGTCCCCAAGGCGTCCACGTCTCAGTCTTGAGAATTTTGATATTTTCTGGCGTGCAATTGAGCATCCATTCGAGAAAATATGCCAAAATTAGGGTTTCGACGAAACTGAGGAAAACACCATGAGATGATGAAAAATAATTATAAAATAAGGAATGAGGAGGCGTGGGACCGCCGTGGTCAAGGCATGGTCGGCCGGTCGTGACCATGGTCCCGTGGTTCCTTTTCCTTAATTTTATAATATTTTGATGATTTTATGAAAAATTCATGACTTTTGAGAAATTTGATGAATTTAGGGAGTTTCCATGAATTAAAGGAGTTTTCATGAGTTCATGGAAGCAAAATATTAAAATAATAAAAACACGGGCGTGTGGGACCATGGAGGCATGGCCGGACGGCTATGGCCCGGTCCCACGAGTTTTCATAATTTTTTAATATTTTTTAGGTATTTTTGATGATTTGAGGGAATTTTTCCTAATTTGGGAGAAATACCATAAAATCAAGGAATTTGATGAATTCAAGGAAAAATAAGATAAATAATAATAAAATAATAAAGCAAAGGGCGTGTGGTACCGGCTAGGGCATGGCCGGCTGGCTAGTGGTCCGGTCCCACAAGTTTTCATAGTTTTATTTTATTTTATTATTATATGATGATTTGTGCAAAAAATACCATGAAATCAAGGAGTTTTTCATGAAATTAGAGAAATAATAATAATAATAAAATAATAAAGAACCATGAGGTGTGGGGCCGGCTGGGACCAAGGCATGGCCGGTTGGCCAATGGTCACGCCCCACACTCCTTTCCTTAATTTTATATTATTTTTTATGGATTTATGGAAGTACCATGAAACCGAGGAGTTTCCTCGAGACGAAGGAAATTTGATCAGATGAGAGAATTTTCATCAAATCACGGAAAATAATAAAAATGTATCAAAAATATAAAACTGGCGTGGAACTGACCACGACACGGTCGGTCGGTCGTGTGTCCGTTCTCCCAGCACCCTGGTCAATATTTTTAATTATTTATTATTTTCTTCCCTATTTTGCATAGGTTCATCGTTTCGTTGTAATTTGTAATACTCGTTCGTGTGGTAACTGTTAGTGTATCGTCGTTGAATACATCTTCACCATTTGAATCGAGGCTTACTTAGAGGTAGCTCAGACGCCCGGTTGTTGATTATTTGTTACTAATTTTGGAATTCAGTGGAGAATAATTCACAAAACTGAGTAATAAGATGTTTATTATTAATTCATAGGATCAGCTGAGGATTCGACTACGAATTCAGAATAATAAAGTGAGCATTACCATTCCATGGGATCGTAGATTCGACCATAGAATCGGAGTAATTAAGATTTATCTATTACCATTTATGAGACCAGTTGTGGATTCGATCATGAAATCAGAGTATGAGATAATATAGTTACTGCTATTCTATGAGATCAAGCCGTGGATTCGATCATAGAATCAGAATAATTGTTTATTGCCATTCCATGGGACCAGTCGTGGATTTGACCATGGAATAGGAGCAATTGTTATTGCCATTCCATGGGACCAGTCGTGGATTCGACCATGGAATAGGAGCAATAATAGATTATTCTGGGAATTCAGTAGTGAATGTCACGACAAAATAAATCGTAATTAGGAATAATTAACTTTGTGGCTCTATACTAGCAGAGAAAGCTGTCTAGGAGCATTAGTTATCCCGATATGAGCTTGTCGGTAAGTCATATCCTTTATATAGTCAGGGTAAACTCGTTGTTTGTTCCTGAAGACGTTATCGCTCTATACTAGCAGAGAAAGCTGTCTAGGAGCCGTCAATCTCGTGATACTATATAGAAATAATCGCTGAAAGTGTTCAGTATTCATGAGATATGCCATTGTCCAGTCGTGAGACTACATATCTACATGAACTATGAGAGAAAGTACTCTCCGTTGAGAATTCGATGAGAGACCCGTGTCTCAATACTCACGTCTGATTGCTGGATCAGAGGTTCGTATAATCATGGGTCTACGATTTTGGCCCTTTTCGAAAATCCACCATCTACACTTGGAACCTTCGCTAGATCGTCTATGGGTATGGCTTCGGAATGCTCACCTTGTTGTTCTATGTCACTTGATGTTGATACCTTTGGAGGTCTACCCCTTTTCCTTGGAACCTCCGCTAGATCGAATATGGGTATGGCTTCGGAATGCTCACCTTGTTGTTCTATGTCACTTGATGTTGATACCTTTGGAGTCCTACTCCTTTTCCTTGAAACCTCCGCTACATCGACTATGGGTATGGATTCGGAACGCTCACCTTGTTGTTCTTTGTAACTTGATGTTGATACCTTTGGCGGCCTACCCCTCTTCATTGGAACCTCCGATGAGTTGGATTTTGGTGTAGATACGGAATCCTTCGTTTGTTGTTGACTTGATAGCGGTTCCTTCCTCGGCCTACCTCTTTTGTTTGGAACCTGCACTTCCACGAACCTTTGTTCCGAAATCTCACATGCGGTTAGATCTCGTTTCTTAGTTGCCGCGCGTTCTTCTTCACGTTGAGTCATTTCTTTCAATTCTACCCTTTGTTTTCTCCTTGACGTTTTAGTTTGTGGTCTACCTATTGGATCTCCCTTTCTTGGATCTTCGCTTTGTGTGATCCATGGACGAGTAATTAGCCTTAGTTGGCTCAACAAGACTTGTCGGCTTACCGATGTGCCACGTGAGTAAGCTTCGAAGAATTCCTTTGCTTCATTCGCATCCCATGGATATTGCCCGGGATCTCCCAAAGGGGGAGGGTCGAAAGATAGTTTCTTCCAAAATGGATCAATAACCTCAATAGGTATCACTTCTTCATACTTCACAAGCATATGACGACACGGAAGCCCCAATGAAGACATGTCGGGACAAATACACACATCACCCGGTTTTCCGTAATTTTTCTCATATTCCATTTGTCTCATCATATGTTTTATTGCCCAATGAGAGACGTTGAATTCTATTCCTTGGAGCAACTTACCATAACGAAGAAATTGAGTCATATTTTCCATTGAGCTTCTCTAAAAAGCCTCCTTGATCCTATTGATATCAGCCTTAAAGTATTGCTCCATTGCCTTGGTGATCGTAACCACATTGCCTTGACCGGACTGGATGAGATCTTTAAATCTCCCATGAGCGGACTCCGCTGCACTAGTTGATTCATTCTTGAAGTGTCTATACCGGTTTGTCCATGCACGCACAAATTTTTTCTTTAACTTATCCAACCATTGAGTCCGACAATACCAGACGGCAGTCGGATAAACTTCATTCCAATCGGCAATAAACTTCTCCAATCTCTTTTCATACATAACCTCGGTAAGAGACCAATAAACTTTGTCCCAATCTCTTAGAAATTCCAACCACTTTTTATGATTTTCCGCATGTTCTTTTTACACTCGCTCCTTAATCTTGCCTCTCTCATCTTCTTCTTCTCGGGGGATAGTTTGTTCTTTCAAACATCTTCCTCTAGTTGAACAATCATTCTCTTCTTAATATCCGCCTTAGTGGGTTCAAACAAGGTATGGCAAGTTTTTATGATATTTTGAAGTATATGATATGTACATAGGAAATTTTGTGCGTCCAGGAAGACGTCGGATATTGCTTTCATTAATGCGTCATCTTGATCGGTTACGATGACCCTCAGAAGTTGATTTTCCCGGGAGAATAATTTAAATTGTCGTAATGCCCAATGATAATTATAGTCCCTCTCGTTTTCCATTAAACACCAAGCCAATGTGAATGTTACCTTGTCCAAGGTTTCCCCACGATGTTGAACAACGACATATTGTACTTGTTTGTCTTATAGGTACAATCCATCAAAGAACACCACAACATGTATTTGCCAATTGTGAAAGCAAAGGATGCGAAATGAATATTTGAAGGGGCTTCTCGTCCGGCCCTTTTTTAATGATACGTGTGTAGTTGTAATCCCAAGCTATCTTCTCAAATTCTTACATAACGGACCTCCCTTCCCATTCCACCCTTCTAATAGTTGCTTGTGCGCTATAAATTGTACATAAATAAGACACGTTAGACGCATCCTTTTCCTTGAATCCTCTGAGAATTTGTCTCGGTTTGATAAGTGCTTTGGTCAATCTCTTTATATCCTCTAACTCATGAGGTTTTAGCTTCGCAACTAGGGAGTAACCAACAAAATCTTTCGGATCCCGGTGGTTATGACATCCACATAAAACCTCACAATCCCAATTATTCATGTCATTTAAACGGAATACAAGCTTAAATGGGCAATTATTCTTCCTCGTACGAGTCTTGTATACCTTATTAGTCTTCTTTGGATATACATAATCCTTTCTCTTGTGGCTATTCTTCTTCTTGTATTTCCCAGTTCTCTCGCAAGCCATCTCAAAACGCCTCTTTGAACCTTCGGTATTCCTCATCAACACACACATGTTCTTAAGAGCCGTCTCTTTAGCCCAAGCGATTGCTTCATTTCGATCTATTATTCCCTACATAAGATCAATTTCACGTTCATTAGAAGGTTTATTACTAGCAATCCATTAGTGAAGTTCAAGATACTAGGTCAATAGTATTCTTTGGTCACATACCGGAGGTATTTTATAGTATTCCGACGTATCCCGATGAAGCGGCTCTGCATTTGTTGGAAAAAAATATGTCACCACCTAAAAATCGAATAAAAATTAGTTCCAAACGAAATTAAAACACTATGCCGGAAACCCGTACCGGCATGCTCGACCAATGTTCCGGCATTGTCGAACTTAACCAAAACTGAAGACCAAATTTGAAACATATTCCGGCATAAAAGATTCATTAGACAGCAACGGCGGAAGCCAAGGTGCCGGCATTCTCGTAATTTATTGTCCCAAGCCGGTACACTCTTCCGACATTAAAAAAAATTGATATGTAATGCCGTTATTTAGCTTTGGAAAACATTTATTCCTGTATGTTTTTTGGTAGGTACCGGCATTGTAAAATTGAAACTTAACAACGCCGGTTGCGCTGACGGCATTCTCGATATTGATGGTACCACGCCGGTACAGAGTTCCGACGTTGATGTTTATTAATTTCCCATGCCGGTGTTTGGTTTTAGATGGAAATGTTTCCTATATGTTTTTCATGCAGTTCCGGCATAAAAACCTATCAATGAAACCATGCCGGTTGAATATTCAGTAGTATATTCCTTGGTAGGTAAAAAAATTAACTACGTACCGGCATAGTTTTTTGGTAGAATACTATGTCGGATCAATATTCAAAATGGAGGATATCGCTCTACAGGCATGGCCGTAGTATGAACACCATGCCGGTATTGAGTCTGTCGGCATGATATTCATACCATTTCTATGCCGGCACTTAGGTTTTACAGTTGAAAAAAATGACGGGTTTAAAGAAAAAAAAATCGATTTTTCAACCTCCTAGCAACTTTACCTGTGTATTGGGGATGCTTGCATGTTGTGCAAGTTTACTTTCTTGTGTAGCTTCTTCGAAAAACTCTCCATACTCGTCAAAATCATCATTCAAGGGTGTTGGCTCAACAAAGAGTTGCAATTGAGAGTTGTTGTCGTTAGCTCCTTGTTGTAGTTGAGCTAAAGATTCAGCAGCTGCAATTCTCTCCTCAAAATCATCTTCCATTTTCACAAAAAAATTTCCACTCAAAAATATTTTTCCCTCCTTCTACTCTCACCTCACTCACCCAAATTCAAATAAAACACACACTAATCATTTATCAAAAATCTTATAATTTTACTAATTATTATTAATCACTAATCCTGATTAGTGAGGGTAGATTAGGTAATACGTAAAATACTTAGATAAGGGGTGACCCCGAATTGATATCTGGATCCAGTTTTTGTCCTTTTCTTATATCCCCCAATTGTTTTTTTTTATCCCCCAATTTCGCATTCTTTTTAAATTATGATGTATCGCAATCTCGATGGCGCTTCTGCTGATTAAGTAAAGGCTATAATAATTGAGCGGACTAAAAGACGAAAGAGTACACATAAAAAAGATAAAAGGAAAAAAATCCAGAGATTTAAAATATATCCAAAATTTGGAAAAAAGAATCAAACGACGTGACTTTTAATTAATTAATGAAGCTGAAATAAGTATTATAGGTTTTGAAAATGTTATGTTACACTTCCTTGATTTAAATTTTTATTTCTCTATTGCATTGGTTCGTTATCGATTTATTGAAACGTATTATTTGTTTGCATGGGATTATGTAGTTTTTATTATTCTTTTAATAATATTTTTTATGTTTAATGAAATAATTTTAGGATTGATCCAATATTTAATAAACAAGAATAGACCCGTGCGTAGCACGGGTGACAAACTAGTAAAATAAACATTAGACTTCCTACCTCAAGTGTTAAAGAATGCGAGTGACTCATCAAATCTCAATTGAACTTCGTTTTTCCTCTTGGAACTTCTGTCAAACATCTTATGTGCACTTCCTGGTAGTAGTCTACTATTTTTCTTCACCCTTTTATACATACACTTCCCTGCAAATTCAATTTAAGAAAGAAACCCAAGTTTCCTAATCAACTATAAGTTCTAAATAGTCACAAATCTTAGCCATGCACCAGACAATTGAATGGCCACAACAATACTTGCTTCAATGTATTACAGCTGAAATACATCCAAAAACACCACCAATTTCATACCCAAGTTCTCATACTAACTTCAGTCAGTAATTCATTTCTTTAGCACAAGAGACATGGAAATGAAACCAAACCAGTATGGATTAGGTGATAAAATTGGTAATCCCATTCATAAGTGTAACAAGCAAAAAACATTAGAACAAACTATAACAACTGAATGTAAATTGCAATAATGCATACAGGATATTGGAGAATAAATCCACATAAATACATCACCATGGAATCATTTCTATACAAAACACCAATGGATCCTTTAGCATGCATGAACCTATTAACACCAGTACAAACAAAGAGTTGCAAATACAACTCATCTGCATACATATATTACCTCCATTCGATTGACTTTCTTTGCACCACCAGTTCCATCACCAACATCAAAATGATACCCCAAACACAAACAATTGAGATGTCTCCCAAAACGCTCATGATCGTATTCATTTTCACTTTTAGGATACTAGCATTTGAATGGATCCACAAATTGAATTGAAACAACATTCATTCACCCCTTAATCACATTTCCATCCAACAAAACTCAACATCAGTAGCTATTATGAATATTATGTGTTAGTCAAAGTCAAGTCAATTGACTACTGAAGTCAATGGTCTTTTAATAGTCTCAGACACATTAAATATGTATGAATAACCTTGTATTCTTTTATCTAGTTTTCTTACACATTCAATATAATACATTCATTGTTCTTCTATCTGAAACAATTTCTTCATATCATGAGAACACATCAATTCTCATGGTATCAGACTAGATAACGATCCTAATCAAATTGCTTAACAACTTTTACAACAATTTTTAGCAACTGGGCAATATCAATTCAACAATTTTTCCCAAATCAATTTTAGGTTTTCATTCAAAATTTTATGGTCTCTACAAGATCTGGAAAATACTCAAATAATCGAAAAATTCGTAACAATCGAATCAACAAAAACACAAGAACATCAGCAACAACATACAAACTCAACATCATCATCAAGAAACGTTCTCTAGCAACAACAGTTCACAAATTCAAAATCTACATCAAGAAAATCTTTTTAGTTCTTCAACTCAGAGAGAAATGCCGACTTCCGCTGGAACTGGTAATTCTTGCTCTCTTCCCTTTACAAACATCACCAATTTCGTTTCAATGAAATTATATGGATCGAATTACTTATTATGGCGTGATCAATTTGAGGGAGTTTTGATTTCCACTGATCTTTTTGGATATGTTAATGATGAGTTAGTGGAACCACCACAGAAGTTAATTGATAATGGGGTTGAAACTCTTAATCCAGAATGGGTTTCTTGGAGAAAGTTAGATATGTTTGTTTCCACATGTCTTAAAGCAACATTTACTGAAACTGTTAGTGGTGATGTTCTTGGTCTTGGTACTTCAAAAGAGATATGGGATTTCTTGAATACTAGCTTTAGAACTCAGTATCTTGCTGGGAAAAATATGTTAAGAACTCAATTACATGGAATTAGAAAGGGTAATCAGTCAATTGTAGTATATCTTCAAAAGATCAAGTCAATTGCTGATTCTTTGGCTGCAATTGGAGAAAAAGTTAATGATGCAGACTTAATGATGTTTGTCATGAATGGTTTGGGTCCTGAATATGACGTGTTTGTCATATCCTCACAGAACAAAGAAACACCATACAACTTTGGTGAATTAAAAGCAAAATTTTTGTCGCATGAACAGTTTTTGAGTGAAAGACAATATCAACATACTAATGTCTATGATGAACAAAATGCTACTGCTATGTATGCAAGAAATAATTCAAATGGTTATAACAGAAGAAATGGTAATGGAAATGGTGGAAACTATAAAAATAATCAGTATCAGCATGCCTCTAGCTCAAATGGTTCTACTGGTTCAAGTTCACATTCTAATGGGACACCTTACATTGAGTACTCAAAGATGTTTTGTCAGATATGTAAGAAAAAGTGTCGTTTGGCTACTAGATGTTTCTTTAGGTACCATCCACCACCAAATTGAGCTGTAAATACTTCTACTCAAGCACATTATGAAAATACTTCTACTCAAGCACATTATGCACATACTGATACTGGAGCAAGTGGTTCATCTGGGAAGTTAGTAATTCAAATTCTACTCAGCAAGCTTCTACAGGTCTTCATGTTAATGCTTCTGAAATTAATGATGAGCTATCTACTTCCAATACTGTGTGGATTACTGATAGTGGTGCCTCAACTCATATGACTGGAGACAGAACTTTGCTTCAAAATACTTCTAACTACAAAGGAAAGGAGCATGTCATGATTGGAAATGGTAAGCAACTATCTATTTCTCTTACTGGTAGTATAGTTCTCAATACAGAAAAGACTAGTTTTAGACTAGACAACGTCGTACATGTTACAAATATGAGACACAATCTACTCTCAGTAGCTAAATTTACCAGAGATAATGATTGTTATATAACTTTTGACCCTTTTGGATATGAGATAAGAAGTTTAAAAGATCATGTTTTGTTAGCTTAAGGAAAGATGATAAACAATTTATATCCTATTACCTCTACTATGTTGCAGTTTTCTTTTTCATCTCTTGTAGCTTCTTTAGATACATGGCATAGTAGGCTTGGTCATCCATCTTTAAAGATTATTCAAAACCTTCATACTCATAAAAACATAGTTCTTAAATCTTCAAATTATTCTTCTTCAAATTCTTTATGTCATCCTTTTCATGCTTCTTCTCTACTTGCATTAGTTCATTGTGATGAGTGGGGTCCTGCTCCTGTCACCTCATTGGCAGGATATAGATACTACATTCTCTTTATTGATGATTTTAGCAGATTCCATTGGATTTATCCAATGCAGCTTAAAACTGAAGCTTTACAGTGTTTTCAGCATTTCAAAAACTTAACTGAGAATCTTTTTAAAACAAAAATAACAACTTTTAAAACTGATGGTGCTAGTGAGCTAGTTAAGGGTCTTTTTAAAACTTTTTAGGAAACATCTGGAATTCAAATAAGAATATCTTGTCCCAAAACTCCAGAACAGAATGGTCTTGCTGAAAGAAAGCATAGACACATTACTGAAATGGGAAACACTTTGCTTTTTACAGCTTCTTGTCCTAAGGAGTATTTGTATGATGCCTTTTTAGTTGCTACCTATCTCATAAATAGGACTCCTACTCTTAATAATAAATCTCCATTTCAAGTTTTATACAATGAATTTCCATATTATTCTTTCTTAAGGGTTTTTGGTTGTATTTTCTATCCTTTTTTGGACCATTCTAGAGCTGATAATTTGTCTCCTAAATCTATTAAGTGTGTTTTTATTGGTTATAGTACTTTACATGAGGGGTACAAGTGCTTTAATCCAGTTTCTAAGAAAACCTACATCTCAAGGCATGTAATTTTCTCTGAGAATGAATTTTATTTTCATCCTAATTTTGTTTTGCCTCCTCCTGTTATTGATGAACTTTCTACTTCTACTTCATTTTTTGTTCCTTCTTCTACTGTTGTTACAAGGTCTAAAAGTGGTATTTCAAAACCAAGAAATTTTCCTGATCATGTTTTGAATCATTCAGTTACACATACTTTTCCTACTACTTTTTCTTCTTTACTTACTCTTACTGAACCAAAGAATTTTAAAGAAGCTATGGAAGATCCTAGCTGGCAAGTATCTATGAAAGATGAGCATACTGCATTACACAATAATGGTACATGGGATTTAGTTGATCCAGAACCTTATATGAACATATTGGGATGTAAATGGGTTTTTAGAGTTAAATTGAATTCATATGGTACTGTAGATAAACTTAAATCAAGGTTAGTTCCTCAAGGCTATAACCAAGAAGATGGAATAGACTATGGAAATGCTTTTAATCCTGTAGTTAAGTCTACAACAGTTAGAGTTGTGTTATGCATTGATGTTAACAGAGGATGTCCTGTTAGACAATTCGATGTATCAAATCCATTTTTGCATAGATATTTAGTAGAAAATGTTTATATGAAGCAGCCTCCAGGGTTTGTTAGTAAAGAATTTCCTCACAAGGTGTGTCATCTTAAGAAGAGTTTATATGGATTAAAGCAAGCACCAAGGGCTTGGTTTCAAAAGTTCAGTTCTTGCTTACTTTCTTATGGATTTGTTAGAACTGTCTCTGATTTTTCAATGTTTGTCTATAATGTTGGCTCTAATATGATGATTCTATTGCTCTATGTTGATGACATTATTCTAACTGGTACTTCAGATGGTTTTCTTGATCATTTGGTTCAATTTCTGAGTTCTGCTTTTGTAATGAAACAGTTAGGCAATTTACATTACTTCTTAGGTATAAAGGCTTTAAGAACATCCAATGAAATTATGTTAACTCAGAAGAAGTACACGGTTGAGTTGTTGAACAAGGATAATATGATAGAATGTAATCCTTGTAGTACTCCTGTGGATAAAGGGCCAAGAGTTTCTGTCAATGAAGGAGTGTTATTAGCAGATGCATCTGAATATAGAATTATTGTGGGTATTCTTCAATACTTGTGCATTACAAGACCAGATATTTGCTTTGGGGTAAATTATGTTAGTCAATTCATGCATGCACCTACAGATGTGCATATGATGTTAGTTAAAAGAATTTTGAGATATTTGAAAGGTACGGTTGGTTATGGTGTTGCTTTAAGGAAAGGTGATACTACAAAGTTATCTGCTTACACTGATTCAGATTGGGGAAATTGTCCAGAAACTGCAAGATCAACAGGAGGGTATGTTATTTTCTTAGGAAATTCTTTAATATCTTGGTCTAGTAAAAAGCAGCCATCTGTTTCTAGATCCACAGCTGAAGCAGAATACAAAAGTTTGTCAGTTGCTACTGCAGAGTTAGAATGGTTGTCATCCTTATTCAGTGAACTGCATATTTCATTGACATTGCCTATTCTATTGTATTGTGACAATACAAGTGCTATTTATCTGTCATCTAATCCTGTTTCCCATTACAGGACAAAACATATAAATATTCATTATCATGCAGTCAGAGAATTGATTACAAGTGGTTTTCTTCAAGTTCAACATATAGCTTCTAAACATCAATTAGCAGATTTTTTTTACCAAGGGTCTGTGTGCTCCTGTGTTTCTTTTACTTCTGCAGCAACTACTTGGTTATTCTTTGACTGAAGTCTGGTACAACATCTTCTTCTACTTCACTTTCAGCCGAGTCTGCTGTTGTATCTACTTCACTTTCAGCTGAGTCTTCTACTACTACAAATAAAGATTGTCAACTTGTTATGCTTGGCAAGTCTTCTTCAGCAGATTGTGTTATTGATTCTTCAAGACATGTTATTTTTCTATGAACTACTACTTGTTCTGTATTTTTCTGTTGTTTGTTTTTCAAACTGATAAGTGTCTGTGATTATCAGTTTGAGGGGGGATATTAGGAATATTATGCGTTAGTCAAAATCAAGTCAATTTACTTTGACTACTGAAGTCAATGGTCTTGTAATAGTCTCTCAAACACATTAAATATGTCTGAATAACCCTGTATTCTTTTATCTAGTTTTCTTACACATTCAATACAATACATTCGTTGTTCTTCTCTCTAAAACAATTTCTTCATATCATGAGAACACATCAATTCTCAGTAGCAACCATATGATTTCTCAACTCTAATCCCCTTAATACTTAGATGCAATTGCTAGGGATTGAAAGCCAAGTCAAGTTTGAAGAGTAATGAGCTATATGAATCAAATCCTTTCTCCAAAAGTCCTCCATTTTTATATATAAGGACCCTAGTTTCATAATCCCCCAAATCGAAAACCTTGTGACGTATCTCCAACCATAGATTAGTGCGAGTTACAGAATCAACAGAACACCAGATCAAACTCTCACATCTCAAAACGATGAGAGTAAGAAAAACCAACGGACGAAGATGAGAAGAAAAGAAGAAAATTCAATAAAACCCCTTTATCCTCTCTATTTCTATTTGTTCCATTTCTCCCTAGCTTCACACCACTTGTCAACCATGTTGTGTTCTACGGGGTCCACTAGGCTTGCACATCAATATTACTAAGGGACAACCTAAGATTGTTAAAAAATCACTTGGAGTATTAAAATTTTAGGTATTCTCAAAGAAGAATTCGAATAATGGGTTTAGTTAAACCCGAGAAAAAAGTTTGGACTCTCACAATAATGATACAAGATAACTCCTACATTATTCCGCAACCTCACTCCTCATAAAGATATGGCAATTAAGAACAGGTTCAATAAAGAACGCTCCCCCATTAGATGTCATTCCCAAGAGAACAACATGAGCGACCTTACTGAAAAAGCGGGGGTCTAATAACCACACCCAATATATCGTTCAGGCAAACTGTATGGACTAAATCCAATATAATTCCAAGAGAATCAACTAGACAGTCAGACTCAATGAAGGAAAATATATCCAAGAGTTATATCTGTATTTCTCAATGTAATCAGCAAATCAAACAAATAGAAAACCGCGAGTCTGATTATTATGAGAAACAACTTGAACGCTACCAAAGACCAATGTTCAAGTATCAATTAATTTCAATTAACAACCAAAGGTTGGATTTACCAATTGATTGAACTACGCACAACCTGTGATATTTCAATTATATAGAAAATATAATGTGGAAAAGAAATAACATAGAAACCAGAAGTTTTGTTAACGAGGAAACCACAAATGCAGAAAAACCCCGGGACCTAGTCCATATTTTAACACCACACTGTATTAAGCCACTATAGACGCCTACTACAAGTTAACTTCGGACTGGAATGTAGTTGTGCCCTAACCAATCTCACACTGATTAAGGTACATTCGCGTTCCTTACGCCTCTAAATCCCAGCAGGACTATACGCACTTGATTCCCTTAGCTTATCTCACCCACAACTAAGAGTTGCTACGACCCAAAGTCGAAGACTTGATAAACAAATCTGTCTCACACAGAAAAGTCTACTTAAATAGATAAATTTGTCTCCCAAAGAAATACCTACGAAGTTTTGTTCCGTCTTTTGATAAATCAAGTTGAACATAAACCAATTGATAATCCGTTCTTATATTCCCGAAGAACAACCTAGAAATATCAATCACATGGTAGTAGAACAAGTTATTGTGGAATCACAAAGAATGAGACGAAGAGCTTTGTGATTACTTTTTATATCTTACCTATTGGAGATAAATCTCAAGCAAATCTTAGAGAAGATAATACTCAATACGATAAAACAAAGTAACATCAGAACATGCAACTACAAAGAAAATAGTTGGGTCTGGCTTCAGAATCCCAATGAAGTCTTTAAGTCGTTAACCTATAATGGTTTTAGGAAAAATATAGGTTAAAGGAGAATCGACTCTAGTCGCAACTAATATTACTCAGGAGGTGTGGGGATTAGGTTTCCCAGTTGGTAGAGTTCTCCCTTATATAGTCTTTAAATCAGGGTTTGATAACTTTGGAACAAAGCAATCAATATTCACCATTAGATGAAACCTGATTCAAGATTCAAGTTAATATCTTTCCACCGTTAGATGGTCTTTAGCTTGTTACACACAAATGAAATACAACTTCATTTAGATATAGGTTACCGTACCCAAACGTTTATATTGAGTTGGCTCAATAAAAGTTAACCGAAGTTAGCCATATGAACACTTTTCTCTTAACCTTGTTCATGTTAACACTTCTAGATCAATTGAAAATCAAATGAATCTAATTGTGTTACTCATAGAGTTGTTCAATTATTTATAATATCATACAAGTATACAAGACACAATTGAAACAAAATCGGATTGATTCAAAAGAATCAATTAATGAACATTTTAGCCACGGTTTGCAAAGATTGCATTCCTTAATTTATAAATGTATTTGTTCATGAGTATGAAATCATACTTAACCGATTTAAGAACTTGAACCACTTAAGTATGCAAACGGGTACGCGAACTTAAGTTCCGGACATTGGTCACACGCCGACAGTTTGCGAACGGGTACGCAAACTTTAGCTCCGACCGAACTCAGTGGAAATCGTTTACGAAAGGGTACGCAAACTTGCTTCCCGGACTTCAATAGTTAAATTAGTTTGCGAACGGGTATGCAAACTTAAGTACCCTGACTTAAACAGTTAAATAAGTTTGCGAACGGGTATGCAAACTTCCGGTCCTGAATTCCGTCAAAACAGTTCGTACACTAAGTACACAAACCGTAATGTATCCAGACATGGGTTTTAGCTCTGAACTTCCATTTCAATCATTGAAACATTCTTAGAAGATGAAAATATCTATCTCACACAAATTATTAGCTTATAAGCAATTTTCAAGTGATCGAATGATCAATATGAAACATTCTGAGCCTACATCAAATGACTGTCTCACACAAATCATGTAAGATGTTACCAGGTGATTTTCACATGATCATCTTTTGACTTCCGTCAAGAATAATAATGAACGTGGTTAAAGCAAAAAGCTTTCCAATATATATTTCGAGAAAGATATAAGCGAGTTAAACTCAGCTCGAAATATCGAATGTGTATAATGTAAAGTCTATATAGCTATACGAATTTGTTTCAATAGGAGATAGAATAGAATATACTTCTGAGTGATAGATGAGTTCAAGTCTCCACATACATTTTATTGATGAAGTTCCACAAGATCCCCTTAGTAGTTATTTGTCTTCAATCGATGAACGCCGTGAAGTCTAAAGCTCAACTACACATTATATCCTAATTTGAGATACAACTATAAGTATACTACAAATCAAGACTTATAGTTTTGACAACTAAACTTGACAAACAATCTTGAGATAGGAACGCTTGCGAGTTCGACCGAGCAGTGCTCTAACAATCTCACACAGAAAAATCTATTTGAATATATAAATCTGTCACCCAAAGAAATACCTACGAAGTTTGGTCCCGTCTTTTGATAAATCAAGGTGAACATGAACCAATTGATAATCCTGTCTTATATTCCCAAAGAACAACCTAGAAATATCAATCACCTCACAATAACTTAACTATATGGTAGTAGAACAAGTTATCGTGGAATCACAAAGAATTAGACGAAGAGCTTTGTGATTACTTTTTATATCTTATCTATCGGAGATAAATATCGATCAAATCTTAGAGAAGATAGTACGCAATATGATAGGTAAGATATAAAAGGTAAATAATATTGGTGTGGGAAGTTCTAATACGTGATAATCCGGTCTTATATTCCCGAAGAACAGCCTAGATTAATCAATCACCTCTTTACAATCCTTCCTGACTACATAAGCGGACTGTCGAGGAATAACATACAGTGAGACGAAGATGTTTGTGACTTCTTTATCTTGCCTATCAGAGAACTCTCACGATCTCAAGCCAATCAATCGATTATACTCGTACGATAGAAGATGCAAGATCAGATCACACAACTACGATAAAGTAGTATCGGTCTGGCTTCACAATCCCAAGTCTTTAAGTCGTTAACCTGATTTTAGAGAAGAAAATCAAAGGTTAATGGAGATCGACTCTAGAGGGCGCACTAGTAGCACACAGACGTGTGGGGATTAGTTTTGCACAATGCTAGATGTCTCCTTTATATAGCCTTCAAATCAGGGTTTTGCCTTAGTTACAAAGCAATCCTTATTCACCGTTAGATGAAAACCTGATATAGATTCAAGATAATATTTCTCAACCGTTAGATCGAAAACTTAGCTAGTCACACACACTTGGGTATACGTTTACTAGGTTCGTGAAAACCATGCCCAAACGTGTACATGTATGTTGGTTCAACATAGTAACCCAAAAGGTTAACCAAATGAGCATTTCATATTAACCTTGTTCTTCTTCACCATAAATAGTTCAATTGACTCAAATGAACTAGTTATAGAGTTGTTCAATTGCTATGAGATCTTATGTAACTACACAAGACACAATTGAAACAAAGATGATTCGACTCGATTGAATCGGCTCATAAACATTATATCCACGGTTTGCATAAAACATTACTTAGTAATTTAATGTTTCATGTTCATAACACATCTTTAGATCATAACCTCTTAAGCTTACAAACAAGTTCGCGGACTTAATCTAATCGGTTGAGTTGTTCAAACTCAGCAGATATTCTCGGAAAGAGAACTTCCGCCAGTTCGCGGACTGGGTTCGTGGACTGAGTTCGCGGACTAAGAACACAAACGAGTATTTTGAAAATCCCAGCAGATATTCTCGGTCGAGAACTTCCGACAGTTCGCGGACTTGGCAAGCCAATTCCACAATCCTCCCGATTTCTCTTGATCAACAAAGTTCGAAAACTTCGGTTCAAGGAATACATGGTTATGTAATCTAAACTCTCATTTAAATCATCGATACATTCTCATAGGACGCTATGTAGCCGTTATTCACAGACCGATTCACGTCAGAGCAATTCTCAAAGTGATTGAAACTTTTCATGACTTTCGTTACTAGGTGAAGATAAACTTGATCAAAGAGAAATGCTTTACCAACACACGATTTCGAGATAAAAGATAAGCAATGAATACTCAGCTCGAAATGTCAAATGTGTATGATCTAGTCTATATAGCATACAACTTTTGTCTCATAAGAAGTAGGAGATAGAAGAGATAGACTTTTGAGCGATAGATAAGTTCAAGTCTCCACATACCTTTTTGTTGATGAAGTTCCACGGTTACTTGTATAGATCTTCGTCGTTGTATGATGAATCGCCATGAAGTCCTTGAGCTCAACTACATTTTTATATCCTAGTCCGAGACTTAGCTATGTAGGCTAGAAATCAAGACTTATAGTTTTGATCACTAACATTGGCAAACATGCTTGAGATAGCAACACATGCGAGGTTGACCGAGCTATGCTCTAACAATCTCCCCCTTTGTCAATTTTTAGTGCAAAACTATTAATACATATGGAATACAAAAAAGATAAACTTTAGTGGCTCCTATTCCATAGTCTAATCTTCAACGTTCCTTGAAATCTTCGTCCTTCCAAGTACTCCAATGATCCCAAAGGTTATAAGTTTAG
Organism: Papaver somniferum; assembly: GCF_003573695.1. Classification (NCBI taxonomy): domain Eukaryota; kingdom Viridiplantae; phylum Streptophyta; class Magnoliopsida; order Ranunculales; family Papaveraceae; genus Papaver; species Papaver somniferum. Next base: position 110,071,010 of record NC_039367.1, read on the forward strand.
CACCATCGTTGTTGAAGATCCGTAGCTATAACAATGAGAGAAATCGAGATTCTCGATCATTATTATACAGTGTCATAGTATTATTATACAACATCAAAGTCCAATTGTATCACGACTTTAACAATAATACTACGGTGATATGTATCACTCTCCCTTAGTCAATACTCCATCTCGACCATGGAAACCACTCCCCCTTACACAATGATCCGAAAACCATATGTATTTGTAGTGTGAACTACAATATTTCTCCCCCTTTTTGTCAAAAAAATTGGCAAAGGTATGAGAATGGGATCATAATTAAATTTCCACAAGAGCATTTCATGACCAAAAGAAAAATACATACCAACTTAATTTAGATGCAATCTAATAGGCGAAGCTAACAGCATTCATCAAGGATTTTTAAGATACAAGATAACCCCTATAAAATTCAACAGCCGCACTCCCCGCAAGATATTACCATTAAACACAAGTTCAAAAGAACTCTCCCCCATTTCATTCCCGAGAGAACAACAAGAGCGACCTTAATTTCGAAAGAAAAGAAGGATTTTTTATTGGACATCAAAAACCATAGGAATGATTTTCTATATCAAAAGCTCAACCAAATTAATTACAAGTAAACCCATGATTAATTCAATTGGAATGCACAACTAAATCAAACCACAAAAGTGATCAATTTAATTGAAAGTGCTCAACATAAGTAAACTACGGAGATACGACTAAGTCAATCACACGAAGGTGACTAACTTAACCGTTCAAGTACTCAACATAAGGAAAACCTTATGGAATACGTGACTACATTAACCAATAGAACATGATAGTGTAGACGCTCATATACTCAACACAAGAGCTTGTGGAATATATGAAAACTCAACTAGATTAATTACAAGAGAGCCTATAATTAATCTAATCGAAAAGCAAACAACCAAACTAATTACCGAAGTAATCAATTTAATTATTTTGGTCTCAACATAAGAGATTATGGAACCCCGACTAAGATTATCATGGAACATGACCATCTTAACCGCACGTGTACTCAACATAAGAAAGAAAACTTATGGAGTACAAAACTAAATAACCAAGGTTGATTAATTTAGTTCATAATGCTCAACATATAGCATCTTACGGAACAACCAACAAAGCCAAGGTTAATCGACTCAGTTGTAAGGTGCTCAACATAAGACACACAATGGAGCCTTCACGGTAAAACATAGCAACATGGATCAATGAAGATCAATACCGTGGTTAACATACAAGGATCTATTCTATTTTTGCATCATTATATGCATAACAACATAATAGACTTTATCCTTGTCACACAAAAGATTTAATCATATTTTCCATCAATTACATGATTGCATAGGCATAACTTTTGTATATGTCAAAAGTCCATTCGTCCTTTCATCAATACGAATACCAATTCATGGACGACTTTACTTTTGACCGCAATATTGGACCTTCAAATTCACGGACGCAAACAATACATATCCCATAAAAATATTGCAATATCACATACCATTATAATACTGCAATAAACATCATCCTCCAAATATTTTTAGAATTTAATAACAAAACCTAAAAAATAACATAAGAAGATGAAAACAAAAATAGCTATGTGTAGTCACAATCATCGTTATTCAAAGCACTAGTTATTCTTCCAACTAATCCAAAAAGAAGACATCCTAGGCGACAATGCCTTTGAGAAATTCAGCATCATTCCCAAACTCCTTGTTGTCAACAACCATTAGAACATATGGTTCACGAAGATAGGAGTTTATGTCAACGAACTGTCTTGGCTGATTATGTCGTACCAAGGCTCTCTGAATTTCTAAGGACTTTGACACAAAAACCTTTATTTCACGAATCTCCTTTCTTACTTCCTTCAACTCATCAAGAACATCGGAAAACTTCTGAGAGTTAGAAGGCACAGCCCTGGGATTTCTTGTATTCCTTCTTTTTCTTTTCAGGGGCTTAGAAACAGGAGATTTTTCTTTTTCCTTGATTGAAGATTTAACAATCATGTTGGCATCCTTTCCATCTAACATGGTGCTTTGAGAACAGCTATAAACAACGGGATTTGTGTGATTGAATCACCTAACTCAATAAGCAATCTTATATAGGATATCAAAAAGGAAAAAGGAATGTAGGGTTCGAAACCTATTGACAGGTTTGTATACGCCCAACTCTAAAACCCTATAAAGAGTATAATTATCGAAAATAACCCTTTATTTTATTTGATAGACAGAAATAACAAATCTAAGAAAAGAAGGAAAAACTTTATTGAAGCCTGAATCAGCACTCAATCTTGTCTCTTTTCGATCAGGCACATGAGACAAGATTTTCCAAACAACACAATCAAGTTGTGTTGCGATGAACAACGATTTGTCCATCTTTTTCCTCAAGGGAGGAATCTTCAGACTTCTGTCTATCAAAACGATTCGACCATACTTTCTTTTCAAATGGTCTTACTCTATCCCTGGAAACCAACTTCTTAGATAAAGATAAGATCCTACATACCTCGGCGGTCTTCTGAGCAAGTTTCGGCTTCCTTGATAATCGATCTGCTATTCGTTGAAGTTTGCTGGCGTGCCTTATTTGGTGCTTGTACTTGTAACACCTTGATAGTTCGTGTCCCTTCATCGAACAAAACGAGCACGTCAAACTTGGATAGTATTCAGGCATCTGAGATGTGCAAGCATCTAGACATACAGTAGATCCTGAAACATTACTGACAGGGTTTCCAGTTAGAGAATCTTCCATCTTGATTGGGTTTCCTTCTTCTCCGAACCCATTGAGGTTGATATATGTATTGCTACAAGTATCAAAATTGATGTTTTCACCAAGGAGCCCTACACTTGATTTCCTATCTTCATCGAAATCATAGGTTTCAGACATTTCATCAAGTGTTACAGCTAGACCTTTGTTCCCAGTGTATTTTCTACGATTTGGGCATTCGTTAGCAAAATGGCCGAAACCCTTACACTTAAAGCACCGAGGCATGTCCTCGTCATCAGCCTCGTCAGCATACCTGTTTTTAGGAGGTACGCGACCGTGAGATTTGTCTGATGACCTAAGTTTGTCTCTCGAAAACCGTTTACTTCTCTTCAACAGAAGATCCCTAAACTGTCTTTTGATCAAGGAGACCGACTTGTCAAGGTCTTCATCTGAAAAATCATTCTCAGACTGGTCATCCTCAGAGACATGAACACTTTTACCTTTGGAAAGTAATTCAGTGCTCTTTTTTGCTTTAAAGGCAACATCCTTACCGACTTTGGATGTATGCTCATGGTCAAAGATCTTTAGCTTCCCAACCAAGGTGTTTCTGGAAAGATTATTGAGGTTATTCCCCTCAACGATGGCATGCTTCTTAGACTCGTATCTAGATGGCAACGATCTGAGAATTTTCATCACAATGTCCTTTTCAGGAATAGTCTTACCCAATGCAAAAGATGCATTAATAGTTTTAGAAAATTTGTGATTAAACTCATCAAATGTTTCTTCATCTGCCATACGAAGGTTCTCCCAATCGGAATTAAGGTTTTGAAGCCTAGCTTCCTTTTCACTGGAGTTTCCTTCAAATACGGTTTCTAAGATATCCCAAGCATCTTTAGACCTAGTGCAATTAGACACATGGTGTTGAAGACTTGGGGAAATGGCATGTATTATAGCATTTAACCTTTCAGAATTCTGCTTTGCAGCAAGAATATCGGCAACATTATATTCACCAATATTCTTGGGAACAGTTCTATCTCCAGCTGCAACAATGGGCGCATCATAACCATTCACCATATATACCCATGATTGAAAATCACGCAATTGAAGAAAAGCTCGCATAGCAATTTTCCACCATAAGTAATTTGAGCCATCGAAGACTGGTGGTACATTAATAGAGATAACACCTCTGTCCATAGAGTCACATCGCTACAAACACGGACTTGTTAGGTCTTAAACGTGTTTGCCTGCTCTGATACCAATTGAAAAAGCGAGGGTCTAACAACACCACCCAATATTTCGATTATCAAACTGTATGGACTAACTCCGAAATACTTTGTTAGAGAACCAACTAGACAGTCAGACTCAATCTAGATAAAAGTATCTCAAGGAGTTAATATCTCTCTCTTGATTTGATTTTTACTCAATCTAAAAAAACAATAGCAAGTCTTTATCAAATACAAGGAATACTTCGACGGTACCAAAGACCAATGTCAAAGGATCAATCGATATCAATCAAAAACCAAAGGTTGGATTTCCAATTGATGATCATGAACGCACAACCTATATTATTTCAATTATATAAAATATAATGCAGAAAAGAAATAACACAGACACCAGAAATTTTGTTAACGAGGAAACCGCAGATGCAGAAAATCCCCGGGACCTAGTCCAGATTGAATACACACTGTATTAAGCCGCTACAGACACTAGCCTAATGCAAACTAACTTCGGACCGGACTATAGTTGAACCCCTATCAATCTCCCACCGATACAAGGTACAGTTGTACTCCTACGCCTCTGATCCCAGCAGGATACTGCGCACTTGATTCCCTTAGCTGATCTCACCCACAAACAAGAGTTGTTGTAACCCAAAATCACAGACTTGATAATAAACAGATCTGTCTCATACAGAAAAGTCTGTAAAAGGATAAATTTGTCTCCCATAGATAAACTTTAGGTTTTGTTCCGTCTTTAGATATAAAGTCAAGGTAAAAGGAACCAATTGATAATCCGGTCTTATATTCCCAAAGAACAACCTAGATTAATCAATCACCTCTCTACAATCCTTCCTGACTACACAAGCGGATTGTCGACGAATCACAAACAGTGAGACAAAGATGTTTGTGACTTCTTTATATTGCCTATAGGAGAACTCTCACTATCTCAAGCCAATCAATTGATTGTACTCGTACGATAGAAGATGCAAGATCAGATCACACAACTATGATAAAGTAGTATCGGTCTGGATTCACAATCCCAATGAAGTCTTTAAGTCGTTAACGTGATTTTAGAGAAGAAAATCAAAGGTTAATGGAGATCGACTCTAGCGGGCGCACTAGAAGCACACAGACGTGTGGGGATTAGTTTTGCACAATGCTACATGTCTCCTTTATATAGCCTTCAATTCAGGGTTTTGCCTTAGTTACAAAGCAATCCTTATTCACCGTTAGATGAAAACCTGATTTAGATTCAAGTTAATATTTCTTAACCGTTAGATCGAAAACTTAGCTTGTCACACACACTTGGGTAGACGTTTACTAGGTTCGTGAAAACCATGCCCAAACGTGTACGTGTATGTTGGTTCAACATAGTAACCCAAAAGGTTACCCATATGAGCATTTCATATTAACCTTGTTCTTCTTCACCATAACTAGTTCAATTGACTCAAATGAACTAGTTACAGAGTTGTTCAATTGCTATGAGATATTATGTAACTACACAAGACACAATTGAAACAAAGATGATTTGATTCGATTGAATCGGCTCATGAACATTATAGCCACGGTTTGCATAAAGCATTCCTTAGTAATTTAATATTTCATGTTCATAGCACATCTTTAGATCATAACCTCTTAATCTCACAAACAAGTTCGCGTACTTAAGCTAATCGATTGAGTTTTCCAAACTCAGCAGAGATTCTCGGAAAGAGAACTTCCGCCAGTTCGCGGACCGGGTTCGCGGACTAAGCACACAAAAGAGTATTTGGAAAATCCCAGCAGAAATTCTCAGTCGAGAACTTCCGACAGTTCGCGGACTTGGAAAGCCAATTCCACAATCCTCCCGATTTATCTTGATCACCAAAGTTCGAAAACTTCGGTTCAAGGAATACATGGTTATGTAATCTAAACTCTCATTTCAATCATTGAGACATTCTCAGAGGACGCTATGTAGCCGTTATTCACAGACCGATTCACGTCAGAGAAATTCTCAAAGTGATTGAAACTTTTCATGACTTTCGTCACTAGGTGAAGATAAACTTGATCAAAGCGAAACGCTTTACCAACACACGATTTCGAGATAAAAGATAAGCAATGAATGCTCAGCTCGAAATGTCAAATGTGTATGATCTAGTCTATATAGCATACAACTTTTGTCTCATAAGAAGTAGGAGATAGAAGAGATAGACTTTTGAGTGATAGATAAGTTCAAGTCTCCACATACCTTTTTGTTGATGAAGTTCCACGGTTCCTTGTATAGATCTTCGTCGTTGTATGATGAATCACTATGAAGTCCTTGAGCTCAACTACACTTTTCTATCCTAGTCCGAGACTTAGCTATGTAGGCTAGAAATCAAGACTTATAGTTTTGATCACTAACATTGATAAACATGCTTGAGATAGCAACGCATGCGAGGTTGACCGATCTATGCTCTAATAAGTCTGATTGTCTAGTTGATTCTCTAGAAAGTATATTGGAGTCAGTCCATATAGATTGCTAATCGAAATATTGGGTATGGTTTTTAGACCCCCGCTTTTTCAGTAAAACCATAATTGTACATACTCCTGATCCAGCAATCAGATGAGTATTGAGGCTCATGTCTCTCATCGAAACATGAAAGTTCATGCCGCAAGAACCTCTGACTGAGAATACTGTCTCTCAGAATATATGTAGATGTGTAGTCTCTTAGCTGATGCAACAACATATCTCATAAACACTGAGCAATTTCAGTAAATATTTCTATATAGAATCAAAGGATTAGACGGCTCCTAGACAACTTGCCTGCTAGTATAGCGCAATAACGTCTTCAGGATGTAACAATATTTTCCATGACTATATAAAAGAAATATGACGCTTCAACAAGCTCATATTACTCAAATATCAAATAATTAATGCTCCTAGACAGAATGTATGCTAGTATAGAGCCATCAATTAATTATCTCTAATCCTTAAATTCATTAACTGAATATTCAGAAATATTCTACGTTCTTCATAATATTTCATTACTTCAATTCATGGTTCTTCCCAGCAGAATTCCATGGGTTAGTGATAAATATTCAACGTACCGGAATCTGAGCTTCTATCGAGTAAGCCCCGACCAAAATGGTGCAAGTGTATTCAATAATAACGCACTAACGAGCACCTGAATGCACGAACGAGCATTCAAAAATACGAAGGAACGATGAACCTATGAAAAATAGGAAGAAAATAATAATAAAATATTAAGCTAAGGCGCTAGGGGACTGGGCCCACCGGACGGCCAATCATGCGTGGCCAGTCCCACGCCTAGTTCCTTATTTTATCATATTTTATTATTTTTCCCTCATCTCATGAAAATTCCATCATTTGAACAAATATCCTTCATTTTAAGGAAATTCCTCAGTTTCATGGTGTTTCCTCTGTATCAAGGAAATAATAAAAATTAAGAAAGGTGTCGCGGGACCAAGCTCACTAGCCGACCGGTCATGCCTAGTTATGGCCGGTCCCACACCTTGCATTCCTTATTATTTTATTATTATTATTTCCTTCATCCCATGAAATTCCTTGGTTTCATGATATTTCCTTCACATCAAGGAAAATATATAAAATTAGGGAAGACTCGCGAGACCTGGCCCTAGTCGTGGCCGGTCCCACACACTCCTTATTTTATTATTATTAATTATTATTGTTTCCTTCATCTCATGGAAACTCCTTCACTTTAAGGAAAACTCCTTTATTTCAACAAACTCCTTGATTTCATGGTATTTTCCTAAAATCATGAAAATAATATAAAATTAGGAAAAGTGCCATGGGATCGGGCTTATTGGACGGCCGGCCATGCCTTGGCCATAGCCGGTCCCACACTTCATAATTCCTTATTTTATTATTATTATTATTATTTCCTTCATCTTATGAAGTTTCCTCAGTTTGAGCAAAAAAACCTTGATTTCTTCATATTTTCTCAAAATGTTGCTCAAACGCGCATCAGAAAATATCAAAATTCTCAGGACTGAGACAAGAACACTTTGGTGACATGAGCATATTACCTTGACCGACCAAGGTTGGCTCTTTGGCTTGCAAGAGGCCGGTCCCGCACATTTTCATCGTTTGACCTAATTTGTTCACATTAGGTTCAAACTCTTCCAAACAACTTGGAATTTCATAAAACGATCGTCAGTCGGTCCCATGACCAACCAGGGCCGATTTCACGACCCCTTGGTCGGTCCTTCATATCTTCATAATTAATTAGGTTTTATCACCTAAGGCTCAGACGAGCATTATTTCAATAAATGATTAAACCAACATTTGGTCATTTTTTCACCAACTGGTCTTCAAGAGACTTTGGTATTTTTCTTGAGCATCTGGGAGTTATATGGTCGACTCATCATCCCATGTAGCTGGTCCCTCCTTCACTGCGTGGTTGATTTTCAATAAATCATCAATTAATCAGCAATTGATCGAAATTAGGGTTTCGAATCCAAAGCTCTGCAAAACATAATTCCGAGCAGATTCAAACACTAATAATTTTACGTTGATCCCGTGATCAACATTTTAATTGTCATACTCGGTTCAGTTGCCAGTATTTTAAATTAATATTTTATTTGGTACTGTTACCAATAATTCATCAAACGAGCAACATTTTCTCAGATGAGCAATATTTGCTCAGACTAAGGAATATTGGTTCAACTATCAATATTTAACAATCCATCGAATGAGCAATATTTACTTACCTTAACTATCTACATTTACTCGAGAATTATACCTTTGTCTCAACAGACAGGTTCGATTCATGAGTCTTAGAACATTTACAAATCACTTCCGACTCAGCAATACAAGGACTCATCGTCCCATGAAGTCAGCAACTGGCTAACTAAATACACGTCTGCCTTGCAGACTCACAATCATGAGACATTAATCGTGTTACATGGGGGGATATTAACTATGGTTTCGGTCTGGCGGTCTACGGCACGTGTGTTCATACACACGATGAGAATGTGAGCAAGTCGTGCAATCAGTTGGAGGAGTTAACAAAGTAGTGGATGGAAAATCAACCAAGTCTCCGCACGATGAGCAACTGATTTTAACACGATTTCCACTTCCCCACTCTTTGACTCCAGCAACTGTCACACTTCATGGGATCAAGGTGTTTACAATTCTAGCAATATAAATAAGTCTCTGAATCATGATTGAAACAACAGACAATTTCGTAAGACAAGACACTCTTTCGTCAAACAGACAACAAGAGCACACAAACTCATCTATGAACAATTACTTTCAACAGAGCAAATTCAATCAATCAGAACTTATCTTATTTCTTCACGCGGAATACACAACACACCCACAATTTCGATCACCATTGATCTCACACATTTCTCAGCTTCCCTCCTACAGATCGACCCATCCTCTCTTGTGACCGAATTAACTCTGGAACGACCATTGTCTTGGTTTAGGCCGGAGTCTTACAAATTGATCTCTCGAAAAACTGATGTAGTTTTACAAGTGGTGAGTATGGGATTCGTTGCTCGGACTTTTCTAAGAATTTGGTTTTAAGATTAACTAAGAAAACACTAAATAAAAATTTCTAAGATGATCAATGGGAGAGAAACCTAGGGTTCGGATTCCACCAAATCAATAATGTAAAATAATCGTTCCTCTCTAAACAATATTCGTAATGCAACTCAAGACAGTTTTGAACTCAATCTCATGTCTCGGAAAATATTACAGTTAAAATAAATAACAACTTATGTTGTAAACCAAAACAGCATAACCTCCTTCGCTTATAAAAGAACGGTATCTAAACTATCCAAAACAATTTATTATGAAGCTAAATATGAAGAGAGATTAACTAAACCATTTAAGTTCCAAAAGAATATTTATTCAAAGAGTACTAGAATTTCTTATACGATTTATTGGCTTCCTCCTAGCCCTAATAGAGAGAGCTAGCTTTCCATTACAACAAAGAAAATAAATAAAATCTTGAAACTATTGCTACTGTTGGCTCTTAGTTTTGGCTCCCGGCTCCCCCTTTTCTCCGTTCTCGACAACATATACATATATAGGTCTCGGATGAACCTTATTTTCCTCTTTCCATTATATTTACCACATGCATCACCCAATAGAAATCTGACATTTGTTTAGCAATAATAAGACTACCCAATGGAAATGCTCCATCCCCTCTGCCAACGTTGCCTCCTTAATGCACTAACTTTCCCTGTTCAAGAGAATCTCACATTTAAGTCAAACCAAAATTCACCGTCACCTCCAGCTTACTTACTCCAAATGCACATGCCATGTGTCTATTCAACTTCCCATAGTTGTAATCTCGTATCTCCACCAAATTTCCACTTTCTCATGATAAAAGGAGTCCAAATCTGTTCCCACTCCTCTAACGAGTGTATATTTCACATTTACTTCTGATTGGTTGATTATTTAACTGATGTCTCCATTACCCTCCATGTTTAGAATCATGATCCTCGTTACATAACTCTCTAAATTAAATCAAGGATATAAATTGAAATGTGAAATATACACTCTTTAAGGAGTGTGCACGAATTCGCACTCTGATAAAAGAATAAATCTACATCATGATCATTACGTGTCACAAGGAAATCAAAAGTTTCCTTTCCCTCCATATTTCATGTAATGCCGTATTATATGATTCCAAAAGTGGATTTCATATCCGTGACCCAACATAGTTTCCTTGTGTCCAAACACCACATTTTCTTACTCTTTATTGTCCAACCCAATCTAACTTCATTAGCGGCGACCCATTTACTCCGGAATCCATATTATCTGTGCACTAGTCCGAATTTATCCATTTTCCATACTCGAGCCGATTTTATTGTTGTACTTTTCTCCGGGAATTCTTCCACCAACAGCAGCCGTCTCTTACTTCTCAAATTCACTTCTTTCCTTCAATTTATCTACATCACTAAAGTTGTCATGCTTTTCAGACATAACTTGCATCACTAAAGCCGACATGCTTTTCAGATAGAGATGAAGAAATAAAAGCAAATAATGAGAAATAATTTGCCTCCAGTAGGAATTGCACATGAAATGACAATGTAGCTCTTTTAAGCGTCGTTTCTTCTTCTTTTGCTCCAAAGTACCTAAAACTCAAAATTAAACATAAGATACATAATTTACAAGAAAACTTAGCAAAGAAAGCATAAACAATAGATAAATATCAAGGTGTTTTAGACACCTATCACAGTGGCGCTCCTTATGTCTCTGATCCCAGTAGGATACTACGCACTTGATTCCCTTAGATGATCTCACCCACAACTAAGAGTTGCTACGACCCAAAGTCGAAGACTTTAATAAACAAATCTGTATCACACAGAAAAGTCTACATGAATAGATAAATCTGTCTCCCACATACATACCTATAAGTTTTGTTCCGTCTTTTGATAAATCAAGGTGAACAGGAACCAATTGATATACTAGACTTATATGCCCGAAGAATAGCCTAGAAATATCAATCACCTCAGAATAATCTTAATAGACTAGCGAAACAAGATATTGTGGAATCACAAACAATGAGACGAAGTTGTTTGTGACTACTTTTTATCTTGCCTACCAGAGATATTAATCTCGAGCCAATTATTCCAATTGCATTCAATACAATAGAAACAGCAAGATTAGATCATGCAACTACAGAGAAGATAGTTGGGTCTGGCTTCACAAACCCAATGAAGTCTTCAAGTCGTTAACCTAGAAACCTAAGGTTAAAGGAGAATCGACTCTAGCTTATACAACTAGTATCACACAAGAGGTGTGGGGATTAGGGTTCCCAGTTCCTAGAGTTCTCCTTTATATAGTCTCCAAATCAGGGTTTGCAATCTAAGTTACCTTGGTAACAAAGCATTCAATATTCACCGTTAGATGAAAACCCGATTAGATTCAACCTAATATCTTTCAACCGTTAGATCGAACTTAGCTTGTTATACACAAATGAAATGCACGTTCATTTAGGTTTGTGTAACCGTACCTAAACATGTACACTTAGTTGGTTCAACAGTAGTTAACCAAATGGTTAGCCATATGAGCACTTTCATATCAACCATATTCATCTTCACCATAACTAGTTCAAATGACTCAAAAGAACTAGTTAGAGAGTTGTTAAATTTCTTAGATCTCATAGAAGTATACAAGACACAATCGAAGCAAAAACGATTTTGATTCATTCGAATCGATTCATGAACATTATATCCACGGTTTGCAAGTATGCATTCCTTAGTTTATATATGTATTAATTTACGAATAAACCGTTTTTAGAAAATAACCCACTCAAGTACGCATACCGGTACGCATACTTAAGTACCCGGATTGAGTTTGTTTTCAGTTCACAAACTCCAGCAGAAATTCACGGGATGTGAACTTTCGACAGTACCCGTGCAGATATGCGGACTTTAGTTCCGGTTATCCTGAGCAACAAAGTACGCATAATTTGGTTCAAGGATTTTGGACTTACACAAGTATGAGTTCACATACAATGTTTATATCCATTCAAGGTTATATATTCTAAACTCTCATTTCAATCATTGAAACATTCTTAGAGGATGTTAAATAGAGGTTATTCACACACTATTTTTCATCAAAGCGATTTTCAAGATATTGAAATAACCAACGTGAATTTTGTCACTTGTAAAAATGAACTTGGCTAAAACGAAAGCTTACCAACACATATTTTGAGAAATAGATAAGCGAGATGAACTCGGCTCGAAATAGAAAATGTGTATAATCGAAGCCTATATAGCAATACGACTTTTGTCTCAAGATAGGAGATAGAGTAGATAGACTTTTGAGTGATAGTGAAAAAGCGGGGGTACAACAACCTCACCCAATATTTCGATTAGCAATCTGTATGGACTAACTCTAATATACTTTTAATTGAATCAACTAGACAGTCAGACTCAATCTTAATAAAAAGTATATCAAGGAGTTAATATCTCTATCTCTCGATTTGATCTTTATTCAAGCAAATGGAAATCTGCGAGTCTTTATCAAATACTAGAGAGATAACCTTGGATGGTACCAAAGACCAATATCCAAGTGTCAATCAATGTAAATCAACAACCAAAGGTTGGATATTCTAATTGATTGATATTAACGCACAACCTGTGATATTTCAATTATATAACAAAATATAATGCGGAATAGAAATAACACATACACCAAAATTTTTGTTAACGAGGAAACCGCAAATGCAGAAAAACCGCGAGACCTAGTCCAGATTGAATACCACATTGTATTAAGCCGCTACAGACACCATCCTACTACAAACTAACTTCGGTCTGGACCGAAGTTGAACCCTAATCAATCTCACACTGATTCAAGGTGCAGTTGCGCTCCTTACGTCTCTGATCCCACCAGGATACTACGCACTTGATTCCCTTAGCTGATCTCACCCACAACTAAGAGTTGCTACGACCCAAAGTCGAAGACTTCGAGAAACAATTCTGTATCACACAGAAAAGTCTATGATGATAGATAAATCTGTCTCCCACAGATAAACCTATGGGTTTTGTTCCGTGTTTTGATAAATCAAGGTGAACAGGAACTAATTGAAAAAGCGAGGGTACAACAACCTCACCCAATATTTCGATTAGCAATCTGTATGGACTAACTCTAATATACTTTTAAGAGAATCAACTAAACAGTCAGAATCAATCTTAATAAAAAGTATATCAAGGAGTTAATATCTCTATCTCTCGATTTGATCTTTACTCAAGCAAATGGAAATCTGCGAGTCATTTATCAAATACTAGAGAGATAAACTTGGATGGTACCAAAGACCAATATCCAAGTGTCAATCAATGTAAATCAACAACCAAATGTTGGATATTATAATTGATTGATCTTAACGCACAACCTGTGATATTTCAATTATATATCAATATATAATGCGGAATAGAAATAACACAGACACCATAAATTTTGTTAATGAGGAAACCACAAATGCAGAAAAACCGCGGGACCTAGTCCAGATTGAACACCACACTGTATTATGACGCTAAAAACACTAGCCTACTACAAACTAACTTCCGTCTGGACTGTAGTTGAAACCTAATCAATCTCACACAGATTCAAGGTACAGTTGCGCTCCTTACGTCTTTGATCCCAGCAGGATACTACACACTTGATTCCGTTAGCTGATCTCACCCACAACTAAGAGTTGCTACGACCCAAAGTCGAAGACTTCAATAAACAAATCTGTATCACACAGAAAAGTCTACGAACATAGATAAATCTGTCTCCCACGGATAAACCTATGAGTTTTGTTCCGTCTTTTGATAAATCAAGGTGAACAGGAACTAATTGATAACATGGACTTATATTCCCGAAGAACAGCCTAGTATTATCAATCACCTCACAATAATCCAAATCATATGGTAGCGAAACTAGATATTTTGGAATCACAAACGATGAGACGAAGATGTTTGTGATTTCTTTTTATCTTTCCCTATCGGAGATATAATATCAAGTCAATTACTCAATTGAACTCGTATGATAGAAAATGGCAAGATCAGATCGCTCAACTACAAGAAAGTAGTTTCGTCTGGCTTCACAATCCCAATGAAGTTCAGTCGTTAGCCTACAAGGTCTCGAGAAGAAACCTAAGGTTAAAGGAGAATCGACTCTAGGAAACTAACTAGTATCACACAGGAGGTGTGGGGATTAGTTTTTCCAATTGCTAGATGTCTCCTTTATATAGTTTTCAAGTCAGGTTTTGCAGTCCAAGTTACCTTGGTAACAAAGCATTCAATAATCACCGTTAGATGAAAAACATGATTCAACCAAGCTAATATCTTTCAACCGTTAGATCGAAACTTAGCTTGTCACACACAAATGAAATGTATTCATTTTAGGTTTGAGTAACCGTACCTAAATGTGTACACTCAGTTGGTTCACAAACAGTTAACAAATGGTTAGCCATATGAGCACTTTCATATCAACCATATTCATCTCTCTCATAACTAGTTCAAATGACTCATAAGAACTAGTTCAAGAGTTGTTCAATTGCTTAGGTATTTATTCATACATACAATTGAAACAAAATCGGTTTGATTCACTTGAATCAATTCATGAACAATATAGCCACGGTTTGCAAAGATTGCATTCCTTATAATTTATTGTTTTAAGCTCATGAACTACTGATTTGAGAAATAACTAGCTTGGGTACGCGTACGGGTATGCGTACCTTAGCTATCGGATTTGAGTTTACAAACTCAACAGAAATTTCCGGTTCGAAAACTTCCGTGGGTACGCGTACGGGTATGCGTACCTAAGGTGACTGCTTTATTAGTTTGCAAACTTACAAACTCAGCAGAAATTTTCGGCTCGAAAACTTCCGCAGGCACGCGTACGGGTACGCTATAATCTCAACTATAGATAAAACTTTGTAGCTTCTCGTCCACATGCTTGATCTCCTTGGCGCTTAAACATTACTCAAAAACTTCGTCTTTTCCAAGTACTCCCATGATTCCAAAGGTTGTAAGTTCAGCATCATAGTTGTTGAAGTTTCGTAGCCATAACAATGAGAAAGAAAAAGCTCTCGATCATAGTTATACAGTGTCATAGTATTATTACATAACATCAAAGTTCTCATATCACAACTTCGACAACAATACTATGGTAATATGTATGACTCCCCCTTAGTCAATACTTCGTCTCAACACGAAAACCACTCCCCCTTACATAATGATCCGAAAACCATATGTATTTGTAGTGTGAACTACATATTAATTCTCCCCCTTTTTGTGAATAAAATTGGCAAAGGTACGAAAACGGGATCATAATGAAAATTTTCATGGAGACACTTCAAGACCAAAGAAAAGTACATATCAACTTTGTTTAGATGCAATCATAAATCCGAAGCTAAATGCATTCATCACGGAGTTTATAAAGATACAAGATAACTCCTCAAATATTCCACAACCGCACTCCCCACAAAGATATGGCAATTAAGCACAAGTTCAAAAGAACTCTCCCTCATTTGATGTCATTCCCGAAAGAACAACAAGAGCGACCTTACTTTTACGAGAAAAGAAGGATTTCTTTGGACACGAAAAACCACAAAATGATTTTGTATCCAAAAATCTCAATTAAACTAACCAAAAGAGAACCCATGATTAATTCAATCGGAATACACAACCAAAATAACCACAAACGAATATATGATTAATCTAGTTGGAAATGCTCACACAAGAAGACTTATGGAGCCGCACAGTATATACATAAAATATGGATCAGGGAAGATCAATACTGCGGAATATACAAGGATTCATTCTATTTTCCATCACTATTTTCATAATGACATATAATAGACATAATCCTTGTATACAAAATATTTTAACCTATCTTCCATCAATAAATGACATAATAGGCTTAACTTTTGTTTGTCAAAAGTTCATTCATTCTTGTATCAATACATGCATATCGACATATAAACGAGATAACTTTTGACAACATATGGGACAATAATAGTTCACGGATGCAAACATACATATCCCATAACACATTGCAATATATAAAACCATAAGGATTAATACTGCAAAAATCATCTTCCAAGCCAAACTTTAGAATTTAAACAAATAAATCTAAAAACATGAAGATGAAAACGTTGGACATAGCTATGTGTACTCACAATAATGGCTATTCCAAACCCTAGTTATCCTTCTTAAACAAAAACAAGAATAAAAATCTTTTAAGAAGTTTTACTAGACATAAAAAGAAATTCAACAAGCCAAAATCGAATACGAGTTAGACATCAAACAGCTGATTCGGGATCCTTAAGAAGCTTGAGATCTTTGAGCTTGTGATTGACAGCATCCTCTGCTTCTTCAAAATGGATATCCTTGTTGAGAAGTCCCTTTACATGAGTTTTCATGAGAACAAGGTCAGAATTAACCTTTTTCAACTCAGTTCTTACCATATCAAGACACTTCATTGTATCAAAAGGTTGTTGTTTTGCATCCTCAAAGTTCTTGAGAAAGTCAACAACCACTTCATCTGAAATCTCTTCAACATCCTCAATGTCTGAGTAGAAATCAGGAGATTGAGGAAAAGATATTTTAACTTCAACAAAGGTTCCCTTCTCTTTATCGAACTCGAAATACACCGCATTATCAATGAAGTCTTCAAGTAAATCCCAAGAGCAAGAAGAAGACGCCATTGATAATAAGAGTCCTAGAGTGAGATATCTCAACTCAATAGGAAGGGTATATAAACGATTTCGAACAGGCTTAGGGTTTACAAGCACGGTTTGCGAAGGAACCTAAAGACCGTGCATGTACCCATAAAAAGGCTATTTGTGAAGATAGTCTGCACAAAACCCATGCATCTTAGCTCTAGGGTCCGAAGCAAGTGGAAAAGAATAAAAACAAAGGGCAACGAGAGAACACGCATAAAAGAAATACTTATGTAAAAGTGTTTGTGATTGACAATCCATCTAAGAACGATAAGAAATTAGATAGATCATCAAAGACACTTTTCCAAAAGTATACCTGTACAATTATCACTCAACAAGGATTTTTGTAAGTGAGATTTCAACCTTGCGATTAATTTATACAAGTATGAGCCTTCAGCTCATTAAATGGCCATTTTCTTTGGTTATCCTTCTTTCTTCGAGACTTTGGAGAAAAAACATTATGATGTGAACAGTTGTCATAAACATTATTGTTATCAAAATATGACTCACAGTATCTGTTCTTACCAGAAGAGATGGTTGACAACCTGTTGATGATTTCTTTATAACCCTTAATTACCTCCTTTAGGTTATTTCTTATATCATCATCTTTGCTCTTTTTCCTTGATACTTTGTTCACATCAACAGAATTATTATCTCCTTTGTAGCATAATAAGGATTTCTGATCTTTTCTTAGACGGTTTTTCAAACGTTTGTTATGCATCTTTGAGAGACCCATTGAACTAATTTTCCTGGTAGGATACACAGGATGAGTACTGAAACCATTTAGTTTACACATACTGATTTCAGTTATACCTTTGAGAATTACGTCCAAGGTGTGTTGAAATTGAACAAGGTACTTGTTATTCAACATAGGGTTCCCTTTTTGCACAACATGCTCTTTTGATCTGCAAAAGAGACAAACTTTCTAATCAAGCGAGTGATTAAAATGTTTCGTCATGACATCTTTTGCTAAAGATTTCTTCCTCCCATGTGATGTGCAACATTCTTGAGCAAAGAAGATTGCAGGCACATCCTTTTTAATTGGAAGGGATTCCGGTTTTACTTCTGAACCAGGACCACTTTTGGTTTTAAAAGAAGTAGAGGGTATAGTGGATTTTTTGAAGCATCCTTGAATCGAGAGTTTATTCAAATGATGTTCAATTTCCAAAACATCCTTTTCAAGAAGAGTCTTAAGAAAGACTTGTGAAGACAGGGCTTCTGTGTTTTTGGAATTTTCGTCTCTTACTATACCAAGAAGAGCATTGACAAGTTTTTTAAACCGATTAAATTTATCAGCTTGGATTATAAGTAGATTTAGAATTAGTTTACTCTCTTCAGCTGTTTTCCTTCTAATAATAGAGATAGACTCCTTTGAACGGTAAACGGAAGGACACATCTCAGTGTATGTCTGTCTCGTTAGAACACTAGGTTCATCTATATTTGATATTGAAGAATCTTTCTCAATAATAGAATTAATCGAGACAGAACTTTTGTTTCTGATGATGCGTTTATCAGAGATAGTACTTCTGTCCATAGAGTCAGACCGCTACAAAAAAGCGGTGGTACAACAACCTCACCCAATATTTCGATTAGCAATCTGTATGGACTAACTCTAATATACTTTTAAGAGAATCAACTAGACAGTCAGACTCAATCTTAATAAAAAATTATATCAAGGAGTTAATATCTCTATCTCTCGATTTGATCTTTACTCAAGCAAATGGAAATCTGCGAGTCTTTATCAAATACTAGAGAGATAACCTTGGATGGTACCAAAGACCAATATCCAAGTGGCAATCAATGTAAATCAACAATAAAAGGTTGGATATTCTAATTGATTGATCTTAACGCACAACCTGTGATATTTCAATTATATAACAAAATATAATGTGGAATAGAAATAACACAGACACCAGAAATTTTGTTAACGAGGAAACCGCAAATGCAGAAAAACCCGGGGACCTAGTCCAGATTGAATACCACACTGTATTAAGCCGCTACATACACTAGCCTACTACAAACTAACTTCGGTATGGACTGTAGTTGAACCCTAAACAATCTCACACTGATTCAAGGTACAGTTGCGCTCCTTACGTCTCTGATCCCAGCAGGATACTACGCACTTGATTCCCTTAGCTGATCTCACCCACAACTAAGAGTTTCTACGACCCAAAGTCGAAGACTTCAATAAACAAATCTGTATCACACAGAAAAGTCTACGATGATAGATAAATCGGTCTCCCACAGATAAACCTATGAGTTTTGTTCCGTCTTTTGATAAATCAAGGTGAACAGGAACTAATTGATAACTCGGACTTATATTCCCGAAGAACAACCTAGTATTATCAATCACCTCACAATAATCTAAATCGTATGGTAGCGAAACTAGATATTGTGGAATCACAAACGATGAGACGAAGATGTTTGTGATTTCTTTTTATCTTTCCCTATCGAAGATATAATCTCAAGTCAATTATTCAATTGAACTCGTAGGATAGAAAATGGCAAGATCAGATTGCTCAACTACAAGAAAGTAGTTTCGTCTGGCTTAACAATCCCAATGAAGTCTTTTAGTCGTGAAACTACAGGGTCTCGAGAAGAAACCTAAGGTTAAAGGAGAATCGACTCTAGGAAACTAACTAGTATCACACATGAGGTGTGGGGATTAGTTTTTCCAATTGCTAGATGTCTCCTTTATATAGTTTTCAAGTCAGGTTTTGCAATCCAAGTTACCTTGGTAGCAAAGCATTCAATATTCACCGTTAGATGAAAAACCTGATTCAACCAAGCTAATATCTTTCAACCGTTAGATCGAAACTTAGCTTGTCACACAAAAATGAAATGTTTTCATTTAGGTTTGAGTAACCGAACCTAAACGTGTACACTTATTTGGCTCACAAATAGTTAACCAATGGTTAGCCATATGAGAACTTTCATATCAACCATATTCATCTTTCTCATAACTAGTTCAAATGACTCATAAGAACTAGTTCAAGAGTTGTTCAATTGCTTAGGTCTTTATTCATAGACACAATTAAAACAAAATCGGTTTGATTCACTTGAATCAATTCATGAACAATATAGCCACGGTTTGCAAAGATTGCATTCCTTATAATTTATTGTTTTAAGCTCATGAAATACCGATTTGAGAAATAACCAGCTTGGGTACGCGTACGGGTATGCGTACCTTAGCTACCGGATTTGAGTTTACAAACTCAGCAGAAATTTCCGGTTCGAAAACTTCCGTAGGTACGCGTACGGGTATGAGTACCTAAGGTGACTGGTTTACTAGTTTACAAACTTACAAACTCAGCAGAAATTTTCGGTTCGAAAACTTCCGCAGGTACGCGTACTCAACCTGTCTCCTTCACCAATATCGCATGCACACATATGCACGCACTTGATTTCCGGCACATGAATTTATACACTAATGTGCGAACACACTATATATGCTTATATCCATAGTTGGTAATCTCAACTCTAGATTTTAGTCATTGAAACATTCTTCTATAATGTTATAACGATCGTTATTCACGACTATCGTCATCAAAGCTATTTTCAAGATTGAAACATCATCATGACTTTCATCACGGGTAAAGACGAAAATGGTTAAAGCAAAATCTCACCAACACATGTTTCGAGAAAAAGATAAGCGAGTAAACTCGTCTCGAAATAGCGAATGTGTATGTATGAAAACTATCATACTTATACGACTTTGTCTCAAGAGTAGGAGATAGAATAGACTTTTGAGTGAAAAATAAGTTCAAGTATCCACATACCTTTTTGTGGGATGAAGTTCCACTTATTCCTCGAGTATTTCTTCATCTTCGTAGGATGATCGCCATGGAGTCTGGAGCTCAATTGCACTTAACTATCCTAGACCGAGACTTAGTCATAAGTAAACTAGAAATCAAGATATATAGTTTTGATCACTAATATTGACAAACATGCTTGAGATAGCAACACATGCGAGTTCGACCGAGCAGTGCTCTAACAATCTCCCCCTTTGTCAATTTTAGTGACAAAACTATCAATACATATGGATTACAAAATAGATAAAACTTTGTAGCTTCTCGTCCACATGCTTGATCTCCTTGGAGCTTCAACATTACTCAAAAACTTCGTCTTTTCCAATTACTCCCATGATTCCAAAGGTTGTAACTTCAGCATCATAGTTGTTGAAGTTCCGTAGCCATAACAATGAGAAAACAAAAGCTCTCGATCATTGTTATACAATATCATATTATTATTACACAGTATCAAAGTTCTCATATCACAACTTCGACAACAATACTATGGTGATATGTATGACTCCCCATTAGTCAATACTTCGTCTCAACACGAAAACCACTCCCCCTTACATAATGATCCGAAAACCATATGTATTTGTAGTGTGAACTACATATTAATTCTCCCCCTTTTTGTGAATAAAATTGGCAAAGGTACGAAAACGGGATCATAATGAAACTTTTCATGGAGACACTTCAAGACCAAAGAAAAGTACATATCAACTTTGTTTAGATGCAATCATAAATCCGAAGCTAAATGCATTCATCACGGAGTTTATAAAGATACAAGATAACTCCTCAAATATTCCACAACCGCACTCCCCACAAAGATATGGCAATTAAACACAAGTTCAAAAGAACTCTCCCTCATTTGATGTCATTCCCGAAAGAACAACAAGAGCGACCTTACTTTTACGAGAAAAGAAGGATTTCTTTGGACACGAAAAACCACAAAATGATTTTGTATCCAAAAATCTCAATTAAACTAACCAAAAGAGAACCCATGATTAATTCAATCGGAATACACAACCAAAATAACCACAAACGAACCTATGATTAATCTAGTTGGAAATGCTCACACAAGAAGACTTATGGAGCCGCACAATATATACATAAAATATGGATCAGGGAAGATCAATACTGCGGAGTATACAAGGATTCATTCTATTTTCCATCACTATTTACACAATGACATATAATAGACATAATCCTTGTAAACAAAAGATTTTAACCTATCTTCCATCAATAAATGACATAATAGGCTTAACTTTTGTTTGTCAAAAGTTCATTCATTCTTGTATCAATACATGCATATCGACATATAAACGAGATAACTTTTGACAACATATGGGACAATAATAGTTCACGGATGCAAACATACATATCCCATAACACATTGCAATATATAAAACCATAAGGATTAATACTGCAAAAATCATCTTCCAAGCCAAACTTTAGAATTTAAACAAATAAATCTAAAAACATGAAGATGAAAACGTTGGACATAGCTATGTGCACTCACAATAATGGCTATTCCAAACCCTAGTTATCCTTCTTAAACAAAAACAAGAATAAAATTCTTTTAAGAAGTTTTACTAGACATAAAAAGAAATTCAACAAGCCAAAATCGAATACGAGCTAGACATCAAACAGCTGATTCGGGATCCTTAATAAGCTTGAGATCTTTGAGCTTGTGATTGATAGCATTCTCTGCTTCTTCAAAATGGATATCCTTGTTGAGAAGTCCCTTTACATGAGTTTTCATGAGAACAAGGTCAGAATTAACCTTTTTCAACTCAGTTCTTACTATATCAAGACACTTCATTGTATCAACAAGTTTTTGTTTTGCATCCTCAAAGTTCTTGAGAAAGTCAACAACCACTTCATCTGAAATCTCTTCAACATCCTGAATGTCTGAGTAGGAATCAGGAGATTGAGAAAAAGATCTTTCAACTTCAACAAAGGTTCCCTTCTCTTTATCGAACTCGAAATATACCGCATTATCAATGAAGTCTTCAGGTAAATCCCAAGAGCAAGAAGAAGACGCCATTGATAATAAGAGGCCTAGAGTGAGAAATATCAACTCAATGGGAAGGGTATATAAACGATTTAGAACAGGCTTAGCGTTTACAACCACGGTTTGCGAATGAACCTAAAGACCGTGCGTGTACCCATAAAAAGGCTATTTATGAAGATAGTCTGCTCAAAACCCATGCATCTTAGCTCTAGGATCCGAAGCAAGTGGAAAAGAATAAAAAAAAGGGCAACGAGAGAACACGCATAAAAGAAATACTTACGTAAAAGTGTGTGATTGACAATCCATCTAAGAACGATAAGAAATTAGCTAGATCATCAGAGACACTTTGCCAAAAGTATACCTGTTCAATTCTCACTCAACAAGGATTTTTGTAAGTGAGATTTCAACCTTGCGATCAATTTACACAAGTATGAGCCTTCATCTCATT
Source organism: Papaver somniferum (assembly GCF_003573695.1). Taxonomy (NCBI): domain Eukaryota; kingdom Viridiplantae; phylum Streptophyta; class Magnoliopsida; order Ranunculales; family Papaveraceae; genus Papaver; species Papaver somniferum. The sequence goes on from NC_039367.1 coordinate 110,094,364, forward strand.
AAATGACCATTGCCTTTGGTTATCCTTCTTTCTTCGAGACTTTGGAGAAAAAACATTATGATGTGAACAGTTGTCATAAACATTACTGTTATCAAAATATGACTCATAGTATCTGTTATTACTGGAAGAGATGGTTGACAACCTACTGACGATTTCTTTATAACCCTTAATTACCTCCTTTAGGTTATTTCTTATATCATCATCTTTGCTCTTTTTCCTTGATACTTTGTTCACATCAACAGAACTATTACCTCCTTTGTAACACAATAAGGATTTCTGATCTTTTCTTAGACGGTTTTTCAGACGTTTGTTATGCATCTTTGAGAGACCCGTTGAACTAATTATCCTGGTAGGATACACATGATGAGTACTGAAACCATTTGGTTTACACATACTAATGTCAGTTATACCTTTGAGAATTACGTCCAAGGTGTGTTGAAATTGAACAAGGTACTTGTTACTCAACATAGGGTTCCGTTTTTGCACAACAGGCTATTTTGATCTGCAAAAGAGACAAACATTCTAATCAAGCGAGTTATTAGAATGTTTCGTCCTGACATCTTCGTCTACAGATTTCTTCCTCCCATGGGATGTGCAATATTATTGAGCAAAGAAGATTACAGGCACATCCTTTTTAATTGGAAGGGATTCCGGTTTTATTTCTGAACCAGGACCACTTTTGGTTTTAAGAGAAGTAGATGGTATAGTGTATTTTTTGAAGCATCCTTGAATCGAGAGTTTATCCAAATGATGTTCAATTTCTAAAACATACTTTTCAAGGAGAGTCTTAAGAAAGACTTGTGAAGACATGGCTTCTGTGTTTTTGGAATTGTCGTCTCTTACTATACCAAGAAGAGCATTGACAAGTTTTTTAAACCGATTAAATTTATCAGCTTGGATTCTAACAAGATTTAGAATCAGTTTACTCTCTTCAGCTGTTTCCCTTCCAATAATAGAGATAGACTCCTTTGAACGATAATCGGAAGGACACATCTCAGTGTCTGTCTGTCTCGTTAGAACACTAGGTTCATCTATATTTGAGATTGAAGAATCTTTCTATTTAGATAGAATTAATCAAGACAGAACTTTTGTTTCTGAGGATGCGTTTATCAGAAATAGTACTTCTATCCATAGAGTCAGACCGCTACAAACACATACTTGTAAGGTCTTGAACGTGTTTTCCTGCTCTGATACCAATTAAAAAAGCGGGGGTACAACAAACTCACCCAATATTTCGATTAGCAATCTGTATGGACTAACTCTAATATACTTTTAAGAGAATCAACTAGACAGTCATACTCAATCTTAATAAAAAGTATATCAAGGAGTTAATACCTTTGTCTCTCGATTTGATCTTTACTCAAGCAAATGGAAATCTGCGAGTCTTTATCAAATACTAGAGAGATAACCTTGGATGGTACCAAAGACCAATATCCAAGTGGAAATCGATGTAAACCAAAAACCAAAGGTTGGATATTCTAATTGATTGATCTTAACGCACAACCTGTGATATTTCAATTATATAACAAAATATAATGCGGAATAGAAATAACACAGACTCCAGAAATTTTGTTAACGAGGAAACCGCAAATGCAGAAACACCCTGGGACCTAGTCCAGATTTAACACCACACAGTATTAAGCCGCTACAGACACTAGCCTACTACAAACTAACTTCGGTCTGGACTGTAGTTGAACCCTAAACAATCTCACACGGATTCAAGTTACAGTTGCGCTCCTTACGTCTCTGATCCAGCAGGATACTATGCAATTGATTCCCTTAGCTGATTTCACCCACAACTAAGAGTTGCTACGACCCAAAGTCGAAGACTTCAATAAAAAAATCTGTATCACACAGAAAAGTCTACGATGATAGATAAACCGGTCTTCCACAGATAAACCTCTGAGGTTTGTTCCGTCTTTTGATAAATCAAGGTGAACAAGAACTAATTTAAAACCGGACTTATATTCTCGAAGAACAACCTAGTATTATCAATCACCTCATAATAATCTAAATCGTATGGTAGCGAAACTAGATATCGTGGAATCACAAACGATGAGACGAAGATGTTTGTGATTTCTTTTTATCTTGCCCTATCGGAGATATAATCTCAAGTCAATTATTCAATTGAACTCGTACTATAGAAAATGGCAAGATCAGATCGCTCAACTACAAGAAAGTAGTTTCGTCTGGCTTCACAATCCCAATGAAGTCTTTCAGTCGTTAACCTACAGGGTCTCGAGAAGAAACCTAAGGTTAAAGAATAATCGACTCTAGGAAACTAACTAGTATCACACATGAGGTGTGGGGATTAGTTTTTCCAATTGCTAGATGTCTCCTTTATATAGTTTTCAAATCAGGGTTTGCAATCCAAGTTACCCTGGTAAAAAAGCATTCAATATTCATCGTTAGATGAAAAACCTGATTCAACCAAGCTAATATCTTTCAACCGTTAGATCGAAACTTAGCTTGTCACACAAAAATGAAATGTATTCATTTAGGTTTGAGTAACCGTACCTAAACGTGTACACTTAGTTGGTTCACAAATATTTAACCAATGGTTAGCCATATGAGCACTTTCATATCAACCATATTCATTTTTCTCATAACTAGTTCAAATGACTCATAAGAACTAGTTCAAGAGTTGTTCAATTGCTTAGGTCTTTATTCATAGACACAATTGAAACAAAATCGGTTTGATTCACTTGAATCAATTCATGAACAATAAAGCCACGGTTTGCAAAGATTGCATTTCTTATAATTTATTGTTTTAAGCTCATGAACTACCGATTTGAGAAATAACCAGCTTGGGTATGCGTACCTTAGCTACCGGATTTGAGTTTAAAAACTCAATAGAAATTTTCAGTTCGAAAACTTCCATGGGTACGTGATGAGTGCCAAATAATGTATATATCTATCCCTTTTTGTTGGCATTTAACTCATCTTTTGTGCAGTAATTCTACATTTTATCCCATATTCTGTATTTTCATTGTTTTCAAGAATAAATATTTTTCTTACTTAATTTTGCATTTTTAGGTAATAAATAAAGTCTGGATAACTTGCGGAGCGGAAAAGAGCTGAAGAGTGGTGAAACGCCGGAAGAAATTACGCAAGGAAGCCGCGAAGAATGTTGTGCACAAGACCAAGAGGCTAGGAATGGGCTTGAAGAGGAAGAATTGTTTTTAAAGAAGATATGGGCTTGGCATACCCAAGCCCGTATCGGATTTCAGCCGTCAGATTGGATCATCTCAACATCTAACGGTCGCTCCCTTGCTGTTCATCAAAGTTTGATACATCCGCTTCACACCACAACACCTAACTCCATCTTGAGCCGTCAGTTTCGTTGTGCTTCTACATCCAACGGTCGCTCAATATCAGCCTCTCTTAACCGTCCGATTCAATTCAGTCTCATGCATCACACGATCTCATCTCGCTGGACATCAAGAATGATATGTCCGCTCAACACCGAAACAACCCTAGGATATATAACCCAAAATGAAACCAAAAACCTAATCACTTCTCCACTTCGCCTTCTCTCTCTCGCCATCTTCTCCTCCACACCCGACAGTTGCAGACACCATGTTGCCGTACCACCACCAACTCCACCGTACACCATGTCTGCCACCACCACCAACTCTCCACTGTCACTACCAAATACCACATCATCACAACCACCCTATCTCTCTACCTATCTATTCCATCAAGCTCTCCCCTATTCTAATCCCTAGGTAAGAGACTTATGAGATAGATCGAGCTAGAGAAGCTAGAAAAGGCATGGGAATGAAGCTACAATGTCAGAGGAAGAATGGGTCGAGTTTAATTTGATGTTGCTACATCAAATCAGGTAAAAATCGAGAACCCTAACTTCTGTCAAATTTGAGAAATTTTACCAAAACCCTAATTTCGACTAAGAGAGAATTGAGAAGAGAGAGTAGGTAGAAATAGGGTATGGGTTAGACCCATTTCCCTAATTTCTTGAAAACCTAATTTTACTGTTTTAAATTTGGGATTTAGGGATTTGGGTGAAGAACCCTAATTTTGTATTTTGGGGAAATGGGGTCTGTGGGTATAAATAGCCTTGTGGGTGTTGTTGTAAAACTTTATGCTGGACTAGCCAGTGTCCAGAACTTTGATGTTCTGTTAATGTTCAATTTCAGTTTCAAATCAATTCTTGTTAATGTGTGCTGTTATTGTTTAAATGTTCATGTATTGTTCTGTTGCCATCTATCTTGTTTGTTTTGTCTGATGTTTATACACCTTCCCGGGCCCGCGTTTTTATTGCGCTTCAAATTTTATACACCTTCCCGGGCCCACCAAGTTTTTGGTGCCGCTGCCGGGGATTGGTGCTGTGTTTTTCTTGTTGTTTTATTAGCTATTTTTGCATTTCACTGCATAGCATTTGCATCTGCATCTGCTTCACTTCAATTGCTGTTGGACCTGCTGTTCTGAACCTGTTTTTCCTCTGCTGGGACGCCACCAAGGAAAAGAACCAAAGCCCAACTGGGTTTTTGCAACAATATCAGAGCAGCTGGGCTGTGCTTAAAAGGTAACCCATTTAAGAGAACCCGAATTGTGGGCTTCCAATTTTTTAATTGTGGGCTTGTAATATTAAAGCCAATTTTTGGGCTTCTCTTATTTTCTGTTGGGTTTGTAATAATTTATTTGTGGGCTTGTTTGTTTAATTTGTGGGCTTGTTTAAATTCTTTCATTGGACTTGTATTTTGGACTCTGGGTTTAAACCCAGCTGAGCTTGTAACCGATTGTGGGCTTGCTTCCACTCAAGAGTGGACCTCGAAACCAAAGTTTTAAAACAAACGTCGGGCCTTAACCAACTGGGCCAAATTAAACTTTCAAAATTAAAACTTAGTGTTTCATGGCCGCAGCCTTCCTTCCATTCCATTAGAGGACAAACAGTGGGCTTGCTCCCATACAAAAACCAAATTTTATTTTATTTTTTTTTTTTTAAAAAAAAAAAAAAAAAAAAAAATTCTTTTGCTCCCAATTTTTAAAACCAAATTTCTACTTTGCTCCCATTTTTAAACCAAATTTTCTTTTTCGTTTTCCCATAAAAACCAAAATTTGTCTTTTTCCCAACAAAACCAAATTTTTTCCAAAAAGTCCAATCCCATTAAAAAACCAAATTTTCTTGTAGATAATGTGTTAGTTAAATTTCCTTTTGTATATATTTTGCTAATCCAATATGATCTCGGCTGAAATATGTTGGATTTTTGCCTTGAATAACAGAGTTTTAATTCTGCTTTCGCCGAAATCGGGTATTCTCTCTCCTTTTACTCTACTCAGCATGTCCCTTTCCATATGTTGCATTTTAATTCTTTCCATATTTTGAAACATTGAGGACAATGTTTAGTTTAGGTTTGGGGGTATAGAGTAGATACCATGATAATTTGTCATAATTGAAAACGAACTCCTTCTTCTTTTTTGAAAAAATTGAAAAATTCCAAAAAAATTGAAAAATCAAATTCAAAAAAATTAAAAAATTGAAAAAAATCATAAAAATGGAGCTCATTTACCTTGAAATGTTGACTCTTGTGCAAATATGTAATTATTAGGAGTCTTAGTCTAGATATTTAGGCACCCTGATTCTAGCACAATTCACATAGTGATAAGAAATTTGCACGCGCACGATCTACCAATACATGTATGGCCTCGATCTTCAAGGTGTTTGATAGGAAGTTACAATTGCCAATCACTTTAGAATACTGAACGAAACTTGACTAGCTTGTTCTTTGGTTGATTGGGATAGAAGGTGGAGGTTACATTAAGAAAGACAACCATCGAATTTAACTGGGTGCATCAAAAAGGGCTACCTCTTGCAAAGTGTCATGTAATTTTTGTTTCCTTTTGTATTTGTATCAAAAGTGTTTCCTTGTTCTAAAAAAAAAAAAAAAACGATGTATATATTCAGAAAAAAAAAAGAAAAAAATATCAGAAAAATACAAAAAAATCAAGTATTTATCAATTCCATCATCTCTTGTTCCAAAAATAAAAAGAGAATAGTCAATGTAAATAAGAGTCATGTAAATAGTCATTTTGTTGTTTCATTGTAATAAGCAAGGAGGGTGTATGCCATTGATGTACAACGCGAGTAATTGTGAAATACCTCCAACTCATTCACAATTCTCGTAAAGTCCGGACAGCTAGCTAGATTTCGACCTCAGTTCTTAGCCTGAGAAACTATCTCTTGGTGATTAGTAGTCATAACTTCAGATCTTTCTTTACACATGTGTAGATACACTTTACACTCTTATCACATGTCTTTTTTTGTTATCAGTGCTAGGATTGTGCCTTCGATAGCTAGATTGACATCTCCATTTTGCTGTGAGCTTAAACTGTTTTGCACATGTCACATTTGATGGAATCTGAGCTTATATTTTGACCTAGAACTTTGTAGGTACGTTCTAAGCAAACCTTCACGAGACTTCAACTCGTCCACTAGGGACACTTAGTGGTTTAAAAGGCTTAGTGCATACGCTAAATGCATTCGAGAGACCAGTGACAGTGGTATAGTTAGGATTTCCTTAGTTTTGTTTTACTTGAGGACAAGTAAAATTCAGGTTTGGGGGTATTTGATGAGTGCCAAATAATGTATATATCTATCCCTTTTTGTTGGCATTTAACTCATCTTTTGTGCAGTAATTCTACATTTTATCCCATATTCTGTATTTTCATTGTTTTCAAGAATAAATATTTTTCTTACTTAATTTTGCATTTTTAGGTAATAAATAAAGTCTGGATAACTTGCGGAGCGGAAAAGAGCTGAAGAGTGGTGAAAAGCCGGAAGAAATTACGCAAGGAAGCCGCGAAGAATGTTGTGCACAAGACCAAGAGGCTAGGAATGGGCTTGAAGAGGAAGAATTGTTTTTAAAGAAGATATGGGCTTGGCATACCCAAGCCCGTATCGGATTTCAGCCGTCAGATTGGATCATCTCAACATCTAACGGTCGCTCCCTTGCTGTTCATCAAAGTTTGATACATCCGCTTCACACCACAACACCTAACTCCATCTTGAGCCGTCAGTTTCGTTGTGCTTCTACATCCAACGGTCGCTCAATATCAGCCTCTCTTAACCGTCCGATTCAATTCAGTCTCATGCATCACACGGTCTCATCTCGCTGGACATCAAGAATGATATGTCCGCTCAACACCGAAACAACCCTAGGATATATAACCCAAAATGAAACCAAAAACCTAATCACTTCTCCACTTCGCCTTCTCTCTCTCGCCATCTTCTCCTCCACACCCGACAGTTGCAGACACCATGTTGCCGTACCACCACCAACTCCACCGTACACCATGTCTGCCACCACCACCAACTCTCCACTGTCACTACCAAATACCACATCATCACAACCACCCTATCTCTCTACCTATCTATTCCATCAAGCTCTCCCCTATTCTAATCCCTAGGTAAGAGACTGATGAGATAGATCGAGCTAGAGAAGCTAGAAAAGGCATGGGAATGAAGCTACAATGTCAGAGGAAGAATGAGTCGAGTTTAATTTGATGTTGCTACATCAAATCAGGTAAAAATCGAGAACCCTAACTTCTGTCAAATTTGAGAAATTTTACCAAAACCCTAATTTCGACTAAGAGAGAATTGAGAAGAGAGAGTAGGTAGAAATAGGGTATGGGTTAGACCCATTTCCCTAATTTCTTGAAAACCTAATTTTACTGTTTTAAATTTGGGATTTAGGGATTTGGGTGAAGAACCCTAATTTTGTATTTTGGGGAAATGGGGTCTGTGGGTATAAATAGCCTTGTGGGTGTTGTTGTAAAACTTTATGCTGGACTAGCCAGTGTCCAGAACTTTGATGTTCTGTTAATGTTCAATTTCAGTTTCAAATCAATTCCTGTTAATGTGTGCTGTTATTGTTTAAATGTTCATGTATTGTTCTGTTGCCATCTATCTTGTTTGTTTTGTCTGATGTTTAGGATATTTGATCTCATGCAATGTTTTAATTATGTTTAATTTTAATGTCATGTTAGTTCACTGTAAATGTTTAATGTTATGTTTAGTTCACTGTTAGTTTTAATTCACTGTCAAGAAGTGGAATGCTAGGTTAGAGCTTTGAAGCACTGATTTGATTGAGCAACGGGAGAAATTAGTGCTCATAGCAAGCTAATTCTCTTTCCATTCCATTTGTATGCTTAGGATGCATTGTTTTGATTGAGCAATGGGAGAAATTATTGCTCATAACAAGCTAATTCTCTTTCCATTCCATTTGTATGCCTAGAGCCACTGCCTTGGCCTTGCATTGTCACCACTGTTAGATTCACCATCTCCCCTGCCCTTGGCTTAGGCCTTGGTTTACTTCCATTGTTCTCTGCTTGTAGTTGCAGTGTCTTTTGTGCTGTTTGCTTTTGCCATTGTAAATTTTCATCCTTTTGCCCTGTGTTGCTTTTGCCCTGTGTTGCCCTGTGTTGCTTCCATTGTAAATTTTCTCCATTGTCTTTGCTTCACTGCCATCTTTTCTTTCTTCATTGCCTTGTTTTGCCCTGTTTTCTTCCCTTGTGTTGCTGCCTCCCTTCCACTGCTTGTGCTGCTGCTGTGCAGCGCTGCTGCTGCTGCTGCTTCCTTTTCCTTGCTACTACTTGCTGTTGTTGTGCTGCTCCACTGCTGCTGCCTTTTCCCTGTCTGCTGCTGCTCCAAAGCTCACTTCAACACTGAGCCCAAGTTCAGTTCATTGAAACCAAAGGCTAAAAGCCCAGGTTCAAAGCCCACTCACTGGTAATTCCAAAAGCTGAGCCCAATTCACAGTTGAACTGTTGAGCCCAAAGCTCAAATTAGTTCACTGAAACCAAGCCCAGGTTCGAAGACCAAAAGCCCATCAGTCCACTGAACTTAACCAAAGCCCAGGTCATAAGCTACAAAGCCCAAGGTTTAGTTCACAACCAAAGGCCCAGAAATAGGTTCAGAACAAGAAAAGCCTAGCTTAACCTGAGGCTCATCCAACTGAGCCCAAGGCTCAGTTCACTCCATTGAACCCATTATCACACAAGCCCAGTAAACTTCAAAGGCCCAAGGCCTAAAACCATTTCATCATTACAAACAAACCCACTAAGCCCAATAGCAATTTTAGAGCCCAAAATAGCTAGAAAACTCCAAAACACACCCAGTCTCTGTGGATCGACCCGTACTTGCACGAGCTACAACTGACGACCGTGCACTTGCGGTATTACTGTAGGCCCGCGTTTCATTTCACTCAATTTTATACGCTTTCCCGGGTCCACCAGTACGCGTACGGGTATGCGTACCTAAGGTGACTGGTTTACTAGTTTGCAAAATTACAAACTCAGCAGAAATTTTCGGTTCGAAAACTTCCGCAGGTACGCGTACGGGTACGGTACTCAACCTGTCTCCTTCACCAATACCGCATGCTCACATATGCATTCACTTGGTTTCCGGCACATGGATTTATACACTAATGTGCGAACACACTATATATGCTTATATCCATAGTTGGTAATCTCAACTCTACATTTCAATCATTAAAACATTCTTCTATAACGTTATAACAATCGTTATTCACGACTATCGTCATGAAAGCTATTTTCAAGATTGAAACGTCATCATGACTTTCGTCACGGGTAAAGATGAAAATGGTTAAAGAAAAAGCTCACCAACACATATTTCGAGAAAAAGATACGCAAGTAAACTCGGGTCGAAATAGCAAATGTGTATGTATGAGAACTATCATACCTATACGACTTTGTCTCAAGAGTAGGAGATAGAATAGACTTTTGAGTGACAGATAAGTTCAAGTCTCCACATACCTTTTTGTCGGATGAAGTTCCACTTATTCCTCGAGTAGTTCTTCGTCTTCGTAAGATGATCGCCATGGAGTCTGGAGCTCAACTGCACTTAACTATCCTAGACCGAGACTTAGTCATAAGTAAACTAGAAATCAAGACATATAGTTTTGATCACTAATATTGACAAACATGCTTGAGATAGCAAAGCATGCGAGTTCGACCGAGCATTGCTCTAACGGATAGGTAAGTTCAAGTCTCCACATACCTTTTAGTCGATGAAGTTCCACCAGTTCCTTGAGTAGTTCTTCGTCTTTGTATGATGAACGTCGTGGAGTCTAGAGCTCAACTACACTTTGAAAAGGCGAGGGTACCCAAATATACGTCAAGCTAAAACTTTTCCTACCTATAAGTACTTTATCCGAAAGTGATTGTCTATGGACAGAGTCGAGACAATACAACTAATCGGTTCACACTTCGTGTGATCTTCTATGGATACGAAATCGAGACAAGACAACAACGAAGTATGTTTACTTGATACAAAGGTTCGGACTTAGCCAAATACAACATGATTGCTTATCAAGTAAATATGAATTAACGTTTATGTAATTTACTTTGATTATAATAAAAAAAATTATAATGCGGAAAATAAAAGTAAATGACACAGCAAGATTTTGTTAACGAGAAAACCGCAAATGCAGAAAAACCCCGGGACCTTGTCCAGAATTGAATACTCTCAGGATTAATCCGCTACACAAAATTACACCAACTTCGTATAGTTCAGACCAAGCAACTAAACCTATATTTCACCTAGTTCCGTCTGTATTCCCACGCCTCCAACTTATAAATAAGTCACGTACTTGGAACAATTCCTTTGGTTCGTATTCCAAATAGTAAAGGAACAACAAATCTGTTTGGTATCAACTCTATTCAACCAAGTGATATGAATCGGACAAAGGATCTTCCGTTTATTTTAACATAAACTCCTTCGTCAGGTCCTTAGATCTATCTTATGTTCAATTACCGAAGTAATTGTTTAAGATTAAGCCAACAACACTCTTAATCCAAAGAATTGTGTTGATGCCGATCTACTCAATTAATCAATCCAATCTACCACAAGGATAAACTGATTATTAATTGGATCCACTTTTACCAAATCAAGTATTGTGCACACCAAAGATTATAAAACCCAAGTCATATCATCAATATCTTCTTTGTCTTCAAATCTTCTTAAATCTTCAATAAAAACCTGCACACAATCACTTGAATCTCTTGTGAGCAATCACACACATAACGAAGTCTGTTAATAATGGATTATCACAAGATTGTCTTTAGAACTCACAACAGTCTAAAGATCCCTGTCGAAACTATGAACTAGTTTGAGTGAATCTTATATCAGAAGAGAAGATTCTCAATAATAAACAAACTAGGTGCAATCATATTTCAACCACCGTTAGTCAATCAAATCAATCAAAAACAAAAGATAAACCGCAATTATCTAGTTTCCCACCAACGGTACACGCTAGAGCTTCTCAATTCCAAAGAAGGCTTTAAACTGAGCGGTCGTAAGAGACTTCGCCTAATTAGGTTACTCTCCTCTCCGAATAGGCGGCTACACCAGTAACAACAACAAAAGAGGAAGTCTGTTGTTACGAAGGATATGTTTGCTAGAAAGGCAAACTTCAAGTATTTATAGACAAGGAAGTTTGGACACCAAGGAATTTCCAAAACCGAAAATATTCTCAAGATATTCATTAAAGCACAAATTCGGTTTTCACAATTCCTGGAAATGCTCTGTCCAAAAATAATGATCGAAATCTCTCGGAAAATCTAATTAGTAAATGCACATTACTAATTCTGGAATTTCCCTACAAAATGAAATTAATAACCTTAATTAAAAGATTCTTAACTTACTTATGTTTCGATCTTGGGATTCTCTTCCCTTAGCCGTTAAGGAATATCTTTGAACAATTAAAGAAATAAACATTCACAACACATGTTCAAAGTATGTCGACATCCTTACTTTGTAAGTTCTCTTTCACACTTACAACCTTGAAACTGATTTTCCACACTTCCAAACAAGTTTAGAATTGGTTCATCTGACTTTCAAGAACTATGTGATTAATCAAACCAACATTCAATCACAATCATGGGTTTAACAGTTCTACCAAGACAAGTTTCGGTTCTACCTCCATGTTAGTACTGTGCATAGTCACACTAGATTTCCAAAATTCGGTTGACTAGGTACTAGGATCGGGTCCCCACATATATATGGTATCTAACTTATATGTGTTGCACATGTCCATAGGATCGGTTCCCCTTTGCCTAAAAACGTATTGTACATGTCCATAGGATCGGTTCCCCTTTCTGCTATAAACCTTGTTGCACCCCATACAAGGATCGGTTCCCCTTTGTGATGTACTGCACCTCTTACTAGGATCGGTTCCCCTTTCCCATATTTGGTCAGACAAAACACAAACCCGATCATACCATCTCAGGTGATTACTTAAGATCGGTTTCACTAATAAAAGTCATACCAATACATAAGTCAGGCATTTGTGAATAGTTCTACCAAGAACACAAACAAGTTGTGAGCGGTTATACTCAATCACACATATTGGTTGTTCATAAGATATGCAATGAATAACAAAACCAATAACACCTGGCAATTTCCTTTTTGGTTCACAAACGAGTTTATGAACTTACTTCCTTGGAACACATGTAAACATTGTTCCCTAGGATGAAATCCTCACCTCATACCCATACATAATCACAATAGCGTTCAAATGATTATGGCGATGTCTTATCTACTATGTCTTAATACTATTGTATTAAGACATAGTATGTCTATCTAGAGTTCAAATATGCTTCACAGTTATGTTTTCAATATGCACGACTTGAAAGATACGTTAGGGAATGAAACAGTTCAAGTCAAATATCACTAACCTCAAGTGGAAGGATGCTTGTTGTCGTTGTAGCTCCTTGCTTCTTCACATCTTCAATACTTCGCAATACTTGTAATGTCTCATATCCTAATACTTTCAAGCTAACCTATACGAAGTTGACTCTAGTACATAATCAAGCGACTCTTAACATGAGTTTTGATTCACTAAAATATGAAAACCAAACTTGACATACCAACGCTTGGTGGGTTCAACCGAGCCATGCTCTAACACACTTTCTATCCTAGTCTGAGACTTAGCTATAAGTAGACTAGAAATCAAGACTTATAGTTTTGGCAACTAAACTTGACAAATAAGCTTGAGATAGCAACGTTTGCGAGTTTGAACGAGCAGTGCTCTAACAATCTCCCCCTCTGTCAATTTTAGTGACAAAACTATCAATACATATGAAATACAAAATAAATAACTTTGCATCTTCTTTTCCACATGCATAATCTCCTTGGTTCTTCAACATTACTCGAAATCTTCATCACTTCCAAGTACTCCAATGATTCCAAATATATCCAATGCAGCAACATCGTTGTTGAAGATCCGTATCCATAACAATGAGAAAACAAAAGTTCTCAATCATTGTTACACAGTGTCATAGTATTATTACACAGTATCAAAGTTCAATTGTATCTCAACTTCGACAACAATACTATGGTGATATGTATCACTCCCCCTTAGTCAATACTTCATCTCACATGAAAACCACTCCCCCTTACATAATGATCCTAAACCATATGTATTTGTAGTGTGAACTACACATTAATGCTCCCTCTTTTTGTCAATAAAATTGGCAAAGGTACGAAAACTAGTGGGATCCTAATGAAATTTTCATAGAGACACTTCGTGACCAAAAGAAAGCATATATCCACTTTTTAGATGCAATCATATAGCCGAAATTAAATGCATTCATCAAGGAGTTTATAAAGATACAAGATAACCCATATGATATTCCACAGCCGCACTCCCCACAAAGATTTGGAAATTAAGCACAAGTTCAATTAAGAACTCTCCCCATAAAATGTCATTCCCGAAAGAACAACAAGAGCGACCTTACTTTCACAATAAAAGAAGAATTTCTTTGGACAACACAAAAATCACATAAGAATATGAATTTGTATCCAAAATACTCAATTAAATTAACCACAAGAGAACCCATGATTAATTTAATCGGAAATACTCAACATAAGAAAACTTACGGAGCCACACAGTATATACATAAAAAATATGGATCAGGGAAGATCAATTCTGCGGAATACACAAAGATTCGTTCTATCTTTCATCACTATTTGCACAATGACATACAATAGACTTAATCTTTGTAAACAAAATCTCATCCTTTCTTCCATCAATATTTGCATAATGACATAAAAGGCTTAACTTTTGTTTGTCAAAAGTTCATTCAATCTTTTATCAATACTTGCATATCGACATATGAAAGACTTACCTTTTGACCACGTATGGGACAATCATAGTTCACAGACGCAAACACACATATCCCATAAAAATTGCAATATATAAAACCATAAAGATTAATACTGCAAAATCATCTTCCAAACAAACTTTAGAATTTAAACAAATAAATCTAAAAACATTGAAGATGAAAAATCGTTGGACATAGCTATATGTAATCACAATAATGGCTATTCCAAACTCTAGTTATTCTTCTTAAAAACACAAGAATAAAATTCTCATAAGAAGTTTTCCTAGGAAAAAATGAGAAAATCAAGTTTCTTTGATAACATCGTACCTTTGAAAGGGTCCATCAAAGAAGGTATCACTGATGTCCTTGATTTTCTTGACCGTAGAAATTCCATGTTCATGAGAGAGAACATTAACTTTTCGATCAACAGTGCGGGCAAGATGCCTAGCTTTTACACAGTCCATGATGAGCTTCTTCTGATTCCTAATCAAGGTGTTTTGATTATCAAGGATTTTGGCCTGTCCATCAATAAGGTGATTTATTTGCTGTTGAAGGTTTGCAAACTCGACTCTAGAGTCATTCTGAAAAAGAATTAAATCCTTGACAGATTCTCCAACCCAGGTGTTGTACTCTTTCCTTTCAATCATCCTTTTCAAAACAAGTTCTTGAACATAATCACATCCTTTAGAGTCTTCTTCCATCTCAATATTCACAACTTTTTGAGATCTTGAGGAGTTTTCCATATCCTTTTTCTTATTATTAGGGAAGGAAAAACACTATATATATATATATATATATATATATATATATATATATATATATATATATATATATATATATATATATTTAAGCAAGAGAGTGAAACCCTTGTTGTGGAAACCCTAAACTCCCAAGAGAGACACTGAAGTTCGTGGACTGGTTGAAAATAACAAAACAGAAGAGTTTCAAAAGGAATATAATACCTCTGTTTTCATATATCCCATTTCGTCATGACTCAATAATTAAAAAACTAATCAGAGCATAAAAGTGAGATACATAGCAACAAGGAGTCAAGAGACTCAACTTTCACAAAAGAAAAACATAGTCAAACACAATACATATGGAAGATTACAGTAGACTTGAGCATTTCCCAGTAGACATTCTTGCATCTCTCATGTCAGATACAAGAATAAGAGTGCTACGATTAGGCAGTCAAGTGAGATGTAATATCACTATAAGTATTGATAGATGAGTTGTAAATTCCATTTGAAGGTTTGAACCTGGTATTTCTTATCCTCCTTCGGTTATTTTTTATTCCATAGGAATTTATCATAACCTTGTCAGGTGATCCATCAGAAGTATTTTTCCTGAGGATTATGTCTAGGACCTCTAGAAATCGGTTCCAGAGAATTAGACGAGACATGTCTCCACCATCTAGACTTAGATTTACCTGGTTTATTCTCATAAATGCTGGGAATTTGCATTTTTGCACTATTCGGAGAAACGCGATTCCTGTGAGGATTTCGAGATGAGTGACCATTGAAATCCATCTTATGAGAGTCTTGTTTTTCTGCAGGGATGAAATCCATTGTAGTGGTCATTAGAAAGTTTACTCTGTCGACAGTAAAAAGAAGTAGATTTTGAAGATCATAAATTTGTTTATTTCTAGCAAAACAATGATGAACATAGTGATTCTTTTTCCCGCAGAAGGAACAGGTTCGTGGAGAAGGAACAGGTTCGTGGAGGAGAAACATTTACATGAGCCTATTTTGAATTCATAGCCTTATTAGAAGATTTCAAGTTATGTAAACACTTCTTAGAAGAAACTTCCTTTGGAGAACATCTTTTCATGCACTGCAATTCTTTCTGAGAATTAATCATAGGTACAGAAAGATTTCTCATTAAAACAGAGTTTTCCTTTTTCAAGGATTTGCACTGTTCTTGGGCTAGAATAAGGGAAGCACCAAGCACCTAGTTATCCTTTTCAACACGAAGTATGTTTAGATCAGATGAATGCGTCTCGATCAAATGTATTTCTCTAATTCAGTCTTCTTTAACAATATTCTCAAGAACACTAATTTTTTTACGCTGAAGAGTAGTTTCTTGAATAAGTTTTTCGATATTGTTGGAGAAGGATTCAATTATACTGTAGAGTTCCCGTTCTCGACCAAGAGACTTCTCAAATTCATCAATAAGCTGAGGATGATTATGAAAATCAATAGCCACAGTCGATTTTTTTTGAGAATCTGGTGATATCTATTTCAGCTTTTGACAGAGTGTCAAATGTCTCATCAAAATTCGATAAAACATCCTTTCTACCTCGGGATTCGGAAGAATCAGCTAAGGAGTTATCCTTTGAGGTGATTCCAAGACATTTGGCATAATTGAAAGCTTTGGAGGATATTTTGGTGTGCGCAACAGCAAGAGATAATCTTCCGTCCACAGAGACAGATTGCTACAAACACAGACTTATGAGGTCTTAAACGTGTTTGCCTGCTCTGATACCAATTGAAAAAGTGGGGGTACAACAACCTCACCCAATAATTCGCTTAGAAATCTAGTTGGACTAACTCCAATATATTTTTAAGAGAATCAACTAGTCAGTCAGACTCAATCTTAATAAAAAGTATATCGAAGAGCTATATCTCAATTTCTCGATTCAATACTATTGATGGTGGTTTTTAGTTCAGGGCTAAAGTTGTAAATTTCCCGCATTTAATATGTTGTCACTCTGCAAAGAGACAGAGCCATGTAAAAGTGATGAGTATCCAACCTCTTCACTGGCGTATTTATTGAGCAATTCAATATATTCACATGAAATTTACCCAGAATGGTGCATGTAGCAACAATCCCAGATGTTCTGTAAATTTCGACCTGCCTATATTATTCATTAATATAAGACTCACTGAATACTTTTCTATGCTATGTTCCCCGGCTGAACCCTTAATATTGATATGACATGACAATTAATGTTCACTCGCAGCAGAGTAGCATGAATTTCCCGAAGTATCAAGGTTAAGGTCTTTGCATAAAAGTACTCAACAGGAAAGCATACTGCTCTCCGACAATAAATTTAAAGAACTCTATGCAGAGTTCAAATCAATTTTGTGATAACTCACGAAAATATCCTAACCCAATTAATTTGCAAAATTAGGGTTTTTGCCCCCCGCGCAGTATATCAGACCTTGCTGGTCGAGACTAAACCTAGGCAAGCTAGGAAATTTATCTGCCATGGATTAGTAGGTGCAAAATCATACCCAAAATCAGAAAACAAAGAATAAAAGAGGAGCCGTGAAAAATAGGAGCAGCAGCAAAGGGAGGTGTGGTCGTGCCATAAGCCAGCCGGCGCCACTTGTCATTGGCCACGCCCCCATGCTGCTTAACCGACCCTCTTCTTTCCCATCGACCAATCAGGTTGATTTAAATCCGCCACACGCACACTAGAAGTGTGGCCACGCCCATGCTTGGTCGGCCTCTTTTATATTAACCAATCAGGTTGCTATAAACTTTCCACAGTGTTAAAAGAGGCAAATTGCGCCAGATGGTCACAAAGCCAATTGGCTTTCCAAAAACCGCGCCAACATGCCAAATGTGCCATGTTGCGCCAATGAGCTGAACGACATGCCAACATGCCACTCCGCCACGCCAAATGTGTCACTTTGTGACAGCATGCCAAACGTGCCAACGTGCCGTAAATAGCGAGCCTACGTGCTAACCTACCTCTTGTTCGTGGCTAACGCCATGACGTGCTTAAATTAGGGTTTTCTAGTCAGAAGCACGACTTTTCTTTAGGCGCATTAACCAAAACCCTAATTTCCAGTTGTGGCCCAAATTACGCCACTTTGGGCCCCACAACATGCCACGATCCATGTGGAACCCAGGTATTTTGGAGTAAAAACTGATTCTGCTGTTTTGGTAATTTGGGGTATGTTGATGAGAAACGAATTCAAATCCTAAACAAATGCACTGCACGGGAATGCTTTTAGGTTCGAGAAATCAATCTGTAAGACTCTGGCCTAAACCAAGAAATGGCCGTTTCAGATTGAATTCGGTCACAAAGTGAAGGATAAGGGTTGATCTTAGGGAGGGAAGCGGAGAAGGTGTTTGAGATCAGAGTGTTGAACTATGACGGTATGGTTTTTTATGACTTGTGTATCAGAAGTGGTTTCTGGCTACTTGTGTTGATAACACTTGTGTTCTTCGTCCTTTTATTGGAATAGCCTGAAAGCCTATTTATACAAGTCATTGAGCGCAAAACTCATTGATCTCGTATGAAGTGGGGTTGTGTAGGTGGTGGTGATCGTCATGTTTCCACTATGAGGGAAAATCGGCCACTCTTTCACCCACTACTCTCATTACTGCTGACCGTCCGTCTTCCTAACACTTTCTCGTAATGGGCGCGTTGCATGCCGCACGCTGTAAACTGCCAGACCAATACCCCGGTGAGCATCCGCCAGTTTGTGACACGTTTGATGTCTCGAATGAGTGGGTCAAGTCGTGGGACCCGCCGCGGAGAATAGCATGGTGCTATTAGGTAAAACGACTAAGTCGTTTATGAGGCCAAAATAAAATATGTATGCATTCGATGCATGTAAAGCAGCTCAAATTAATCGATGTGTATGAAGCATCAATGTTTTTGAGCTTGACTGAATAAGTCGCGGATAAGCGTCTTAAAGGAGGCAGCATGATCGACCATCTTTGGGTGATCGTTTGGTGATTCTAGGGACACACCATTAATTGGCCGATCGCTGCTTGTGGAGGAGGGATGACCGATGATTGCTATGCTAATTTGTTGGTTTTCTAGAAATAAATCTATGTCGTCCAACCAGGCTAGCAAAGTTGGGTCGACGAGATGAATTGCGGCAGATATATGTTATCGCTGATGTAATTCAGGGTTTGAAAGCCGTGTGGCCCACCCCTCTCTGGGCGTGAGTTTCGAGGCATTGAGCCTTAGGTCGAACAGGTCGATCGACCATGTGTGAAGGTGGCTCGCTGGTGTGCACGTTGATATCTTCTGGACCATCTAGAACTAGATTTAAGCCATTCAAATAGGCTGGTGAACATGGATGGCCATGATCGATTTGTGGCAGTGACATACAGCCGCAAACGCCAATTAGGGTTTCAAAGTTGCGCGTTCACCCTATTTTGGGTGAACGATTTTATGCGTTCCAAGCTTTCTATGAGCAAGTCGATCGACCAATAATGGAGTTGGCTCGATGGTGAACGCGTTAGCATCTCGTTGGCTGCCTGAAATTGGATCTAGGCCGTCCAACTAGGCTGGCGAAGATGGACGGCCGTGATTGATTTGCGGTAGTAATGTGTTGTCGTAAACACCGATTAGGGCTTCAAAGCAGCCGCGTCTACCCTAGTTCAATCGAACGATTTGGTGTGCTATTAACTTCCTATGAGAAAGTCGATTGGTAGGGGATAATATTGGGCCGGTGGCGAACACATTGGTACTTCCTTGATCGTTTGGAGTGCGATCTAAGCCGTCCAACTAGGACGACGAAGTTGGACGGGTATGATAGCTTTTGAGGCCGTTTTTTACGGTCTTAGCTCGTTCGAGCTATTCTTGTACAACGTGATCGCCCATGTTTGGGATCTGCGTTCAAAGCACTTTGTGGCTGAGGGAATGGGACTTGATCATCTAGGGCACTAGTTGTCCCACCGTTGGTCACTGCGGTGATTGCCTAATTCTATTAGGAGTAATCTATACTTGTTAAATCGTGCGGCCAAGTTGTGTGGCCGTGATTGTTTTTGAGACTGATATTGACAGTCTAGATTTTCTTTAAGAATAAATATGTATTCGATCACGCTAACTTTAATTAAAAGTGTGTGAACGCGTTGATCTCTTTGTCAGAGAGATGTAGCCTGTATGAGTAATTTTGCACAGATCCCAATACTAGCACTTCGGGAGATTCATGCTACTCTGCTGAGAGTGAATATTGATCGTCATGTCATGTTAGTATTGAGAATTCGGCTGAGAACATAGCATGGAAAAATACCAGTGTATATGGGGGAAAACGATTTGCTGGTTTTTAAGGAATTGAGGAGACGATCGTATGGAGGAGACTCCTCGAACTAAGTGAAATGTTAAACCTCATACAGATGCACCGCTGCAAAGGGGGTGCTTTAGATTCGAGAGATCAATCTGTAGTACTCTGGCCTAAATCAAGACAATGACCGTTCCAGAGTAAATTCGGTCACAAGAGAGGATGGGTTGATCTGTAGGAGGGAAGCTGAGAAATGCGTGGAATCAATGGTAATCAAAGATTGTGGGTGTGTGAATTCTGAATATGATAAGCTCTGAATGATTCAAATTGCTCAACTGAGAGTAGTTGCTCAATTGATGAGTTGATGATCTCGTGTTGTCAGGTTGACGTGATATTGATGATACTGATGATGATTCAATCATGATTCAGAGACTTATTTATATTGCTGGAATTGTAGACACCATGATTCCATGAAGTGTGACAGTTGATGGAATCAAGGAGTGGGGAAGTAGAGATCGTGTTTGAAACCAGTTGCTCAACGTGAGGAGACTTGGTCGATTTTCCACCCACTACCTCGTGAATTCCTTCAACTGATTGCACGACTTGCTCACATTCCATCGTGTGTTTAAACAAACGTGTCGTAGACCGTCAGACCAAAACCCTTAGTGATATCCCCCCAAGTGACACGATTGGCGTCTCGTGGTTTATTAGTGAATTGATGACTTCGTGGTTTGATGGGACGATGAGTCCATGTAGTCGTTGAGTTGAACATGATGTTTTGAAACTCATGAATTGAACATGTCATGAGACAGAGGTATAGTTCTTACGATGAAGTGAGCAAGTATCGCTCATTCGACGGATCGTTGAATATCGATTGTTAAACCAATATTCCTTGGTTGGAGCAAATATTCCTCATCTGAGAAAATGCTGCTCATGTGATGAATTGTTGAATATTTGATCGTCTGAGCATGTGTTGCTCATCTGATGGATTATCGGCAGCATACCAAAAATATTAATTAAAGTACTGGTTGTTGAACCGAGCATAATTAATAAGATTAATGACCATGAGGTCGTCGTAAAATTATGAAGGTTGGAATCTTGAATGATAATCATTGGATTCAGAAACTCTAATTTGATCAATTGATGATCAATTCACGGTTCGTCAGAAGTTTGACCATGGGACAAAGGAAGGAGCAACTACATGGGACCGTGGATCAACCATGTAGTGTCTATATGCTCACGTGAGCAAATACGAAGAACTTATGAAGATTTGACGATTTGTTGGTGGAAGAATGATTAAATGCTGGCTTAATCATTTATTCAAAAATGATCGTCTGAACCTTAGGTGAGAAAACCTAATTAATTATGACGAGGCGAGGGACCGACCATGGAGTCATGAAACCGGCCCTGGGTTGTCCCGTGACCTCCTGACGATCACTTCATGAAAATCCAAAGTGTTTGGGAGAGTTTTGGACCTAATACGAGCAATTGTGCAAATTAGGTCAAAACTTGTGAAAATTGATGGGACCGGCTTCCAGGAGCCAAAGATCCAATATTGGTCGGTCAAGATAGCGTGCTCGTGTCCCCAAGGCATCCGCGTCTCAGTCCTGAGAATTTTGATATTTTCTGGCGTGCAATTGAGCATCCATTCGAGAAAATATGTCAAAATCAGGGTTTCGACGAAACTGAGGAAAACACCATGAGATGATGAAAAATAATTATAAAATAAGGAATGAGGAGGCGTGGGACCGCCATAGTCAAGGCATGGTCGGCCAGTCGAGACCACGGTCCCGTGGTTCTTTTTCCTTAGTTTTATAATATTTTGATGATTTTATGAAAAATTCATGAATTTTGAGAAATTTGATGAATTTAGGGAGTTTCCATGAATTGAAGGAGTTTTCATGAGTTTAAGGAAGCAAAAAATATTAAAATAATAAAAACAAGGGCGTGTGGGACCGTGGAAGGCATGGCCGACCGGCTAGGTCCCGGTCCCACGAGTTTCCCTATTTTTTTAATATTTTTTAAGTATTTTGATGATTTGAGGGAATTTTTCCCAATTTGAGAGAAATATCATAAATCAAGGAATTTGATGAATTCAAGGAAAACTAATAATAATAAAATAACAAAACAAAGGGGCGTGTGGGACCGGCTAGGGCATGGCCGGCCGGCCAAGGCCCGGTCCCACAAGTTTTCATAATTTATTTTATTTTATTATTATTTGATGATTTGTGCAAAAATACTATGAAATCAAGGAGTTTTTTCATGAAATTAGAAAATAATAATAATAATAATAAAATAATCAGGAACCGTGGGTGTGGGGCCGGTTGGGACCAAGACATGGCCGGTTGGCCAATGGTCACGCCCCACACTCCTTTCCTTAATTTTATATTATTTTTTATGGATTTATGGAAGTACCATGAAACCGAGGAGTTTCCTCGAGATGAAGGAAATTTGATAAAATGAGAGAATTTTCATCAAATCATGAAAAATAATAAAAATGTATTAAAGATATAAAACTGGCGTGGGATTGACCACAACACGGTCGGTTGGTCGTGTGTCCGTGCTCCCAGCACCCTGGTCAATATTTTTAATTATTTATTATTTTCTTCTCTATTTTGCATAGGTTCATCGTTTCGTTGTATTTTTGAAATACTCGTTCGTGCGGTGACTGTTGTGTATCGTCGTTGGATATACCTTCACCATTTGAATCGGGGCTTACTTAGAGGTAGCTCAGACGCCCGGTTGTTGATTATTTATTAATAATTGTGGAATCCAGTGGAGAATAATTCACAAAACTGAGTAATAAAATGTTTATTATTAATTCATAGGATCAGCTGAGGATTCGACTACGAATTCAGAATAATAAAGTGAGCATTACCATTCCATGGGATCGTAGATTCGACCATAAAATCAGAGTAATTAAGGTTTATCTATTACCATTTATGAGACCAGTGGATTCGATCATGAAATCGAAGTAATGAGATAATATAGTTATTGCTATTCTATGAGATCACGTTGTGGATTCGATCATAGAATCAGAACAATTGTTATTGTCATTCCATGGGACCAGTCGTGGATTCGACCATGGAATAAGAGCGATTGTAATTAGGAATAATTAACTTTGTGTCTCTATACAGGCAGAGCAAGCTGTCTAGGAGCATTAATTATCCTGATACGAGCTTGCCGGTAAGTCATATCCTTTATTTAGTCAGGGTAAACTTGTTGTTTGTTCCTGAAGACGTTATCGCTCTATACTAGCAGAGCAAGCTGTCTAGGAGCCGTCCATCTCGTGATGCTATATAGAAATAATCACTGAAAGTATTCAGTATTCATGAGATATGTCGTTGTCCAGTCGTGAGACTACATATCTACATGTACTCTGAGAGAAAGTACTCTCCGTTGAGAATTCGATGAGAGACCCGTGTCTCGATACTCACGTCTGATTGCTGAATCAAAGCTTCGTATAATTATGAGTTTATGAATTTAGCCTTTGTCGAAAATCCACCATCTACATTAAGTCCCCTGCTTACTGAGGAAAGCTGTGTTCCTCAGTCAGCATTAAATGGTGATTTTCTGACCGTAAATAATAATACCAGTAATTGAACTTAGTCGTAAGTTGAGACGTTACCGGATTTAAAGAGCATGAGAAAACCACGACTTGATGAAGGCTTCAGTGTCATGATTGGAGCGTCTTTTGATGAACATAAATTGGTGTTGAACCGCTGGTTTGGACGACGAGTCCGTGGTCGGTTAGGATTCGCGGGTCGGGCCCAATAAGGAAATCCTTAGAAAATTAGGTTTTGGAAATAAAAATTGATATAAAAGGGATTAATCCCTCTTTTTTTTATTCCTCCCTCACACGACCAGCACCTTGATCAACTCTTCATCTTCATCACGCCAGCAGCGGGAAATTTTTGCCGGAGCTCCGATCGCCGCCGACCGTCGCCGCCACCGTCCGGCCAGTTTCCGGCGGGCTCCGACCAGGTGAGCGATTTTTTTTTTTTTTTTTGCTGTTTTTTACATGAAGTGATCATGTTGAGATCATATACATGTGTATACAATTGGTGTGAGTTTTATGAAAAACCCTAGTTTTTGTAAACGTATGTTCGTTCGATCGTTAGTTTTGTAAACTAACTATAATCCCTGATTTATGAGAGATTTTTTTTTAGTATATGAACCTAGGTTCAGTGATAAAAATTAGTTTATGAGCTTTCATTTGTACCAAGGTTTTATCATAAAAGAAGTGAATTTTCATGAAATCGGAATAATCCTTCGTTTTAAAGACAAATAATGATGACACGAAGGAAAATATGTATGATGAACTTGTGTCCAGTGATAAAATTTTTGCTTATGAGCTTTCATATGAATACAAAACTTTATCATATGTATGAGATGTGAGCTTTCACACTATTTTTTTTTGAAATAAACCTTCGTTTTAAAGACAAATAACGACGATACGAAGGAAAATAAAGTTTTTTTTTTATATATATGTAGTCGTGACATATATTGTGTAAAATATGATGGTATATTTTATTTGCATGAATTTGTTTTCATTAGATAAAATTCTTTGAGAATTTATATATGCAAGTTGCATTAATTGTTGTTTTTTCGAAAAATCAGAAACGTGGGTTTTGAGGAACTTTCGAAGTAGACAATATATTTATGATGAAATATTTTATTGTTTTAAACTTCATAGGTCAGTTGTGTGAATGTTCACATTATGGAAAATGTGTCCGTGATTTCATGAAAAATCAGTTTCGGAAATTAAATAAAGTTTCGTTCGTTTTTTTGCAGTTTTCGAAGAGACGAACGATTTTGGGGTGTTAACTCTAGCATTACTATCACTATTGTTAGTGGAAGTGTAAAAGGTAAGAGTTAAGAGTTACCATTTTTGCTTGTATTTCCTTGATTTATATCTGGACGACATACTGAAGTAGAATGTACTGTGAACCTTTTCAGCTACTTAGCAAAGATGTCCAATTCCCAAGCTGACGATGCCTCGAGGGAAGAGATGTGCGTTGATGATGGTATCTACAGATATGAGACATGCATGGATGAAACTTCTATTGGGGGAGACGAAGACGAAATCCCTGAGATTAAGAATGTCCCGAACATAGATGATGCATTCTTTGAAAAAGATATCCCAGGAGTTGAGCAACATTTGAAATCCCCAGTGTATCGTCTTTTGATAAATCCCAGAACTGTTACTCAGAATAAATTGGTGACTCCTAAGACAGTGATTCGATTTTGTCTTGATTGAGGGGTCTTCGCCTCATCAATCATAGAGTTTAAGCTTTCTCGACGACCTTTGGAAAAATATGCCGGCTGGGCGAGGCATATGTTGGGTTTTCCTCATGTGAGGACTATGCTCGACCAGGCGCAGGTGACGAGAGCTATTCAAGCTTCTGGAGAGTTGTTCATTTATCATGATGCAAGTGGTATTGTGGCTCTGTTTGCTCACTGGTGCATTCCCACTCACACTTTCATATATAGATGGGGAGAGTTTACCATTACCTTGGAAGACGTGGCGGCTCTGATGCATCTCCCGATCACAGGCAATCTTCCTGGGGATCTTTCAGATGAGGAGACCGCCGTTTCTCATGTCTTGACAACTGCAATGGAGAAAGCGAATAAGGCTGGTAGTAAGGATGCTATGCTTCCTGGTTGACACACTGGTAGCCCAAAGACGAGGTTTCTGATAAACCCATCGACGGTACGTTAACCATTGCTTCTTTCTTATGTTTATGGTTGTCTAGAGACGTTTTTGAAGATAGTGGAAACTTGTTGAAGCCTTTTGTGATTCCCTTTGCTATTAAGATGGCTCAAGGTGAGAAACTTCCGATAGGTAGTTTATTCTTAGGCTCCTTGTATTACATCATGGACTCCTTGATTATAGACTCCAGTGTGTCGAACGTCTCTATGAAGATTAAGTGTTATGCCAACACGATGTTTCTTCAAGCTTTGATGTGGGAGCATTTTAAGAATTATGCACCTACTCCACGTAATGTTCTGCAAGGACCGAATACTGATGCGCGCCATATTTTCCCTGAGAAAGATAATGCTAGGATCATGTGTTGGTCCACCAAGCAGACTCGTTCTAAAATACGTTTTATTGATGTGTTAGATGAAGAATCTGAGTTCAATTTTCGCCCGTGGTTGTCAGTCCCTGATTATGTTTCTCAGCCGATGACTTTCAATACTGGAGAAGGCACGAGTTTGACGTCTGATGTGCATCTGAGTGATGGCGAAAGATCTTTCATGTTGAGTTGCACTCCTTGTCATTTTCTATCAGTCACGTTTGGAGACCTTTCAGTGGAGGAGTATAATATTAATAAAGCAGCTCGACAAATGGGTATGGATCAGTGTGTTCCAACCATATGGAGAAGGAAGCCATCAGTTGAGCAACTCAGGACTCATTTGGATCATACTCATGTGGAAGGGAGTATCTACTGGTTTCCTGGTTCTGATAGATTCGCCTATGTAACCCCAGGTTATGTAGAATTATGGGACCAGCAACTTGGGCGTTTGCGTGGCTTTGTAAGATTTCCCAGACCTCCATTCAAGGATCTTCCTTCGGCTGAGATGATTTCCAGTTGACCAAGATTGAAGTATCTTTCTGGTGATAAACGAAAGTCGTCTCCAGAATGCTCTCAGGTATGTTTCTTCATATAATCTTCACGAAATTATAAGAACTGTATTCTGATTATATTACTGGATTTCACCACAGGACGGTCGTAATATACGACCTCGAATCGGTGTAGATTTCTCAGAGACTGAGGCGGTTATTCATGGCGGAGAAGGCAGGCATAAAGGTTATAAGCTGTTACCTAATACCGTAAAATCCCCAGTTGGTGCTTTGGTGAGTTCCCAGTATTTCTCACCGTGACTTTCATTGCTATTAGCATTAGAATCATGAAGCCAACGTTGTTAATTTTGTTGCAGAATTTTACTCCATCAAGTCTTGAAGGTCTTCAATTTTCTGCTACTGAACAAGCAATCGCTGATTTGAGTGACGAAGAAAGTGTAAGTATTTCTTCACATGTTCAAATGAGGTGCTTCATAGATGAAAATATTGATTGTAAAAGACGTGTATAGGAGGATGTCGTCATGGATGGAGAATTATGGAACTCAATCATCCTCTGGGAATAGGAATGGAGGTAATTCCCAAGATTCGGAGCCGGATGGAAGTGATGTTCCCCTTGTCGTTGATGTGGACAATTTCAACCCCTTGGAAACTTTGGAGACTCCTCAAGTAAGTATATATCCTGTAAATTCTTCATAGAAGTATAAAAGTGCTGACTTGTGAATGAATGAATGAGAATCCATGTGAATATGTGAAAACTTAGTCGAATTTTGTCGTCAGAAAATTCAGAACCCAGCCTTTTAGTAGAAACGCTGTAGAATCTTCGTCCGAAGTCGGATTTTGATGATCTGCATGTGCAAATTCGAGCCCGGAAAAATTCCAAGCTTTAACCAAGAAGATTTTTAAGTTTTGAGCACGTTCAGAGTCTGAAAAAGTCGAAATAGTAAACTTCCAGGAGACTTCCAGAACTTTTTCAGATTGCGCGTCACTTGATATTTTGGCCACATCTACTCGCTCGTTCATCGGATTGTCATGAAATTTTGACATGTCATAGACGACATCCATACGAAGAGAATGGAATATGACCCATCCTCGTATTCCTTGTAGATTGATCCCAGTTCGTCTCCTAGTACAGGGAAGAGTTCAGTTTCTTCAGACGGACTCATCATAAAATGTGTTTTCGCGACTTCCATGTTATTTGCCCGTGCCTTGAATGTAGTATGATGAACCTTGATGATGTTGCCTTGCTGGTATACTGTGTTTCATAATCTCCTTTGGATTCGTGAATCTAACCTCATGTAATCTTCGTATTAGGTGCTAAATACCGAAGTTGAGGATACTGGAGCCAACGATGATAACTCTAACCATTCCGGAGTTATTGATGAAGAGACAACCATACCTGCATTTCAAGGCCATGAGAAGGTCGCTACTTCTGTTATGGAAACCCATATGGTTGTTGCCTCAGTGATAGAAGAAACCGAGACATCAGCGGAGAATACCGAAGGAACTGTTGCTTTGATCGTGACTCCAGATATACTCTTTGATTGGGAGTTTAACTTGGAGAATTCAGAAAGGCTTGGCCTTAACGTGAAATGGCTTCGTAAGCAAATAAACGTTATCAAGGATTCATGTGAGAAGAACATACCCTTTCCCAATGATGCTGTGAAGGAGAAGGAGGACAAGATTGCAAAGTTGACCGAGGAGTTAAACAAGGAGAGGGAGGATTTGCAAATCTTGAAGGATGCTGATGAGCGAAAGCGTTTTCTTGCTGATCTCTTGAACTTCTAAACTTCTGAGAGATGTGAGGTTTATACTTGGGTTTTGATATTTAGATGGTTTTGGATTGACTGATGGTTCAAGATTTTCTTGTAGATTTGATAGAGATTTTCTTTTACTAAACATGAACTGAATTTTGATAAATTGTTGAATTCAAATACTGATTGCAAGTATTGCAAATGTTTTGGAGGAATTGAAATACAAATGAAAGAAAATCCTAAATGTTAAATCCCAACGCCATGAGTGCTTCAAACGCCCAATACCTTAAATGTCCAATAATTTCAGATAAACGCCTTGAGCCAATTTTCGTGAATTACTGGTAGGGTTCTGCCATCTGTGTTGGTCGATTTGTAGTATCCTCCGGCCACGGACTCAGCGACCATGAATGGTCCTTCCCAATTGGAGTTCCTTGTAGAATGAAGACCGCGCTGAACTGCTTTGAGAACCATGTCCCCTTCATGAAACTTGTTAGGATTGGTCGATCGTGCCTTGAATATATTCCGCTGATTCGGAATTCCTCGATTGTGGCCCGTATGGACACTCACGCGGAAGAGAGTATCTGGCATAGTGTTGATCATGCTTAGCCAAGTCTTCAGCAATAAACCTCTCTATGGAGTGACCGATTTGAAGAAGTTCTGAACCCAACCATTGGGTGTAATATTATTGAGGTGAAGTTACCCACTCGTAGCTTTTGATGACTGCTAAATTATTTATGGGGAGAAGTCCTTGGACCATAGTAGCGTATTTGAATATTGGTAATATTGGAGCAAGAGGAGGAATAAGACTTGCCTGAGCTCGAAAACTTCTGACAAAGGTGTGCGGATTATCTCCAAGTTCCTGTGTAAGTCCCATCAGAGTTTTTACTTCTTCCCGATGCTCAAACGGTGGTGCATCCTCTTCTTCGTCTTCCGACTCGGATTCCTTGTCGATGACAGGATGTGTTGAAGGCATCGTTGTCCTTTCAGCATGAATCCAAGTTTTCCTAAGGACCATGTTGTATCCAGGGTCTTCCCGGATTATGATAAACTCGGCCTCATTGCAGATCGATCTTTCCGTAATTTTGAGAATTGATGAAGCCGTATGCGTTTCTGGAGATTCCTTCGTGGTCCCTGATTGCTATGGGAGTGTGGGTGGCTTCCCGTCGAGTAATACCAGCAGCTCTGAGAGTTTTCAAAGGGATGATGTTGACGGCGGTACCAACATCGATGAACGCCCTCTTGAACTCATTTCCTTTAATGTGCATTTTGGTGAGCAGTCCCCAGTCATACATTTCTGTGTCAGTGACTGAAGATCCGGTGATAGTCTCTTGGATCAGCGGACGTCTTCCGGACACGATGTGGTTCAGTGCAACAAACATGTCTTTCCTTTGAGCTTTCGAAAGATACAACATCTCGCAGACATGTTCGATCAGAGATTGGACCGCTTCCTTGACAGGAGGTTTGGATATGGTAAAAGTTCTGACTGGGAGGGGGTTTTTGTGCACCCCCTCAGTCCCCAGGTTGAGCTCTCCTGATTCGACCTTTTCTTTGAATATGCGCTTCAAAATTTTGCAATCACTCGTGGGATGGCTGACGTATCTATGGAAGCGACAATACCGAGGATTTTCCATGGCCTCTTCAGTTGGTTCCTTCTTGACATAAGGCAATTTGATTGCACCGTCTTGAATCCAGGCATCGAGTAGTTCATTAACTTCTTCCAGTGAACAGGGAAAATCAGGTGCTTCTGGATCTTCCGTATGCTGAGGAGGGATTTTTGAATTCTCCTTCTTGTGTATCTTTGAAGGGGTGGAGGAAGTCTGCTTGTGTTGTGGTTCTGCTTTTCTCTTAATCCCTTCCACGACAGCATTTGTTGAAGGTTGCAGGTTATACTGCTTGTTGATCAGACGCCTGCTTCCTCGAGTGTCTTTTGAATCTTCAGTCTTTGTAGACTTTGCTCTTTCCAAAAGAGCGGGTGCCGTGGTTTCCGACCTCTTCGCAGCTTCGTGAAGCTCTGAGAAAGTCTGGAATCGAAGGTTTTCTAGCAAGGCCATGTAGACCGGGAGCATGCCATTGATGCACAAGTCCACCAGTTGTTGCTCCGTGACGTTTGGATCATGACAATACAGGGCTTGGACTCTGAACCTTTTAAAATAATCATTGGGATTTTCACTGACCCTCTGAAACATTCTTCCAAGGTCGGAGAGGGTAACTTGTTCTGACACGAAGAAGTATTTCCTGTAAAATGTGTTAACCATTTCTCTCCAATTGTTGATGGTCCCTGGTGTGATGTTGTTATACCAGGTGTATGCCCTTCCTTTCAGAGATTTTGAGAATTCCTTGAGACGGACGACATGATTATGTTCATGTTCTCCCAAGGCTTCGAGAAAACGAGAGACATGTTCCCGAGCATTGCCAGTTCTATCATACAAGGTGAAAGTTGGAGAAACATAACCTTTGGGGAGTGGAATCCTCTGCGTAGCGGCAGAATAAGGAGGTTGATGACGATAGTCATGCGATGTCTTGCCTTTTCCATGGTTCTCTAAGAGGTGCTCCAGATCCTCGCGAGTGATGAAATTCGGTGATCCCTTCGCTAATGAGTTGTTTGCAGCAGTTTTGTGTACTTCGTCGTCTTATACTGTATGGATTGGAATTACTTCAGGGCCGTCGTCCGAGGATTTCTCCTTCTCCTTTCCCTTCTCTTGAGTCTTCTCTGACATCTTGTCAGTAAGAGTTTTGAGATAATTACACAGCTCCTTCTGTGTGGCAGCCATGTCAGTCTGGTTCTTTGCAAGAGTCTCCTATGCTTTGATAAGATCAGCAATGGTAGGCGGTGGATCTCCTCTGACTTCTTCAGGGTGTCGTCCGGACAGTGGATGACCTTCGGCGTGAGGAGGAGCAGTGCCACCACCATCAGTGTTGGAGGTCGGAATTGTCTCCGAGATATTCTGATTGTTGTTGTTGCTAGTGCTAGCACGGTTTGTGTTAGGATTCTTAACTGAACCTGACCTGAGATCAACCATCTTGTGAGATTGCAACCGAGAGAATGATCTCCCACTGTGGTCGCCAATCTGTAGATGGGGAAAAACAATTTGCTGGTTTTTAAGGAATTGAGGAGACGACCGTACGGAGGAGACTCCTCGAACCGAGCGAAATGTTAAACCTCATACATATGCACCGCTGCAAAGGGGGTGCTTTAGATTCGAGAGATCAATCTGTAGTACTCTGGACTAAATCAAGACAATGACCGTTCCAGAGTAAATTCAGTCACAAGAGAGGATGAGTTGATCTGTAGGAGGGAAGCTGAGAAATGCGTGGAATCAATGGTAATCAAAGATTGTGGGTGTGTGAATTATGAATATGATAAGCTCTGAATGATTGAAATTGCTCAATTGAGAGTAGTTGCTCAATTGATGAGTTGATGATCTTGTGTTGTCGGTTTGACGTGAGATTGATGATATTGATGATGATTCAATCATGATTCAAAGACTTATTTATATTGCTGGAATTGTAGACACCATGATTCCATGAAGTGTGACAGTTGATGGAATCAAGGAGTGGGGAAGTGGAGATCGTGTTTGAAACCAGTTGCTCAACGTGTGGAGACTTGGTCGATTTTCCACCCACTACCTCGTGAATTCCTTCAACTAATTGCACGACTTGCTCACATTCCATCGTGTGTTTGAACATACGTATCGCAGACCGCCAGACCAAAACCCTAAGTGATATCCCCCCAAGTGACACGATTGACGTCTCATGGTTTGTTAGTCAATTGATGACTTCATGGTTTGATGGGACGATGAGTCCATGTAGTCTTTGAGTTGAACATGATGTTCTGAAACTCATGAATTGAACATGTCATGAGACATAGGTATAGTTCTTACGATGAAGTGAGCAAGTATCTCTCATTCAAAGGATCGTTGAATATCGATTGTTGAACCAATATTCCTTGGTTGGAGAAAATATTCCTCATCTGAGCAAATGCTGCTCATGTGATGAATTGTTGAATATTTGATCGTCTGAGCATGTGTTGCTCATCTGATAGATTATCGGCAGCGTACCAAAAATATTAATTAAAGTACTGGTTGTTCAACCGAGCATAATTAATAAGATTAATGACCATGAGGTCGTCGTAAAATTATTAAGGTTGGAATCTGGAATGATGATCATTGGATTCAGAAACCCTAATTTGATCAATTGATGATCAATTCACGGTTCGTCAAAAGTTTAACCATGGGACGAAGGAGGGAGCGACTACATGGGACCATGGATCAACCATGTAGTGTCCATATGGTCACTTGAGCAAATATGAAGAACTCCTGAAGAGTTGACGATTTGTTGGTGGAAGAATGATTAAATGCTGGCTAAATCATTTATTCAAAAATGCTCGTCTGAGCCTTAGGTGAGAAAACCTAATTAATTATGACGAGGCGA
Organism: Papaver somniferum; assembly: GCF_003573695.1. Classification (NCBI taxonomy): domain Eukaryota; kingdom Viridiplantae; phylum Streptophyta; class Magnoliopsida; order Ranunculales; family Papaveraceae; genus Papaver; species Papaver somniferum. The sequence goes on from NC_039367.1 coordinate 110,127,249, forward strand.
GGCACCGACCATGGAGTCATGAAACCAGCCCTTGGTTGTCCCGTGACCGCCTGACGATCACTTCATGAAAATCCAAAGTGTTTGGGAGAGTTTTGGACCTAATACGAGCAATTGTGCAAATTAGGTCAAAACTTGTGAAAATTGATGGGACCGGCTTCCGTGAGCCAAAGATCCAATCTTTGTCTGTCAAGATAGCGTCCTCATGTCCCCAAGGCGTCCGCGTCTCAGTCCTGAGAATTTTGATATTTTCTGGCGTGCAATTGAGCATCCATTCGAGAAAATATATCAAAATTAGGGTTTGGACGAAACTGAGGAAAACACCATGAGATGATGAAAAATAATTATAAAATAAGGAATGAGGAGGCGTGGGACCGCCGTGGTCAAGGCATGGTCGGCCGGTCGTGACCACGGTCCCGTGGTGCCTTTTCCTTAGTTTTATAATATTTTGATGATTTTATGAAAAATTCATGAATTTTGAGAAATTTGATGAATTTAGGGAGTTTCCAGGAATTGAAGGAGTTTCCATGAGTTCAAGGAAGCAAAAAATATTAAAATAATAAAAACAAGGGCGTGTGGGACCGTGGAAGGCATGGCCGGCCGGCTAGGGACCGGTCCCACGAGTTTCCCTAATTTTTTAATATTATTTAAGTATTTTGATGATTTGAGGGAATTTTTCCTAATTTTAGAGAAATATCATGAAATCAAGGAATTTGATGAATTCAAGGAAAACTAATAATAATAAAATAATAAAACAAATGGGCGTGTGGGACCGGCTAGGGCATGGCCGGCCGGCCAAGGCTTGGTCCCACAAGTTTTCATAATTTATTTTATTTTATTATTTATTGATGATTTGTGCAAAAATACCATGAAATCAAGGAGTTTTTTCATGAAATTAGAGAAGTAATAATAATAATAATAAAATAATAAGGAACCGTGGGTGTGGGACCGGTTGGGACCAAGACATGGTTGGTTGGCCAATGGTCACGACTCACACTCCTTTCCTTAATTTTATATTATTTTTTATGGATTTATGGAAGTACCATGAAACCGAGGAGTTTCCTCGAGACGAAGGAAATTTGATAAAATGAGAGAATTTTCATCAAATCATGAAAAATAATAAAAATGTATTAAAGATATAAAACTGGCGTGGGATTGACCACGACACGGTCAATTGGTCGTGTGTCCGTGCTCCCAGCACCCTGGTCAATATTTTTAATTATTTATTATTTACTTCTCTATTTTGCATAGGTTCATCCTTTCGTTGTATTTTTGAAATACTCGTTCATGCGGTGACTGTTGTGTATCGTCGTTGGATAACCTTCACCATTTGAATAGGGGCTTCCTTAGAGGTAGCTCAGACGCACGGTTGTTGATTATTTATTACTAATTGTGGAATCCAGTGGAGAATAATTCACAAAACTGAGTAATAAAATGTTTATTATTAATTCATAGGATCAGCTGAGGATTCGACTACGAATTCAGAATAATAAAGTGAGCATTACCATTCCATGGGATCGTAGATTCGACCATTGAATCAGAGTAATTAAGGTTTATCTATTACCATTTATGAGACCAGTTATGGATTCGATCATGAAATCGGAGTAATGAGATAATATAGTTATTGCTATTCTATGAGATCAAGCTGTGGATTCGATCATAGAATCAGAACAATTGTTATTGTCATTCCATGGGACCAGTCGAGGATTCAACCATGGAATATGAGCGATTGTAATTAGGAATAATTAACATTGTGTCTCTATACAGGCAGAGCAAACTGTCTAGGAGCATTAATTATCCTGATACGAGCTTGCCGGTAAGTCATATCCTTTATATAGTCAGGGTAAACTTGTTGTTTGTTCCTGAAGACGTTATCGCTCTATACTAGCAGAGCATGTTGTCTAGGAGCCGTCCATCTCGTGATGCTATATAGAAATAATCACTGAAAGTATTCAGTATTCATGAGATATGTCGTTGTCCAGTCGTGAGACTACATATCTACATGTACTCTGAGAGAAAGTACTCTCCGTTGAGAATTCGATGAGAGACCCGTGTCTCGATACTCACGTCTGATTGCTGAATCAGAGCTTCGTATAATTATGAGTTTACGAATTTAGCCTTTGTCGAAAATCCACCATCTACAACCAGGCGAGTCATGCATTAGTTAATAATGCTGGCATAAAAATAGAATTCACATAATATTTGGGATTTCTACTATGCGCACCATTCGGAATGAATTTCATATACATATACTGAGTTTGTTCAATACATGTGTAAGTAAAGAGGTTTGAGCACTCGTTACTTTCAAGTGGATTTTATTCCTTTACAGGATCACAATGCTAAATGTAAGGTTTTATGATTTTGACCTTGAACTAAAAAAAACCACCATCAACATTAAGTCCCCTGCTTAGCACGTAACAGTGACATTTTTGCCGGGTAAATACTAGATGGTGACAAACAAAGAAATTCGCAAGAGGAGTTCGAAGCACATTACCATGATAGAGGCTGGATTGGTTCTTGAGTAGGGCACGTTTCCTTTGCACGTCGGTTATCGTCATATAGATAAGTATCTACTTGATTATTATACCGTATCCGGAGCCTTTATACACGGCAAGTAGAGACTCCCTTTCTTCCCGGGATCTAGATGATTTGTGGAATATAAAGAAGACGCTGGGCCTTTCTCCCATCACACAATTGCTTTTCTACTTCGTTCCAGGTATTGCTCCATGTTCATTATGCAGTTTGATTTTTTGATTGATAATAACGATTTTATTTATTTATTTACCAGCTGTCGGTATGACCGTAACGTCCCTTTTTGCAGTGTATGATGGGAACTGCTGGTGATGATTGCTCTTTTACTTCTCCAGAGAAGAGCTTTGAAGTTGACAAACCCGAGGCTAGCGCCTTCGAGGAGGTGATGGCCAAAATAGATCCTCCATTTCGTGAAGCTAGTCGTGCCATACAGGGTATGTCCCTTCTGCAACTACGTCTCGTTCGGGAGCGTGCTCAGACTTTCTTGGCTTCGGTTGGTATGGAGGAAGAATGGAGGCGCGACGAAGCGTCTCAGCCACCGAGCGCGAGGGAGGAAAGGTTTGCAGCTCGGCTAAAGCGACGAAGGATCGAGCATGAGCGGCCTTCCAGTAAAAACAAGTATGGATACCCTTTCTGTAACGGAATCATCATCCTCGATTCTGACATGGACGAACCAGAGTATCCTCAAAAGTCTATTGGGGCAGTTCTTGAAGAAAAGATCGAAGTAGTTTCCGTAGAGGGCGTTGAAGCAACCGCCGGAGGAAATACTGAAGTGGCTGCAGAAGAGATCATGGTAGTGGCATCCGGAGAAGATGTTGAAAAAGCTTCCAAGGATGATGTCGGTGCATCTTTTGGAGGGGATATTTAAGCATCTATTGAGGAAGGCGTCGAAGTGGCATCAAAAGGGGAAGTCGATGTGGCTTCCTGGGAGGATGCATTAATGGCTTGCGATGAAGGCGATGAAGCATTTTCCAACAGTTTCTGCGAAGATACTCTTGATCCTTCTAATGACTAGATCTTCCTTTGTTGCTTTTATTCATTGTTGAACGCTTTCATAGTTTGTAGACATTCCTTTTTATGCTCAGTGGTGACTGAGTTTAGGTTTAATTAAACAATGGTTCTTATATTCACATTATCTTGAGACCTAACTGTGACGCTCTCCAGTAGGGTCATAATAGAATCTCTTCATTTCATCAATTCACGCACATAACCAGTGGTGCGTTTTATGTGTATTGTCTTCGTGATGATTGCTTACGATCCCAAACAATGAAGGAGGATGCGATAATGGAAACCAGAGATTAACCACGAACCTATTTTCCAGTTGGCAGAGTTTCGCAAATCCCATTGTGGTGATGCTGCTTCATTGTTGGAGTAGATCGTTCTTCCAAGTGCTTTACCCTAATCATCATTGTGCATCAAAATCCAAAGCTCCTGTCAAACACCATAGTACCTAACTCCATCTGGAGCCGTCAGATCATCTTTGTAACAGTGACGCTGTAACGTTTACACAGCGTTGCAAACTTCTCTTTATCACCATATTCATCAATAAAAACACCTATTAAGCAATTTTGAGAAAATTTTTGATATGAGGAGCTAAACCCCTTAGCCAAGGCGACGGAGCTAGCCATTGGTCCTTATTTATGGTATAATTCTAACTTTATTATTTATTTGCAATATTATTACATGATTATTTGCATGGATTTTTTATTGAAAAATTGATTTTTATTGAATAATTGTGATTCATTTTGATGGAGCATGCTTAGTTTAAGACTCTTGATGTTTCATGCTTGGTGTTTACATTTATTACTTCAAAAATCTACAAAAGGCATAATATTAGAATCACTCTAAAAGAAAAATTGCATGAATATTAATTATTAGAATTTATCAAATAATGGGTCAATGGTGGAATCCAAGTCTTGGTGTTTTTCCCTAAAGTTTTCAAACAAAATTTATTTGCTTGTTTAAATTTAAATCTAAGAAATTATTTCCTTCACAAGTCTGAAAAGAACCCAGTTTTTACCACAACTACAACATCATTTGAAAATCCATCAAATTTTTGGCGCCGCCGACGCGGATTTGTGTTTAGGTAGCATTTTTTTTTAGATTTTTTTTTATTTATTATTTGTTTATTATTTTTATTTGTTCCTTTTTAAGTTTCTTTTTTTGTCTTTGATTTACGGGTTCGAAGTGGAATACTAAGGACTCGGGAACAAAAAGCTTAAAGCTAAAAGAGAAGAAAAAAAAGACATAATTTTTTTTTAGGATTTAATTTTTATTATTATTTTTTTTGTATATATCTTTTATTTATTTATTTTTTAGAATTTGTAAATAGGCTTTATTTTTCATAATTTTTTAATTTTTGGACTTTTTATTTGGACTTTATTCTGGACTTTTGGACATTTTTTTTATTTTTTTTCAACCCTACGAAAGGGTATCCTTAAATACAAACTGTTTGCAGGGAAGGACGACGATTACGATATCGTCTCGTCCCCTCGGGTTCGCACACGGCATAGGAGTCGTGGCCCGGGTCGACTTCAACGGTTCATCCCCCGTCTGGTACGGGAGGTAAGTCCAATCGAAACACTCGCGAATCCCCTGCAAGCGAGTTACTGTACTCCTTAAGGTGCTAAGTTGTATCACTTAATCCAACGGTCCCTCAGAGCTTGTTTACATCGTTCCGTTCGATTCAATTAGTAAGTGATTATCCAACGGATCTCCTCGCTGCGCATCAACTTCAGATGATTCCGCTCAACACCCTAGCCATCGAACCCATCGACCTAAAACAAAAATCTCCTTCTTCCCAAATCAATTTTCCCCAAAACCCATCTTCCTCTTCCCCCGACCATGGCAGACACTGTCATGTCTTCTCCACCGTCTCCATCTCCACCACGACCACCAGGACACCACCACCATCACCTACCTCTTCCCTAGTCGTGTATGTCTTGTTCTTAGCATCGATTTTTGATGCTACCAAGAAGACAAACATAACCAGGGTTTCACCACAGTGAAGAGAAGACAAAATTTGGGAGAAATTCGAGTAGAGGATTAGCAGAGGAGGAGAAGTACAAGCATGGGTTGGCGTCAATTTGCAGAGGGGACAACAATTCAGAGAAGTATGGTGAGATTGTTTTGACCTAAATTTCCAAAACCCTAATTCTGAAATTAGGGATTTCTTTGAGATAAATTATAACTATAAATTGATGTTATGGGTGTTGTAGAAACCATGCCTGGACTAGCCAGAGCACCACCAAGAGGACTGGAATAGCCAGTTCCTCAATTGTTCATGTTCTGTTGTTGTTTCAATTCCAAGTTCAATTAATGCCTAATTCAATGTATTGTTATCTTCAAATGTTATTTATGTTCTAAATCCACCACTAGGGTGAGAAGACCCTTAAGCCATGTTGGTTAGCCTTTAGGTTGATTCTTGTATAACTCAAAATAGTCTAGGCTAGACAAATTCCTAAAAGCCTCACTGACTTGTGATTAGTGGTGCTGTAAAAAGACCATTAATGCTAGGGGTTAGTGGTAGTTCTAAGGGATTAACCAGCCATATTATTTAGAGACCTAGAAACCTAAATGACCTGTGATTGTTTATGCTTTAATCAGATAGGCAATGCTAGGGGTTAATCTAAGGATTTTAGGTTAGATAACTTGCCACATGAATTGCCCTGGCCAAGAGACTAGCTTGAACTAGACCCTCTTGTCCATTAGGGACAAGGATTTAACCTAGGTGAACTAGCTAGGTGAAAGGGAAATCTTAACCCTAGAATCACACCTTCATTCTCACTGCCACTGATTTTTCTTGTTAACTGTCACTTGCTTCATCACTTTAATTCACTGCCTTAGTTTACTTCTTAGGATAATCTTAGCTTAGGAAAGTAGGAAACCTTCAATCACACACACCAAGTCTCTGTGGATCGACCCGTATTTGCACATTAGCTTCAATCGACACCGTGCACTTGCGGTATTAGTTTGTAGGTCTTTTAGAAACCTACCAAGTTTTTGGCGCCGCTGCCGGGGACTTGGTGTCGTGTAGTGAAGTCTTTGCATCTTAGTATAAGCATTTAGTGCATCATAACTTGCATTTTCATCTTTGCATAATTTTTCATCTTTGCATCATTTTCCCTTGCTGTTCTTGCTGTTCTTGACAGCTTCTGTTGAGCTTTCCAGGTGCTCATGTTGATATGCTGTTGTGACTCTGTTTTGCTTGGTTGATCCCTTGCTGTTGCTGCTGATTGAGTTGCAGATTGGCCTGCCACTTGCTGCTACTTTCTTCCTATTCCCTGTGCTGCTGGCCTGTGCAGCTTGCTTCTGTGCTGAACCTGTAGAGCTGCTGCTGCCAAGCCTGCAACATTTCCCCTGTTCAGCTACTGCTTGTGGTGCTGCTGAACTTGTGGTGCTGCTGAGCTGCTTCTCCTGCTGCTACCTCCTGCTGGAGCTGCTGTTGCTGTGATCCAAAGCCCAACTGGGCTTTTGCAACCAAATTGAGCAGCTGGGCTGTGCTTAAGCAAGTAAACCTAAACCCATTAAGAGAACCCAACCTGTGGGCTTCCATTTTTAATTTGTGGGCTTGTAATAATTTTTTCCATTTTTTCGTTGGGCTTGTAATTTAAGTTAACTTTTGGGTTTGTATTTGAGCTTAACTGTGGGATTGTCCCTATCAAAATTTTGGGTTTCAAAAACCCAACAAACAACCTAAACAAATTTAACTGAACCTACCAACTCAGCTGGGCTTCGTTAGTTTCTGGGCTTGCTGAAGTCGTTAGTGGGCCGTGTACCCAAACTCTAGGCCGAAAGTTGGGCTCTGTTTCACAACAATTTTTCCAAAACCCAACAGTGGGCTTGGCCTTTTATCCCATAAAACCAAAGTTTTCAAAACCCAATAAACCAAAGTGTTTTCTTTTCCCATTAGGTCCAAATTTTCTAAAACCCATTAAAAACCAAATTTCTTTTCAAACCCGACAAAACCAAATGTTACCCATAAAAACCAAATTTTTCCCAAAAATCCAAACCCATTAAAAACCAAATTTTGGGCTTTGTAACATAGTTACTTAGCTTTTGAGCCCAATCATGTCTAGATCTTGGTCTACAGTTGGGGAATACAACAAATCCCTTAGAGAACTTGCGTATGGACATACTCCACGTTATGAACCTCCCATAGACCATGATGTCAATAGTTATAGGAATTATTATGGACATTTTCAAAGTCCCGAGCCTCAATACATGAACCCTAATGACTATTCACACATGCATCATTCACTACAACGTGAAAATGAACATTTTGCTAATGCCTCACTCACACAATCATCTCTTGTGGATCAATTAGAAGATCGAATCACAGCTTTAGAAATGCAATCACATGAGGAATCTGTCACATCTAATTTTCTTAGGCAACCTGAAATCTATGCATGTCCCGCATGTGGTAGTTTAGACCACCCTGTTGAGAATTGTCATATTTTTCATAATTTTAGGCAATCTAGAGAAAATCCAAGGTATGAAATGCCCATAAATTGTGAGGCTGGTAGTCATTGGGACCATAATCAAACCTTTGAGGGTTGCGATCAATCTTTTATAAACCCTAATGACCATGCACACATGTACCAATCACCACAATTTGAACATGAAGAATTTTGTACTCCCGTGAATTTAGACTCCACCATAGAAGCTCTCAGTGAGCTAAACTTCGATAGATCTACATCACGAATTCAGGCATATTTAGATCAGATTTTGCTTCACCTACAAAAGGAGGAAATTCATGAGGAAATGTATGTTGTCCCTAATGAAGTGTCTAGTCCCATTCATGTAAATGATGTTGAATATGAACCTAATTTAGAGGAACATGAATCGACTAATGACACCACCACTGTTAATGAGGACCAATATGCATGCTACCATGATGATGATTATGATGATTATGATGATATGTTAGAAGAACATGAAAATATTGTGGAACCTGTTGGTTCAATAACATATGGCTTCTCGCCCTCGACCTTCATGAATGTTGTTTTTTCTAATACTCATTGTAATTCATATGATTTTGATATTGAAATGGATTCGTACAATTATTCTGCGAAGATGAGCATGGCATAGGAATAGTTGAATCTTCTGTAGACACTAATGCTAATATGCATGAAAATATATTTGATGTGTCTGATTCTCTACCTAGGTCACATTGTGATATTTCTCCTGATTTGCCGATGCATGAGAATAAATTTGTTGATGATGTTGATGACTCTGATTGTGATCTTGCCAATTTGTTTGATGATTGTGAGCATGTTGTGACACGTGTAGAAGACTTAGGATATGTTGATGTGATTAATAATGATGTGCCTATCTTCCTACATAAGTCACAATCTGATGGCCTTCCACCCAACCTAGATTTGGTTTGTACCCATATTGTCAAACCGACTTTTCTGAGAGTCCCTAATATAGGTTTGGAAATGTGTGCTTCCCAAGTCCTCTTGGACTATTTTTCTTCTAAGTATAATACATTTGAGGAACCACAGTTGGAATTAACATGTTTGCCCGTCCCTAGCACAGTTCACTTTGAGTTAGACATTGTACATGATGAACCCCCAAAACTGCGAGATTTTGTTTCCAAAATTTTATCCGTTGAAAAATCCAGGTTTGGGGGTAGCTCATTTTGTTTCACAGTTTCACTTGTGTTTATTTCCTGTTATATTTGTGTGAAGCTGTTGAAACCTCTACACTTTGTCTTTTGGGTTGATCCTCAACTCTTTAGATTGTTAGTGTATGGTGAATTTTTTGTATATAATCCAGTAGATAAAATTTCTTAAAACCATTTTGTTCCTTTTGTATATATTTTGCTAATCCAATATGATCTCGGCTGACATATGTTGGATTCTTGCCTTGATTAACGGAGTTCTAATATTGCTTTCGCCGAAATCGGGTATTCTCTTTCCTTTTTCTCTACTCAACATGATCCTCTTCATATGTTGTATTATAATTTTGTTCATATTTTGAAACATTGAGGACAATGTTTATTTTAGGTTTGGGGGTGAAAAGTAGATACTTTGATAATATGCCATAATTGAAAACAAGAACTCTTTCTTTTTGAAAAAAATGAAAAAAAAAATCAAAATTAAAAATTAAAAATTGAAAGAAACATAAAAATGGAGCTCATTTACCTTGAAATGTTGACTCTTGTGCATGTATGTAAACATAAGGATTCTTAGTCCAGATATTTAGGCACCCCTGATTCTAGCACAATTCACATAGTGATAAGAAACTTGCACGCGCACGATCTACCAATACATGTATAGCCTCATCCTTGAGGTGTTCTATCGGAAGTTTTAGTTGCCAATCACTTTAGAATATTGAACGAAACTTGACTAGCTTTTTCTTTGGTTGGTTGGGATAGAAGGTGGAGGTTACATTAAGAAAAACAACCATCGAATTTAACTGGGTGCATCAAAAAGGGCTACCTCTTGCAAAGTGTCAAGTAATTTTTTGTTTCCTTTTGTATATGTATCAAAAGTGTTTCCTTATAAAAAAAAAAAAAAAAAAAAAAAAAAAAAAAAATGTATATATTCAGAAAAAAATATCAGAAAAATACAAAAAAAAAAAAAAAAAAGACTCTTATTTACATTGACTACTCTCTTTTATTTTTTTGGAACAAGAGAGCATGGAATTGAAAAATACTTGATTTTTTTGTATTTTTTTTTTTGGTTACTCTCTCGTCCACTAGGGACACTTAGTGGTTTAAAAGGCTTAGTGCATACGCTAAATGCGTTCGAGAGACCAGCGACAGTGGTATAGGTAGGATTTCCTTAGTTTTGTTTTACTTGAGGACAAGTAAAATTCAGGTTTGGGGGTATTTGATGAGTGCTAAAAAGTGCATATTTCTATATATTTTTCTTGGCATTTAACTCATCTTTTGTGCATTAATTCTACATTTTATCCCATATTCTGTGTTTTCGTTGTTTTCAAGAATAAATACTTTTCTTAATTAATTTTGCATTTTTAGGTACTAAATAAAGCCTGGTTAACTCACGGAGCAAAAAGAGCAAAGAAACGGCAAAGACTCCCGATGATTGCAAGAGCCGGATCAACTAGAAGTGGGCTTGAATAGGAAGAATTGTTCTTAAAGAAGATATGGGCTTGGCATACCCAAGGCCCAAAACCCTTACCCAAATCCATTTCCATTATCCATACCCATTTCCATGAGAGCCATCAGATTGGATCCATCTTGTCATCCAACGGTCGCCTCATCATTGTGCATCAAAATCCAAAGCTCCTGTCAAACACCATAGTACCTAACTCCATCTGGAGCCGTCAGCTTCGTTGTATCACTTAATCCAACGGTCGCTCAGAGCTTTTTTACATCGTGCCGTTCGATTCAATTAGTAAGTGATTATCCAACAGATCTCCTCGATGCGCATCAACTTCAGATGATTCCGCTCAACACCCTAGCCATCGAACCCATCGACCTAAAACAAAAATCTCCTTCTTCCCAAATCAATTTTCCCCAAAACCCATCTTCCTCTTCCCCCGACCATGGCAGACACTGTCATGTCTGCTCCACCGTCTCCATCTCCACCACGACCACCAGGACACCACCACCATCACCTACCTCTTCCCTAGTCGTGTCTGTCTTGTTCTTAGCATCGATTTTTGATGCTACCAAGAAGACAAACATAACCAGGGTTTCACCACAGTGAAGAGAAGACAAAATTTGGGAGAAATTCGAGTAGAGGATTAGCAGAGGAGGAGAAGTACAAGCATGGGTTGGCGTCAATTTGCAGAGGTGACAACAATTCAGAGAAGTATGGTGAGATTGTTTTGACCTAAATTTCCAAAACCCTAATTCTGAAATTAGGGATTTCTTTGAGATAAATTGTAACTATAAATTGATGTTATGGGTGTTGTAGAAACCATGCCTGGACTAGCCAGAGCACCACCAAGAGGACTGGAATAGCCAGTTCCTCAATTGTTCATGTTCTGTTGTTGTTTCAATTCCAAGTTCAATTAATGCCTAATTCAATGTATTGTTATCTTCAAATGTTATTTATGTTCTAAATCCACCACTAGGGTGAGAAGACCCTTAAGCCATGTTGGTTAGCCTTTATGTTGATTCTTGTAGAACTCAAAATAGTCTAGGCTAGCTAAATTCCTAAAAGCCTCACTGACTTGTGATTAGTGGTGCTGTAAAAAGACCACTAATGCTAGGGGTTAGTGGTAGTTCTAAGGGATTAACCAGCCATATTAGTTAGAGACCTAGAAACCTAAATGACCTGTGATTGTTTATGTTTTAATCATATAGGCAATGCTAGGGGTTAATCTAAGGATTTTAGGTTAGATAACTTTCCACATGAATTTCCATGGCCAAGAGACTAGCTTGAACTAGACCCTCTTGTCCATTAGGGACAAGGATTTAACCTAGGTGAACTAGCTAGGTGAAAGGGAAATCTTAACCCTATAATCACACCTTCATTCTCACTGCCACTGATTTTTCTTGTTAACTGTCACTTGCTTCATCACTTTAATTCACTGCCTTAGTTTACTTCTTAGGATAATCTTAGCTTAGGAAAGTAGGAAACCTTCAATCACACACACCAAGTCTCTGTGGATCGACCCGTATTTGCACATTAGCTTCAATCGACACCGTGCACTTGCGGTATTAGTTTGTAGGTCTTTTAGAAACCTACCAAAAGGACCAGCATCCCATTCACATCTCCTAGTGACGGACGGGTTGTTGATTGGAGCGAGTCCCCGAGACTTAGCAGAAGGAGGAGTGACCGATTGCAAAAAAGGTTGTTTGATAAGACTTACTTGGGTTCGAAATCTTCTAGCGTATGTTGATGGGCTCTCTTCAGGTAATTGCGTCACATCGACAAGATATCGATACGACAAGAGGTAATCTTCGGGATTTGACGGCTTGTTGGTAATCCTTTCAGGTATAGATACTAGCAAGGGACATACTCCTAACTTTTCTTTGTTGTTATTCACCCCCGAGCGCCCCAGAATCATATCATAGTTAGGGTAATATTTCACAATATGAAACGTACCGCGTGTTAGAGCGTCTCCTATCTTGATTTCGAGGTCGATGTACCCATAAGCGTCTCTAGACTCTCCTTCAGAATTTTGAATTATGGTTGGGCAATGAACAACTTCCTGCTTCGAAATATTTGCAGCTTTCAGGGCCTTGACGGTGACAATGTTGAAATCAGATGCTACATCAATCAGCGCGTTGTCAAACTCGACATCCTTCAAGCGAGCGACGGTCAGGAGTCCCCAGTTACATCTAGCGTTTCCTAGGAAGGATTGAGGTTCAGGAGAAACTTCCTTAACTGGAAACAGACGCTTTCCTGATACGACACAGTTAAGAGACCCAAACATGTCTTGATGATGTGCCTTAGAGAAATACAGAATTTCACATAAACTTTCCACATAGACTGCACAGTCTTGTGAACAGAGTCCCCAGAAATCATGCAACTCCTGACAGGAAGAGGGTCCCTGTTGACTCCTTCATTTCCTAGTTGAAGTTCTCCCGCATCCACCTTCTCTTTGAAAATCCTCTTCAACTTGTTGTAGTCACTGGTCGGGTGATTGACGAACCTGTGATAACGACAGTATTTGGGATTCACCATATCTTCTTCAGTTGGCGGACGTCTAAGAGGAGGTAGCTTGATTGCATCATATTGTATCCATGCTTCCAGGAGTTCAATGACCTCATCTATTGGGAATGGGAAGTCTGGAGCAGCATCTCCAGCTTCAAGAGTTTAGCCGTGGCTTTCCAGGATGGAGTCGTTTGCGCTGGCGCTGCGCGTTTGGGTTGTTGTTCCGTTGTTGGAGCTTTCCTCTTCCCTCCTTCACCTACCACGCTTACAAAAGGGCTGGTATTATACTTCTTGTTGATAAGACGCATGTTTCCTCGAGTTTCGCGTGTATCCTCACCCCTGGCCGATCTGGCTCTTTCCAAAAGTGCTGGTGCGGTCGTAGCCAATCGTTTAGCAGCTTCTGGAGTTTAGAGAACGTCTGGAAGCGCAGGTTTTCTAATAAGGCACGATAGATGGGAACCATACCGTTAATGCACGACTCCACGAATTGTTGTTCGGTCACATTTGGATCGTGACAATCCAAAGATTGAATTCTGAATCTCTTGACATAATCGTTTGGATGCTCGTTGTTTCGCTGAAACATCCTTCCCAAGTACGAGAAAGTGATTTGCTCGGATACGAAGAAATACTTTTTGTAGAAAGCGGTAACCATCTCACACCAGTTTGATATGTTGTTTGGTGCGATGTTGTTGTACCAGGTGTATGCTCTTCCATTAAGCGACTTTGAGAACTCTTTCATGCGGAGGACGTGATTGTATTCGTGTTCTCCCAAAGATTCCATAAAACGAGAAATGTGTTCGCGGGAGTTACCAGTACCATCATAAAGGGAAAACTGAGGAGAGGAATATCCTCTCCGGAGGGGAACTCTCTGCACATCAGGAGGATACGGAGGTTGGTGCTGGTGTAAGTCCACCGGGTTTTCCTTGCCTCGATTTTGGAGAAGTCGTTCCAGGTCTTCGCGGGTGATGAAATTGGACGGCTGATTCCTTTCTCCTGAGCTTTCAGGAGAAACACAAATTTACTCATCTATGATGCACGCCCTGTTGATGTTCTTGAGCCGAGAGTGTTGAAGGTACTCCTTAGGGGTTCTATGGGATGACGTGGTTCTTGCGGTAGTCGCTCTGCTAGCGTCTTGAGGAAAGTGAGTATCTCTTTTTGAGTTGAAGCCATGTCTGTCTGAGCCTTAGCGAGAATTTCTTGACTCTCCATCCAATCAACAATGGTAAAAGGGGGTTGACTTCCTCTGATTCCTCCAGCCCCTCGTCCTGACGGGGGAGTAGTAGCTGCTCTGGTGACATAGGAGGCGTTACACTTGAATAAATGTTGGGGTTTGCGGCTGATCTGGCTCTGGTGATGGGAGGTGTTATCGAGGGAATATCTCCCGCTCCGATGGTGTTGGTGGTAGAGGACGTAGTTACACGAGATGCGTTGATCGTATTGACAAGATGTATATACGGTAGCGCCACTGACAGAGACATCAACGCCGAGAGTGTTGTCAGTGCTAGTCCTATCGGAATTGGTTGTTGATCCAGACCTAAGATCCACCATTTTAAATTTTGAGAAAATTGAAATGAAATTGAAAATTGATCTTGCAACCGAGAGATTAATCTCCGACTGTGGTCGCCAGTTGTTTTGGGGTAAAAACTGATTTTGATGTTTTGGCAATTTGGGGTGTGTTGATGAGAAACGAATTCAAACCCTAAACAAATGCACTGCACGGGAATGCCTTTAGGTTCGAGAAATCAATTTGTCAGACTCTGGCCTAAACCAAGAAATGGTTGTTCCAGATTCAATTCGGTCACAAAGTGAAGAAGAATGGTTGATCTTAGGGAGGGAAGCGGAGAAGGTGTTTGAGATTAGAGTGTTGAACTATGAAGGTATGGTTGTTTATGACTTGTGTGTCAGAAGTGGTTTCTGGCTACTTGTGTTGAAAACACTTGTGTTCTTCGTCCTTTCGTTGAAATAGGCTGAAAGCCTATTTATACAAGTCATTGAGTGCAAAAATCATTGATCTCGTAGGAAGTGGAGGAGATTGAGTAATGGAGTAGTGGGGTTGTGTAGGTGGTGGTGATCGTCATGTTTCCACTATGAGGGAAAATCGGTCACTGTTTCACCCACTACTCTCATTACTGCTGACCGTCCGTCTTTTCCTAACACTTTCTCGTAATGGGCGCGTTGTACGCCGCACGTTGTAAACCGCCAGACCAATACCCCAGTGAACATCCCCCAGTTTGTGACATGTTTGATGTCTCGAATGAGTGGGTCAAGTCGTGGGACCCGCCGCGGAGAGTAGCATGGTGTTATTAGGTAAAATGACTAAGTCATTTATGAGGCCAAAATAAAATATGTATGTATTCGATGCATGTAAAATAGCTCAAATTAATCGATGTGTATAAAGCATCGTTGTTTTTGAGCTTGACTGAATAAGTCGCGGATAAGCGTCTTAAAGGAGGCAGCATGATCGACCATATTTGGGTGATCGTTTGGTGATTCTAGGGACACACCATTACTTGGCCGATTGCTGCTTGTGGAGGAGGGATGGCCGATGATTGTTATGCTAATTTGTTGGCTTGCTAGAAATAAATCTATGTCGTCCAACCAGGCTAGCAAAGTTGGGTGGACGATATGAATTGCGGCAGTTATATGTTGTCGCTGATGTAATTCAGGGTTTGAAATCTGCGTGGGCCACCCCTCTTTGGCCGTGCGTTTCGAGGCATTGAGCCTTAGGTCGAACAGGTCGATCGACCATGTGTGAAGGTGGCTCGCTGGTGTGCACGTTGATATCTTCTGGACCATCTAGAATTAGATCTAAGTCATTCAAATAGGCTAGCGAACATGGATGGTCATGATCGATTTACGACAGTGACATACAGCCGCAAACGCCAATTAGGGTTTCGAAGTTGCGGGTTCACCCTACTTTGGGTGAATGATTCTATGCGTTCTAAGCTTGCTATGAGCAAGTCGATCGACCAACGATGGAGTTGGGTCGACGATGAACGCGTTAGCATCTCGTTGGCTGCCTGAAATTGGATCTAGGCCGTCCAACTAGGCTGGCGAAGATGGACGTCCGTGATTGATTTGGGGCAGTAATACGTTGTCGCAAACACCGATTAGGGCTTCAAAGCAGTCGCGTCCACCCTAGTTCAATCGAACGATTTGGTGTGCTATTAACTTCCTATGAGCAAGTCGATTGGTAGGGAATAATATTGGGCCAGTGGCGAACGCGTTGGTACTTCCTTGATCGTTTGGAGTGCAATCTAAGTCGTCCAACTAGACCGGCGAAGTTGGACGGGTATGATAGCTTTTGAGACCGTTTTTTACGGTCTTAGCTCGTTCGAGCTATTCTTGTACAGTGCGATCGCCCATGTTTGGGATCGGAATTCAAAGCACTTTGTGGCTGAGGGAATGAGACTTGATCGGCTGGGGCACTAGTGGGCCCTCCGGTGGTCACTGCGGTGATTGCCTAATTCTGTTAGGAGTAAGCTATGCTTGTTAAATCGTGCGGCTAAGTTGTGTGGCCGTGATTGTTTTTGAGACTGATATTGACAGTCTAGATTTTATTTAAGAACAAATATGTGTTCGATCACGCTAGCTTTAATTAAAAGTGTGTGAACGTGTTGATCTCTTTGTCAGAGAGATGTAGCATGTATGAGTATTTTTGCCAAGATCCCAATACTAGCACTTCGGGAGATTCATGCTACTCTGCTGAGAGTGAGCATTGATCGTCATGTCATGTCAATATTGAGAGTTCGTCTGAGAACATAGCATGGAAAAATACCAGGCGAGTCATGCATTAGTTAATAATGCTGGCATAAAAATAGAATTCACAGAATATTTGGGATTGCTACTACGCGCACCATTCTGAATGAAGTTCATTTTACATATACCGAGTTTTTTCAATACATGTGTAAGTAAAGAGGTTTGAGCACTCGTTACTTTCAAGTGGCTTTTATTCCTTTACAGGATCACAGTGCTAAATGTAAGGTTTTACGATTTTGACCTTGAATTAAAAAAAAACCACATCAACACCAGGAAACCCTAAAAGTGGCTCTATGATATGGCTACTCATAGCCGCCCTTGCTCCTGTGGAAGTCCCCGTGTTATGGCTCTGCCATGATTCCTTTGGCGTGGCCATGGCTCTGTTTGCACAAAAAACGACATTTTGCCACGCACTAGTACATTTTTGTCCTTTAGACACGCCAGTTTCAAATTTCCTAGACACGCTTTTTTGCTTTTAGCGTGTCTATAGGGTAGAAGTCCACCCTATAGACACGTGATGTTTTATAGGAGTATTAAATTAGGTACTTTCAGCCACACCATGGACATTAGCGTGTCAAAAAATCACCGCTTAGTCACGTTAACTTTTAAATTTTTGATGAGCGTGTTTATAGACCAGTCTATGGCCACATTAAGTAGTTGTCGCGTGTCCAAAAGATTAGTCACGCGATTTAAGGCGTGGTTTTAAAGTTGGTTTATTAGACATGCATTTATATGCGTGTCCATAGTGTACGATTTATAGACACGCCAGTATATGTGTGTTCATGGTGTATGATTTATAGACACGCCAGTATATGCGTTGCATAGTGGGCGATTTATAGACACGCCAAATTCAAAGTGTGGCCAAAAAGTTCCTTTTTTGGACACGCTAGTAAATGTGTGTCCATAGTGTGCGTTTTATAGACACACCGGTTTTATTGCGTGGCTAAAAAGTTCGTTTTGAAAAAATTAATAAAAAGATTTTGCCCATATTCGAACGCATGGTCTCGAAGGAGGTAGGTAACAAGATGAATCAATTCACCAACCTTCCCATCTTTAGTTGTTTAAAATTAGTGTTTTGAAAAACTAAACTGGTTCTGCTACTCCATACGAACCAAAAGATAGCTATACGTAAGCATGATGATGAAGTTGGTAAACCATTATAAGAGGTTTTTATTTTCAGGGTTTGTGTCATAATGTTGACACAACCCGCCAATGGTAATTAAAACATTGATCTGAGGTAAATGGTAAATATATTAACGGTTTTGAGTAGGGTAATTTTATGGCTTTGGGCTTAGGTGGTAATCATTTTTTTTACAAGGTGTTCTGCCAAGTTAACCTATTCTATATAGAAATAACCCATTTGTTTAAGATGACAGAAACTAGGGTATTAATATTAATTCAAAGCCTATTTTAGGCCCAATTCCAAAAAAAAATCTATGTGCACGCCTATTACTATTACTACTAATCCTAGCATGACAAAATATTAATTCAACAATCAGTATGGACAAAACTAAAGTAAGAAATACACTCATCCAATATTGTTAAAACCAATCTGCATACAAAACCCCACCATGATTTAAGAATCAATTTTTTTCAACAATCCATACACTCATTCTCTAGTTAACAGGAAAATCCAAACTGCTAACTTAAATTTGAACCAAATTCAGTACCATGATGATGATCATTACCAAAATAGTATAACCCAAAAAAAAAAGGAT
Source organism: Papaver somniferum (assembly GCF_003573695.1). NCBI lineage: Eukaryota > Viridiplantae > Streptophyta > Magnoliopsida > Ranunculales > Papaveraceae > Papaver > Papaver somniferum. Next base: position 110,145,835 of record NC_039367.1, read on the forward strand.
AAGAGTATATTTACACTAACCAATTCCTTGAACAAAAACCAAAATTTTTTCCAACCTAATCATTTATCTATTAGCAAACACAAACAACTACATTCTATCACCTGGCTTGATTATCGCTTAGTCCCTTGGAGATGGTTGCTCAGATACAGTCTTTTGAGAAGCAGGGACTGGTGCTGGTGCTGGCTCAGCCGGTTGCACTGGTGGTGTTGCACTCGCTGGATTTCGCGGACCATTACATGTCTCCACAAATTCAGCTATTCTGGATGCTGCTCTGCCAACTGCAGGACATACATAATGAAGCAGGGTATAGGGCATTTCATGAGCGGGTATTGGCTGAGAAACACGAAGAAGAATCTCTCTTCTGGCGGCATCAGGCAAAGTGATAGTATAAAATCATATCTTCCCCCTCCATCCACAACATATTTAAGACCAATAAGAACGACCCCCTCGTTAATCACATAACTACCTTCGTTAGGGTGTTCAGCAGTCACAACCCAGCCATCTTGCATACGCCATGTTCTAATGGGTCCGGGTCCAACATCCGCTGCACCACCAACACACCCGTCAACGAACTCATCATTAACACCATCACCAGGATCAGAATTTATATCAGACAAGATTTCTTCGCAGTTCTCAGTAGCCATTGGTTCTTCTTTAACTGCACCACCCCCTCCGTAAAGACTGCTTTCTCCATGTTCAGTTATACAATCTTGAAATGGAGGATCGTCTCTCCCCCTATGAGGAATTTGCTGAATCCTGGAAGTGGATATTATTAGCCAATTGGTTGCAATTATCATTCCTCACTGGTGCATCAGAGATATTGCTCTCTATTTCTCTTGGAGGAATATCCATTTGGTGTCGAATGCTTCTCTGATGAATTTTGATTGCAAGGGGTTGATGACAAATTTTTCTCAAAATTTCAGGATTAATTTTTGTCTCCCTCTTTGTCTCAATTGGGATTTCTGGTTTGGACTCTAATGGAAGCAATTGGGATAATGATAATGAAGAAAAGAAATATTATTTTAATCCATAATTGGTTCGATTCCCAATGCATTCACACCTTTTCGATGAGAAAAACTCTTACTATACCCCTTGTCGCCGATTCGATTCTGCATAAATCAAATTATATCTCTTGTGACTTGTCTAATCGAATTTTCTATTTTGAAAGTCTGTGTTGCGACAAGTGGAAGACATTCAGAGATCATTAACACACGTGTTATTCATACAAGTTAACATGAATAATTCAGTTTAGTGTTACATGATATTTATCTCTCTCTGATCTTGGTTATACTGCTTGTCCCTTCACATGGACAAATAGAACAACTTCTTACAGAGGAGAGGAAGTCGGTAATGACGACAGTGTAGGGTGCAAAAATTGTCTTTATATAAATGACATCAGTGTAGCACAAATTATCTTTATTTATATAAAAACAAATGCTACCATGTTTATGAAATCAAAGATGTTTCCTTCAAGAAAAATATAATAACAATCACCCAGACATTTTACTCTGGCTATGTCTACCATATCAAAAAAAAAAAAACATAATCGTGTATTCCACATTTGCAGCAGCAGAAACTTGGGAGAGCTGGATCACGTCATATTTTGGCGTTCCTCACAGTTCGACCCTTAATGTCGGGCCGATAGTAATCATCCCTGGATTTCTTTTGCAGTTCAAGTTTATCTACCTTCGGCAAGTCATACTCATTCCGACAAATAACTTCCGTACTGAATTCCTCGTCGACATCATCACCAACATTTTTCCAGTTTTGGGTAGGTGCACCTAACACAATAGACTTTTTTTTTTGTTTTCCTGGTTTGCCACATAAAATACCTGCTTAGCTTGGGAGGCTACAATGAAAGGATCATTCTGGAGTCCCAACTTATCAAGCTCAACCAAAATGTAGCCGAGTTTGTCTTTTGAGACCCCTGCTTTATTTACACTTGAAAAGTGGCACTTTAAACGAATGATATGTCAGCACCCATATCTCTTGTAAAACACCGTAATAATCCGCCTGATTAAAGATAATCCCCGTTTTTCTAATGTGCATGTCAGTTGCCTCTACGTAAACCCCGCTATTCTGGTACACGGAACCATCACTAGATTTTGTGTGAAATTGGTATCCATTAATGTGATATGCTTCGTATGTCTCTACTTGTGCATTCGGTCCGACTGATAGCCACCTTAAGTCCTGATTGAAGTTTTCCCTAGAGTCTGCCCACTCACTCCCAACCTGAAATACATTATAATTAAGGATTAGCCTTCGCCTCAATGCAAAAGTTACATAGCAAGAGTGATATTTTTTGCAAACTCTTACCACTCGATGTAACCATTTTGTGAACTCTTCATTATGTTTTTGATCTAGCTGTGGACCCTTAATACCAGGATATTTATCCTTCAAAAAATTATGGTGTCGTCTGGACAGAACAATGATTAATGTTATTATCTTTACAGAAATTCGGACACAGAATCAAAAACTAATTAAATAATATATGAGGTTATTTGGTTAGATCTACTTATACTTACTCAATGTAAGGAGAAACCTCGGGCGAATTCCGCATTACATAGAAATGCGCTTTATCAAACATATCCTTATCGACAATAGGAAACTTAGCACCTGACATTGGTTTTCCACTGAAATTATAAGAATCTTCTCCAGTGTCAGATGTGTTGAGTTTGTCTGGTGGAATTCCGACTGATCATTCATGCTTTCTTGGTGCTCACTGATCATCTCAATTATCTCTTCCGCGATATTCCCTTCAGCAATGCTTCCTCCAGCTCTGTTTTTGTTCCGCACATGCCCTTTAATCACCTTCATGCACCTTTCGAACGGATACATCCATCGAAAGTATACAGGACCATAAAATTCCACTTCCCTGGTAAGATGCACAGTTAAATGAACCATGATGTTGAAAACGGATGGAGGAAAGTATTTCTCAAGCAAGCACAACGTCACAACGAGTTCCGACTGCAATTTTTCTAGCTCTACCACCTTGATTCCTTTGCTAGATATTGCCCTGAAAAAGTAACAAAACCTGATAATAGCATATCTTGTTGGCTGCGGCATAATTGATTTAATCGTAATGGGAAAAAAATGCTGCATTAGCATGTGATAATCATGCAATTTTAGTACGATAATATTTTGATCTTTTTGATTCACCAGGGTTGAAAAGTTTGAACAATACCCTTATGGAACCTTTATCTCGGATAATGTTTTACAGAACTTGTCATTTTCCTCCAGGCTTAATGAGTGACATGCTGCCCGTAGTACATATCCTCCTTTGCCATTTGGCTTAGGTTGCAACTCGTCTCTTAAACCCATGATTTCCAAATCCATTCGAACAGCCAAGTGGTCTTTCGACTTGAATTCACTGTTCAACAATGTTCCAGCGATACTCTCGCATACATTCTTTTCGATGTGCATGAAATCTATGCAATGTTGGACAACATGATACCACTAGTAGGGGAGGAGATGGAACCATATATTGAACTTTTTCCAGTAGGGCCTGATGGTCTCCTTCTCCTTCCCCTTCACCTTTATTGGGTCGATGGTCTTTTCGATTCTCTTCATCTTTCCACCTCTTCTAGGGTTATCCTTCACGAATTCCACTACAATGTTCTTCGATCCCTTTCCCCATTCTTTATAGACTTTACCTCATTGTATATTTGTGACGGGGTCATAAGTTCCGGAGCATTGTCAGTTTCAACTTTTCCGTTGAACCCCTTCTGAGATCTGAATGGATGAGCATATGGTAGGTATCTTCTATGCCCGGTATAAACCTCTTTCCTACATTTTTGTATCCTGACATAGTAAGTATTTCTCCCACATACCTTACATGCGTCTCGTCCCTGGTAGGGGCAACCACACAGTGTACCTAGAGCAGGGTAATCATTTATTACCCATAAAACAACCGCACGTAGAGTAAAAATCTCTTGTTTGAGCGCATCAAAACATTCGACTCCATTAAACAATTCCTTAAGATCCTCAACAAACGGTTGTAACATAACATCAATGTCCTTACAAGGCCCCCCATTTAATGACATCATGGTGAACTTTTTATTCATACACAACTGTGGCGGAAGGTTGTAAATCACTGTCAGAATTGGCCACACACTGTGTTGTTTTTGCATGCCTTTGTTAACGTCAACCCCGTCAGCCGAAATGCCTAGACGCAGATTTCGAGGGTCATCACGAATTATGGGATATCTTTCATCCATATTTTTCCATGTCGGTGAGTCCTCCGGATTCCGTAAAACACCCTTGTCTTTCTTTCTGGTGGTCTCGTGCCACAATAAATGTTCGACAATTTTCTTTGATTAAAACAGCCGTTTCAGTCTTGGGATAATTGGGAAATACCACAAGACTTTTGCAGGAATATTTTCATACACCTCTTGGGTGGTCTTGTCAACTTTCCATCTTGATTCCCCACAGGTGGGACACTTGATGCGATCCCTGTAATTCTTTCTATAGAGAATGTAGTCATTGATACATACATGTATCTTTACGTACCTTGAACCCAAATCTCTCAACACCTTCTTACCTTCATAATTACTTTTCATCATCTCATTTCCTGGAGGGAGCATGGATTTTAACAGTAGTAGAAGTTCATCAAAGAACTTTTCGGAAGCTCCGTTCTTGCTCTTCAAGTTAAACAGGTCACACATTGCAGATATCTTTGTATAATTGGCATATCCTTCGTATAGGGTTTTCCCAGCATCTTTGAGTAGCCGTTGCATCTTGCCAGAATCCTTTGAAAAGTGATCTGCAACATGTGTTGGTTCACCAGTGTGTGGACCGTCGTTGCCATTACCATAAGGGAGTGTTCACATTGATGACTCATCTCCTTCTCCGTGCTTAGTCCATAAGGCATAATTTTGCATGAATCCAGAAGAATATAAATGAAACCTAACTTTACTTTCCTTGTGCACGTAGAGGTTGAGACATTTCACACATGGGCATAGAAACTTAACTTTGTCCTTGTCGTATGGTTTCCGTTTCCCATTCGCAATATCCTGCTTATATGTATGTGTAGCAAACTTTATAAATGCGTCGACTCCGTCTTGATAACGCATTTAAGTTCTATCGATATACATCCAAGATTTATCCATTACTCTAGGATCCATTATGAATTCTCAGATACCTGGATGGAGAAAAAACTTGTTAACATCTTGTGAAAATGTTATTGTGGTCCGAATAAAACTCTGAATTATCATTGCAAAGAATAATACGTACACAAAGAGTAATCACAAATCACTATCTCAGTTCAGTTATCATATATGAATCATACAAATAATCAGAGGTTAGCTACCTACATACAGTTTTATGTGAAGACAATATTTACCCTACTATGACCATTAGAGTTACAATCTCAGTTAACAAAGCAGTACTGAAAAGAATACTTACACGATCGATATATCTGATTATTCCGCAACTTGAAGCAAAACTATCAGGGGAATATATGGTTTATCTAGGAGATGAATCAGATGATCAAAGTAAACTACTTGTTGTTGTTTTTTCTAGGGGGAGGTTAGAAGATTTAAGATTAGAAACATGAAATGATTTTAGATGAGAGAGATGAACACAGAGGGTAAAGATTTATTATCATAAATGGGTAATGTAATGTAAATGGAAATTCGGTAATATATTTTTTATTAATAATATTCAAGTGTATCTCGTAAATAATTTGGTAAAATAGGAAGGTAATAATATCATAGTAAAATCTGTTATCCTGGTGCATAATCTTCGGCTTTCACTACTCTAAAATACCAGAGCATCCTGAAGTTTTTGGAGCACGTTTTGCTGCAGTTGTTATAACGGTACTAAAGTAAAAAACTAACTTTGTGAAAAGTGGAATAAGTGTTGGTGCAGTTGAAAAATAAAATCGTAAGAACTGGAAGAAGCTATGGCCTCAATTAGAATTAAGTGAACTAAAACACATTAATATATTTGTATGTTCTGTCCAATTCACAACAACATACAAATAAACCTAAAATCTAAAAGATAGAGATGTTCATAATCACCATCAGAAATTTTACCATTCAAAATCAGTAGTGTGTAACCTCCAATGAGTTATGTCTCAGGCGCTGTTCCGGACATAATGTTGGTAGATTTTTGTGGGTCATTTGAGTTGTTGGTCAGGGACCAGGGTATTGAGATATCAGATATGGCATGATGCCTGAGCCAAACCATGTTGCAGTTCAAGATATGGCCCATCAATATACAACTTCATTTAATATTTAGGAAGATAGTAATGTATAAATTTAATACAAGTCCATCTAATATCAAAAACGGCAGTGAGACACAGTGGTTCACTTTAGTTTTAGTAAGTTTGAGGTCGGAGGTTCCAAACTCTCTAGACTTTTTTATTTTTATTTAAAATATAGGCATTATATGGCACATTGCTGATTTTATTTTGATTGACCTATTTTGTTTTTGGTCATGACTCAGGGACCAGGGTATTGAGATATGGCATGATGCCTGAACCAAACCATGCTGCAGTTCAAGATATGGCCCATCTGTTAACTATTTAACAAATCAAATAATTATGCCAAATATACACAAGTGTGCTGATTTTATTTGGCTTATTGACCATTTTTTGTACCTAACAAATCTCATCAATGTTAAGCCATTTCAGGTGTGAACACTTCCATTATAGATGCAGTACACCAGCGCCACATCATGTCTCTCAAAAGGTGTTGGCTCTTCAATATCTACCAAAAAATCAAATATGATAATTATTGTTTGGTTGAATTGTCTATCAACCCCTTAATGGAAGTTTCATGATAATTACTGTTTGGTTGAACTGTCTATCAACCCCTTAATGGAGTCTGCAATTAGGCTAATGGGGGTGTACCACATTAGTGGGGGGCGTACCAGCCCCAAGGCAAAACCAGTTTTCTCTTATATGATTTTGGAACCCACCCCCCACTAATTTGGTACACTCCCATTAGCAATGTTGGTGTTCAAGAGTTATTATGATGGGTATAGCACTTGTTGCGCATGCCTTTGAATAGGCGTGAATAGCTAAGGGACGAGACGTTCCACCGAATGCCTTAAATGACTATTAATGTCATCTTCTCTACAAAAGGAAAAAACAGAGAATTTCCAAAATATACAAAAATCATCCTAAATTAGGCTAGGAAATTAAGAAAAGAAAACATAGATTAGAGATAATGGGTGATCTAAGAGGAAACAATGCTAACGAAGATAATTAGCCTTCTGCACCTTTTAAGTTCGCCAAGAAAGTTGGCAAGGCTCTGTGTACTAGAGAGTTGGAGAATTTGAGGGATTTTCTGCAGCAAGATATTGACAAGAGAAATCGTTTGATTGAGTACGAAAGAGTTCGTCAGGAAAATGCTCCACTTTATGAACTATGGAAGAGGAAGAGAATTGCAAAAGATGTGAGGAAATCTAGAGAAAGAGAGGAGAGATATGAGGGGAGAAGATTTGTTTGGAGAAAGACCCGCAGTGCAACCGAAAGTGATTTTGAAGAGAAAGATGATGATTTTGAGAGAAGTGATGATCATGAGAGAAATTCTGAGACAGAGAAACAAACGAGGAAGATAGAAAAGAATATTGAGGATGCATGGTATGAAAGGTTCTTAGAAAAAAAAGCAATCCCTAGGCTTTTTGCAAGAACCATGAATGAGAGATTGAATGTTGATTCTGATGGAGAAACAATTGATGTTCTTGATGAGAATGGTGAACCAGTTGAGGTTGGAGATTTGGAGGAAGAGAATGAAGATGATAAGGTAAGTGAAGATGCAGGTGATGGAGGGTATGGAAGTGCAACTGAAACAGGCAGTCAGTATAGCAATGATTACAACGATGATGAGATGGTGTAGAGGGGAAAAAACGTTTTACTGGTTTTTTAGGGAAGTGAAGAGACGAGTGTTTTGTCGAGACTCCTCAATCGAGCAAACTGCTTAACCTCACACAGATGCACTGCAAAGGGAGTGCTTATATTCGAGAGATCAATCTGTAGGACTCCGGCCTAAACCAAGTCAATGGCCGTTCCAGAGTCAATTCGGTCGCAAAGAGGGAGATGGGTTGATCTGTAGGAGGGAAGCTGAGAGTTGTGTGGGATCAGTGATGATCAAGGATTATGGATGTGTTGAAAGTTTCTGCAATTTTTGGTGAACTGATGAGTTCGAAAAAGTTCTTATAGATTGATGAATTCTTGAGAGTAGTTACTCGAGAAATTCGACAATTGTTGATAGCTAGTGATCATTCGTTGTCTTCAATCATGGATTCAGATACTTATTTATATTGCCAGAGTCGTGAACACCTTGATCCTTGTAAGTGTGACGGTTTCTTGAGTGGAAGAGTGGGAAAGTGGGAGATCGTGGTGAAACCAGTTCCAGATTGTGCGGAGACTTGGTTGATCATTTACCCACTACTTTGCTAACTCCTTCAACCGTTGACACGATTTACTCACATTTCTCGTTGTGGATGAATCCACGTGATGTAGGCCGCCATACCAAAACCCTAATTGATATCCCCCAATTTGACGTGATTGATGTCTCACGAATCGTGGAATCTGCATGACAGACGTGTATTGATTAGTCAGTTGTTGACTGATTGGACAGCGAGTCTAGGTTTTGTTGAATCGATCATGAGTGATGAATGCTCAGCGATTCATGGATCGAACATGTAGTTCTCTGAAATGATGTCAATATTGTAGATTCAGTGATGAATTATTGACCAATATTTGAGCGACTGAGCAAGTATTGCTCAATTCGGCGAATTACTGAATATTGAGAATTTGACGAGCAACTGAGCAAGTATTGCTCAATTCGACAAATTAATGATTATTGATAATTTGACGTGCAATTGAGCAAGTATTGCTCAATTCGACAAATTACTGATAAATTACTAAATATTGATATCTGGATCAATATTCGAGCAACTGAGCAAGTATTACTCAATTCGACGAATTACTGATAAATTACTAAATATTGATAGCTGGATCAATGTTTGAGCAACTGAGCAAGTATTGCTCAATTCGACGAATTATTTATTGGTGACGTAACCCAATAAAATATTAAAGTATTGGTAGATTACCAAATATTATATGATTAATTCAGATGTTGATTGCTGAATCAACATAAATTCATTAGTGTTTGAATCTTGCTCAGAATGATGATTCGTGGAGCATTTATTCGAAACCCTAATTTCAAATCAATTATCTGTTAATTGATGAATCGCTGAAAATAGGTCATGAGTGATAGAGGGACTTTCCACATGGAATGATGGGCGTCCATGTGGTGCCCAGTGCTCGAGTGAGCATGCACCAGGGTCCTCAGTTGGAGGATTGGTGAAAGAATGATGGTTAAATGTCGGTTTCATCGTTTATTGAAATATTTTGGATTCAGCATTAGGTGATAATACCTAAGTATGGAAGATAGGGACCGACCAAGAGGGCATGAAACCGGTTATTGGTGGTCACGGGACCAACTGTTGGTCGTTTGAGCAATCCCTAGGTTGGTTGGAGATAATTTGGGTCGAATATGAGCAATTGAGCAAATTAGGTCAGAATTATGAAAATGTGAGGGACCGGCTTTGTGCAAGCCCTAGAGATGACCCTGGTCGGTCAAGCAGGCATGCGCGTGTTACCATGGTGTCCGTGTTTCCATACTGAGAGTTTCAGTATTTTCTGATGTGAGTTTGAGCAACATTGTGAATTTTCAGAAGAGTTTCATCTTGACTGAAATTCTTGATTTTTGCAGGAATGAGCATGTATGCTCAGTCGTTCAATATTTTGTAAACATTAGAATAAGGATATTTTAACATTCAATATTGTCGTGAGAAACTAATCGGTCACATGACTATGTTGGCTTTTGGTTTTTCATGATTAGAGCAAAATTTGAGAAATTATGACGAAATGATGATTTTTGCTTAAACCAAGAAGTTTCATGAATTGAGGAAAATAATAATTATAAAAGACTAGGTATTGCAAGGTGTGGGACCGGCCACGGCTAGGGCATGGCCGGCCGGCTATGTTTCCCGGTCCCACAACACTTTCCCTAATTTTATATTATTACTTTTCATGAAACCGTGATATTGTGGAGAATCCATGAGTTTTGCTCAAACAAGGAAAGTTGCTAAAATCAAGGAGTTTTCATGAGTTCATGAAAATAACAAAAATAGGGAAAAATAATGGAAGAGGCATGGGACCGGCCACGGCTAGGGCACAGCCGGCCAGCCAGTGGGCCCGTCCCATGGCGCCTCTTATTATTTATTATTTTCTCATGTTTTTCGTTGGATTCCTCATGTGTCCATATTTTTGAGTGCTCGTTTGTGCATCCGAGTGCTCGGTCGTGCATCATTGTCGAGTACACTTGCACCATTTTTGTGGATCAGCCGTGGATTCAATCATGAAATCGGAGTAATGAGATAAAGTAGATTATCTTCTAGGAATTCAGTGGTGAATGTCACGGTAGAATTAATCTATTACAGAAGGGATATTAGCCAGTTAAAGTGTCATATGCGTTCTGAAGGTGCATAGTCAGGAGACAACGAGTGTTTCCGAAGTCCTGAAGACGCTATTACTCTCAATATACGGAGAACCGTCTGGATCTATACACGGTCTCTACATAGTCAGGGAACAGTGAGTGTCACTGACGTCCTGAAGGCGTTATTGCTCTCAATCTTACGGAGAACTTCCCAATCGTTCTTCTATGTAGAGGTGGGTCTCTCTCATGTATTCAGGGAACAATGAGTGTCACCGACGTCCTGAAGGCGTTATTACTCTCAAACTTACGGAGTACCACCCAATTATGTTATTCTACATAGAGGTCATGATGAAATGCCAGGTGTCGATCGCTCAGCTAGTGGAGGCCTTTCGAGAACATGTTCATCATGGCTTCGTAAAATATGAATCGTCACATGCCGGAAGTCGACATGCAGTATCATGATTTTACGGTTTTGTCATTGAAAATCCACCATCAACATTAAGTCCCATGCTTAGTGAAGGATGGTCATGTTCCGCAGTAAGCATTAGATGGTGATTTTCAGTCGACGAGATCGGTGGCTGAACTCAGTCATACAAAGGTAGTCTCAGAATCCTCGATTTTCTCCAATGGTGTCATGTACGAGCAAATGCGCATATAAGGACCCTGATAGTATGATAGAGTGTCATCCCGTGAGCACGGAGAGATGAGGCACTGCTGATTTGGACGCCCGGAGGTTGAGTTCTGGTTGGTTTAGCATTTGCAGGCCCGAGCCCAAAAAGAAATCCTTGTTTTAGGAACGTACGTTCGTTCTTTGTTAATTTAAGAAACAAACAAAATAAACCTGAGTCTAATGATAAAAAAAAATTGTCTATGCGCTTTCACGGAAGCCAAAATTTTATGTTTTTAAATATGTGAGATTTCCAAAAGGGAATAAACTCTCGTTTCAAAGGTGGATGCTCGTGAGAGGGAGCAAAAAAATATATACATATATTTTCAAAGTGTAGTTGCAGGAAATCCTACAACACACCCCTTGTATTATCATGACTATGATTTCTAGATCTAAACTTATTTGATATGAAAATAAAGATAAAGATAATGAAAATAGAAAATAAGACACAAGATTTACGTGGTTCGATTAATGTGATTTACATCCACGGGGTTAGGGATCTTCACTATGATTGTTTGTAATTACATATGGATTACAATTGAGACTCCATTAATGAGTATTTGGAGCTCTTGGTTGAAGAAGGAAGAAGAAGATAATAATACAAATTATGCTCTCTCTCTCTCTACAAATGTGTCCTCCCTAAAGTGTCTCTCTCCTTTTTCTTTTTGATTATCCTCCTTTCTATCTCTTGCCTTTCTCTTTATATAGGATATTACATAGTGGATAACAGCTCATATACAACTAAGATTTCCCCTAATTTCGGATCTGGCTTGCGATGATATCGCAAGCTTACAAATGTTAATTTCGCAGATATTCTAATCTTCGCAAAGTTATTACATTTTTCTTATGTTTAAGCTAATATCATCTATTGTGTCGTTTCTCAAAGTGCTCTGCAACATTTTTGTAATGCGTTGTTAAGAATTTCGCGAGCGTATCGTTGTCATGAAATTTTGATCCTACATCTTGCCTCTTTTTTCTTGAATATTTCTTGAAGAGCGATCTCCAGGAAAAAAATCCATTGTTGTAGTTATTGGAGAGAGATACGTGTTGTTGGAGTAGTTTTTGATCTTTGTTGATGAAGTAACGAGCGAAAGAATACTGGACTTGAAAAGTACGTACTTGCCTCTATTCTTTTGTGAAGTTCCGGAACGTTACGAAGTAAATAAGAAGTATCCTTGAAGAAGTATAAGAAGTAATCAATCCTCGAAATATAAGAAGTATCTGTCCTTAAATGAGAATAGTAAGTATTGCCTCTATTCGTGCGAAATTATTATTCCATTTTTGGTGAGGATTCTTGTTGTTCATTAGTGAACGTCCACTTTGGAAATGATTCTTTCCGAGGAGATAAAGAACATAGAAAGTTTTCTTGGTAATCCATAGTTGCCTATGTTCTTTATCTATGAGGGTAGAATCTTTGAGAAAATGTTGAATGTGCGAATTGTTTCTTCATTCTCATTTTTCCTCTGTCTCATGTTTTGTGCTCATGCGATAGTATAATCTCTTCAAGTTGCTTATAATTGTGCGAAATAATTGAGCGAAATAATCATATCGTTCGGAATAATCACATTCTGCGAAATAATCACATTCTGCAAAATTCGGACACACTCTGCGAAATTCTGAATAATTCTGCGATATTATTCCGTAAAGTTTTGTAAAATACTTATGCGAATCTAATGCTTATGTAATGATTATGTTATGAAATGTGTATGCGATGCTTATGCCATGAAATGCTTATACGATGCTTTGATGATGCGAGTGTGATGCTTGTATGATGAGAATGCTTATCTATTGCAATGTATAGTCAATGTTTATGTTACTTAGCTCATTTTGCCGTCTAAAATTGATGTAGCTTTAAATTGCTTTCATTCTTCATTTCTCTGGCTTTTTTTTAGTGTATGCATTCCTCTTCGTGTAGTTATTGTTCCTCACAAGTTCTTACTTGTGTTTCATCTTTCCTCTTTCCTGCACTATTAGTATCTCATAACAGTATGATCATAGTATCAAGTCTGCGGCATTTTCACTGCCTCAGTTTCATTTCCATGTACATATGCGCAAGCTTATTTGCTTACATATAATCATCTTCGCAAGTTTATTTGCGTACCCTCTTCTGTGGTCTTATTTTTCCTTCCTAGTTAAAGGTCTTATTATGCCACCTCTTGTCATTGCGACAAAATCGCAGGACGTCTTTGCACTTTCATGCAAAAATCCATTGATCTTGCCTTAACTTTTTCTTTTGTATTATTGCCTCTTCAGGATTGTTGCGTCAATATGACAGGCCTAAATATTCTAGCGAAAATAAATCCCCATGACATTGCCGTCTTGCGACGAAATCGCAGGACGTCTTTACACTTTCATGTAATGACCTATTGATCCCGTCTTTATCTTTTTCTCTAGTATTATTGCCTCTTCAGGATTGTTGCACAAATATGACAAATCTTAATACCCTTGCGAGTAAAAAGCCTCATGACATTTGCGTCTTAAGACACTTATCATCTCCCTAATGGAGGGTGCCTCCCTTATCTCCCCCCTGGTTTCCCCTTCAAGGAGGCGTACTTCTGACACTCTTGACTCAACCGTGTACCTCGGCGCCTTGATCAGATTTCGCAGTCCTTGGGAGAGTCCTTATGACCTTAGTCGCCCAACCTAAGTCATATGCTTAAGCTGAGAATCCAAGGTGCCTCTCCCGGATGGGCTTTATTGACCCCAAATTTCCATGACTCGGGTTCCAGGGGCGGTGTAACCTTTTCCCTGAGTCATGCTACAGGTACCCCCTTCTATGACGTACTTTAGGTCTTACATTTGCCTCTTGCGAAATTTTATTCGCGAACTAAGGTGTACGCCATAAAGGTTCTCCCCATTCTAATCTTAGATTTTTATGGATCTTAGATTGTCTCTTGCGAAATTTTCGCGTTTCTTTGTTCTTTTATTCTTTCATTCATTCTCTCATTTCTGTCATTTCTTTTATCCACTCTTTCATTCTCATAATATCATATCATTTGAAGCAAAGTAAATATTCAAGAGAAATTCTAAGACATTATAATTCTGAAATCTTTGTAGTTGTGAAATCTTTGTAATTCTGCGATTGTATCGCGTTTTGTAAATCAAATCAAAAATCTTTTATTTTCTGTAAAATAAATATCCAAGAGAATTATATAAATTGGATTTTCTCGGTTTTTTGTAATTTTGAAATCTTTATAATCGTGCGATTGAATCGTTTTTTGTAAATCAAATCAAAAATATATTTATTCGTTCTTAGTATAAAGTAAAATGTGCAAGGAAGTGGTACTTATGTTTCATGTGAGTCGTTGTTGTTGTCAAAGAAGTGAATAAATGCTTTGGAAGGTATGAATTTCGCGCAGCAAAAAGAGAAGTGAGACTTGAACCCTTGTTCTGCATCTTGGATTTTCTCGCACCATACTAACTGTGCTAAGCCTCTCTTGCGAAGTAATCAAATACCAACTCTGCGAAATGAATATGTACGAAGCAAAAATTATTTGGTCGCAGGGAGAATCGAACCCATGCCCTCTAGTTTGCATACTCCTTCTCTGACCATCTGCGCTACTTGTTGCTTGCGAAAGAAACACACAATGTTGTAAATGTATTGTACTTCTTCGCCTTTATGATTTCAAAAATGTGCGAAAAATTAATCTTGATGAAGGGACTCGAACTTGTGACTTGTTGCTTCCTTTCTCCAACTCAAACCATCTGTGCGAATTTCTGGTTGTGATTGGAAGGTACAATTCGCGTAGCGTATTCTTATTTAATCACTCTTTGTATAAATTTTGTCTTCGTCTTTCTTTTCTTTTCCTGTGTGGGTGATATTTCTCCATTAGTTGTTTACTATTTTGCTCTCTCTCCCTTAACTTCCCGTGCTTCCTTGATGAACTTTCTTTGCTGAAACTCTTCCTCCCTTATTTGTTCATGGTAGAAGTCTATGTGATGATGAAATAAGAGCATCTAGTACATCTTGTTTTGCGTGATTGTTCATGGTAGAAATCTATTGCATTTTGATTTGTGAAATTCGCATAGCTCATTTGGCTGACTCCTTTTATAAGTTGTCCCTCTTTGCGAGATGAGCTGTTCCGGGTGATTATTTCGCAAGTTTATTTCTTCGAAAATAATCCTCTTCTTGCAAATTAATCTTTACTGAGCTGGCGGTGAACTTTGTCTACTACGTGACCAAGTTGTGTTTCTCTTGATGTTTCGCTGGTGATATGGTTGTTTTGGTGCGAGTTAATCTACTTCTGCTCTACTTATCTTTGTTATGTTTGTCTTGCAACTAGCTCCATTTGGACTTGCATGTTCTCTTTAATTGTTCCGTTATTGAACCATATGATTGTTCAGATTTTCTTTCATCTCCTATTGATATATACATGCCCCTGTGAGTACCATTAACGGTTAATAATTG
Organism: Papaver somniferum; assembly: GCF_003573695.1. Lineage (NCBI taxonomy): Eukaryota > Viridiplantae > Streptophyta > Magnoliopsida > Ranunculales > Papaveraceae > Papaver > Papaver somniferum. Next base: position 110,161,364 of record NC_039367.1, read on the forward strand.
TCATGTGAAGCCTATAACAAATCATAGAACCCTAATTTGAATTTGCGACATTATCTGATATACTCTACGTAATTTTTAAAGTCAAAGGTGGTGAAAGAAATAATACATCCCTCTCAGTCGTTCTGCTCGTTTCCTTCCGATTTGTGGTTGATCTTTGCTAGTGAACCAACTACGTATGCAAGTAAATCTAACGATTTGAATGGATTTTCTTCTCTGAATTGATAGATGTTCCGAACTGGATAGGTGATGAAGAAAAGCATTCTAGCGAAGTACACTGATCATATCATTGTGCGAGCTGATTCGTTGAGTCTGTCTTGTGAAATAAATTTTGAATGTTTTATTTCTTTTCTTCGCTGGTTAGTTCCGATTTTATTTTCGCCAAAGTTGTTTGTTGACGAAGAAAGTTTTTTTTCCGAACTTCTGTCTTTGTTCACTGTCCTTCTAGTTTGGATAACATTGTCACTTTGCAAGGTCTTATCTCTTCGGAGGATCTTATTTCTCCATTCTGTGTTGATTGATTTGCCTTTAGCAGCGGTATTCATAGACTAGTAGTTTCTTTTAATCGTAATCTCTTGGAAATGGTTGAGGTTCGTTTTTTGTTGGGTTTTGTGCATTTTTCCCCTATCAAATAATATCACACAAAGTCACGAAGTCAAAATCTCGCCAAGCAAATATAGATACAATCCTAAATGCTTCATGTTAAATTCTACTCGAATTGATTTGCCTGGCAATCTAACTTAAGATTTCATCTTCGCGGATTCATTTCAATCTCGTTTCCTTTTTACGAAGATGTCATTTTCTCCTCTTCGATTTTCTTTGTCCGGTGGCTAACTGCTTCTTCTTTTGTGGATTTCTTCTGCGAGTTACCACTCTTATTTGGTTGCTCTTGACGTTGATGACGAAGTAAGTTTGCTTCTTCGTTGGGTAAAGTTGAATTTTGGTTGGACTATAACTTATCATCTCGCAAATGGTGAACTGTCGAAGTGATGATCTTGTTCTTCGCGGGTGATCACAAAGTTGTTCTTTGCTGGAGCCTCTGTCGAAGTAATGTTTCCATATCTAACTGACGGAGTGATTATTGTTGATCCTTGGTTGTCCAAACCGGCGAGTTAAACCTGAGATACTACGTCTCTGCGAGTTATCTTGTTTCTTACTGATTGCTGAAGAAGTTGGTTGAAGAATTGCTGATGAAGATCATCTCCCGGAATTGATCTGATGGAGAACATTGTATGATAAATGTACGTGTTCCTTTGTGTTTACTAGTGACGATTCAAACTTGAGTTGAGACATTGTTCAGATTACTGTTAACTTTTGCGAGATGACCTTTCCAAATTAATTTGCTTTGAGATGTTTTACTTCGATTGGGGTTGTCTCAATGAGTAGTGGCAGGAGTTTGTGTCTCCGTATGGAAGCGATGATCCCGTACTTGACGAGGTAAAGATTGGACGAAATGATATATTTGAATCTCACAGGTAATGGTTGGTGACGAAGAGAATTTCTCAGAACTTCTATTCCTTTGACGAGGTGGTGGTTTGTCACGAAGATAATTTCGCAGGACTTATCTTTGCTGAAGCAATTTTCGCACGTTGTAAACTTGATATCACTTTGCCTGAACCCTCGAATTGATCTCTGTTGTAAAGTCAGCTGGAATACGATCTTCATCCAAATATCATCTTCACATTTGTATACTTGCTTTGCTTCATCAAGGTTCTGTTTGGGATTGTCTTCGTAGACTATCCTTCTTCGTTGGAATCAACTAAGTTAATTCAATTAGCAATTCAGGTCGTGAGTTATAATATATCACAGATAGTCCCTACAACTTCGTAACTCGGAAAAACCCCAAATCAACTATAAATTTATGATACATAGTGTTTTTGAAATCAATCACATGGGTTTGTAAAATGGAGCTTGATTGTATCAAGACTGCTTTGAAAACTCCTTTTGAATTTTGTTTTTAATATGAAATCAATTTTTGATGAAGAACAATTAAGTATTTTATGAAACTCTTTCCCAAAAATTTGTTTGTAAATATCCAGATCTGAATTTTTGACAACAAAATTGAAGAGGTAGAGAGGTTTAGGAGAGGAGATTGTCTTGATTATTTGCTGCTGTTTCTTTAACTAAGTGGATATGCTGGCTGAGACAACGAGATTTCTCTGCTACTTCAACTAACTTTGCTGGATCTAGCTCGACCAAATTGCATGAAAATCTATGGATTTTTTCTTTGAATTTAACAAGTTGCAGGCGGATAAATCCTTTATTGTCCCTGTTTCTAACGCCAAAAATGCAGTTGCAGGAAATCCTACAACACACCCCTTGTATTATCATGACTATGATTCCTAGATCTAAACTTATTTGATATGAGAATAAAGATAAAGATAATGAAAATAGAAAATAAGGCACAAGATTTACGTGGTTCGATCAATGTGATCTACATCCACGGGGTTAGGGATCTTCACTATGATTGTTTGTAATTACATACGGATTATAATTGAGACTCCACTAATGAGTATTTGGAGCTCTTGATTGAAGAAGGAAGAAGAAGATAATAATACAAATTCTGCTCTCTCTACAAATGTGTCCTCCCTAAAGTGTCTCTCTCCTTTTTCTTTTTGATTATCCTCCTTTCTCTCTCTTGCCTTTCTCTTTATATAGGATATTACATAGTGGATGACAGCTCATATACAGCTAAGATTTCCCCTAATTTTGGATCATCGCAAGCTTACAAATGTTAATTTAGCAGATCTTCTAATCTTCGCAAAGTTATTACATTTTTCTTATGTTTAAGCTAATATCATCTATTGTGTCGTTTCTCAAAGTGCTCTGCGACATTTTTGTAATGCGTTGTTAAGAATTTCGCGAGCGTATCGTTGACGCGAAATTCTGATCCTACACAAAGTTACATGAGTTTCACGCTTAAGATGTATATTTTTGTAAAATCAATTTTTGATTTTGAACAACTGTTGAAAGTAGACAATTATTCACGGTGAGATAATGTCTGTATGTGAGTTTTCACAATTGTAGAATGGACGTTTGTCCAATTTTTGAAAAATCAGTGAATGTTTACACAGTGAAAATTTATGTGAAATTAAATTTTTGATTTTCCACAATTGCTAGAAGTAAGCAATTTTTGATAAAATACTGTTTGTATGGATTTTGTGATCTGATAGTGTATGCAAAAAACCAATGAGTGTTCACTCGGTGGGAGTCGCTCACACGGTGAAAATAATGTGAATTGTTCACAGTTTTATGAAAATCACGTTATGGTTTTGAATAACAAATTTTTTTCGTCTTTGCAGGTTTGAAGGAGCGAACAAATTCTCGAGATTGTAATCACTACAGCTAGTGAAATTGTAAATAGGTAAGAGTTGGATGGTTATCATTTTTGTAGACGCTGTTGTGAGAACCTTTATTCCATGATTCATTGTTTTGTTGAATCCTACGCTTTGTATGAACGATGTGCCGAAATAGCCACTTTGCAAGAATGACTGACTCCCATGATGATAATTCCAAATATGGTGTTTCCAGAGATGACATCTCTATGGATGCAACTTTAAGAAATGGTACTTCTGGGATCTCTGAGTGATGGTGAGAGATCCTTCATAATGAGTTGTACTTCTGGTTATTTCATTAGCTTTACCACAAGATGATCGAATAGTGAGATCCCGAATCAATGTAGACTCCACGGAAATGGAAGAAAGTCTACGGGAGCGGAGAACCCAGCAGTAAGGACTACAGGATGACGTGCAGTCCCCAGCCGTTTCTTTGGTGAGTTGTTAGCGCTCCTTGTGTCATGACTTTTCCATGCCCGTGCAATTAGGATCACAAGACCCAGGTTTGTTATTTATTTTCAGACTTTTGCTCCATGACGGTCTTCAACTTTTTCCCGGACAAACAATTCAGGAATCCAGTACTGATAAAGAAGTCGATGTAAGTATCTCTTTCGTGCAGGTGATCGTGGCATCTCATTGAATGAAATAATAATAATTGTTGTTGATGTACCCAGGAGGAAATCATTGTAGATAAGCATCATGTTGACGAAGCGTGCTCTTGTTTGGGACATGAGAATATGGAGAATTCCCGAAATCCCGAACCGAATGGAGATAGCGGCGTTCCTAAGCCTTCAAATGATTTAGAGACTCCCCTAGTAAGTATATTTCCTGTAATCTCTTTATAGAAGTATGAACTTGCTGATTTGTGAATGAATGAATGAATGAATGAGAATCCATGTGAGTATACGAGTAATTTTGCTGAAATACGTCACCAGAAAATTTCAGACTTCAGTCTTTTAGTAAAAACACTGTATCATCTTCGTACGGAGTTGGATTTTCACGATCTACATATGTATCTTCAAGCCCAGAAAATTTCCAAGCTTTAGCGAAGAAGCGTTTTGAGTTTGGAGCATGTTTAGGGCTTAAAAAAGGCGAAACAGTAAACTTCCATGAGACTTTCAGAATTTTTTCAGATTGTATGTTGTCCAATGTTTTGGCCATATCTCTTTGCTCGTTTCTCCGATTGCTGTGAATTTTGGATATGTTGTAGAGGACATCCATACGAAGAGAATGGTATATGACCCATTCATAGATTATTCACCAATTGCTCTCAGTTCGTCGTCTTATACAGGGCAGCGTAAAATTATCTTATACGGGCTTGTTGTAAAACACTCTTGTCGTGTCTTTAGACCATTCGCTTGTGTATTGAACGGTTGGTGAAGGATTTTGATGTCATTGATTCATTTGAGATCAGGACCCCTTGATTGATACATGAACATGGTGCTTGCAGCGCCATCTTGTTTCTGTCAGTCGTAGAAACATCACTTCCGAAACCCTGGTCACGGGACCATCACTTAGGTTGCTCTCAAGAGGGGGTGATGTAATGACTATGATTGCATGTCCCGATGGCAGCATTCCTTTTTATGATGAATGATCAGCACATGAGAGTCTGGTGTCACGAGTCTTGGACTGTGAGACTTATCGCCATGATCAGTGGACCGTCAGTCCCCAGTATTTTGTTAAATCTCTCTTTTCGTTTTCCCTTCTTCTGGAAAGACCTAAATAGAGGACCCTGGAAGAAAAATTGATGTAAAGACCTAGGTGGTCGAAGTTGGAGGTACCTTGATGAAGGACTTACCGGAATTAACCGTTGGACACCGATCGACTGAGGAAGTTATGAATCCCGTCTAAGAATTGCTGCTTGCATGTTGTATGCTATGGAAATTGTAGGAACCTCATACGACGTCGGAATCCGATGCTTGACCCTAAATTTTGAATCTAAGAGACTGAGATATCACATGATAAAAGAATCACTCAATTTGGAGTTGTAGAGGTCAGCCAACGAAGCATGCACATTTGTAATTTGTAATCTCGTACAAATTTTTCAGATTTCATAGACCTAACGGTAAAGGCCATATCTTTCAGCTCGTATGTCCAATTGATGCGCCCTTTTGGTATGTTGTATAAGCGACATAGAAGAACATCTTTCATTGAGGAAGTATTGTCCCATTCCTCAGCCATTGGTACGTTTTTGTAAACCCATGGCATGAAATGTGTTGTATCTCTTTTGTGGAGGAGATGAGAACATCTTGTAGAAGACTTTGGTTTGTGGTCGTCTGTCGCGTAAGATTTGGGAAAACGCTCATGTTACCTTGTTTTCAGGTCTAATCATATTGATATGAATCATTAGGGCTTGAAGAAGTACCATCCATAGAGTAACGCTTCAGTGAAATGGATAGTTGATGAAGTCGGATGTTGCGCCTGAGGCTGATGCTGAGATTACAATTAAATTTTCTCCAGAAATTCTTGTTGATATTGAGACCATGAATAGAGTTCCTCCATATGCTGATACCGATACTATGATTGGAGTTGATATAGATACCGAAGATGATAGTCTTTTCTCTTCCATCCGGTGAGCATTTACATACACGAACTAATTGGTGAGTTGAGCATTCCTAAGATGAAGGTGTATTAGGATTTCAATCCAAATTCTCCTGATATGACTTTACTGTGAAGTGGCTTCGTCATGGAATCGATGTTGTTGCGCGGTAGATAGCAACAACAGTCTTTATTCTGGATATGATTCGTGAAGAGAGGAAGTTCCCCAATCGTGCAGGGGCTTGTGATGTAGAGTGGTTTCGTTTGACGATGTTTCATGGAATCACATCAGGTTGCAATGACTTGTTATGTGGATAACATTTATTGAAATATATTGAATTGATATTTACAATAAAATCAAGTCCCAGTGCATCCCTCATTCACTTAGCAGAGGTGAAGGAGTTTGTAGCATCCATGAATGATGTTGCATCTGCTTCAGAAGTCTTATCATGGGATAGTGAAGGTTTATCGATTGATTTGTGTTGAATCATCATGTCATCGTCGAGATATTTGTGCTGAAGCCATAGGCACTAATGAAAAGGGTGTCATATTCAACCACTTGGTAAAATATTACGGAGGTGAAATTACCCACTCACAGCGTCTTGCAATAACAGAGATGCTAGCAGAATTGAGTCCCCATGCTAGAATAACATGTGAGGATATGAGAGGAATGAGACTTGCCTGAATGCGAAACCTTTTAACGTATGTCAATTTGGTTACACCATCTTGAATCCAGACTTCCAGTAACTCGATCACTTCTTCAATGAGAAGAGAGAAGTTTGAATATGTCTGATCATTTTCTCGTTTGTTGATGCAGGGTTGAGGTTTGTGCATTTCAGGATTGGTTATCCTTTCTTTGCGCTTCCGAAGGATCCTAAGAGATTGGAGAAGTATGATTCTGCTGTGGTGCTTCGGATTTCCTTTTGCTTCCTTCAGCAACAACGTTCATGGAAGGTTGGAGGTTGTATTGTCTATTGAAGAGACGCTGAGTATCACGAGGTTTTCAGTTTAGGTATTTCTCTTTCAATAAAGCATGAGTGGTAGTTTCCGATCGCTTGGCTGTTTTATGGAGTTCTGAGAAAGTTTGGAACCGGAGGCTTTCCAGTAGGGCTCTGTAGACAGGGATCATCCCATTGATGCACAAGTCCATCAGTTGTTGTTCGGTGACATTCGGATCATGGCAATCCAAGGCTTGAACCCTGAACCTCTTCATATATTCGTTCGGGTGTTCAGTGTTCTTCTGAGTCATCCTTCCTAAGTCAGAAAGAGTAATCTGCTCCGAGACGAAGAAGTATTTCCTGTAGAAGGCATTGACCATTTCTCCCCAACTTGCGATGCTTCCTGGTGCAATGTTATTGTACCATGTGTACGCTCGGCCCGTCAAAGATTTTGAAAATTCTTTCAAATAGACGAAATGGTTGTGCTCATTTTCGCCTAGCGCTTCTAGGAACCGAGAAACATGTTTCGAGCGTTCCCCGTTCCGTTGTACAACGTGAATGTTGGAGAAGTGTAGCCTTTTGGGAGAGGTATCTTTTGTGTAGCAGCAGGGTACTGAGGTTGATGACGGTGGACAATTGGTGTAGTTCCTTTCCCACGGTCCTCCATGAAGCGTTCCATATCTTCACGAGTGATGAAACCAGCGGGCTCCTTTGATGTCGGTTTCTCCGCAGCTTTGTGGACTTCATCATCGTCGACTACATGGACTGGGAAAACTTCTGGATCGACTGTTGAAGCTACTTATTGGCCTTTTCCCTTCTCCTGAGTTTTTCTGACATCTTGTCAGTGAGAGTTTTGGGATAATTGCATAGCTCCTTCTGTGTTGCAGCCATGTCAGTTTGATTTTTGGCAAAAATCTCTTGCGCCTTCATGATATCAGCTATGGTAGGCGGATTCTCTCTGAATTCCTCGGGAGACCGGCCGAAGATAGGATGGTTGTCGATGTTGGTTTGAGGGGGAGTGGTATCACCAGCACAGTTGTTGGATGCAAGAATAGTTTCTGGAGTACCACCGGTGTTGCTAGTGCTAGCATTGTTCGAGCTAGGATTTGTAATTGAACCTGACCTAAGATCCACCATTTTTTGAAAATGCGAGATTGCAACCGAGAGGTTAATCTCCCACTGTGGTCGTCAATCTGTAGATGGGGGAAAACGGTTTCCTAGTATTTTAGGGAAGTGAAGAGACGAGCATGTTGCCGAGACTCCTCAACCGAGCAAACTGCTTAACCTCACACAGATGCACTAAAAAGGGAGTGCTTAGATTCGAGAGATCAATCTGTAGGACTCCTGTCTAAACCAAGTCAATGGCTTTTCCAGAGTCAATTCGGTCGCAAAGAGGGAGATGGTTTGATCTGTAGGAGGAAAGCTGAGAATTGTGTGGGATCAGTGATGATCAAGGATTGTGGATTGTTGAAGGTTTCTGCAATTTTTGGTGAACTGATGAGTTCGAATAAGTTTTGATAGATTGATGAATTCTTGAGAGTAGTTACTCGAGAAATTCGACAATTGCTGATAGGTAGTGATCATTCGTTGGCTTCAATCATGGATTCAGAGACTTATTTATATTGTCAGAGTCGTGAACACCTTGATCCTTGTAAGTGTGACGGTTTCTTGAGTGAAAGAGTGGGAAAGTGGGAGATCGTGGTGAAACTAGTTCCAAATTATGCGGAGACTTGGTTGATCATTTACCCACTACTTTTCTAACTCCTTCAACCGTTGACACGATTTACTCACATTTCTCGTTGTGGATGAATCCATGTGTTGTAGACCTCCATACCAAAACCCTAATTGATATTCCCCAATTTGACGTGATTGATGTCTCACGAATCGTGGAGTCTGCATGACAGACGTGTATTAATTAGTCAGTTGTTGACTGATTGGACAATGAGTCTAGGTTTTTTTGAATCGAGCATGAGTGATGAATTCTCATCGATTCATGGATCGAACATTTAGTTCTCTGAAATGATGTCAATATTATAGATTCAGTGATGAATTATTGACCAGTATTTGAGCGACTGAGCAAGTATTGCTCAATTCGGAGAATTACTGAATATTGAGAATTTGACGAGCAACTGAGTAAGTATTGCTCAATTCGACAAATTAATGAGGTTATGACCCATTGATTGTCACGGTAGAATTAATCTATTACAGAAGGGATATTATCCAGTTAAAGCGTCATATGCGTTCTGAAGGTGCATAGTCAGGAGACAGCGAGTGTTGCCGAAGTCTTGAAGACGCTATTGCTCTCAATCTACGGAGAACCGTCTGGATCTATACACGGCCTCTACATAGTCAGGGAACAGTGAGTGTCATCGACGTCCTGAAGGCGTTATTGCTCTCAATCTTACGGAGAACCGCCCAATCGTTCTTCTATGTAGAGGTGGGTCTCTCTCATGTAGTCAGGGAACAGTGAGTGTCACCGACGTCCTGAAGGCGTTATTGCTCTCAATCTTACGGAGAACCTCCCAATTATGTTATTCTACATAGAGGTCATGATGAAATGCCAGGTGTCGAGCGCTCAGATAGTGGAGGCCTTTCGAGAACATGTTCATCATGGCTACCTAAAATATGAATTGTCACATGCCTGAAGTCGACATGCAGTATCATGATTTTACGGTTTTGTCCTTTGTTAAAAATCCACCATCAACAGATGGGCATCGACGACGACGATGATAGCAGTCAGCATAGCAATGAGAACAACGGTGATGATTCTGAATAATCATCCCTGGAACATTAACAAGATTTCGATGGGAAAGCTTCGATTTTGTGAAATCGGACTACGTGCTTCTTCGTGTAAATTTAAAGAAATCTTGTAGGTGTTTGCTGATCATTTTGCTCATATTGCTGATTTTCCTCATATTGCTGAAACTGCTGACAGAATAGGTATTGGTTTTCTTGTGGTTATTTTGCTATTCAGATGTTTTTTTTTTAACAGATGGGTTTTTTTTGATACTGTTATGCAGATGGTAATTGCTAACATTTTAAGGTGTTAAGGTGTTTGCAGGGGGTAATAGTTTTAGTATGTGTGTAATTAAGGTGTGTTTACGGACGAGGGGTGGGGGGCGGTAACAGTCTAGTTTTTCCTGGTATGAATAGTTAATCTCTCAGATGTTTGAGGGAATTACAGACTAGGTTTTTGGGTCAAGTTTTCATGTTGATCTTGTGAATGGGTTTGATTGTAATGGAATTACTTAGTAATTAGGGGTCTGAACAATAATAATGATGGTATTTGTAAATCTGGTTAATGAGATTGCAATTTCGGTTTCTTTTTGTGTTGATTTCAATATAGTGGGTTACATTTGGTATGCTGGAGATGTCTTTGTGATTTCTAATGAAAGGAACAATGGTATGTTAAATTGTGGTATGTTGAAATGTATTATATGATCTATGAATTTACTAAAGCATTATCTGAATTCTATCAAGAACTAGTATCCTAGTACAAGGTAAGGGAACATATTACGAATCCTAATTCTCTTCGGTTTTCATCTAAAGTGCAGAAACTGCTTCTCAAAACATACTACAATCTTGATTCACTAATGGTAACAATATCCTACACCCAAACACTATAACTGAGTCTAAGTTTATCAACAAAAGGTATAACAAGCTGTAGATCATCTGTCAAAGTCGTAATAACTTGACTCAAGATTGAGTCATGTGAAACCTACATGACAAATTTAGCCAAGGGACAAGACGTTGAACCCTGAATGTTTAACGTGTCAGGATATTTAGAGATTTCTTGTTGGATTTCTTTAGGGTTTCAGCAAGATTATAGGCATCTAATTAGAACTGAAAATCAGTTAAATCCTACAATCCTAATGCAATATTTTTCAGCTGGGTCTCCCAAAATCCGCAAAATGATTTTCCTTTGTTATATGCATGGTAAACATAACCCACACACTATATTTATATTTGCATACTAGATATGTATGGAAAAAATAAATAAATAACACAATATATTTAGCTAGATTTGGATGGATCCTAGAAATAAGAGATTAGATACCTCATTCAAAAGTTAAAAAAAAAAAGAATTGAGAGGATGTGTTCTAATGAGAAATCTGTTGTTCCTGTCAATGGTCTTGTTCATAATGATCCTCCTCCTCTGAAGGGCTTTACTTCATGCGATGACTTTGTGGACAACATTGGTGATATACTAGAAGAGTATGTCGATGAAAAATGGGAATTAGTTCATAATATGAATATTGCAAGTACAGATGTTGATAATGATCCTCCACCTAAGGGTTTTGCTTCTTGGGATGCATTTGAGAAAAGCTACGGTCACCATTTGGTAATGATTACAATGAATAAGAACATGTGAAGCCACCAAGACAAGCAAATTTATGGATAAATTCAACTTTTGTTATAACTGGAAAATGGTTTTTTATACTCCCTCCGTTCCACTATTAGATGACCTATTTGTTTTTTAATTTTGTCTCATTAACAGTTGATTTTATATAATTTGATACTCATGTTTATATTCGTTACGTCGGTGTTTTAAAATGCTTTTCAATCATATTAAATTTATGAATATCTGTGATATAGTTTGAGAGAACTTCTAAATTATGCTACTAGGTCAACTAATAGTGGGACGGAGGTAGTATTATTTTTAAGTATGCTAATTTTATTAATGTGTAAGCGAAATTATGTAGCAGTCAAAGGTCTACTGTTCAATTGTGCTCTCAATGCTGATTTTTTTTTGTTCAGTTTATCAGATTTAGCATTGCAATTTATGAAAAATTTGGCTATGTTTCTCATCTCTGGTACACAGACTCAATATACAGTCCTTATCATATTCACCATCCTATCTCTTTAACAGGAAAGATACAACAAAATCATGGTTAACCCTAACTCTTTTTTTTAACCCTAACTCTTCAAATCAACATCTCTAAACCAAGCCCCCTTAAACCCTTTACTCATTCATTCTGTTTTGTCAAAAGATTGATACTCCAACAGAGAAACAATGGACAGAAATTAAACAACATATGCACTTGGAATCTAAATATTGCATCCGTAAATATTAAACATTCACAAAAACTATACTTCCAAGCAGCTTTACAAACAGACTAATTAAACATAAAAAAAAACATAAGATTACACTAATAACACAAAAGAAAAGAAAAAGAAAAGAAAAAAGATATATATACATATATATATATATATACATATATATATATATATATGTATATATAAATAACTAAACAAAAGATGATGGATCAAGATGTGATTGAATACCATTCTTGCATGGCAGGATCATGAAAATCGAGGACTAGATCAGTGAGCCTGCTTCTTCTTCACTGCTGCTGTCGACAATCGTAACCACATCTTTGTATGGCCAATCATCATCATCATCATCGTCGTCTTCATCTTCATCTTCAAGCGCTGGCCCAAACCAAAAAAAGTATTCTGGATCATCTAAATCATCATCCTCCTTCTCCTCCTCCTCCTCCTCCTCCTCATCATCATCATCATCATCATCATCATCATCATCTGCATCCTCATCATCCTCAACCTCAAAATCATCCTCTTCATCCTCCTCCTCCTCTTCATCATCAACAACATCATCATCATCATCATCGACATCAGAATGATCAAAATCAACATCTCCAAAACAAGGAAAAACCTTGCAACCAAAATAGGCAACAATCTCTTTGTCTTCATCAAGAAGAAGAAATCAGAAGGAAGTTACTACTACACCAGTCCTGATCATTTTGTCTAGTTTGATACTGGAACCTTAAGTTTAGTTTTTGATACTGAAACCCTAGCCCTAGGTTCAGTTTAGAGAAAGACTTGGAAAAGAAAAGCGGAGTAGTACTCTCTCTTCCTTGCTCGTGTTTTATACCCTGACACACGTTTTCACTTGTAATATTCAACCTCTAGCTTAGCCACGTACAAGCATGATAAATAAGTAGTATATAATAAAAAATAATAATAATAAAAAAATAGTATATAATAAAAAATAAAAAATAGTATATAATAAAAAAATAATCAGGGGAAAATTACCTTCAATCAATTTATCTCGGTGTAAATACTCCCCGGAAAATTAGATTTGGATCGATGAAAAATACTTGCTAAGATTGTGACATCGAAATAAAAAATGGTTTAGAAGCTCGTCCAAGAGTGACATCGGTACCGGTAAAAGTTGAAAATTACCATCAATCAATTTATCTCGGTGGAAATACTCCCCGGAAACTTAGATTTGGATGAAATATACTTGATAAGATTGTGACATCGGTAAAAATGGAAAATTACCATCGATCAATTTATCTCGGTGGAAATACTCCCCGGAAACTTAGATTTGGATGAGCTATACTATCTAAGATCGTGACATCGAAATAAAAATCGGGGGTTTAGAAGCTCGTCCAAGAGTGACATCGGTAAAAATGGAAAATTACCATCGATCAATTTATCTCGGTGGAAATACTCCCTGGAAAATTAGATTTGTATGAACTATACTATCTAAGATCGTGACATCGAAATAAAAATCAGGGGTTTTGAAGCTCATCCAAGAGTGACATCGGTAAAAATGAAAAATTACCATCGATCAGTTTATCTCGGTGGAAATACTCCCCTGAAACTTAGATTTGTATGAGCTATACCCTCTAAGATCGTGACATCGAAATAAAAATCAGGGGTTTTGAAGCTCATCCAAGAGTGACATCGGTAAAAATGGAAAATTACCGTCGATCTATTTATCTCCGTGGAAATACTCCCTGAAAACTTAGATTTGGATGAAAAATACTATCTAAGATTGTGACATCGAAATAAAAATTGGTTTAGCTGAAGAAGCCATGTTCAAGAGTGATATTGGTAAAAAACTTGGATATCGAGTCTTGTCGACGAAGCCAGTCATAGTCGATCGTTCGTGAATTTATAATGCCAACCAATCAAATAAACTAGTTTCAGTTGATAACCTAACATCCCCAAACATCCTTGCCAATATTATCGGTGGGTCGGTCTGATACGGCCAATAATGCGATATTATTGGATATTCATGTATCGCTGATATTTCATGTTTCGCCCAGATTAAAGGCCGAAACATGATAAAATCCGATATTATCGAATGCTATAAGACCGATATTAACTATGTTCATTACGAGACCCGTGACATATTAATTAGAAAGCTTGTAGGGGTCTCTCTCTATCCCGATATCATTGACGCCCTAGTTCGCAATTCGACGAGCAACATAAATTATGTTGGTGAAAATATTTGCGCATTAACTGGCCACTGGTTAAAAAAATAAATATTGATTCAGGTTCTTTTGATACAAATTTAATTGTAAGAGCTAGCTAGCTAGAATTGCTTCTAAGAATATGAATTGGGATTTCAATCAAAAAAAAATCTGCACCAAAAAGCATTTATGATCTTCCAAGACACTGGCTAGTACTATATTAATCATTTACTTAATTTGCTTCTAAGATATGAATTGGGAGTAAAATAGTGCAATGTAGTTGGCTCAGTTATGTTAAAGAAAAGATACTACTATATCCAGGCAATAGTAGTAAAGGAATTAGCTAGTACAATAATTAGGCCGACCAAGCGAAGCGAGGGAGGACTCTATATATGGTGACTTTGTGTCAATGTGAAGCGTGACAATTTTTTCCAATTTAACAAAAAAGATTGGATTTGGTTCAACAATGAAAGGACGATACAATCCCTCCTTAACTTTTTTCCTTCTTTAAAACATATGTAGATAACTGAAATCTTGAGGACATTTTTGTAAAGTGAAAAACATAAAAACACGGGAATAGTTGTAGAGGCCCTGGGGTCGAATCCTGGCCACCTCCAAAATTTTCATTTTTTCCTCCCCTTTTCTTCTACTTCTTCTTATCTCTAATCTTCTATTCTTTCTACCAAACGAACAACAGCAGAAATTTCTCTCTCGAATCCTTTCTTCTTCGTTTCATCTTCATCAATTTCACACCCTAAATCTCCACTAATCTTTACTCAATTTAGACTTTAGAGTACAGAGTTCGGATTTGGTTGATTGAATATTCAATCTTCTCTAACCTGTAACCCTAAATTCAAAATTGGGTAAACTGATTGAACCACCATCACCATCGCCAAGTTCGTCCTCTGCTTTCTAATCGAAGATTGGGTGAATTCATTGAATTACTTCCACGTTGATTACTTTACAGAGAATCATCAACCATTTTTTCAGGAGATCCCAATTAATTTTTTATAATCGAAGATTGCAAACTTCAGAGTTCGGTAAAAAAATTCTGATCGAAGAACAGTTTGAGGTAAGATTAATGGGTCGTATATGATAATTTGGTATAACTTTTACATTTTTACATTATGCCTCATTTAAATTTGAGTCTGACAAACCCTATTAGTTTCTCCATTATTGAAACTTGAAAGTTGAATCTGTGTTTTAAGGTGACAGATTGAAATTAAGATGGAAATTTGACTGTGTTTTAATAATGTAATTTCCATGGTTAGGTTGAATGTTCGAGAAGAAGAGATGTTGAACTGAAATGGTTTTTGTGGTGTTGAGTTTTAAATGATTTGATTGTTTGTTTTGTTCCTAGGTTATGACTGAGATCGATTTGTTATGGAAGTGAACTGCAGGTGATGGATTAGGATGCATATGGAACTGGGTTATAGATGCTCATGGTGGTGATGCTGTGCTGGCTGTCAAGGGTTTGTGTTCATGTTTTAAAGCAGGAACTGGGATGGTGGTGTTGCAGGTGGATTTGAAGCTTAATTTGTGTTGCTGCTAAACTGGCAAAGAACAGAATGAATGATTGAGTACTAGCTGTGAATGCATTACAGGTAAGTTTGAGTGGTTGCTAGCAGTTGCAGTTTGTTGGAGATGGTGGCAGCGTTCATCTATTAAACAAAGATGTCGAAATACCTCCTGGAGTAAGGGATTTAATTCTTGACTACATTCAAAGGTGCTGTTGCAAAAGTATCTAGGGACCTGATTTGCGAAAGTTCAAAATTCCTTCCAATTGACACTGATTGTAGTTAAAAATGAATGTTAACAAGTGT
Source organism: Papaver somniferum (assembly GCF_003573695.1). NCBI lineage: Eukaryota > Viridiplantae > Streptophyta > Magnoliopsida > Ranunculales > Papaveraceae > Papaver > Papaver somniferum. The sequence continues at coordinate 110,177,218 of NC_039367.1, forward strand.
TACTGAATCTTTTCTACTGATAGTGGTAAATTTAGGTTCACAAATTGTGATCTTTTTGACTTGTTTGTTGCTTGGGGTATGTCGAATAGGAGTGTTGATTGATGCTTTTGCATTTCAAGTTGTGATTTCAATTCATTCTCAGCGGGTAGTGGTAACGTCAGTAGTAGGAATTGTGATTATTTTGCTTTGTTTTCTGGTGGGTATAAGTTGAGAAGTGATGTTTGGTATTTTTCCATCTCCAGATGTGACTCTAATTACAACTTTCAAAATTGGTTTTACAATCTCATGTTGACAACCCATAACATTGAAATGACAGTATCTAAATTATTATGCAGCAATTAGACTTTTTAAAATCGAGCAAATAGTTTGTAGTGTTATTTTTTGATCTTTGATCATTCCTACTTTAATAATTTGTGCAGAATATTCTTGTGGTACCTGTCCTAAATACCAGCCCCATCAATAAATACTAGGAGTATATATATATGGAACATTTCTATATATGTTTTATTCTTGGATTTTGGGACTACTTATGTACACCCCACAAGATCTGATAACTTTTCGTCTTATCAAAAACAACAAAAAATTAAAAAACATTCACCCCTTGGTTAGCCTTTTCACACTTTTTTTAATTTACCTTTTTTGGTAACAAGAAAGAAAACAACCTAACTATATGCTTCTCACACTTTTGACTACCTAAGCAAGTACTATTCTTAAAATGTAGCAGTAATAAAGCCATTTTTTTTTGAATTTATTGTTTTGTCAATCTACTCTCTTCTTTTTCTTTTTTAATTTATTAACATTTTATTTTTGGTAAAATTTGGGACCATATTATTTGGAAATATATATAGAGAAGCTTAGATGAAAGTGGTTGATTGTATGGAATAATTGCTCTTAACAGGGTCACTGATAGGATTATGGGTGTTATCACTTATCAGACCTTGTGGAGTAATTCTCTCCTTCAAAAGCAGTATTTTATCAATCACCACGCTACTGCTTTTGTCAATCATCATTACGCTTCGGATTCTCATACTTCGCTCCCACTGACCTACACAATCACAATGAGTATCTTATTTTTTGTATGCATGCAAAAGAAGAAGTTCAAGGTAGCCATAATGAGTATCTTGTTGCTTTTTTGGTTACATGCAAAACAAAAGATATAGCTCTTCAATACGCACTCTTACTCTTCTGTTTTGCCAAATGGCCAAATAATATAGAGAAAATTATTTTTTGTTTCTAAAAATGTATGTCACATTGGGTTGGCTTGACCCAAATTTGGCATTGGTGCCAAGATCCCTTGTGATCCAGTTAAGTTTATATAAGGTATATTACGGAAAACTGAATTGTGCTGACTCGACGAGTTAATAAAAATTGATTGATTAACAAACAAATATCAAGCAAAGAATTTGAACACAATAAGCATATATTAAAGGACCAATATTTTTATATTAATTCATTCTAAAACTAAACAACAAAATAATACCGACATCCTAAATAATTTTTTTAAAAAATTAATCAAAATAAGTAATTTCCAAAAACAAAAACCACACTATTCGAAAGTTCTTTTTTATAATCTTCTCAACTAAAGCCATCGCATTTGGTACTCGTGTGGCAGCGTTAGCAGAATGTGCTGGAACTTCAAGTACCTTTTCTTCTAGAGGTGTCTCCCTGGGTATTTCTGGTGTGCCAGACACAATTTCACCAACAGGCTCATTCGAAGGAATGGGAGCATGGACACCATCTATTTCAACAGAAGCAGAAGCAGGAAGAGTAAGATTGTCAACATGAGCTTGAACTTCAGCTAACAGCGGCATGTCAGGAACCTTACACACGCCATCAATAGTTATGGTGATAATTAGCTTTCTTGGTACAACCATTTTAATCCTCCCGGTATTGTTCTTATCGGAATTCATTTTCTTCGTCGTCTAATATATCAATCTATCTTTTATGTTATTGTGGTTTGTACGACCTTTTTAATAATATATATATATATATATATATATATATACTAGAAAAACCCTAATTTCTTTAGGTTAGTAGCATTATCTTCAAATACCTAATTTAGTTGTATTCCACATATCACTCTCAAGTAAATAAAATATAACAGTTTCCATATCGATAAATATATGCTCATATACGCGTACAACACCATATTGATTTGAATAAATTTATGATTTATCTTAATACGGAAAAATAGCACGAAAAAATTGCGTAAACACAACACCATGTTGACTGAGTATATATATTCTTTATCTAATTACTGTAGATCATAATCATGTACTATTGGCTAATGTGCATGCCTTGGCTACACTCTTGCCAAATATGTAGGTATCTCTCTCTCCATGATTTTCCATGCCTAATCTTCTCTGAACAAAATTCTATTTTTGGTGTAATTCCCTCCGTAATTCACGCCTACTAGAATCCATGCGCAAAAACTCCACATGACCCCTCGTTTAATTATACTCCTAACTTAATTCTAGAGTCTCCTAACCATGGTTAATTCCAATCTAACTGCCACAATGTGCCTCTAGCATGGTGTCACACCCCCACGGTCACACCTAAACCTAGCCATGTTAAAAAACTTGTCATTGCATGACTTAATTAACGTGGATGGTGAACAATTTAGTTTTAACCAAAAAATACCACTCAAACACAATATAGTTAAAATTAAAAACCTCCAGCCAAGCGCTAACCATGCCCAAATTCTATTTTGGCTTTCAATATTTGTCAACACCATAATTACAGCTACGATTGGCAATAGCAATATATATTGGGATCATTTTTTGTCTTCAAAAGATTAATATACTATGGTCATAACCCTAATTTTTAAATTTGCAATGGACACATAAATAGAATGTTGATAAACTGGAATAAAACCATTTTTGGTTCTTTGGCACTATAAATCTCACACAAACACGTGAAAATATCCGTTTCTTGTTTGGATCATGAATTTTTAAAGAAGGCCTGCTGATTAAAAGATGCGACAATCGGCCACTTTGTACATTAATTTTAATTCATTTTTTTTTATTTCTCTAGATAAACATTAATTATTTAATTAACTACTAATCAATACAAAGAGGGTTTATGGAATACCAAACGGTGTAATGGTTCGTACCCCTTCGTATTACGGGGTACATATTAACCGAATAGAATTTGAAACACCAAAAGACGTGAAAATTCTAACAGGTGCGTCGTTCGGGGACACATATTGCATCCATTGGATGTCTATATAAGCTTTACTCATATCTGCCAGTAGCATTCAACAAAAACGAAATCCTAAATTCTTCTACATCTAAAAAAAAAAAATCACCAGTAATAGTAATGGAAACGTTGCTGGAATTAACTAGCGAGATACTACAGCGCCTCCAAACTGCAGAAAGCCTTTTAGCAAGCAAATGTGTTTGCAAAGAGTGGAATTCTGTCCTTGCAGACAAAAGAATTGGACTCCTTTTAGGTTTCACTCAAAAAGTGAGAGAAGAAAAAGTTACGCAACTCTTCTACAGAGAACAAATTGAGGAGGAAGATTACTACACGATGATGGAAGATTTCTATCAGATGTTATTTGGAGACAATGGTACTTGGAATATTATCCAACCCTATGATGAAAACATGTCACACCCAATTGTTGGATCTTGTAACGGTCTGGTATGTTTTTATGTTTCACACCACGACATACAAGATCCTATTTATATTATGAATCCAACAACGGGTGAGCACCTCCATCTGCCACAAATATGTGATCCAACACCAACGCCACAAATTAGTTGGGATCCACGATATGTCGTAGGGGGTTTCGGCTACTGTGAACATACTGGTGAATACAAAGTAGTTCGAATTCAAGTGGGCGGTAAAGTGGACATACACACACTAGGAGACAACAGGGGGTGGAGGACCATTGGGGAATTTCCTTTTACTTTTCAGGAATCAGGTGTGTACGCACATGGTTGTATTTTTTTGGATAAATCATTATTCTTATGACAATGATCAGATAGTATCTTTCAATTTGGACGATGAGACATTCCAGTCACATTCGCCACCCCCGCATCATATTTATGAGAATGGTGGTTTCAGTATTCCAAGACTTGGAATGGTCTTGTATGGAGTTCGCCTTTTATTTTACAACCTTCACGATTATTATGATCTCCGGATTGATTTTTGGGCACCCATTTCCGATAATGATATTCATGCACGGGCACCCAGTGTAGAGTGAAATTGGGAACCTAAGAGGAACATTATCTTGGATTGGAATTCGAATATGTTTTTCTGACCTTATAAGCTGATAGCTTTGGAAAAGAACAACGACATCCTATTGCAAAACAACAGATGTTTAGTGCGCTATAATGAACTCACCAGAACTTTGACAGAAATTTCGGAGACAAGGTGGGCAAAGGTTAGAGTTATTCCTCACATGTGGAGCGTCGTCTCGTTAAGGAATTTGGGTGGAAAATCGGAAACGTGTACTGATGATGTCCATGCCACTAACATATTATGTTTGTAGTGTTTTGTTTTTGTTTTGATCAGAGTAATGTAGCCTGGTGTTTAGGATATATTTTTATAGTACTATTACTCATCTTTGATTTTTTTTTTGTATCTTGTCTGGATTAAAAGTTGTTTCCGAAATTTGAAGAACGGACTTGGTCTAATTTTGGGTAATAATGGTTGGTATTTTATTTAATGGAGTTAATGCTTTTAAACATATTCGCGACTAATTTAGAGGGTGCTTTCTTTTATATATGGTGAACCAAATTATCCCTAATTTTAGGAAGTTGAATGAAACCATCTCCAATGGGAGTCTTTTTAAGTGAAAATTTTGGACACTTGTACAAAACCTATCAATAGAACAGGTGGTCGTATATTTAGGAAGCTAACATCCTTTGGTTGGAGATGCTCTAACCGCTTTTAAGATGGCCATTCAAGTAATGCATGTTCAAAAGGACGCGACCATTCGCCAACAGGTGTATTGGGTGTCTATATAAGTTTTACTCGTATCTACTTGTAGCATTCTACAATATTAAGAAAATTCTAAATGCTTGTAATTTTTTTTTTAATCTTTCATCAGTATAATAATGATGGATATGTTGCCGGAATTAACTAGCGAGATACTACAGCGCCTCCAAACTGCAAAAAGCGTTTTAGCAAGCAAATGTGTTTGCAAAGAGTGGAATACTATCCTTGGGGACAAAAGAATTGGACTCCTTTTTGGTGTCACACCAAGAATGGGGAACGACAAAGTTACCAACTCTTTTTATAGATAGGAAGATTTCATCCCTCTCATAACATCCAACAATCACGACGCCCTGAATGATGGAACATTTGAAGATTTGACTAAGTTGCACCCATTAGTTGGATCTTGCAATGGTCTGGTATGTTTTTTATGTTTCACACCACAGCATACAAGATCATGTATGTGTTATGAATCCAGAAACTGGCGAGCACCTCCATCTGCCACAGCTATGCGTCCCAATTACACGAGATCAAGTACTTTGGTGGTATCCACCATACAAAGTAGTTGGGGGTTTCGGCTACTGTCAACGTACCAATGAGTACAAGGTAGTTCGAATTCGCGTGGATGGTAAAGTTCAAATACATACACTAGGAGACAAGAGGGGATGGAGGAACACAACAGTGGAGATTCCGTATACTTTTCGAAGTTCAGGTGTGTACGCACATGGTTGTATTTTTTGGAAGGATTGTTGTCGGCGGGATAATGGTATAATATCTTTCAATTTTGAAACTGAGATGTTCCATCAACATTCGCCACCCCCGCATCATATTTCTGGGAGTGAATTTTTGATAGATTCTTACCCATCACTTGAGTTGGTCATGTTCGGAGTTCGTCTTTTATTTTACTACATCCATGAGGGGATTGATCGGCCCCGAATATATTTCTGGGCACCCATTTCCAGAAAACATATTCATACATGGGCGCCTGGCGGGGAATGGATTTGGAATCATGAGATAAGCATTTTCTTGGAAAAGAATGAGGATGAAGGGTGTCTGACCTATTACCCGATGACTTTTGGAAAGAACAAGGACCTCCTATTATGGCAGAATAGGCGTTTATTGCGTTACAATACACTCACCAGAACTTGGACAGAAATTTGGGGGACACTACCGTGGGAAACAAGCAGGGTTGCAATTATTCCTCACATGAGGAGCGTTGTCTCGTTGAAGAATTTTGGTGGACAATCACAAACGTGTACTCATGATGTCCATGCCACTAACACATTCCTTGGGTTATTTATGTAGTTTTTTTTTCTTGTATCGTAGTTGTGGGTTTTTTTTTCGGTAATTGGATTTTTTTTCTATGTTGAAATGTACAATTTATTCCACGGGTTATCAATGCAGCTTATTATTTCTTCTTGTAGTTATTTTTTTTCTTTTTTTTTTTCTTTTTTTTTTGGTGTTTCGATTTTTTTCTATGTGGAAATGTACAATTTAGTTTATCAACATGATAGTGTTGCCGCTAAACGTTGGGCCATTGGTTAACTTGCCAGCCTTTGATTTTTTCCTTTTTTTTTGCGTTACACCTATGGTCCAGCTGTCCGGGCCACCCCAACCGACCTAGATAGTTAGTCGAAAAGTAGAAAAATAATTTTGGTATTTCCTAAGAGATCATGATTTATTTTAGTTTGTTATGCCCGGAATGCATATTAGATTAAAAAGGAAATTAGATAAACATGAAAATATTCATTCCATATCTCATTATATTGTTGCGTTATCTCATTTTTTAGTAATATGAAAATTGAAATATTCGGTGTAAATACCAAAGAATAGTGATTTAAGATAATGATGGAAAACCTAAAAAATTAGAGTTTTCAAATTATATAAGCTGTACTCGTATCTGCTTGTAGCATTCTACAATAATAAAATCCTAAACGCTTGTAAATTTTTTTTTTGATAATTTTTCATCAGTATAATAGTGATGCATATGTTGCCGGAATTAACTATCGAGATACTTCAACGCCTCCAAACTGCAGAAAGCGTTTACACAAGCAAATGTGTATGCAAAGAATATAATACTATCCTTGGAGACAAAAGAATTGGATTCCTTGTTAGTGTCACACAAAGAATGGGGAAAGATAAAGTTACCCAACTCTTTTATAGAGAGGAAAATTTCAACACGATCATAACAGCCAACAATCACGACGCCAAGAATGATGGAATCCATGATGATTGGACTAAGTTGCATCCAATAGTTGGATCTTGCAATAATATGGTATGTTTTTATGTTTCACACCACGACATACAAGATCCTGTATATATTATGAATCCAAAAACTGGTGAACACCTCCATTTGCCACAGCTATGCATCGCAATTGCACCAGATCAAGTACTTTCGTGGTATCCACGATACAACATAATTGGGGGTTTCGGCTACTGTCAACGTACCAATGAGTATAAGGTAGTTCGAATTCACATGGATGGTAAAGTTCAAATACACACTCTAGGAGACAAGAAAGGATGAAGGAACATAACAAGGAAGATTCCTTATACTTTTCAGAGTTCAGGTGTGTACGCACATGGTTGTATTTTTTGGAAGGATTGTTGTCAGCAGGATATTGGAATAATATCTTTCAATTTGGACACTGAGACGTTCCATCAACATTCGCCACCCCTGCATCATATTCCTTGGAGTGAATTTTGTATAAATACTTACCCATCACTTGGGATGGTCATGTTCGGGGTTCGCATATTATTTTACTATATCCATGAGGGGATTGATCGGTCCCGGATAGATTTCTGGGCTCCCATTTCCGAAAAAAATATTCATATATGGGAACCTTGCTGGGAATGGATTTGGAATCATGAGATAATAATTTTCTTTGAAGAGTTTGAATGGACGACTCATAACCCGATAGCTTTTGTAAATAACAAGGACCTCTTATTTTGGAAGAGTAGGCGTTTATTGCGTTACAATACACTCACCAGAACTTGGACGAAAATTTGGGGGACACTACCGTGGGAAACAATGGTTGCAATTATTCCTCACATGAGGAGCGTTGTCTCGTTGAAGAATTTTGGTGGACAATCGAAAACGTGTACTCATGATGTCCATGCTACTAACACATTCCTTGGCTTATTTATGTATCTTTTATTCTTGTAGTTGTTGTTTTTTTTTTTGGTATTTGGATTTTTTTCTATGCTCAAATGTACAATTTATTCCTTGATTATCTATGTTGCTTTTTCTTCTTCTTGTAGTTGTGTTTGTTTCTTTTTTTCTTTTTTTTTTTTATATGTTGAAATGCACAATTTAGTTTATCAACATGATAGTGCTTCCGCTAAATGTTGGGTCATTGTTTAACTAGCTAACCTTTGTTTTTTTTCCTTTTTCGCGTTATACGTATGGTCCAGTCCAGGCCACCCCAACCGACCTAGGTAATTATTTGAAAAGTGGAAAAATTATTTGGGTATTTCCTAAGATATCATGTTCCTAACGTATATTAGATTAAAAAGAAAACTATATTAATATGAAAATATTCATTCCATATCCCATGAGATCATGATTAATTTTAGTTTCTTATTTCGGAATGTATATTAGATAAAAATGGAAATTAGATAAACATGAAAATATTCATTCCATATCTCATTATATTGCTACAATATTCGGTGTAAATACCAAAGAATAGGTGATTTAAGATAATGATGGAAAACCTAAAAAATTAGGGTTTTCCTTAGATATGTATATATTACACCGCATAGAAAAAAAATTACATAGAGTATAAAGAGGAAAATTAGTTCTGCTAAGAGGGACTGTAGAGATGAAAATCACGAGAGGATCCAAAAATGTCCTCGACTGATGTCTGGTCCTCGTAAATTGAGGATTAACATTACTGTGGACGGAGTAACTATTGTTCCTGGTGTTCCTCTTATTAGAGCATTGCTCGGTCGATCTCGCATGCTATGCTATCTCAAGCATGTTTGTCAATGTTAGTTATCAAAACTATAAGTCTTGATTTCTAGCCTACATAGCTAAAGGACTCGGACTAGGATAGAAAGTGTAGTTGAGCTCAAGAACTCCATGGCAATCATCATACAACACGAAGGACTACTCACGTAACTGGTGGATCTTCATCGACTAAAAGGTATGTGGAGACTTAAACTTATTTGTCACTCAGAAGTCTATCTATTCTATCTCCTACTCTTAAGACAAAAGTCGTTTTTCTATATAGACTTTCATTATGCACATTTGCTATTTCGAGCCGAGTTTATCTCTCCTATCTATTTCTCGAAATATGTGTTGGTAAGATTCCGCTTTAGCCGATTTCATCTTTACCTAGTGACGAAAGTCATGTTATGTTTCAATCACTTTGAAAATTGCTCTTACGAAAAATGGTCTGTGAATAACGGCTATATCCGTCCTCTGAGAATGTTTCAATGATTCAAATGAGATTTTAGATTACGTAACCATTGGTAGGATATAAGCATTGTTGTGGAAACACATATATGTATAAGTCCTTATTCCTTGAACCAAAGTTTGCGAACTTTGTTGATCAAGAGAAATGGAAGTGGCGTGAGCCAAATCCGCGAACTCAGTCAGTGAACTGGAGGAAGTTCTCGACCCGATAATTTCTGCTAGAGTTTGTGAACTCCTTCCATGAGCTTAAGTTCGCGAACCCAGTCCGCGAACTTGATCAGGTTATATCTAAAACCGGTTGTTCTTGAACTCATGTTTATTTAAACTAAGGAATGCTTTTGCAAAGCGTGGTAATAAAGTTCATGAACCGATTCGGGTTAATCAAACCGTTTTTGCTTCGATTGTGTCTTGTGCAGTTACATAAAATCTAAGCAATTGAACAACTCTTTAACTAGTTCATTTGAGTCATTTGAACTAGTTATGGTGAAGAAGAATATGGTTGATATGAAAGTAATCATATGGCTAACCATTTGGTTAACTATTGTTGAACCAACAAATGTTAATGTTGGGAACCATTCGTAAACCCAAAATTGGACGTTTCATTTGTGTGTAACATGCTAAGTTTTCGATCCAACAGTTGAGAAATATTAGCTTGAATCTAATCAGGTTTTCATCTAATAGTGAATATTGAATGCTTTGTTACCAAGCTAACATTGATTGCAAACCCTGATTTGAAAACTATATAAAGGAGAACTCTAGCAAATGGGAAACCTAATCCCCACACCTTACGTGTGATACTAGTTGCATAGCTAGAGCCGATTCTCCTTTAACCTTTGGTTTCTTCTTCTAAAACCAGGTTAACGAACAAGTTCGCGGACTTAAGTTAATCGGTTGAGTTTTCCAAACTCAGCAGAAATTCTCGGAAAGAGAACTTCCGCCAGTTCGCGGACTGGGTTCGCGGACTGAGTTCGCGGACTAAGCACAAAAATGAGTATTTGGATAATCCCAGCAGAAATTCTCGGTCGAGAACTTCCGACAGTTCGCGGACTTGGCAAGACAATTCCACAATCCTCCCGATTTCTCTTGATCAACAAAGTTCGAAAACTTTCAGTTCAAGGAATACATGGTTATGTAATCTAAACTCTCATTTCAATCATTGAGACATTCTCAGAGGAAGCTATGTATCCGTTATTCACAGACCGATTCACGTCAGAGAAATTCTCAAAGTGATTGAAACTTTTCATGACTTTCGTCACTAGGTGAACATAAACTTGATCAAATAGAAACGCTTTACCAACACACGATTTCGAGATAAAAGATAAGCAATGAATACTCAGCTCGAAATGTCAAATGTGTATGATCTAGTCTATATAGCATACGACTTTTGTCTCATAAGAAGTAGGAGATAGAACAGATAGACTTTTGAGTGATAGATAAGTTCAAGTCTCCACATACCTTTTTGTTGATGAAGTTCCACGGTTCCTTGTATAGATCTTCGTCGTTGTATGATGAATCGCCATGAAGTCCTTGAGCTCAACTACACTTTTATATCCCAGTCCGAAACTTAGCTATGTAGGCTAGAAATCAAGACTTATAGTTTTGATCACTAACATTGACAAACATGCTTGAGATAGCAACGAATGCGAGTTTTACCGAGCTATGCTCTAACAGTTATCTTGTATCTTTATAATCTCCTTGATGAATGCATTTAGCTTCGGCTTTATGATTGCATCTAAAGAACAAGTTGATATTTTTGCTTTCTTTTGGTCAAGAAATGTCTCTTTAAGAAATTCATTAGGATCCTGTTCATGTACCTTTTCCAATTTTATTGACAAAAAGGGGGAGAATTAATATGTAGTTCACACTACAAATACATATGGTTTTCGGATCATTATGTAAGGGGGAGTGGTTTCCATGTGAGATGGAGTATTGACTAAGGGGGAGTGATACATATCACCATAGTATTGTTGTTGAAGTTGTGATAAAATTGGACTTTGACGCTGTGTAATGATTGAGAACTAATGTTTTCTTATTGTTATAGCTACGGATTTTCAACAAAGATGATGTTAAACTTACAACCTTTGGGATCATTGGAGTACTTGGAAGTGACGAAGATTTCGAGTAATGTTGAAGATTAGGCATGTGGAATAGGAGCTACAAAAGTTAATTTATTTATTTTTTGTATTCCATATGTATTAATAGTTTTTCCTTTAAAATTGACAAAGGGGGAGATTGTTAGAGCATTGCTCGGTCGAACTCGCATGCGTTGCTATCTCAAGAATGTTTGTCAATGTTAGTGATCAAAACTATAAGTCTTGATTTCTAGCCTAAATAGCTAAAGGTCTCGGACTAGGATAGAAATTGTAGTTGAGCTCAGGAACTCCATGGAAATCATCATACAAGACGAAGGACTACACAAGGAACTGGTGGATCTTCATCGACTAAAAGGTATGTGGAGACTTGAACTTATCTGTCACTCAAAAGTCTATCTATTCTATCTCCTACTCTTGAGAAAAAAGTCGTTTTGATATATAAACTTTCATTATGCACATTTGCTATTTCAAGCCGAGTTTATCTCTCCTATCTATTTCTCAAAATATGTGTTGGTAAGCTGTCGCTTTAGCCGAATTCATCTTTACCTAGTGACGAAAGTCATGTTATGTTTAAATCACTTTGAAAATTGCTCTGACGAAAAATGGTATGTGAATAACGGCTATATCCGTCCTCTGAGAATGTTTCAATGATTGAGATGAGAGTTTAAATTACATAACCATTGTAGGATATAAGAATTGTTGTGGAAACACATATATGTATAAGTCCTTATTCCTTGAACCAAAGTTTGCGAACTTTGTTGATGAAGAGAAATGTAAGTGGCGTGAGCCAAGTCCGTGAACTGACGGAAGTTCTCGACCCGAGAATTTCTGCTGGAGTTTGTGAACTCCTTCCATGAGCTTAAGTCCGCGAACCCAGTCCGTGAACTTGAGCAGGTTATATCTAAAACTGGTTATTCTTGAACTCATATGTTTATTTAAACTAAGGAATGCTTTTGAAAACCGTGGCTATAAAGTTCATGAACATATTCGTATGAATGAAATCGTTTTTGGTTCGATTGTGTCTTGTGTAGTTACATAAGATCTAAGCAATTGAACAACTCTCTAGTTCATTTGAGTCATTTGAACTAGTTATGGTGGAGAAGAATATGATTGATATGAAAGTAATCATATGGCTAACCATTTGGTTAACTATTGTTGAACCAACATAATGTTTGGGAACGGTTCGTAAACCCAAAATTGGACATTTCATTTGTGTGTAACAAGCTAAGTTTTCGATCCAACTGTTGAGAAATATTAGCTTGAATCTAATCAGTTTTTCATCTAACGGTGAATATTGAATGCTTTGTTACCAAGCTAACATTGATTGCAAACCCTGATTTGAAAACTATATAAAGGAGAACTCTAGCAACTGGGAAATCTAACCCCCACACCTTACGTGTGATACTAGTTGCATAGCTAGAGTCGATTCTCATTTAACCTTTGGTTTCTTCTTCTAAAACCAGGTTAACGACTTAAAGACTTCATTGGGATTGTGAAGCCAGACCTATACTACCTTTTTGTAGTTGTGTGATCTGATCTTGTTGTTTCTATCGTACGAGTACAATTGAAATAATTGGCTTGAGATTTTATATCTCCGATAGGCAAGATAGAAAAGTAATCACAAACACTTCGTCTCATCGTTTGTGATTCCACGATATCTTTTTCGCTGCGTCGATTAAGATTATTATGAGGTGATCAATAATACTAGGTTGTTCTTCGGGAATATAAGACCGGTTTATTGATTGGTTCCTGTTCACCTTGATTTATCAAAAGACGGAACAAAACTCGTAGGTACATTTATGGGAGATGAACTTATCTATTACCGTAGACTTTTTTCTGTGTGATACAGATTTGTTTATTAAAGTCTTCGACTGTGGGTCGTAACAACTCTTAGTTGTGGGTGAGATTATCTAAGGGAATCAAGTACGTAGCATCCTGCTGGGATCAGAGGCGTAGGAGCATAACTGTACCTTGGATCAGTGTGAGATTGATTGGGGTCCAACTACAGTCCAGATCGAAGTTAGTTTGGAGTAGGCTAGTGTCTGTAGCGTCTTAATACAGTGTATGTTCAATCTGGACTAAGTCCCGGGGTTTTTCTGCATTTGCGGTTTCCTCCTGAACAAAATTCTGGTGTCTGTGTTATTTCTTTTTCGCATTATATTTTGTTATATAATTGAAATATCATAGGTTGTGCGGTGTTCAATCAATTAGAATATCCGACCTTTTGGTTGTTGATTTAAATTGATTGATACTTGGATATTGGTCTTTGGTACCATCCAAGTTATCTCTCTAGTATTTGATAAAGACTCGCAGATTTTTATTTGCTTGAGTATATATCAAATCGAGAGATTGAGATATAAACTCTTTGATATACTTTTTATCTAGATTAAGTCTGACTGTCTAGTTGATTCTCTAGAGAGTATATTGGAGTTTGTCCATACAGATTGCTAAGCGAAATATTGGGTGTGGTTGTTGTACCCCCACTTTTTCACCTCTCGACACTGTAATCAGTTCTGTAGTCAGTAGTTTTGAGAATGATGATTTTCCTGTTTATACTGATGTTGTTCCTGGTGTTCCTATGGACACTGTAGTCAGTTCTGTAGTCAGTAATGTTGAGAATACTAATGTTCCTACTTATGTTGATGTTGCTACTGTGATTGCTGATGTTCCTGCTTCTATTATTGAAAAACTGAAGATCCTGATGTTCCTGATGAAGCAGAAAATGGTAAATCTGAGGATGACAAGGCGCCCAAGCCTGCTGGTTGGAATGATCAAGTTCACCTTTGCATTTCGAGAAGAACTGTTTGAAGATATGGGGATGGTTCATTTGATATGATTTTTTTCTTGTTGTTGATATGGTTTGATTTATCGATTTCTTTTTGTGGCCGCTTTGAAAGTTATTTTCGTTACTTGTTTCGTTTGCTAATTTCTTCAATTAGAAAAAGCTTACGTTTATGAATCATGAAATAAATCAGATAATTACTTACAAGTTCACAGAGTTTATAGAATGCAATATACTCTTGCAAATTTATTTATTTATGAGGTGTGCATTCTTAGGAACCAGACTAATCTGAAAAAGAACCAGACTCATCTAACAAGTTCTTTGCTTTTTTAAATGGCGTTTTGATGTGTGAACTTTTAGTTTACGTATTTTTAAATATAAAGCATTTAGTCTGACGATTTTGTTTTCAGTGGTGGTTGTATTTCTTTTTTGAGTACTGCACTAGATGCAGGCTTTTTACGCTGATAGATAGGTTAACATTTATGTGATGAATGGTTCACTTTGAACTTTTATATTTTCCGGAAATGATGAACATGAAAATGGATGGGTTTAGTTTCTTTCTCTTTAGTAGCTTACTGTATGATTAGAATAATACGTTTCCTACATACGTGCCACTAATAATTCAAAATCATATGTTTCCTCCATAAACCAAGAACAATGCAGGAGACAACCCAGAATAAAATTATTAAGGAAAATATTATTCGAAATAGGAAAGTATAATTTCGAAATATACTTCTTCATTTTTTTTCTATGGCCTCTTCTGGAGTTGGTTAGAGATAGGAAACTAAATTTCGAAAATTTTGGGAAACAACTTTATCATAACTGCCTACGATATATTCTCTCATAAAATAAGGAAACTAACCATATTGGTTACACATCAAAAATTTGGAAATAAAAAAACAAGAACACGAAAAATCATTTGTTTGGCGGGCTATGAAAATGAATTTTACTGGGCGGGATGATTTCAAAAGGAAAATCAATTCCCGCCTGATGGTTTGGTTAAATACCAAAAAGGAAAAGAAACATGAGTTGGGTCTACTTTCTTCCACGTTCAGTCTTTACAAGGAACCTACCTCTTCAGACTCGATCGTTGTTGTTGGTATTATTTCAACAACCCATTATCGAATGAATATTAAATTGATGTTGTATTTTTTGTTTGATCTCATGGAATCAGATGTTAGATCTTATAGGTTTACTAGTTAAAGCATTATTAGGGTTTTTATTCTATTACTTCTTATAGGTTTACTAGCTGAAGCATGATTAGGGTTTTTATTCTATTACTATCTCTAATCTTTTACAAGGAATCTACATCTTTAAACTCGATCGTTGTTGCTGGTTATATTTCTACAACCCATTATCGAATGAATATTATATTTATGTTAGATTTTTTTGTTTGATCTCATAGAATCAGATGTTAGATATTAATAGGTTTACCAGTTAAAGCATGATTAGGGTTTTTATTCGGCTGTATCAGCAAAGAACAACAATCACGGGTTGTACGATGAGATTTGATTTCATTTGTTACAACAATAATATTTTAGGCTTAAGTTACATGCATCTACTATTTTAATATTTAGGTAAGGATCTTTCTTTCATGTTACTTAGTTAGGTTATACTAGTTAGTTAGGTTTTACAAAATAAAACAAAAAAACTTACTGATGCTAATTTTTTGCTAGGGTTTTTGTTATTTTTTGGGTTGGATTTTGATTGAGAGTTAATAACTCTACTTTGATCGACGATGTTGTGTCAATAATATATATATGTACAAGTATTCTCAAGATTTAATCATTTGAGTCTCTGTTACTTGGTGAGTTGGTAACGTCTGCATTTTAATTTGCCACATGTTGCTGGTTGGCCAATTTGACTATCATGTTCAAGATAAAAATGGATACTCATTATGTGGTGCTTTAGTGCTCTTGGATTTTGTAACAAAAAGTTATATAAGACAAACGGTACCTTCCGCTTTGTGGATAACAAAATTATATGAGGAGATTTTGTGTGTTTCAGTGATGTTTTAGCCTCAAGTTACATGCATCAATGAGTTCATGTTTATTTGCTTTTCATATAATAGAATATAGGTGTAACACATGTTGCCTTACCTATTAGCTTTAGCTAATATTTTTCAAAATAAGCTCAAATTCCTAACTGAGATGTACCTACCTACATAGTTTATGTTATGGGAGAAGATGATGGTTACAACACGTTCCAAGAGGATGACGACGAATGGAGGGAACCAGATGATGAGGGGGATTCTGATGAAGACACAATAGGGTTAGGTGAGAATGATAATGACGTTGTAGAATCAGCTGACGAAGAAGTCGAAGATTTTATAGGCACTGGTAGATATGAAGAAGAAACTGGTAATGTTTGAAATCTTGTACTTACTTGCTTTTACTTAAACATCACATGTTTTCATATGTTGCTTCCTTTATTTCCAGAGTCAGACGGTTCCGAAAATGATTTCGGAGTGGAAGAAGAACTGGAAAAGGAAAAAGTTCCAGAAGCAGAAAAAAATCCACAACAAGAAGACTCTACAGAAGATATTAGAAAAGAGAGGGGAATCACAAGAATGTTGAAGCTGCATAGAGACTTCTCGAAATCTACTGAAAATAAACGGGATATTGTTTTTGACAGTATGTTCCGACCTAGTGGTGGCAATAGAATTGAATTCAGTAGTTACCTAGGCTATTTGGCTCGTGATATGGTTGGCATAAGACATTTATGTTGGAAGGATGTCCCTGCAACAACAAAAGAGGATATATGGGAGAAAATTCGGGTATGCATCTGTAGTTATCAATTCGTCGTTTTTGTTGTCTAACTGTGAGTATGTGATTACCATACATTGGATGTTATTGCAGCTTCATTATGATGTGCCCCTGACTATGAAAAAAGTGGTCATGAAGCGTATACTTGTTCGACTGCGGGACTTCAGAAGGAAATTGTACAACAATCATGTAAAACCCTTTATTAAAAGACCGGACAAACTAAAAACTGTCTCCAAAAAGTACATAACAGTAGTGGACCAAGAAAGCTGGGACAAGTTCATTGGTCATGTAAAATCGTCCAAATTTACGGTATGGAATACATATTGCTTTTTCTAATTTGTGTTTCGTTCTCATTGTCTATCCTAGCATATTTATGAAATCATTTTTATTTCCTCTACAAGGAAAATTCGAATAAGGAAAAAGAGGCAATATCACAATCCAAGTTCCCACATCGGACGGGACGAGGAGGATACACGGGATTAAGAGAAAAATTAGTAAGTATCCTGTCTTATTAATTATACACTTCACAGTAAAACCGGCCATATCCGATAGTGTTTCATTGAACTTCTGTTTTGAATGTTGTGTGTATCATATACGCAGAAACTTATAACGGTATAGGGATGTGTCCTCTTACACCAATCTGTAATTTTGTCACATTAGATGCTTCGGAATTGGTTTTATGTTTTACACAGTTAATATCTGTGCGGATGTAAATCCATACTTGTTTCTGGTAATGATGTGATTTTCAATTGAGTTGTTGTAGTAAAAAGGTTCGTTGAGACTTGTGAAAGCAAAAGAATTTAGACTTAAAAATTACAGAAAACTTAACTCAAAATTTGATTTCAAGATATGAGAAAATAACCAAGACACTGATTCCACTATTACACATGAATGAATGATGGTAAATAACCCAAAACTCTAATTATCTTTAAGTCCCTTATTTTCTTAACTCACAAATAATTTGGCAAATTCTCAAAAATTAATTGTATCCCCTAAGCATAGATTATCTAATAAAAGCATAACCTATCTAATTGAATCACAACTAATGAAGAAAATTATGCAAACAATTAAAAACTCTGCAAAAGCAGTGATTGAGTGAATTATAATTAAATATTAGAGAAAATATAATAGTTACCAAATTATTCATGCGTAAATAGCTTCCTCATTGCCTTGGTTGTGAGAGAATTAACACATCATCATGGTTGAAACACGCTCGAAATTCATTATTATTGCTCAAAAATGGTTTACAAATGATGAAAAGGGAGAAATATAATGAAAACAGGGTTTGTAACAGTTATATGTGTTACAAACCAGAACGACCAACAGTATGTGTCACTGATACTGTAGCAAATAAGTCTGCCTCTGATGTACGACCCTCGGCTAAGTGTCGTTGTCACTGTTGGAAAACGACTGTCCTGGTAAGTATGTTCTTCGTGTTCTTCAGCTTTGCAGCAGCAAAAATGGAGTTTCTCCAATTTGATCTTCTCGACTCTCTGGTGCTCTGTAATTCTCCCAAACTATCCTCCCTTTTTATGAAACACCAGCACCCTTTATATAGCCAGTAACACCAAGAAATCTCGCTATAACTCAAGATAATTCTCTCTTAACTCGGCCTTGATGAAAAATATTTTGGGAATATTTTCTTCCCTGATTTAGCTTCTCATGCTGTTTCCCCACGCCAAATTACTCTCAACGCATCTAGTCATTGTCCAGAAGTGTTCCAACATGCAACCGCCACGCGAAAATCTCTTGGTCACTCAATCAGGACTCGGAATGGAAAACCAACTCGTGATGCTCTGATTTCATATCTTGGGTTATCTAGCCAAATTTGATCGAAAAAAACACCCATACCAGCTTTGTTATGACAAATCACATCTAGCCATGAAGTTTCAGGGATTGAATCTCAGTAAATCACGTCCAAACATCCAATTGAAAATCTTCCAGTTCTCTTCACCATTTTCCCGCCAAAACAAAATTTTGAATTTGTTAAAGAAGGTCACCCCTTATTCAGTGGTCGCCCCTTATCCGTTGCTGGAGTCCGAATAACATATGTCCTCCGGGGTGCCTTTAACAACTTTTTGAGCCAAATTTTTCATCAAAATTTATTTTCAAAAAATACCTACAAACACACAAAACACCATAATAAGGACGAAAACAAGTACTAACAATACAAAACATTGAGGACAAATTAGACACATAAATGCGTCTATCAAATACCCCCAAACTTATTATTTGCTAGTCCTCGAGCAAAACTAAAAAAATAAATAAAACTGAGTTACTCCATACCATTACTCACAAAACCATTACTTCAGACCCTAGCTATCTACGCAGAACCTTGGAAGGAACTAAAGAATCTCCTTGGTTGGCGTACAATCACTGACTACAGGAGGAAGTACCCTGATGCGAAATTCATATAAAGTGACAGATCTCTACTCAGATAGTTTCTGGACATCATAACCGGAGTCAGCCAATCACATGGAAAGATTAAGAAGATGGATAAAGAAAAAGATGGTTTAAAGTGAACGGTGTTTCCCATATTTGTCTGAAGGCCTCTGCCAGGATGAACTTATCCTAATGGACTGAGATACCGGTCATACTAATATCAACACAACTGGCATATACAAGGGGACCAGCGGTCGATAATCCTAACTCTAGGTCAACAAAACTAGCATATACAAGGGCACCAGCGGTCGACTTTATTGAATTTATTCCGGTTGGTCTGATGGTCTGGTCTCAATACTCAACTTTTTTTTTTTTGAAATCTCAATCACTCTATTTCACCCTAGCAATGGTAACAACTTGAATCGTGTGCCCCACCAAATCACTTAAAAAAATAAAAACAGAAGGATTAGGATTCAACGAGATATGGCGAAACTACCATTTTTTTTTTAAATTCTAACACCTGAGCTCTGTGCTTTTATTAATAGACTCTTTAGATGTTTCCATCTAATCAGATTGGTTCCTCAACTCCTACAACCAAGATGTTCACATCCACTTAGATTGGTTAGTGCCAACCTTAATAAGCATAAATTTCTAGGCTTTGGAGTTTATTTCTTGCAACCAAAAGATAAAAAGTTTCTTCCCCACCCCCAAACTTAAGTCTAACATTGTATTCAATGTTTCTAATGAAAGAGCAATACCAAAAAGTAAAGTAACACGAGGAATCAGTAAAGAGAGAAGTCGGAAAGATAGTACCTGGGTGAAGAGAGAAATCAAAATCTAATATACAACATACAATCGCCTCGATGGTCAATCAAGGGTAAACAGGGTCCTCCAGAGGGACCTCCTCAATATCACCTGTAGGAAAGGGCTCTAAAAAGGGTTTCAATCTCTGACCGCTAACCTTCGAAGAACTACTACCATCCGGTGTCTCAATTTCAACAGATCCATGGGGAAAGAAAGTGCGAACAATAAAAGGACCCATCCACCGAGAACGTAACTTCCCAGGGAAAAAATGCAAGCGGGTATCATACAGAAGAACTTTTTGACCTGGAGAAAATGACTTTCTTAAGATATTTCTATCATGCAAAAATTTTATTTTGTTCTTATACTCCTTAGCACTATCGTATGCATCTCTACGAATCTCTTCCAACTCATTGAGCTGGAGTTTCCTATGGGCTCCTGCCTTGTCGAGTGAAAAATTTAGCTGCTTAACATCCCATTAAGCTTTATGTTCTAACTCAACAGGTAAGTGACATGCCTTGCCATAAACAAGCCGATAAGGCGACATTCCAATGGGGGTCTTAAACGCAGTACGGTAAGCCCATAAGGCATCAGTAATCCTAGACGACCAGTCTTTCCGATTAGGATTAACTGTTTTCTCTAATATACTTTTTATCTCCCTATTGGAAACTTCTACCTGACCACTAGTCTGTGGATGATACGGGGTAGCTACCTTATGTGTAATACCATATTTCTTCATCAAAATCCTAAAAGGTCCATTACAAAAGTGCGACCCTCCATCACTAATTATAGCTCGCGGTGTACCAAAACGTGTAAGTATATTATCTTTCAAGAACTCAATCACAACCCTATGGTCATTGGTTTTACACGCAACCGCCTCAATCCACTTAGAGACATAGTCTACAACGACAAGGATGTATAAGTTACCAAAATAATTAGGAAATGGACCCATAAAGTCAATACCCCACACATCAAAGACCTCAACAACTAAAGTAGGGTTCAAGGGCATCATGTTCCTACGGGATATGGTTCCTAATTCCTGGCAACGTTCACAAGTCACACAGTAACTGTGGGAGTCTTTAAACAACGAAGGACAATAGAATCCACACTGCAATATCTTAGCAGCAATTTTCTTAGCACTAAAGTGACCCCCACAAGCATGATCATGACAAAAGGAAATAATACTGGACTGGTCACTCTCGGGTATACATCTCCTAATAATCTGGTCTGGACAATACTTAAACAAATAAGGATCATCCCAAAAGAGGTGCTTAACCTCAGCTAAAAACCTAGAACGATCTTGTTTACCCCAATGTTGGGGCATTCGACCAATAACAAGATAGTTCACTATATTCGCATACCAAGGTAGTTGGGTAACAAAGAACAATTGTTCATCAGGAAAGCTATCCCTTATAGGAAGGGAATCATCAGGGGAACTAACACCTAGCCTAGACAAGTGGTCTGCTACAACATTTTCAACACCCTTTTTGTCACTAATGTCTGGAGAAAACTCTTGCAACAAAAGGATCCACCTAATCAATCTAGGTTTCGTATCCTTCTTATACATAAGATATTTCAAAGCGGCATGATCAGTATATATGACGATCTTGGAACCTAAGAGATAGGGTCTAAACTTGTCTAAGGTTAACACAATGTCTAACAGTTCCTTATCGGTAGTGGTATAGTAACTGGGCATTATTCAGAGTTTTGCTAGCATAGTAAATCACATGAAGTAATTTGTTTTCTCGCTGACCTAGCACAACACCAATAGCATAATCTGAAGCATCACACATGATCTCAAAGGGTAGGTTCCAGTTGGGTGCCTGGACTATGGGGGCGGTAGTGAGTAAAGTCTTGAACTTCTCAAAAGCCTCTAAACAAGCATCATCAAAGACAAACTTAACATCTTTTGCAAGAAAATTGCAAAGAGGTCTAGAAATCAAGCTAAAATCCTTAATGAATCGACGATAAAAACCTGCATGCCCTAAGAATGACCTAATATCTCTTACGGTTTTTGGGACCTGTAAAGTCTTGATAAGGTCAACTTTGGCTTTATCTACCTCTATACCCTTAGAAGATACAATATGCCCTAAAACAATTCCTGAATGAACCATGAAGTGACATTTCTCCCAATTAAGCACTAAATTCTTTTCCTTACACCTAGTCAACACTAGTGACAAATAATGCAAGCACTCATCGAAAGACGAACCAAACACTGAAAAATCATCCATAAAGACCTCTAAGAACCGTTCTACCATGTCAGAAAATATGCTCATCATGCAACGCTGAAAAGTCGCAGGGGCATTGCAAATCCCGAAAGGCATGCGTCTATACGCAAAGGTACCAAAGGGACAGGTAAAAGTGGTTTTCTCCTGGTCTTCTGGGGCAATAACGATCTGATTATATCCAGAGTATCCATCTAAAAGCAGTAGTGACTATGTCCAGCTAATCTCTCTAGCATCTGGTCGATGAAGGGAAAGGGAAAGTGGTCCTTCCTAGTGACCTTGTTCAATTTCCTATAGTCAATACAAACACGCCAACCCGTGGTCACTCGGGTCGGGATTGACTCATTGTTATCATTCTGGACTACAGTAATACCGGATTTCTTGGGAACAACCTGAACGGGGGTGACCCACTTACTGTCTGAAATGGGGTAGATAATGCCTGCATCTAACAACTTAAGGACCTCGTTTTGAACTACCTCTTTCATATTAGGGTTTAATTGACGTTGCATCTCCCTAGAAGGTTTGGTATCACTCTCTAAATAGATCTGATGCATAGAAACAGTGGGACTTATACCCTTAATGTCAGCTATGGTCCACCCTAAAGCTTCCTTGTTGTTTTGAAGGACGATTACTAGCCTACTTTCCTGATCACTATCCAAGACGAAAGAAATAATCACAGGTAAAGTCTCAGCCGGTCCTATAAACACATATTTCAAGGTATTTGGCAATGGGTTTATGTCCAACTTAGGAGGCTCTTCTAACGAAGGAACTAGGGTAGACTTAGAAACTGGTAGTGGTTCAAACTTAGGTTTCCATACACTACTAGTGTCCAACAAAGGGGTTGAATCTAACAAAGCATTCACCTCATTAATCACATTATCATCATCAAAATCAATCCCAAAGTGAGCTAGACATTTCTCTAATGGATCTTCTAACAAAGTGTTTGGTAATGACTCCTCGACTAATGTTCCTATCATGTTCACCTATTCTATGTTCGAGTCATCTAGTTCAGAGGGTAGCTTACTAATATTAAAAATGTTCAGCTCAATAGTCATATTACCAAAAGACAATTTCATAATACCATTTCGACAGTTAATGATCGCGTTGGATGTAGCTAAAAATGGGCGACCTAAAATTACCGGTATCTGGTTCTCTAGGTCGGGGACAGGTTGGATATCTAGGATTAAAAAATCCACTGGATAAATAAACTTGTCAACCTCTATAAGAACATCCTCGATCACACCACGAGGAATTTTAACGGACCTATCAGCTAACTAAAGTGTCATCTGGGTAGGTTTCATCTCACCAAGTCCTAGCTTAAGGTACACATGATATGGAAATAAGTTCACACTAGCTCCTAAGTCAAGCAACGCTTTCTCAACACGGTATTTACCTATTGTGCAAGAAATGGTAGGTGACCCTGGGTCTTTATACTTAGGAGTAGTGGTATTCTGAATAATAGAACTCACGTGACTAGCTAGAAAGGCTTTCTTCTGGACATTAAGCTTTCGCTTTCGCGTACACATATCCTTGAGAAACTTAGCATAAGAGGGAATCTGCTTAATTGCATCCAGTAGTGGAAGGTTGATAGTTACCTGCTTAAAAACCTCCAATATATCATTAAAATTGGACTCCCTCTTAGTTGGAACTAGAAGATGTGGGAATGGGGCTCTAGGGACAAAGCCGGGCTCAATATGACCCTCATTGGTCTCTTTAGAGACTCTATCAGTCTCCTCAGTTTCTGGTTCAGAAGGGTGAACTACATCATGTTCACTATCAGGCATGGAAACCTTGTTGTCTATCACTCTACCACTCCTAAGGGTTTTAATAGCATTCACATGATCATATGGTCTTTCATCTATTTCATTAATTCCTCTAGGGTTGGGTTGAGTCTGACTAGGAAACTTACCTCTTTCTTTTAAAGACTCATTTATCTGACTAACCTGGTTTTTCAACTCGGAAATAGCCTGAGAGTTAGCCTGACCTATTCTCTTATTTTCTTCTAAACCTTGAGCAACAGATTGCTGAAACTGGACAGTATTACGAGTTAACAAAGCAAGAGACTCTTCTAAACTCATAATCCTCTTATCTGAAGGGTTCTGAAACTATGCCGGAGCTGAAGGATTCTTAGTATAGCCAAAACCTGGGGGAACCTGAGCATTACTAGACTGACCTTGATTCTGGCCCTTGGACCAAGAAAGGTTTGGATGGTTTCTCCAGCCAGGGTTATAGGTTTCTGAATATGGGTCAAACTTCTGTCGGTTATCAAACCTAGTGTTGTTATAAAGAGCATTGGCTTGATCTTCAACAGCAAGGCCTTCCCAAAAAGGCTCATTTCTTCCACTACTACCACTAGAATGACTTAATTCTAAGGCTTCTAACCTTTTGGCTATAGCTGCTATTTTGGCATCTGAATCATAAGTTCCTTCTACCCTATTAACATTTCCTATACTTAGAAGAATTGTTTTCTGTGGTTCCCTACTATTTTCCCATTGTTGGGTCTTATCGGCGATTTCATTAAAAAATATCATCGCTTCATCAACAGTTTTATTCTCAAACCCACCTGTGCATAAGGACTCAACCATGGTTGTTGTTGAATAATCTAATCCCTCGTAGAGGATCTGAACTAACCTAATCTTCTCCAAACCATGATGAGGACATTGAGATATCAAGTCATTGAACCTTTCTAAGTACCTATATAAAGATTCTCCCTCTTGTTGGGCAAAAGTACATATTTGTGTCCTAATAGACGATGTTTTATGCCTTGGGAAAAACTTATGTATAAAGGCAGAAGTAAGTTGGTCATAGGTTTCAATTGACTCAGAGCCAAACTATACAGCCAAGATTTGGCTTTATCTTTTAAGGAAAAGGGGAATAACCTAAGTTTCAACGCATCATCACTTAGGTTTTTAATTTTCAGAGTGCTACAAACTTCCTCAAATTCCCTAACATGAAAATAGGGGTTCTCATTCTCTTCCTAAAAACATTGGGAGCATCTGTAAAGTCCCAGGTTTCAGTTCATAATTTGCCTCGGTTTCAGCTAACTTGATACAAGACGGACGAGAGGTCCTAGTTGGGTTTACAAAGCTTTCAAAGTTGCCATTTCTGGCACTACCAAAGGACTAGGAGTACTTTCTTCACTAATTGTCAAGTTTTCAAAACTGAAATTTCCAAAGACAGGGCTCTCAAAAGAAGAGTCTTCGAGCTCCCCGCCTTCACAAGAAGAACTACTAGGTTTGTCACTAATCAAACGACCTAGAGTGTTTCTTTTCCAAGCCCGCTCTCTAAACTCGGGCATACACTAGAAAAAAAAATACAAAGAAAAATCCTAAAAGGAAGGGTATCTAGCAAACACAAACAAGGCTGACTCCACCACAGCAAACCTACTGATTTCTAGCAAACAAAAAGCATGATGGCTCCACTTAGATTGTTTCTAGACCAGCTTCTAATCCTTCGAAAGGGAATTCGTTACAATTTAAGCAAACCCCTCTGGAATCAATCCGAGTCAAAGTAAGTTGAATAGAGGCGAGGGAAGCTCGGTGGAGCTTTGATACCCAAGGCCTCACCGGTATTACAAGGCGGCGCAGTCACGCATTCAACTCACAGAAACCATCATGAACTTCGAAGTATGCTTAAAAGGTAACCAATATTTTTCGAACGACTTTCCTACTAAGCTCGTTACCCTATAGGTCTCGTTCTATTCCAAATTTTAGCTTAGGTTCGCGGTATCGTTTTCCTAAGGCGGGCAAGAAGAGAACGGTGATGAAATCCGAACCCTTATCTTGTATGGCCAGTCCTTGCCCTTTACTAGGAAATTAAAGCAGCCGTATTCAGTTCCTCGACATATATGCAACGAAGGAATACAGTAACTCGCTAGCAGGGGATTCGCGAGTGTTTCGACAAGCTTACCTCCCGTTCCAGACGGGGGATGAACCGTTGAAGTCGACTCGGGCCACGACTCCTATGTCATGTGCGAACCCGAGGGGCCGAGGCGATATCGTAATCGCCGTCCTTCTCTGCAAAATTTAATATTTAAACTACCCTTCCGTAGGGTTTAAAAAAATAAAAGAAAGTCCAATTGTCCAAAGTCCAAAAAAAGTCCAAAAAAAGGCAAAAAAAAAAGAAAATTAAAAATAAAAATTCTAATACAAAAAAAATCTCTCTCTCCTTTTTTTTCTTTTCGCTTCGTCTTTTGATTCCAATCTTTAAGTATCACCAACAGCTTTGGCAATTTTTTTCGCTCCAAATTCCAAATCTGTAATGAAAAGACAAAACCAAAAAACGTAAAAAGAACAAGTAAAAATAAAAAAAAAAAAAAATCTAAAAACTCTAGCCTAAAGACAAGTCCGCGTCGGCGGCGCCAAAAATTGATGTGATTTTCAATTGAGTTGTTGTAGTAAAAAGGTTCGTTGAGACTTGTGAAAGCAAAAGAATTTAGACTTAAAAATTAAAGAAAAGTTAACTCAAAATTTCATTTCAAGATATGAGAAAATAACCAAGACACCGATTCCACTATTACACATGAATGAATGATGGTAAATAACCCAAAACTCTAATTATCTTTTAAGTCCCTTATTTTCTTAACTCATAAATAATCAGGCAAATTCTCAAAAATTAATTGTATACCCTAAGCATAGATTATCTAATCAAAGCATAACCTATCTAATTGAATCACAACTAATGAAGAACATTATGCAAACAATTAAAAACTCTACAAAAGCAGTGATTGAGTGAATTATAATTAAATATTAGAGAAAATATAATAGTTACCAAATTATTCATGCGTAAATAGCTTCCTCATTGCCTTGGTTGTGAGAGAATTAGCACATCATCATGTTGGAAACACACTCGAAATTCATTATTATTTCTCAAAAATGGTTTACAAATGATGAAAAGGGAGAAATATAATGAAAACCGGGTTTGTAACATTTATATGTGTTACAAACCAGAACAACCCACAATATGTGTCACTGATACTGTAGCAAATAAGTCTGCCTCTGATGTACGACCCTCGGCTAAGTGTCGTTGTCACTGTTGGAAAACGACTGTCCTGGTAAGTCTGTTCTTCGTGTTCTTCAGCTTTGCAGCAGCAGAACTGGAGTTTCTGCAATTTGATCTTCTCGACTCTCTGGTGCTCTGTAATTCTCCCAAACTATCCTCCCTTTTTATGAAACACCAGCACCCTTTATATAGCCAGTAACACCAAGAAATCTCGCTATAACTCAAGATAATTCTCTCTTAACTCGGCCTTGATGAAAAATATTTTGGGAATATTTTCTTCCCTAATTTAGCTTCTCACGCTGTTTCCCCACGCCAAATTACTCTCAACGCATCCAGTCATTGTCCAGAAGTGTTCAAACATGCAGCAGCCACGCGAAAATCTCTTGGTCACTCAATCAGGATTCGGAATGGAAAACCAACCCGTGATGCTCTGATTTCATATCTTGGGCTATCTAGCCAAATTTTATCGAAAAAAACACCTATACCAGCTTTGTTATGACAAATCACATCTACCCATGAAGTTTCAGGGATTGAATCTCACTAAATCACATCCAAACATCCGATTGAAAATCTGCCAGTTCTCTTCACCATTTTCCCGCCAAAACAAAATTTTGAATTTGTTAAAGAAGGTCACCCCTTATCCAGTGGTCGCCCCTTATCCATTGCTGGAGTCTGAATAACATATGTCCTCCGGGGTGCCTTTAACAACTTTTTGAGCCGAATTTTCCATCAATATTTATTTCCAAAAAATACCTACAAACACACAAAACACCATAATAAGGACGAAAACAAGTACTAACAATACGAAACATTGAGGACAATCTAGACACATAAATGCGTCTATCAGGTAACTACTAGGTCAAAAGGGGAGATGGTGCCGAAGAAGATCTTGCAGACCGGTGCTTCATGTGGTCAAAAGCACGCGAAAGCAAAGAAGGATTTATACCAGACGAATTTGTCAGGGAGAAGGCATTTGAAGTTGTGAGAAAACAGAAACTTCCCAGTCCTCATGTTTTTAACCAAAGTAAGTGCAAAGTAAGTGCGCAAGGTTTAAATCAGAATTTAACACATTATTTGAACAGGAAGAGACGCGGAAGAAGATTCAAGAGGGAACTACGATGGTTGGTCATAACGAGGATGCCATAACAATTGCAATCGGCGAGGATAAGGGTGGACGTGTCAAAGGGACTGGATTTGGAGTGACGACAACCGTTTACTTTCACAATGGAAGAAAACCAAGACAAGCCTCGAAAGAGAATGATGAACTGCGTGAAACGCTGAAAGCTAAGGAGAAAGAATTAGAGTCTACTAAAACTGCGTATTATAGATTAACAGATAACTTGATATCTCAAGGATTCGACATTGCGAACATATTGAGCAACAATATCAGCATGTCTGTAGGAAAAGTAAGTGAACAGAGTTTTGATTAGATTGTGTAACTTTCTTAAAAAATTGGCAGACAATATCTAATTTTTTCTAATAATGTATTCAACTACAGTCACAGGATGAAGGACCTAACAACGCCTCCTATCAATCTAAGAATAAGATAAGTTCAGAAGCAGTTAAGAAATATCCAAAAAATCTTGGGGAATCTGATCCGTAGAAGTCATCTGAAAGCTTGAAAGGGTCCGCGAAGCGGGACTCTCCTAGTACTAAAACGCCGACCGTTTCTGTTGAATCTCCGGCGTCTCTAATATCAAAAAAGAAGTCTCTCTCTCCTCCATCCACGGGGGAATCTCAGAATGTGCCATCTGAAAGTGTAAGGATTGATGTATTGGTTTCCAAAGCATTTGAATTTTTAATCTTCCATTTACTATCTCTCATGCGCCATGTGTTTCTGCAGGGCATAAGATGCAAACTTTGGTCTGAAAAAGGGACAACATCGTTTCCATTGGTAGAGCTTACTCTATAAAAACGGAACACTTAAAATTAAGTCGGGAATCGTTGGTTCAGTTCAATGCTACAAGGTCCGGGTTACTGAAGTACTAAATGAAACCACTGAATTAACCTTTGGCAAATCTGGATAAAAACTTTAAAAGATGTCGGTGATGCTGAAATTAGTTGGCCATTAAATCAAACTATCTTGGATCAAAAGGTTGGTTGCTTGGCTTGTTTTCTTTATTAACTCATTGGATATGTTTTTTACACAAACCAGTTATATATATATATATATATATATATCTTGTTTGATAATAGAGACGAATATGCTATCATCTATATGAATCATGGACGTTAGTGTATATTTTAGAAAACCTTATAGACCAAGATATGTGGTTAGCTATTTGATTATGAGTTAGTTGTACAGTATGCTTAAATGGTATCACTGCAAAAAGAAGGTACAACTTTCATTTCAAGTTTCTGATGCAGGTAAGTCAACCAAAATCACCGGCTCTACTCAACCAAAGCGAATCTCGTATTACAATATCTGAAAAAGTTCGGAAGGTATGTGTTTGAAACCAGTTACATGATCTTAAGATCATATGAGTCGACGTCTCAAATATGCTATCAACTATATGAATAACGGATGCTAGGTTGTAATCTGGAGAACCTTATAGGCCGATATGTGTTACCTATTTGATTATGAGTTAGTTGTACAGTGTGCCATAATTCAATCATTGTATATTTGTTACCTATTCAATTCATCTGTGTCTTTGTATTCACGGTGGAATTTGGTATATTTGTTACCCGAATATGATATATTACTCTACTGCTGCAGGTAACTTAACAAAATTCGGGGAAACATACTCTGGATGTGACAGCAGAAGCTCCACGTAATCAGAGCCAATCTGATATCATGACAACTAAAGCAGTTTCTCCGGTATCTGTTTTATTTGTACATGCATTTTAAATCTCAATTTGTTTCCAAATTTTTGGTTGAAGATGTTCACATTCCATATATTCCGCAAGGTAGAAGTTGCATCCTTTTTGACCATCTGCCTATGGCCAACGTCATTGCTAGAGGTAAAGCTTTTTTGTTAAACGGAAAACAACAATTACATGGAAAGGATGGGGTGGAGGTTGATTGCTACAAAATCTTGATTGAGGAAGTAATAAAGGAGAATTTCTGTCTACCCGTGCGATTTGCTGGTATGGAAACATTGGGACAAACTGTTGGAAAATCGATTCTTTGGCCAAAGTATGGTGTTCATTTTACCGAGCCTCGTAAGGCTAAGGTTAGTTGCTTGGCTTGTTTGATTTGTAAGTCGAATATACATGCACCAGTCCATCTAGTTCGTATTAATTAAGAAGGATATATGAGACACAAAGATGATATCAATTATATGAATCACCGATCCAAGTGTAAACATAAAAAAATAGAAATATGTGTAACTTTCAAAAGTAACTAAGTAGCATTCTTATAATCTTATGCAGATTTATACCAGTAATTCCCAACCATCTACTTCTGTCGGGAAGTCTGCTGCACCTAGCAACCCTTCTGATGGATCTATGAAGAAGTCTCCTAATCTTATGCAGAACTCTACCAGTAATTCCCATCCAAATCCTCCAATATCTCTAGAGATGAGAGAACCTATGGATAAGACATCTAATGGAGTATGTTTTATTATTTTGGTTATAAATCGATATTGCTAATTCTAGCGTCTTCTCTTTATATGATGTTCATATGCCGTACCAATTCTGTAGGCAGCAAAATACGACTTTTGGGATGGATCTAGGGAAAACGTAATTGCTAGAGGAAGTATTTTACCTACGGTGCCTAACCAGAAAGTACATGGAGAAGATATTCTTAGTAACTGTTATGATGTCAATATTATTGAGGTTATCGAGCCATCGTTCGTGTTAACGGAACCAAGTGGTGACTTTAAGAAAATGTTCGAAGCTTTAAATAGTTTTGTGGCATGGCTGAAAGATAAGTGTATCATCTATGGTGACAAGGGTAGTTTCATATATCTTTTGCTTTCTTAATTATATATACATATATATTGTTTTACGTAAATCGTGTATTCAGTTTGATTAAAGAATAAGTACGAGTCAGAAATATATTAACAACTAAATGGAACATGAATGCTAGTGTAAATTTAGATAATTGATCTACTGAATAAATATATTTGGTTACGGATTTTATTATGGGCGTCAGTTGTGAAAAATGGTGCGGCTTTCAGACGAATTCTCCTTGGATTTTATTATATATAATACATTTAATCTCTTGCTACAGGAAACTCCACAGCATGGAAAACCTCATAAGCAACCAAAACCAGTTTTAGATTCTGAAAAAAAAATTGGACAGTGATCTAAGAACACCTACCAGCCTAGCAGATGATCAACGGAATAAGGAGCACCTACCAGTCATTCAACACTCCCGGAGTCATGCAACCTGTGAAATGCTTTCTGCGAAGCCTAAAAAGGTGCAAAAAAAAGTTATATGTTACAAATGTAGAGCAGGCATACCAACTTCCAGATGGGAAACTGAGGAAAACAAGGTTTGGCGCGTCGAGAAGTCACAACCTGATCCGTTGAATACAGAGACACCACCATCAAAAAAGTTGAAGAAAAACTGATGACTTTTAGATAAATGCTCTTTAATATTTTCTTTTGCAAACTGTCAAACCAAAGCTCAACATTTTATTGTGTGATTAATAATAATAAGAATTTTTGGTATATATGAATTTCACATTTAACCAAAATTTCTAAAATATAAGAGAATTTGGATAGATGCGTCATATATGAACGGCTTAGAGGCGTCACACGCGTATGACACATGCTTTAAGATTAATTGGTGTGGCTAAACATAACATATAGACACGTTAAGCAAATATAAATTGGCGTGGCTAAATATCACATATAGCCACGCTATATGGCGTGTCTACATGATATCAAATGAACGGCTCACAACGTTACATGTGGACGGTGAAGTATGCGTCTAATTTAAAGGTCAAGATTGCATCATTTTAAAAGAGAATCAACAGTTCCTTATATAGCCACGTGGATGAGGGTAATTGTAATTTGGCGTGGCTAAATATCACATATAGCCACGCTATATGGCGTGTCTATAGGATATCAAATGAACGGCTCACAACGTTAAATGTGGACGGTGAAGCATGCATCTAATTTAAAGGTCAAGATTGTATCATCTTAAAAGAGAATCAACGGTTCCTTATACGACCACGTGGATGAGGGTAATTGTAATTTGGCGTGGCTAAATATCATATATAGCCACGCCATATGGCGTGTCTATAGGATATCAAATAAACGGCTCACAACGTTACATGTGGACGGTGAAGTGTTGTAATAATTCAATTGCGGTAAATAAGGATTCGTTGCTCGGACTTGAAAAGATTTTTAAAACAAAAATATGTACAAAATTTGTCACAGGATCAAGAGATACTAGGACTCAGGATTCCACCAATTCTTATACTCATGCGAAACAACTATTAATTCTAGACAATTATAGCTTATAATGATAACAAATATCGACTCTTTTCTTTGCGAAAAATAGATTTTATAAAGTATTAGATGTAAATCATAATCATGATGCATCAAGATTTCCTAGACTAAGCATACATCATCAGATAAAATCACAAATTATCAAGAAAAATCATAAATAAACTTATAATAGTGCAAATAGTCATAAAAGAATTAAATAGAATTACTCATGCATAAAGAATGGTTTCCTCCATCATCCCGGTATTGGGGTTTAGCTACTCATAATAATCATGTTCTCAAAATACATACTTGATGCTTAAAATATGATTAAACGAGTGAAAAATATAATACAGTGAAACTACGACCCTCTTTAAGCGTCCAGAGAAGAACGATACTTTAGCGATGCTGTTGAATAATGACGCAAGTCTGCTGCTGCTAGCACTGTTGAAGAACGACGGCCCTGGAGGGTCCTTTCTTCGTCTTCTTCTTCCTCCTCGAGCAGCAGCAGCAACAACAAGAAACTTTTCCTGCAACTCTTGTTCTTCGCTCCTCCGGTCTCTCTCTGGTCCCTGCTCGACCCCAAAAACTTGATAAACCTTATCTCAATTCTCAACACCTCTTATATACTTCACAACCCCAAGACATCCCGCAAAATCTTCTCTTTTTTTCCTTGCTGCCAAGTTACGTAACTTCCATGCAGTTTGAGAGAAAATCTCTCCTGTTGATTTTTGTACGCGTCTTCTAGCTATTTTCTTGTCACCAAACTCTCCCAGGACTTGAACCATACTAGATAGACGTCTATCCAGCATGAGACTCTCCCAAAAAATCTCACAAAATATTTGAACATGAACAGAAAGAGGACGTACTCTGTTTGGACTTTGATTGCTTCCTACGACTTGTCCAGCCCAATTGGTTGGATCTAAACAATCCCATAGACCCTGTTAAGCTCTAAGAAGACAATCCCAACCAAATTTAGCTATTGAATCTCCATGAAACTCGTTCAAATCTTCAATCCAAAATCAACAGTGTCTGCATGCATTTTTCCCGCCAAAAACCATTATTTGAAATTTGAAGAAGACCTCCCCCTATCCAGTTCAGGGGTACGAATAGTAAGTTGGGCTGAAATATAATTCCTGGGGTGGAAATAACCAAATCTTGGGTGCCTTTAGTAATTTTTCTGGGATGTTTTCCGGACTTTTTCGGGCTTCCTCCGGGGTATTTCTGGGGTACTTCCGGTATACTGTCAACGGAGCTCCAAACGCCATATTTTAGCCAATTTCGCCGCAAAAGCTTATTTCTCCAAAACACCTACAAAGACATAAAATAACCAAATAAGTACAAAATCGAGCACTAACAATAATACAATTGGACAAATTAGACACATAAATGAGTCTATCAAATACCCCCAAACTTATTATTTGCTAGTCCCGAGCAAATCAAAACTACAAAATAAAATCCTAACTCACTGTCGCAGGCATCGTCGATTGCATTTAGCGTATGCAATAAGCCTTTAAACCCCTAGGTGTCCCTAGTGGCCGAGTTATAGTCTCGGGAGGGCTTACAAGATATACCCACAAAACCTTAATACTCCAGACCCTAGATATCTACAACGAACCTTGGAAGGCACTAAAGAATCTCCTTGGTTGGCATACTTATTGACTACAAGAGGAAGTACCCTGATGCGAAATTCCAATTGATGTACACGAGTTTGCACTCAAGCATACTAAAATTCATATAAAGTGACAGAGCTCTACTCAGATAGTCGCACTATGGACATCAATATCCGGAGTCAAAACTAATCACATGGATAGATCAAGAGATGGATATAGAAAAACATAGATGGTTTTGATGTTTACTAAGTGAACGGCGTTTCCCATATCTGTCTGAAGGCCTCCGCCAAAATGAACCTATCCTAATGGATTGAGATACTAGTCTGACTAATATCAACACACTGGCATATACAAGGGTACCAGTGGTCGATAACCTAACTCTAGGTCAACACAACTGGCATATACAAGGGTACCAGTGGTCGACTTTATTGAATTTATTCCTTTTGGTCAAATGGTCTGGTCTCAATTTTTTTTTTTTTTTTTTTTTTTTTTTTTCATTTTTTTTTTGGTATCTCAATCACTCTAATTCACCTAGCATTGGTAACAACTTGAATCGTGGCCCCACCTATCACTTAGAAACATTTAAAAACAAAATAAAATAAAAAAAATAGAAGTGAAAAGGACTCAACGAGATATGGTGAAACTATCATGTTATTCTAACACCTGAGCTCTGTGCTTTTATGAATAGACTCTTTAGATGTTTCCATCTATTCAGATTGGTTCCTCAACTCCTACAACCAAAATGCTTCCATCCACTTAGATTGGTTAGTGCCATCCTAAATACGCATAAATTTCTAGGCTCTGGAGTTTATTTATTCATATTGCAACTAAAAATTTTCTCCCATACCCCCAAACTTAAATCTAACATTGTCCTCAATGTTCTAAAGATGAAATTAAAAGCATGAACAAGGAGAAACTGTTACCAATGAAGCAAAAGAGATAAGGAAAGATATTACCGTGTTGCATGAGCATGGGATACCTCCAAAGAAGTGCTAAGTTTAAAGTCTTCAGCCAGACTTAGGAAAGGATTAGCCAACTCGAACCATAAAACAACAGTCGAAATAACTGCGGATCTTCAAAACTAAATAGAGTTGACCAAAGGAAACTGCAATGAACCAAGAAAGTGAACAAGACTAGCATGCCCTTACTTAGTTTCCTGATTAAGAAATTTATATCTAATTGTGGTTCAGGTTCAGGTTCTATGAAAGGGTCTAAATAGAAAATTTTCATTGGCTGCGTTTCTTCATAGGTGGGATCCGAATCATTAGGTCCTAGAGTCTGAAAATCTCAAATATGATCTTAGAAGCGCACAATAATAACCTAAATAACTGAGGATCCTCTAAGTCAATAAGATTTGACTTACATAATTGACCACAATGAGAGTAGTGGTCATTCTTAAGCAAATGTGTCGATTCTATTTTCCTAAAGCATTTAGGTTTAGTCTCACAACTTAATATTCAACACATTTGGAATATAAACGTTCCCACAATTGGAAGAAAACTATTTGGTGGGAAAACAAAGTCAATCTGGGGATCATAGCCTGGGCAAACCACATCAACCAGAGGATGGGTTTCTAACGACTGAACTTCTTCCTGGACATCATTAGGTTCGGGAAAACGAGTATGAAGGTAATCTTGTAAAATTGTCGAGGCAGAGATATCAAGTCCTAAGTAAAGGGACTTTCTGAGAGTTAAAGGTAAGGCACTAGGAAGGTGATAATCACCCCCAAACTTAGAGTTTTCAGTGTCTCTAGATAGACTAGTTACAATCTCCCTAATTTCTGGATCATTAAATTCTTGAAAATGGTCAATTGATTCTTCTAATTTATTATCAGGTAGTGCATCTTTACTCATCTCTACGGGTATATCTTCTTCATCTAATACTATTGTTTCTAAGTCACTAGACTCTAAAACAACATTTTCGGAATAAACCCGTTCCTCTAAACCACTATCGGCTTCGTAATCAAAAGGAAAAACTACATCGTCTAAAACGGTGGTATCCCTAATCAAATCCTCATCCTTTTGAATAGGTGAATAATCATAAAAATTATTTTGATTTGAACTAGAAATAATATAATCATTATAAAGCTCAATTGGATTAATAGATTCCTGATCACTATGCCTACATATTTCAGATTCTTCATTACTACTATCCTCATCATCATAATAGTACAAAGATGATTGAACCTTATCTAAATAAGTAGTGTCTTTTATTCTAGCCTCGTCCTCTAAATTAGGCAAATATTCACTATTGATATCAAGGGTAGAATTAGAAACCCTATTTTGGAAATTTAGATTATTTCGAGCAGCATTAGCCAACTGTTCATTTTCTGCCTCTAGACGTGCCTGAATTTCACTGAGCATAACACTTATACGTTCACCACTCTCATTTATCATCTCAGAATATCGTTTACACTCTTCCTTTGAACTATTCATTGCAACTAAACGTTTATA
This sequence comes from Papaver somniferum, assembly GCF_003573695.1. Lineage (NCBI taxonomy): Eukaryota > Viridiplantae > Streptophyta > Magnoliopsida > Ranunculales > Papaveraceae > Papaver > Papaver somniferum. The sequence continues at coordinate 110,214,067 of NC_039367.1, forward strand.
CGTCCTTTCAATCCGTTGTTGGGTCTCTTCTAGAGATGGAACAGGTTCAGAAATATCATAATCAGGACTAGTTTCCAAAAACGAGTAACCAGTACTATAGTGTTCCTGATTTTCTTGCTCGTAAGACCAATTCGCGTGTGGATAGTAATTGGGCTCACCATGGTATGAACCATAACCTTGAAAAGGTTGGCGTTCCCAACTACTATTCCCACCATGGTCATAAAACTGATGATGTCCATATTCAAATTCAGGTCGATACTCATTGTATTGGATTCTATCATACCAGTTCGATATTCTTAATTGCAAGGGAATTCTACACAACCACAAACAAGGTCGACTCGACTCCACCAAAACAAACCTAAAGATTTCTAGCAAACAAAAAGCATGATGGCTTCACTTAGATTGTTTCTAGACTTGCTTCTATCTCTCGAAGGGGAATTCGTTACAATTTAAGCAAACCCCTCTGGAATCAATCCGAGTCAAAGTAAGTTGAATTGAGGCGAGGGAAGCTCAGTGGAGCTTTGATACCCAAGGCCTCACCGCTATCACAAGGCGGCGCAGTCACGCATTCAACTCACAGAAACCATCATGAACTTCGAGGTGTGCTTAAGAAAGTAACCAATATCCTTCGTAAATTTTTCCTGATAAGCGCGATACCCTATGGGTCTCGTTCTAGTCAAGTTTTAAGCTTGGGTTCGCGTTAGGTTTCGTTTTCCTAAGGCGGGCAAGAAGGTAGCGGTGATGAAATCCGAACCCTTATCTTGTATTGGCCAGTCCTTGCCCTTTACTAGGAATTTAAAAACAGTCCAAATTCGTCCTCAATCAATGAATCACCTTAAGGAATACAGTAAACCCGCTAACAGGGTATTCACGGGTGTCTCGAAAGCTTACCTCCCGTACCAGACGGGGGTGAACCGTTGAAGTCGACTCGGGCCACGACTCCTATGTCATGAACGAACCCGAGGGGCCGAGACGATATTGTAATCGCCGTCCTTCCCTGCAAACAGTTTATATTAATTTTTTTTTATTTTTTTAATAATAATAAGACCCTTCCGTAGGGTTAAAAAAATAAAAAAATAAAAATGTCCAAAAGTCCAGAATAAAGTCCAAATAAAAAGTCCAAAAATTACAAAAATTATGAAAAATAAAGCCTATTTACAAATTCTAAAAAAAATAAAATCTATATACAAAAAAATAATAATAATAAAAATTAAATCCTAAAAAAAAATTATGTCTTTTTTTTTCCTTCTCTTTTAGCTTTTAGCTTTTAGATTTTTGTTCCCAAGTACTTAGTATTCCACTTCGAACCTGTAAATCAAAGACACAAAAAGAAACGTAAAAATGAAAAAATAATAGTAAAAAAAAAAAAACCTAAAAACAAGTCCGCGTCGGCGGCGCCATTTTGTTGTAATAATTCGATTGCGGTAAATAAGGATTCGTTGCTCGGACTTGAAAAGATTTTAAAACAAAAATATATACAAAATTTGTCACAGGATCAAGAGATACTAGGACTCAGGATTCCACCAATTCTTATACTCATGCGAAACAACTATTAATTCTAGACAATTATAGCTTATAATGATAACAAATATCGACTCTTTTCTTTGCGAAAAATAGATTTTATAAAGTATTAGATGTAAATCATAAGCATGATGCATCAAGAGTTCCTGGACTAATCATAGATCATCAGATAAAATCACAAATTATGAAGAAAAATCATAAATCAACATATAATAGTGAAAATAGTCATAAAAGAATTAAATAGAATTACTCATGCATAAAGAATAGTTTCCTCCATCATCCCAGTATTGGGGTTTAGCTACTCATAATAATCATGTTCTCAAAATACATACTTGATGCTCAAAATATGATTAAAAGAGTGAAAAATATAATACAGTGAAACTACGACCCTCTTTAAGCGTCCAGAGAAGAACGATACTTTAGCGCTGTTGTTGAATAACGACGCAAGTCTGCTGCTGCTAGCACTGTTGAAGAACGACGGCCCTGGAGGGTCCGTTCTTCATCTTCTTCCTCTTCCTCGAGCAACAGCAACAACAGCAGGAAACTTTTCCTGCAACTCATGTTTTTCGCTCCTCCGGTCTCTCTCTGGTCCCTGCTCGACCCCAAAAACTTGATAAACCTTATCTCAATTCTCAACACCTCTTATATACTTCACAACCCCAAGAAATCCCGCAAAATCTTCTCTTTTTTTCCTTGCTGCCAAGTTACGTAACTTCCCTGCAGTTTGAGAGAAAATCTCTCCTGTTGATTTTTGTACGTGTCTTCTAGCTATTTTTTTGTCACCAAACTCTCCCAGGACTTGAACCATACTAGATAGACGTCTATCCAGCGTGAGACTCTCCCAAAAAATCTCACAAAATATTTGAACATGAACAGAAAGAGGACGTACTCTGTTTGGACTTTGATTGCTTCCTCCGACTTGTCCAGCCCAATTGGTTGGATCTAAACAATCCCATAGACCCTGTTAAGCTCTAAGAAGACAAGCCCAACCAAATTTAGCTATTGAATCTCCATGAAACTCGTTCAAATCTTCAATCCAAAATCAACAGTGTCTGCATGCATTTTTCCCGCCAAAAACCATTATTTGAAATTTGAAGAAGACCTCCCCCTATCCAGTTCAGGGGTACGAATAGTAAGTTGGGCTGAAATATAATTCCTGGGGTGGAAATAACCAAATCTTGGGTGCCTTTAGTAATTTTTCTTGGATGTTTTCTGGACTTTTTCGGGCTTCCTTCGGGGTATTTCTGGGGTACTTCCGGTATACTGTCAACGGAGCTCCAAACGCCATATTTTAGCCAATTTCGCCGCAAAAGCTTATTTCTCCAAAAACACCTACAAAAACATAAAATAACCAAATAAGTACAAAATCGAGCACTAACAATATATACAATTGGGACAAATTAGACACATAAATGCGTCTATCATGAAGGATGCATCTAATTTAAAGGTCGAGATTGCATCATCTTAAAAGAGAATCAACGGTTCCTTATACAGCCACGTGGATGAGGGTAATTGAAATTGGCGTGGCTAAACAAAACGTATAGCCACTTTAATCCCATACTTGCGTGTCTATCAGGTAATCAATGGCTACGCCAAAACAAAAATTGCGTGTCTGTATGATAAATAATGACCACGCCAAAACATTATTTGTGTGTCCATATGATAGACAATGGCTACGCCAATTACAAGTTGTGTGTCCATAAGAGAACCAATGGCCACGCCAAGAAGCAAACTTGCGTGTCTAATTGGTACCATTGGCCACACCAAGTGCCATATGCTTCATGACCAAATAACAACGCCTATATGGCCCTGGCATGTCTATTCATGGAGAAACAGACACGCAAAGATGGCGTGGCTATAGGCTATCTAAAAACACGTCAGGAGACCTAAAACCACGCGAGCAGAGGCCACGCCAAATCCAAACCAGATTGGCGTGACTAAACCCCTATGGACACGCCAATCTGGCGTTGCTAAAGGGCCGGTTTGTACTAGTGACGGCCACATGCCACACGCCCTAATCAGGGTTTCGATATGCCGAACCCTAATTTAGCCAAGGTTGCCACGCCAACCAAGCCAAGTAATGCTCCCTAAGGCATTAATTTTGATATGGAAACTGGAGCCAATGTTGTCGAAGCCATATTTGGGTCTAACACCATCATGCCAAATCCTAGCTTGGCCGTGCAGCCAAGCCCTAATTTTGGCCACGACGCCAAATTCTAGCCTTGGCCATGCCGCCAAGCCCTAATTTGTCCACGACGCCAAATTCTAGCCTTGGTCATGCCGCCAAGCCCTAATTTTGACCACGACACCAAATCCTAGCTTGGCCATGCCGCCAAACCCTAATTTTGGCCACGACGCCAAATTCTAGCCTTGACCATGCCGCCAAGCCCTAATTTTGACCACGATGCCAAATTCTAGCCTTGGCCATGCTGCCAAGCCCTATTTTTTGCCACGACGCCAGATTCTAGCCTTGGTCATGCCGCCAAGCCCTAATTTTGGCCACGGCGCCAAATCCTTGCTTGGTCATGCCGCCAAACCCTAATTTTGGCCACGACGCCAAATCCTATCTTTGGCCATGCCACCATGTTATTGGCATGTGCCAATGGCTCTACTATGCTATTAAAAGATTCCAACGGAATGCGGCCATAATCGATGGCCACCCTCTCACATGAATTACAATCTCAACCGTCCAAATTCGCCACAGAATTGACAAGCCTATGGCAAGTTTTAGACGACCAGCAAGCCTAATAGCATCACACACTATTCTCTTGCGTCAAGTCTCCTGACTTTGACTCGCCACATATGGTTATCTGTTACTTAGTTGGCGTACAATTAATTAGAGTATCCAGGTCTTGTACACAAGACCCACTCAACAATCTGCTACATTTTTCCATACTCGAGACATCAAACATGTCACAAACTAGGGGGATGCCCATCAGGGTATTGGTCTGGCGATTTAAAGCGTGCGGCGTGCAACACGTCCATCATAAGAAAGTGTCGGGGAAACAAGGCAGTTAGTGCGGCAAGAAGTAGTGGGCGTAAACAACCAAGTTTCCTTCATAGTGGGAACGTGTCTTCTGGCATTTAAAAATTACCCCACTTCTCCATCACTCAACCACTCCCACTTCCTACGAGACCAGGGTGCGTTCAGTTATGACTTGTATAAATAGGTTTCACCTATTTCAACCAAACGACAACAGTTTGGTTAACAACAACACGGTATCCAGAAAACACCAAAGAACTGATAGCTTACATTCTGCAAGCCAGATCCATATTCTGATACAAGTCATAAAATAGCCACACCTTCAGAACTAACCATTCTGGTCTCAACACCTTCTTCGCTTCCCTCCCTAAGACCAACCCTTCTCCTTCACTTTGTGACCGAAGCAAGACTGAAACAACCATTTCTTGGTGTAGGCCAGGATTGTACAGATTGATCTCTCGAATCTAAAGTACTCCCGTGCAGTGCATTTTTCTAAGATTTAGGCTCGTTTCTCATCAACACACCTAAATTTACCAAAACCGACAGAAACAGATTTCACCCACAAACAATTGGCGACCACAATGGGAGATTAATATCTCGGTTGCAATACCAATTTCCAATTTCATTTTTCAATTCCAATTTCATTTTTCAATCCCAATTTCAAGATGGTAGAGCTCATGTCCGGTTCAGCAACAAACCCTGATGCCACCGGCGCTGAAAACGGCCTTGATATCAACATTCCTTCCAGTGACATCAATGTACCACCTGTCAGCATGATCAACATCCACGGCGCCGCAGACTCTACCACCAACACCAGCGGGCATAGTAAACGTTCCCTCAGGCGTTACACCTCTGATCACCAGAGCCAGAGCCCCAGCCGCCACCCCCATTGTTTCTTCAAGTGTGACGCTCTCAGTTGTCACCGGAGCTGCTGTCACTCCACCATCAGGATGAGAGACCGGAGGATCCAGAGGAAGCCAACACCCTATTACCATTGGTGATTTGATGGAAAGAAAAGAAGTTCTTTCTAAGGCTCAGACGGACATGGCCACAACTCAAAAGGAGCGAAACAATGAACATCCGAATGATTAGTCAAGGGATTCATAATTCGGGCGTTAGATTGTTATGAACCAAATGTGATTGAACATCAATTGGTGGAGTTGTGCATTAATGCTTTCTGGGGACTCTGTTCACAAAACCATGTAATCTATGATGGAGTATGTGTGTGAGATTCTTTATTTCTCCAAGTTGCAGCGCCGAGATACATTTTCAGCTCTCAACCGTGTTGCGTTGGTGCTTCGACCTTTGCTCCAGGAGTCGCTTCAACGTTCTCTCCAGAAGCCGCTACGCTTCAACTTCGTTCTCTCCAGAAGCCGCTCCGCTTCAACGTTCTCTCCAGAAGCCGCTCCGCTTCAACGTTTCGCTCCAGGAGCCGCTTCAACGTTTCGCTCATGGAGCCGCTTCAACGTTCTCTCCAGAAGCCGCCACTTCTTCCTGCCAAGGTTCGTTCTCGTAGCCGCCACTTCTTCCTGTAAAGGTTCATTCCCGTAGCCGCCACTCCTCCCTATCAAGGATTGTGATCGCAGCCAGCCAAGTCTCTTCTGATCACAGCTGCTGCCAAGAACCGCTGCTTCTCGTTTGTTGATACCAGCCAGAGCTTCACCATAGCAACAACCATTACAAATAATATTTCTTCCATGTGATTTTCTAAGCATCCCATCCAGGAGAGTACAATAATCTTGTATCAAATCACAGAGGCGTGGATTCAAGGTGGTACAATCAAAGTAAGCTACACTTGGGGACTGAAGCCTCCTTCAGGTTTAGAAGTTTAAATGCAGTCACCGCCTTACCAACGAATGCAATGGAAGAACATCTTCCACGAGAAAATAAGCCCAGGATAATTACACCTGGGGACTTTTGTCACACTGCTTACTTACGGGACATCCTGATGAACCCAAAGCCCAATCATGCGCGAAGGACATGCCTAGCGGAGACAAATCTAAGTAATTATCCTTAAACTAAATGTTTTATATCTATTAGGCATATCAAATAAATTTTAAATATCTTAGTGTTCATATGTTCAAATTCCTCAACACTCACTACTGTGTTGCCAGGAAAACTGCCTCAACACATTTTTCCTCTTAGTGTTGAGACGTGAAAATTCCTCAACAATCACTACTGTGTTGCCAGGCAAACTGCCTCAACACATTTTTCCTCTTGGTGTGGAGACGTTCAAATTCCTCAACACTCACCACTGTGTTGCCAGGCAAACTGCCTCAACGTATTTTTTCTCTTAGTGTTGAGACGTTCAAATTCCTCAACACTCACCACTGTGTTTCCAGGGAAACTGCCTCAACACATCTCTCCTCTTGGTGTTGAGACGTGAAAATTCCTCAACACTCACTACTGTGTTGCCAGGCAAACTGCCTCAACACATTTTTCCTCTTAGTGTTGAGACGTGAAAATTCCACAACACTCACTACTGTGTTGCCAGACAAACTGCCTCAACACATACTTCCTCTTAGTGTTGAGACGTGAAAATTCCTCAACACTCACTGCTGTGTTTCCAGGCAAACTGCCTCAACACATTTTTCCTCTTGGTGTTGAGACGTGAAAATTCCTCAACACTCACTATTGTATTGCCAGGCAAACTGCTTCAACACATTTTTCCTCTTGGTGTTGAGACGTTCAAATTCCTCAACACTCACAACTGTGTTTCCAGGCAAACTTCCTCAACACATCTCTCCTCTTAGTGTTGAGACGTGCAAATTCCTCAACGCTCACTGTTGTGTTGTCAAGAAAGTTTCCTCAACACATCTTTCCTCTTAGTGTTGAGACGTACAAATTCCTCAACACTCACTATTGTGTTGTCATGCATACTGCCTCAATACATTATAGTGATGACGGCTCCACCAGCTCAACACCCATCTTTGTATTCAAGGCTCGCTGAACCAACACTACATGGCACCAGTACTCCGTGGCCAAGACAGAAGCGCGCCAGCACAAATATTGCAGACTGCTCATGCCTCTTGCGAAAGGTCAATCGAATTTTCCTGGTAATCTTCTCATGTCTTGCCCTTTTGATTTTTTATCCTTGTTTGTCACCATCTCATGCTTACCCCGCAACAATGCCACTGTTACGTGCTAAGCAGGGGACTTAATGTTGATGGTGGTTTTTAGTTTAGGGATAAATTTGTAAATTTCTCGCATTTAATATGCTGTCACTCTGCAAAGAAACAGAGCCATGTAAAAGTGATGAGTTTTCAACCTCTTCACTGGCGCATTTATTGAGCAATTCAATATATTCACATGAAATTTACCCAGAATGGTGCATGTAGCAACAATCCCAAATGTTCTATAAATTTCGGCACCCTGCCTATATTATTCATTAATATAAGACTCACTGAATACTTTTCTGTGATATGTTCCCCGGTTGAACCCTTAATATTAATATGACATGACAATTAATGTTCCCTCGCAGCAGAGTAGCATGAATTTCCCGAAGTATCAAGGTTAAGGTCTTTGCATAAAAATACTCAACAGGATAGCATACTGCTCTCCGGAAATAAATTTAAAGAACTCTATCTAGAGTTCAAATCAATTTTGTGATAACTCACGAAAATATCCTAACCCAATTGATTTGCAAAATTAGGGTTTTGCACCCCGCGCAGTATATCAGACCTTGCTGGTCGAGACTAAACCTAGTCAAGCTAGAAAATTGATCCGCCATGGATTAGTAGGTGCAAAATCCTACCCAAAATCAGAAAACAAATAATAAAATAGGAGCCGCGAAAAATAGGAGCAACAGCAAAGGGAGGTGTGGTCGTGCCATAAGCCAGCCGACGCCACTTGTCAATGGCCACGCCTCCATGCTGCTTAACCGGCCCTTTTCTTTCCCATCGACCAATCAGGTCGCTTTAAATCCCCCACACGCACACTAGAAGTGTGGCCACGCCCATGCTTGGCCGACCTCTTTTATATTAACCAATCAGGTTGCTCTAAACTTGCCACAGTGTTAAAAGAGGAAAATTGCGCCAAATGGTCACAAAGCCAATTGGCTTTCCAAAAACCGCGCCAACATGCCAAACGTGCCATGTTGCGCCAATGAGATGAACGGCATGCCAACATGCCACTCCGCCACACCAAACATGCCACTTTGTGACAGCATGCTAAACATGCCAACATGCCGTAAATAGCGCGCCTACGTGCTAACCTACCTCATGTTTGTGGCCAACGCCATGACGTGCTTAAATTAGGGTTTTCTAGGTAGAAGCACGACTTTGCTTTAGGCGCATTATCCAAAACCCTAATTTCCAGTTGTGGCCCAAATTACGCCACTTTGGGACCCACAACATACCACGAGCCATGTGAAACCCAGGAAACCCTAAAGGTGGCTCCATGCTATGGCCACTCATAGCCGCCCTTGCTCTTGTGGCCATCCCCGTGTTATGGCTCTGCCATGATTCCTTTGGCGTGGCCATGGCTCCGTTTGCACAAAAAACGACATTGTGCCACGGCCACATGCCACACGCGCTAATTAGGGTTTGATATGCCGAACCCTAATTTAGCCAACGTTGTCACGCCAACCAAGCCAAGTAATGCTCCCTAAGGCATTAAGTTTGATATGGCAACTGGAGCCAATGTTGCCGAAGCCATATTTGGGTCTAACACCAATACACCAAATCCTAGCTTGGCCATGCCGCCAAGCTCTAATTTTGTCCACGACACCAAATTCTAGCCTTGGCCATGCCCCCAAGCCCTAATTTTGGCCATAACGCCAAATCCTATCTTGGCCATGCCGTCAAGCCCTAATTTTGGACACGACGCCAAATTCTAGCCTTGGACATGCCGCCAAGCCCTAATTTTGGCCACGACGCCAAATTCTAGCCTTGGCCATGCCGCCAAGCCCTAATTTTGGCCACGACGCCAAATCCTAGCTTTGGACATGCCACCATGTTATTGGCATGTGCCAATGACTCTACTATGCTATTAAAAGATGCCAACGGAATGCGGCCATAATCAATGGCCACCCTCTCACATGAATTACAATCTCAGTCGTCCAAATTTGCCACAGAATTGACAGGCCTATGGCAAGTTTTAGGCGACCAGCAAGCTTAATAGGATCACACACTATTCTCTTGCAGCAAGTCTCCTGACTTTGACTCGACACACATGGTTATCTGCTACTTAGTTGGCGTACAACTAATCAGAGTAGCCAGGTCTTGTACACAAGACCCACTCAGCAATCTGCTACACTTTTCCATACTCGAGACATCAAGCATGTCACAAACTGGGGGATACTTATCAGGGTATTGGTCTGGCGGTTTACAGCGTGCGGCGTGCAACACGTCCATCATAAGAAAGTGTCAGGAAAACAGGGCAGTTAGTGGCGGAAAGAAGTAGTGTGTGTAAACAAACCCGTTTCCTTCATAGTGGGAATGTAGCTTCTAGCATTTATACATTACCCCACTTCTCCATCACTCAACCACTCCCACTTCCCACGAGACCAGGGTGCGTTCAGTTATGACTTGTATAAATAGGTTTCACCTATTTCAACCAAACGGCAACAGTTTGGTTAACAACAACACAATACCCAGAAAACACCAAAGAATTGATAGCTTACATTCTGCAAGCCAGTTCCATATTCTGATACAAGTCATAAAATAGCCACACCTTCAGAATTAACCATTCTGGTCTCAACACCTTCTTCTCTTCCTTCCCTAAGACCAACCCTTCTCCTTCACTTTGTGACTGAAGCAGGACTGGAATGTCCATTTCTTGGTTTAGGCCAGGATTGTACAGATTGATCTCTCGAATCTAAAGTACTCCCGTGCAGTGCATTTGTTTAAGGTTTAGGCTCGTTTCTCATCAACACACCCAAATTTACCAAAACCGGCAGAAACATGTTTCACCCACAAACAAATACTTACTCAAGCAAATAGAAATCTGCGAGTCTAATTGAATACAAGATAAATTAACTTGAACGGTACCAAAGACCAATGTTCAAGGATCAATCAATTTCAATCAACAACCAAAGGTCGGATTTCCCAATTGATCGATTCAACACACAACCCGTGATATTTCAATTATATAACAAAATATAATGCGGAAAAGAAACAACACAGACACCATAAGGTTTGTTAACGAGGAAACCGCGAATGCAGAAAAACCCCGGGACCTAGTCCAGATTGAACACACACTGTATTAAGCCGCTACAGACACTAGCCTGCTACAAACTAACTTAGGTTTGGACTGTAGTTGAACCCCAATCAATCTCACACTGATCCAAGGTACAGTTGAGATCCTTACGTCTCTGATCCTAACAGGATACTACACACCTGATTCCCTTAGTTGATCTCACCCACAACTAAGAGTTGCTACGACCCAAAGTCGAAGACTTTAATAAACAAATCTGTATCACACAGAAAAGTCTACATGAATAGATAAATCTGTCTCCAACAGAAATACCTACGAGTTTTGATCCATCTTTTGATAAATCAAGGTGAACAGGAACCAATTGATATACCAGACTTATATTCCCAAAGAACATCCTAGAAATATCAATCACCTCGCAATAATCTTAATCGACTAGCAAAACAAGATATTGTGGAATCACAAACGATGAGACAGAGATGTTTGTGACTAATTTTTATCTTGCCTATCAGAGATATTAATCTCGATCCAATTATTCCAATTGCACTCAACACGATAGAAACATCAAGATCAGATCACGAAACTACAGAGAAGATAGTTGGGTCTGACTTCACAATCCCAATGAAGTCTTCAAGTCGTTAACATAGAAACCTAAAGTTAAAGGAGAATCGACTCTAGCTTATACAACTAGTATCACACAGGAGGTGTGGGGCCTTTATATAGTCCCTAAATCAGGGTTTGCAGTTTAAGTTACCTTGGTAACAAATCATTCAATATTCACCGTTAGATGAAAACCTAATTAGATTCAAGCTAATATCTTTCTACCGTTAGATCGAACTTAGCTTGTTATACACAAATGAAATGCACATTCATTTACGTTTGTGTAACCGTACCTAAACGTGTACACTTAGTTGGTTCAACGTTAGTTAATAAAATGGTTAGCCATATGAGCAAATTCATATCAACCATATTCATCTTCACCATAACTAGTTCAAATGACTCAAAAGAACTAGTTATAGAGTTGTTCAATTGCTTAGATTTCATAGAAGTATACAAGACACAATCGAAGCAAAAACGATTTTGATTCGTTCGAATCGATTCATGAACATTATAGCCACGGTTTGCAAATATGCATTCCTTAGTTTATATATGTCTTAGTTCACGAATAAAACGTTTTTAGAAAATAACCCACTCAAGTACGCATACTTAAGTACCCGGATTGAGTTTGTTTTCAGTTCACAAACTCCAGCAGAAATTCACGAGATGTGAACTTCCGACAGTACGCGTACAAGTACGCGTACTTTAGTTCCGGTTATCCCGAGCAGCAAAGTACGCATACTTTGGTTCAAGGATTTTGGACTTACACAAGTATGAGTTCACATACAATGTTTATATCCATTCAAGGTTATATGTTTTAAACTCTCATTTCAATCATTCAAACATTCTTAGAGGATGTTAAATAGAGGTTATTCACACACTATTTTTCATCAAAGTGATTTTCAAGATATTCAAATAATCAACATGACTTTCATCACTTGTAATGATGAACTTGGCTAAAGCGAAATCTTACCAACACATATTTCGAGAAATAGATAAGCGAGATGAACTCGGCTCGAAATAGCAAATGTGTATAATCGAAGTCTATATAGCAATACGGCTTTTGTCTCAAGATAAGAGATAGAGTAGATAGACTTTTGAGTGATAGATAAGTTCAAGTCTGCACATACCTTTTAGTCGATGAAGTTCCGCCAGTTCCTTGAGTAGTTCTTCGTCTTTGTATGATGAACGTCGTAGAGTCTAGAGATCAACTACACTTTCTATCCTAGTCTGAGACTTAGCTATAAGTAGACTAGAAATCAAGACTTATAGTTTTGGCAACTAAACTTGACAAACAAGCTTGAGATAGCAACGCTTGCGAGTTCGACCGAGCAATGCTCTAACAAATTGTTTTGAATAAATTAGGAGTATTATGTGAAAGTGTTATTATTGAGTTTACAAACATTAGAAGTAGTGGAATCCAAAACCTTAGAATCATCTCTCCTTGATAAAAAAAATCAATTTTAATTAGTTTTTCTTTAGTTAATCTTAATACCAAATCTTAGAAAATAATCCGAGAACCGAATCCCTTTCTTACCACAATTAAAACTGCATCACTCAGCATCATTGTTGTTGAAGATCCGTAACCATAACAATAAGAAAATAGTTGTTCTCAATCATTGTTATACAATGTCATAGTATTATCAAACAACATCAAAGTCCAATTGCATCACAACTTTGACAATAATACTACGGTGATATGTATCGCTCTCTCTTAGTCAATACTTCCATCTCACAATGAAAACCATTCCCCCTTACATAATGATCCGTAAACCATATGTATGTAGTGTGAATTACCAAATAATTCTCCCCCTTTTTGTCAATATAAATTTGCAAACGTACGAAAACTACGGGATCATAATGAGATTCTCAAAGAGATAATTCATGACTAAAAGATTACATATCAACTTTGTTTCGATGATTTCACATAGTCGAAACTTAGTGTATTCATCAAAGAGTTTATAAACATACAAGATAACTCCTACTATATTCCACAGCCGCACTCCCCACAAAGATTTGGCAATTAAGCACAAATTCAATTAAGAACTCTTCCCCATAATATTTCATTCCCGAAAGAACAACAAGAGCAACCTTACTTTTACAAGAAAAGAAGGATTTTTTTGTACATTAACAAATTACATGAAACATGAATTTGTATCCAGAAAACTCGAATAAATTAATCACAAGCAGACCTTATAGATTAATTTAGTCGGAAATGATCAACACAAGAAAACTTACGGAGCCATACACTACTTTCACATAGAAATGGATCATGGAAAGATCAGTACTGCGGAATATTTCAGAAGTTCATTCTATCTTTTATGAATATTTGTATAAAGACATGATAGACTTAACTTTTGAGCATATATGAGATAATCATAGTTCACGGACGTAAACACACATATCCCATAAAATACTTTTGCAATATATAAAACCAATAAAGATTAATACTGCAAAATCATCTTCCAAATAACTTAGAATTTAAATAAATAAATCTAAAAACATTGCAAGATGAAAATCGTTGGCAATAGCTATGTGTAATCACAATATTTGTTATTCGAAACCCTAGTTATCCTTCTTAAACACAAGAATAAATTCTCATAAGAAGTTTCCTAGACAAAATAAAAATGATAAGAGTTAGAGAAATTAATCATCATCTTCATCATTGGAATCCATCCAAGGGGCTTGAACTATTTCCATTTCATCACTCATTTCGGGAAATTTTGTAGCAATCACACATAATTGTTCTTACACACATTTTACCTTGGAATTGATCTTACGAACACCCTTGAGAATTTGATGAAGAAGACTAAAGGTGGTAGGATCACAAGAACCGTCAGGAGAATTCACATCTTTGTCTTTTGTAGAGATTCGTCTTCACACGTTTAAAGGTACAAGGACGAACTATTTTGGGAGTTCCAATAGAGTTTTCAATGGGAGCAATGGAATGTGCACTACATATTTTCCCAATCAAGCATGGAAATCCTAACCTCTTATTGGGTGACGTCATTGAGACCATTTGAAGAATGATAAATCCACAAATATCAAGACTTTGAGCACCCAATTCAAGGAAATAGACTAACTCCGCAAATTCATGAATCCACCGAGAGTTCTCAATTGTGGAGGGACAAAGATTAAAAAATCCAAGTTTTCTGAAAACCATCAAAGCAAGACTAAGAACATGGGTAGGAAATTTTCATTCTATCCAATCAACATTCTTGCAACAAAGACCATTGGAAATGGTTTCACACGATGGTATTTCTCCTCTTAGTCTAGGAAGGCGAAGATTACCCAGCGGAATTTTGGTAATCTTTGAAATCAACTCTCTATGAACTAGAATACTTTTCCTATTTATCATAGTCTTGAATTCCAAGTTATCAAGATTAACATCATAGATGTTAGCATAAAAGATTCTTGTGAGAGTGTCAAAACCTTCACCAAGACCATTAAAGATGTTACCAAGATTATACTTCTTAAAACACACCAAATCTTCTTTATGACCACTTTCCTCTACCAATTTCTTTTCTAATATGAATCAACTAGAATAAATCTTTTCAAAAATCTTACTACTAGAATTATTGATGAATCTAATTCTAATAGAGTCTCGGTCACTTGGTATGTTTATACTCATAAGAGAAGATGAAACAAGATTTTTTGACATCTTCTTTGAATTCTTATCATCATTATTGATTTTCCCCATGAAACCTAAAAATCGAGAGAAATAAGAGAAGTAAAGTCTTACTCTATATGCTCCTTGTAGATGATGACAAGCCTTTGCCTCTTTTAGACCCCCAACATTGGTTTTAATGGAGTTGATACGTGAACCCTAAAAACACCCGTGTTCACGTACGCGGACAAGGATATGAAGAAGAAGGGTACGCGTACTGTAACCCTTATATTCCCGGTAATGGGCTTTGACCCGTCCATGTACCGTGACCCATAAAAGGAAACATATTCCAACTCTAAATCCTGAGCCATGAGGTTCGCACACTGAGGAAATTTTAGATAGTATAAAACTACATGACATTATTTAACCTCAGGTGGACAATTTTTTTTTTCAAAAGGAGATTTTCTTGTAAAGAAGTATTTTACATTTCAAAAGCAAAACTAACCCATAATACACATAAAAATCACAAAGCTAATCAAATCGTTACTTGCCCCATCTCAAGTCGTATAAGATGGGGTGGAGCCAATCTTTTTACCAAGAGGCTAGATGGACAGAAGATCCCTCATGCACCATCTCTGGTTGATATTTGTGAATTATACCAGAAGTATAATTATAGTAATGATGATACTTAGGGTTAATTGAACCTTTTGACTCCTTTTTCTTATGATTAAGGAATGAAGTTTTCCGACATCTGAAACTTGCAACAAAAACAATAGAAACCTTTTTATCGATTTTACCTGAGTTGTTAACAAGACCCGACTACACGTCATGTATACATGAATTGACAGAATCAGAATTTTCACCAGTTGTTGATGGTGGTTTTCAGTTCATGGGTAAAATTGTAAAACCCTGTATTTAATGCGTTGTGCAATTCAATATATGTATGAAATTCACTCAGAATGGTGGGTGTAGCAACAATACCAAATATTATGTGAATTCTATGTTCTACCAGAATTATTCACTAATGCGCGACTTGCCTAGTATTTTCCTATGCTATGTTCCCAACCGAACTCTCAATATTGACATGACATGACGATTAAATGTTCACTCTCAGCAGAGTAGCGTGAATCTCTCGAAGTGTCCGTATTTAGATCTGCATGAAAATACTCACACAGACTGCATCGTTCTCTAACAAAGAGATTTTCGTATCGACACACTTTTAATTAAGAGATAGCTCGATCGAACACGTTTAAATTCCTTATGGAAAATCTAGACTGTCCATGCCAGTCTCAAAAATAATCGTGGACACACAATTTTTCCATGCAATCGAACAAGCCTAGCCTACTCCTAGCAGAACTAGGCGATCATCATGGTGACCAACGGCGGGCCTACTAATGCCCTGGCCGAACGGATTCCACCTAGTACACCCGCAGTGCTTCGAACGATTAACCCCAATGTGGCTGACCGTGGTGTTGGCAAAACAAGTTCAGACGAGTTGAGACCGGAAAAAACGGTCTCAAAATCCATTTCATCCGTCTAATTTAGCCAGCCTAGTTGGCCGGCCTAGATCGCATCTCGAACTATCGAAGAAGTACCAATATGTTCATCGGCGGCCCAACTCCTCCCTTGGTCGATCGTCGTACCCGCTGCAAGTCCATAATGCATCAAGACGTTCGATCGAACTAAGATGGACGTGGCCGTTTTAAAACCCTAATTTGTGTTTGCGGCAATATGTTACTGTCGCAAATCGATCATGACCACCCATCTTCGCCATCCGAATCGAGTAGCTTAGATCAAATTTTAGATGACCCAGGTGATAGGTGTTGTAAAACACCTAGATTTATATCTATTGTTTATGCTTTCTTTGCGAGTTTCTTGTAAATTATGTACCTTAAGATTGCTTTTGAGTTTTATAGGTGCTTTGGATTCATTTAGAGAAAAAGAAGAAGAAAGGCTTCATTCAGAGCAAGAAGTGCAAAAGCATCATTTTGCAGACGAGTGATACCCGAAGCCCAGTTAAGGATAGGGGGCAACCAATTGGAGTCTATTAAGAATTGCTAAAACGACCCGTGGGTGTTGATAGTTGTACCACACTAATAGACCGAGTTAGGTCGAACTCGTCTGTTTTCAGACGACACAATTCATTCCTCTCTTCAGCTGTAAATGAATCTACAAACCTGTAATGGAGATTGAGAGAAATCAGGAAGAATATTTAATGAGGAGAAGGAAGAAATGATGTTTCCACATCGGAGGTGAGGAGTGATGGCGATCGAATAATTCAGAGTTCGAACTGGGCAAAATTTCAAGCTGATATCGAGGTTCATACCGGGAAGTAATTGAGATGGGGAAATCAGTTAAGCTTTTGATGTATCTGCGTTGAATTTAGAAGGAAAGAGTGGGTTGGCCTTAAATTCTTATTTTTGCATGGCATTGACAGAGATTCAAGTCAAGAAATCAGCCAAGGGGGTTATCTGATGGTGGTGTTGTTTCTGAAGAATTGAGGGCTCGATCTGAACAAGGAAGCTGGGGTTATGCAAGACATATATCCTGGTGATTGACCGGGAAGATGCAATTGATGATTGGGTTTCAGTGGCAGAAGTGGAGTGTTACAGAGAAGAATTGGTGATATGAACTGAATAATTGTGTATGGGTGTGAACTGGGAGAAGAAGAGAAGGCAATAGAAGATGCAGAACATGATTCTGGTAGATGTGCATCATAGGGAAAGAAAATGGATCTGGTGGATGTTTACAAAGGGTTCTGAGAAGCAGCAGATGAATTGAAGCCGGTGGAAATTGAGTTGGTGTTGCTGCTGTTGTTGTTGCATGGAGGAAGCCAAAGTTTGTTGCAGTTCAAGTATTAGATGAATGGGTACAGGTTGAATATTGCAGCTGAGATTGGGATGAATTTGTGCTGAATAGTATGTGCTGCATATAATGGATTGTAGGCATTATGATCTTGCAGTAAAGGCAGTATGATGAATGGAACTGACTGTCGGGAAGTTGTTGTTGCTGCTGGAGAGTTTTGTTTCTCATAAATGTGAGAACTTGGTTGTATGCACTGAAACTGTTCTGAGTGAGCACAAGAAAATGGCCTACAAGTGTGGTGGTTGGAAGTTTACAGAGAAGTATGGCTGCAGTTGCCATTGGCTGCAGTGGAGCAGCTGGGAATGGAGCAGGTGCAGTACAGGGGATTGAAGCATTCTTTTTGCAGGTGGCAGAGTAATGTAATTACAAGTTGTGGATAATGACTCAGGGTTATGAACGGTGCAAGCTAGTCGTTTGCAGTGAGTCAGAGAGAGAATAAAGATGCAATGAAGATGAATGGAGGTGAAATTGCAGGTCTGAGATTGCAGGGAGTGTGGCCTGTGCTTAGTAAAATGAAGGGATGCTTATGTGCAGTGAAACTATGGCTTGAGTTACATTTGTGGAGATGGTGAGCAGTAATATGAATGGTTGTCGAAAAAGAACTATAAGAGATGATGATGTTGTTATGGTATTAAGGGTTTGTGTATGGAACTTGAATTGTATATAAGTACAGGTGGTATATAAATTGGTACTGTTCTTGAGATTGAATCTGGTGGATTGAGAGGTGAAGCTGCACAAAGGCTGGACACGAAGAAGTGGATATAAGTAGGAGTTGTAGCTGCTGTTAGTGATGAATGAGCAGGTGCAGCTACAGATGCAGGCAATTGCAGGTTGTCTGATGGGTCTTTAGAGTGGCAGGAAATACTCAGTGGAGGAATTGACAGTATGGGTTGTGTTTGATTAGCTTGTCAGTTCCATAAGACTGACAAGACAAATATCTAATGAGCTAATGGGCTTGTGGGTTGTTCTGAAGCAGAAGTGAGTTTATGGGATGGACTGCTTTTCCCATGACCCAATTGGTATTTTGTTATGTCAACCGTGACCTAGTTTTGGAAATTGAAGGCAGAGAAGGAAATACTATAAATGAGTCTCCTAATTCTAATATCTATTTTTTATCTTTACTTTTACTTTTTGTTCTAGGGTTTAGAAACATGAGGGTTTTCTATTTCTTCTTGTTATGAACTCCTTGAGCATGAATACTTAATTCTCTTTTGGTTAAGGAATAAGTTGGAATTCCAACCATGATATTTATGCAATGAATTAGTTTTGTCTCCAAACTTTGTTGCTTATGATTTACTATTAATATTGTTATATGATTTGAATGCATGTTTAGTCGAGTCGCGAATCAGTTGAATTAGTTTTCATCTCCATTGCTAGATTAGGGTTATTATACGCAAAAGTGATAATTCCTGATTGTAAGTAGCATAATTGTGAGCATTGCTTGTAGTTATGCATCCTAGTAGTCAAAAGTGGATTATAACCTTTGTTAAATCGGATTAGTGCTTTTACACGTTCAATTGCTTTGATTAGTCTTATTCCATAGAACTCAATGCTTTTAGGGAGTTAAATTTAATTGTGCTTTTACTCTTTAGGTTGCTTTCTAGGAAGTATTCACATATGCATCTTTTAATGTGGTTGTGATAAAATCAGGGAATTAGCGGGATATACTTGCGATCAAGATATCTTAGGACTTTTAATAAAGTTGAGAATAAATATCAATTCTAGTTATTGTTGAAAAGCATGTTTGTGGATGAAAACGATATCCTTAACCAATCCTTTCACATATTTGATTTGTTTACTTTTCTTTGTTTGTTTTTATTTTATTTTAGTTTATAAAAATCAGAAAACCCCCATGTTACCTTTAGGAAACCAAAACATATTGACAACCTAAGTCCTCTCTGTGGGAACGACCCTTTCTTGCCCTTACTTCATTTTATACTTTGAGTAGTAAGAAAGTGTAATTACTTTTGACGCCTACGACATTGATCAAATTTTGGCGCCGCTGCCGGGGAGGCAGCGGGTTGTTATTTGTTTTTGGTTCCTTATTCTTGTTTTTAGTTTTGTTTTTATTGTTTTCTAGTTTTTAACATTGTGTTGAGAACTCTTGTTTCAGGTACCAATTTCTATGGAAGGAACATATTGGAACAATGGATACGGTTTTCAACAACCTCAACACTATGAAAATTACCCACCATCTATGGGATACAATCACAACCAATTTATTGGCTATGATGCATATCCTAGACAACCTTATGGTGATTTTCATACATACCAACAACAACGTTGTAGTGGGTATGTAAGTCAAGCACCAAGGTGGGATAATTCTACTTCTAATTGGCTTCATTCGAGTTGTATGCAGATTATGAATGGATTACAAGACATGCAACAAACACTAAACAAACTTGACCGTAATAGAGAGAACGTCGCACAAACCAATTTCTGCAACACTTTTTCTTACCCGACTCTAGATCGTAGTTATGATCATCCACCCATTCAAAGGGAAGAGTCATGGGAAAGAGAACCCATTGTAGTTAATGGTGGTAAGCGTGTGAATGTCAGGAAACTTGCACATAAATTATACAAGTTGGAAGATGATGGATACTCGGAAGAGCTTGTCGATGAAATTAGTAGGACCATTTACATAGAGCTTAAACGACGTCGTGATAAAGGTTGGGAAACTGACGACGATTCTTATTATGGTGAGTCTGAAAATGAAGATGATTGTGTTGAAAAGATCAACCTTTGGAGATATTTAATGACATTAGTGTAGTCGACTCAACTCTTGATCTTTATAATGATGAAACACCTATTCAAAAGGTACATGAGTATGATGAAACTAGTATTTTACAGAACTTCCTTGCAACAAGGTTTGATCCTAATGATGACGAGTGTGTTGAGAATGTGACCGATTTGACCAATATTGTGGAAGACCCAATTGAGCTTGCAAAGAATTGTAATGATGATGTTTATGTCGAGACTTTGGTTAAGGCAGAAACGGACGAAGAATGGTTGCAAGGTTTGATAGAGGACCACGATATACAAGAGGTGAATAATTCACTTGAGTTTTTCAAGGATGAAGAGGATTCCGTAATACAAGAGATTGTGATAGGTTTTTCTAACCCTTTGCATATTTCTTCTCCTTTACCTCTTATTGGTCTGAATGTACGTGCTTCGAGAATATTGTTGAATGACTTTGTTTCTCAATTTCCGCCTTTAGACATACTTGATTCTCATACTATGCAAGCTTTGGAACAAGAAACCGTGGAAGTACCCGACTTCTATATTCTTTATACACTTCCAAGTGTGGACAAGAATAAGTGTGGGGGAAGCTTTTATTGGTTAATAGCTTCGTTTCTGTTTTATATTACTAATAGTTGTGTGAAGCCAGTGTTTCCAAAACAGGTTCTATGGAAGGATCCCCAACTTTTCAGATTATTGGTGTATGGGGAATTTGTCTTGCAAGTCGGGATGACGACTTTAAACCAAGTGCTAAATGGGAGGCAACCCACTGATTTTGTGTATCTATCTCTATCGTTTTATTTCTCAAGTCTTTTATCTTTATTTTCTTATTTTGGATATTTGCATATCAAAATTCCAACTTTTAGATATTTTTGAACAATTTAGAATAAACACTAGCCTTTCTAAGTAGATGGAATTTTTTCTTGACGATGAGGTATATATTGGCTGAGTTGGGATTAGATGCCAACTAAATAGCTTGTTTAGTGTTTATCCTCTATTGTTTAGAAATAGCTATGAGTTGGAGTGTCAGTTTTTATTATGCATTTTATTTTCTTATTGTGTATGTATATCATGTTATGAATTTCCCATCTTGAACTTTACTTTGATTGACTAAATTTTACATTGAGGACAATGTAAAGTTTAAGTGTGGGGGAGTGTTCTCATATAGAGTTTTTAGCCTTGTTAGTTTTCCCTTGTGTTTATAAGAAAAAAAAAGTAGAAAAACTAAAAAAAAAAAGAAAAAAAAAAAAGATGATAAACTCCTAGGTCTAGAAACTCGTGCCTTACACTAATAGAAACATCGTGGTTGTAGGAGTTGAGGAACCCATTAGTAGAGTCTATTCATATGAAAACGAACAAAATATAAAAATAAATAACATGTTAATTGTCACCATATCTCGGAGTCGTCACCATATCACGTTCTATTTTTATTTTTCCATATTTATCTATTGTTTCTCTAAGTGATTTGGTGGGCCACCAACATGGAATTGTTATCACTGCTAGGATGAAATAGAGTGATTGAGTTACTACAAAAAAAGAGACCAGACCAATTTGACCAAATGGTGTACATAAAAAAAAAGATTGACACTTGGATAGCAATATGTGTGTTCTCCATGTCTTCATCGCCTAAACAAGCGTGAAATGCAGGATCCATGGGAATTACCATGTAATCTGCTGACAAGAATCAAGCGCTTGGATCCAAAAGATCCAATCATGTTGTCGATTTGAAAAAAATAGAAAAAAGAAAAAAATATATGAAAAAAGAAAAGAAAAAGAAGAAGAATTTTTTTTATTATTGTGTTGAATAAAATCGATCACCGGTTCCCTTGTATATGTCAGTGAATTGATCTAAAATTAAGTTTGTCGACCGATGGTTCCCTTGTATATGCCAGCTGTGTTGATATTAGAATTCAGACCAGTAGCTCAATCCAATAGGATGTTTAGGTTTGTTTTGGAAGTGACCTTCAGACAGATATGGGAAACACCGTTCACCTTAGTCAACAGTCCGCCACCATCTACTTTCTATATCCATCTTCTTAATCTTTTCATGTGATTGTGGTTGATTAGATTCCGAGTACTGTGGTTGTGTTTAGCTTTCCGAATGAAGCTATATTATTACTTTATGAATTGGATTTGAAAGTGGGTACTTCCTCCCGTAATCATTGATAGTATGCTAATTACAAAATGTTTAATGTCATTTTAAACTTTTCACAGGTAGCTAGATTTTGGAAGTAAAGGTTTTGTAGGAATACCTCTTGTAAACCTTCACGAGACTATAACTCGTCCACTAGGGACACCTAGGGGTTTAAAGGCTTGTTATTTATGCTAAGAGTAACCGTAGCCTCGACGACACGGAGTTGTATGTATGTTTTAGAATTTATTTTGTTTGATTTGCTCGAGGACTAGCAAAGTCTAAGTGTGGGGGAATTTGATAGGTGTTGTAAAACACCTAGATTTATATCTATTGTTTATGCTTTCTTTGCGAGTTTCTTGTAAATTATGTACCTTAAGATTGCTTTTGAGTTTTATAGGTGCTTTGGAGTCATTTAGAGCAAAAGAAGAAGAAAGGCTTCATTCAGAACAAGAAGTGCAAAACCATCATTTTGTTGACGAGTGATACCCGGAGCCTAGTCAAGGATGGGGGCAACCAATTGGAGTCTACTAACAATTGCTAAAATGACCCGTGGGTGTTGATAGCCGTACCACACTAATAGACCGAGTCAGGTCGAACTCATCTGTTTTCAGACGACACATTTCATTCCTCTCTTCAGCTGCAGATGAATCTACAAGCATGTAATGGAGATTGAGAGAAATCAGGAAGAATATTTAATGAGGAGAAGGAAGAGATGATGTTTCCACATCGAAGGTGAGGAGTGACGGCGATTGAAGAATTCAGGTTTCGAACTGGGCAAAATTTCAAGCTGATATCGAGGTTCAGACCGGGAAGTAATTGAGATGGGGAAATCAGTTAAGCTGTTGATGTATCTGCGTTGAATTGAGAAGGAAAGAGTGGGTTGGCCTTAAATTCGTATTTTGGCATGGCATTGACAGAGATTCAAGTCAAGAAATCAGCCAAGAGGGTTATCTGATGGTGGTGTTGTTTCTGAAGAATTGAGGGCTCGATCTGAACAAGGAAGCTGGGGTATGCAAGACATATATCCTGGTGATTGACCGGGAAGATGCAATTGATGATTGGGTTTCAGTGGCAGAAGTGGAGTGTTACAGAGAAGAATTGGTAATATGAACTGAATAATTGTGTATGGGTGTGAACTGGGAGAAGAAGAGAAGGCAATAGAAGATGCAGAACATGATTCTGGTAAATGTGCATCACAGGGAAAGCAAATGGATATGGTGGGTGTTTAAAATGGGTTCCGAGAAGCAGCAGATGAATTGAAGCCGGTGGAAATTGAGTTGGTGTTGCTGCTGTTGTTGTTGCATGGAGGAAGCCAAAGTTTGTTGCACTTCAAGTATTAGATGAATGGGTACTGGTTGAATATTGCAGCTGAGATTGAGATGAATTTGTGATGAATAGTATGTGTTGCAGATAATGGATTGTAGGCATTATGATCTTGCAGTAAAGGAAGTATGATGAATGGAACTGACTATCGGGAAGTTGTTGTTGCTTCTGGAGAGTTTTGTTGCTCATAAATGTGAGAACTTTGTTGTATGCACTGAAACTGTTCTGAGTGAGCACAAGAAAATGGCCTGCAAGTGTGGTGGTTGGAAGTTTACAAGGAAGTATGGCTGCAGTTGACATTGGCTGCAATGGAGCAGCTGAGAATGGAGTAGGTGCAGTACAGTGGATTGAAGCATTCTTGTTGCAGGTGGCGGAGTAATGTAAGTACAAGTTGTGGATAATGACTCAGGGTTATGAACGGTGCAAGCTAGTCGTGTGCAGTGAGTCAGAGAGAGAATAAAGCTGCAATGAAGATGAATGGAGGTGAAATTGCAGGTCTGAGATTGCAGGGAGTGTGGCCTGTGCTTGGTAAAATGAAGGGATGCTTATGTGTAGTGAAACTATGGCTTGAGTTACAGCTGTGGAGATGGTGAGCAGTAATATGAATGGTTGTCGAAAGAGAACTGCAAGAGATGATGATGTTGTTATGGTATTAAGGGTTTGTGCATGGAACTTGAATTGTTTATAAGTACAGGTGTTATAGAAATTGGTATTGTTCTTGAGATTGAATCTGGTGGATTGAGAGGTGAAGCTGCACAAAGGCTGGACACGAAGAAGTGGATAGAAGTAGGAGTTGTAGCTGTTGTTAGTGATGAATGAGCAGGTGCAGCTACAGATGCAAGCAATTGCAGGTTGTCTGGTGGGTCTTTAGAGTGGCAGGAAATAATCAGTGGAGGAATTGACAGTATGGGTTGTGTTTGATTAGCTTGTCCACAAGACTGACAAGCCAAACATCTAACGAGCTAATGGGCTTGTGGGTTGTTCTAAAGCATAAATGAGTTTATGGGCTGGAGTGCTTGTCCCAGGACCCAGTTGGTATTTTGCTATGTCAACCGTTTGGAAATTGAAGGCAGAGAAGGAAATACTATAAATGAGTCTCCTAATTCTAATATCTATTTTTTATCTTTACTTTTACTTTTTGTTTTAGGTTTTAGAAACATGAGGGTGCTTCTATTTCTTCTTGTCATGAACTCCTTGAGCATGAATACTTAATTCTATTTTGGTTAAGGAATAAGTTGGAATTCCAATCATGATATTTATTCAATGAATTAGTTTTGTCTCCATACTTTTTTGCTTCTGATTCACTATTAATATTGTTATATGATTTGAATGCATGTTTAGTCGAGTCGTGAATCGGTTGAATTAATTTTCATCTCTATTGCTAGATTAGGGTTATTATACGTAAAAGTGATAATTCCTGATTGTAAGTAGCATAATTGTGAGTATTGCTTGTAGTGATGCATCCTAGTAGTCACAAGTGGATCATAACCTTTGTTAAATCAGATTAGTGCTTTTACACGTTCGATTGCTTTGATTAGTCTTATTCCATAGAACTCAATGCTTTTAGGGAGTTAAACTTAATTGTGCTTTTACACTTTAGGTTGCTTTGTAGGAAGAATTCACATATGCATCTTTTAATGTGGTTGTGATAAAATCAGGGAATTAGCGGGATATACTTGCGATCAAGATATCTTAGGACTTTTAATAAAGTTGAGATTAAATATCAATTCTAGTTATTGTTGAAAAGCATGTTTGTGGATGAAAACGATATCCTTAACCAATACTTTCACATATTTGATTTGTTTACTTTTCTTTGTTTGCTTTTATTTTATTTTAGTTTACAAAAATCAGAAAACCCTCCATGTTACCTTTAGGAAACCAAAACATATTGACAACCTAAGTCCTCTCTGTGGGAACGATCATTTCTTGCCCTTACTTCATTTTATATTTTGAGTAGTAAGAAAGTGTAATAATTTTTGACGCCTACGAAACGATCACCAGGAGATGTCACCATACTTACTAACGGATCGTCTTCATACATGGCCGATCGGCCTGTTCAAATCAGCACCCAGCGCTTTGGATCAATTAACCAAACCAGGGTTGGCCACACGGCTTTCAAACCCTAAATCAACTACAGCAAACAGCTGCTGCAAAACCATCTCGTCCGTCCAACTTCGCCATCTTGGTCGGCCGGCTTAGATCAGATATTAGATGATCGATGGGGTGCTTCTATGATCACCGGCCACCCCCCTTCCATGAGGAGAAATCGGCCAAGCCAAGGCTCGCCCATGTGGCCCCGAACGATCACTCAAAAATGGCCATTCGCGCTACTTGTATGATTCAGCAGCAGTCATTAACTGCCGCAAATCGTTTCAGCCACTTAACTTGGCTAGCCGATTTTAGCGGTCCAGATCTAACCTGGATCGACCGATAGGATTTTAGAATGGCTACCAGTCGCCACTCTCCTATAGGGCCCGACCGGCCACTCCCTGGGATGTGTGCGTAGCTCCTACCAACTGCCTGAAAGAGGACGGTCACACTCCTTTTAAGACGCTCAATTCGTAACTGATTCAATCGAGGTCTAAAACTACGATGCATCTAGCACATCGATTATTTTTCAGGTACTTGTTTGAAAGCGATGCTTTATAAACATCGACTATAAGCGATGCTATGCAAATATTGATTTCATAAAATAACTTATTATTTAACCTAAAAGCACTATGTGCTGATTTTAGGAGCAAGTCTCATGACTTGACCCATTCACTCGAGACATCAAACATGTCACAAACTGGGGGATGCTCACTGGGGTATTGGTCTGGCGATTTACAGCGTGCGGCGTGCAACGCGCCCATTACGATAAAGTGTCAGAAAAGACGGACGGTGAACAGTAATGAGAGTAGTGGGTGAACGTGTGATCAGTCTTCCCTCATAACGGAAACACGATGGTCACCACCTTTTGCACAACTTCACTTCTTTATTACTTAACTTCCTCCACTTCCTATGAGATCAGGGTGCGCTCGATGACTTATATAAATAGGTTTTCAACCTATTTCAAAGAACAAGTGTTATCAACACAAGTATCCAGAAACCATTTTCTGATACAAGTCATAAAACAACCACACCTTCATAATTCAACATTCTGATCTCAAACACCTTCTTCGCTTCCCTCCATAAGATCAACCCTTCTCCTTCACCTTGTGACCGAATTGAATCTGGAACGACCATTTCTTGGTTTAGGCCAGAGTCTTACAGATTGATCTCTCCAATCTAAAAGTACTCCCATGCATTACATATGTTTAGGGTTTGAATTCGTTTTTCATCAACACACCCAAATTTACCAAAAACAGCAGAATCAGTTTTTACCCCAAAACAACGAGCGTCCCTGTCAATGTTATAGGGAACCGCAGTAAGAGATTCATTAAATAAAGATGGAATGTATCCTGGCATACAACTTTGCATAAATATGATTTTTCCAGAACTCATGTCCTTCTTATCGGTGTGCAACACAATATTAGGAACGACGGCAAAAGTTTTCGGCTGAACTACAGAATAATGAACCGGTCCCCACGGTCGAAAATCTATGGCATGCACATTGTCGAAGAAGTCAATAAGATTCAACCCAGGTTTTGGACGCCTGTTCTGCCAGCGGAGTATTCTTGAACCTCCATACGAACTAGAAAACGAAGTTATAGGGACATGAGAATAGATTTTGAAGTGTTCCCATAAACAGGCCTGGAGAAAGGCGATGTGAATGTGCGACTCCACCTTCATGTACCCATTGGAAACATACATTTTTGTCGTCAAGGAATCCAGATGAGACTACACCGATCCAAGGAACAAGCTGTCTAGAGGGAGAACTACGCCTTTCGCCAGCTTGACAACAAACATGACGAGCTTCTGTCTTATAATCTTCTTACCCGAGCCATCATCAAAGACATCTCTAGAAAGCCACAAGGATAGAAATGCGGAAACACTGAGTTCATCGTCCAACACTTGTCCCGCTTTCGGTCTCGTGGGAAACCATTCAGACACCCACCAAGTATAAAAGCATGTCTCATCATTTTCCTTCTGGTTATATCCTTCTGCCTTCTGAACTAGAGTGGTGAACATCATTTCTTCTTCGGGAGATATTTTATAATCAAAACTCCCCGCAATTGGAAGACTCGGCAACATAGTTACACTTTCTAAAGTAATAGTCATTTCTCACCATCTACATATGGTCGTGTGCGTGGAAGGACGCCATCGAGAAATAAAAGTGATCAAGCTCGCAACGTCTTTCATAATGTAAAGTGTTGCAGACACCATGATAGCTTCAACGATTTGTGCCTTAGTCAAGTTATTTTTGATACCCTCATTGCCCAACATGTACCTCATCCATCCTTCATAAGAACGCAATGGAGTATGGCAAAACTTGAAATCAATAGGAGAAGCTGGATATTCTTTCGTTTGGAGACATAACCTCATCACACGTGCTGGAGAAGCCGACGGAGCAGCCTCTTCATTCTCTGAGCCTGTAAGCAGGGTTAGCTTATGACCAGGATGAGTTTTAACATTCGGATAAGGCACAACAAACAACTCATCGTTTATATTCGGCATTTCTTTGGAGTTGTTGACACCTCTCAACTTGGCGATAGCGTTATTCCCAGGTGACATCTTAACAAGAGCTTCTTAGTTCACTTTCAAATAACTACAATGAAGCACAATGGAAAAGAGTCACTACTTCAGGCTAAAAGAGGAATCATACAAAATTCAACATGGTCGCTAATAGTCGAAGCTCATGGACGAAGAAGCGTGTAGATAACAAGCTAGCAAGAACGGTTTTAAAAAAAAAATTTAAGCCGCGAGATAAATATCCACAATAGGGTCGAGTAGGGCCGTCACATGCTCGATCATCCTCTTGGCCGCGGAACGAACACACGCAGTCGGGCCCAATAGGGTCTTCACCCACTCGAAAAAAAAAAACTTTTGCATCGGGAATTGCACCCACGGCCGCAACCTAAAGCTAGGTTTTACATGAAAAAAAAAGAGTAAGGGAGCAAACGGGCGGCATCTACATAGGGTTCTTTGCTCGTTTTACCGGTAATTCTAGCAATGTTAACTACTCTGCTATTGACTCTATTGGTAAAGTCCACTACAATATTACCAACAAAGAAGTTTCGTTCATAATGGGACGGTTTTTAAAGATCAAGAGAGTTGCACCTAAAAGCTAGGGTTTACATCCACAAAAAAAAGAAAAAAAGAGAAAAGACGAAACACCTACCTTGCTGCTGACGGACGCGCGATGACGAAAGGTCTAACGGCTGCGGTAAGGAAATGATGGATTCCGGGAACGGGAGTTGCAGCAAACGAACAATAAAAAAAGAGGGGGTCGACACCCTTTTATACATGTTGTTTTGGCGGAGTCCTAATGGAGGAAGGTTTACTCTCTTGGTCAGAACACGGAGAAGAGCGGCCAGTTCCACCACACTGGTACCCCATGGTCACGCTAGTGCCACCCCACGCGCCACTGACGGTCGACTTTTCCGGGTAAGTCTATCACTCCTCGTCTGTATGTTATCTTCTATGTCACCATCCATTGCTTACCCCACAACAATGTCACTGTTACGTGCTAAGCAGGGGACTTAATGTTGATGGTGGTTTTCAGTTCAGGGGTAAAATTGTAAAACCCTGTATTTAATGTGTTACCGCGCTGCAAAGGGATAAATCCATTTAAAAGTGATGAGTGAAAAAAACCTCTTAGCTCATTGAGCAATTCAATATATGTATGAAATTCACTCATAATGGTGCGTGTAGCAACAATCCCAAATATTCTGTGAATTCTATTTTCTACCAGCATTATTCACTAATGCGGGACTTGCCTAGTATTTTCCTATGCTATGTTCCCAGCCGAACTCTCAATATTGACATGACATGACGATTAAATGTTCACTCTCAGCAGAGTAGCGTGAATCTCCCGAAGTGTCTGTATTGAGATCTGCATGAAAATACTCACACAGGCTGCATCAGTCTCTGACAAAAAGATTTTCGTATCGACGCACTTTTAATTAAGAGATAGATCGATCGAACACGTTTAAATTCCTTAGGGAAACTCTAGACTGTCCATGTCAGTCTCAAAAATAATCGCGGCCACACAATTTGGCCATGCAATCCAACAAGCCTAGCCTACTCCTAGCAGAACTAGGCGATCGTCATGGTGACCACTGGCGGGCCTACTAATGCCCTTCGAATGATTAACCCCAATGTGGGTGACCGCGTTGTTGGCAAAACAAGTTCAAACGAGTTGAGACGGACAAAAACAGTCTCAAAATCCATTGCATCCGTCCAACTTAGCCAGCCTAGTTGGACGGCCTAGATCGCATCTCTAACGTTCGAAGAAGTACCAATGTGTTCATTGGCGGACAAACTCCTCCCTTGGTCGATAGACCTACCCGCAGCAAGTCCATAATGCATCAAGTCGTTCGATCGAACTAAGATGGACGTGGCCGTTTTAAAACCCTAATTTGTGTTTGCGGTAATATGTTATTGTCGCAAATCAAACAT
Organism: Papaver somniferum; assembly: GCF_003573695.1. NCBI lineage: Eukaryota > Viridiplantae > Streptophyta > Magnoliopsida > Ranunculales > Papaveraceae > Papaver > Papaver somniferum. The sequence continues at coordinate 110,244,529 of NC_039367.1, forward strand.
GACCACCCATCTTAGCCATCCGAATGGAATGACTTAGATATAATTTTAGATGACCCAGGAGATGTCACCATACTCACTAACGGATCATCTTAACACATGGCCGATCGGACTGTTCAAATCAACGCCCAACGCTTTGGTTCAATTAACCAAACCAGGATTGGCCACACGGTTTTCAAACCCTAAATCAAAGACAGCAAGCAGCTGCCGCAAAACCATCTCGTCCGTCCAATTTCGCCAGCTTGGTCAGACAACTTAGATCAGATACTAGATGATCGATGGGGTGCTGTTATGATTACCGACCACCCCCTTCCATGAGGAGAAATCATCCAAGCCGAGGCTCGCCCATGTGGCCCCGAACGATCACTCAAAAGTGGTCATTCGCGCTACTTATATGATTCAGCAGCAATCATTAACTACCGCAAATCGTTTCAGCCACTTAACTTGGCTAGTCGATTTTAGCGGTCCAGATCTAACCTAGATCGACCGAAAGGATTTTAGAATGGATACCAGTCACCACTCTCCTATAAGGCTCGACCAGCCACTCCCTGGGATGTGTGCGTAGCTCCTACCAACTTCCTGAAAGAGGACGGTCACACTTCTTTTAAGACGCTCAATTCGTGACTGATTCAATCGAGCTCTAAAACTACGATGCATCTAGCACATCGATTATTTTTCAGCTACTTGTTTGAAAGCGATGCTTTATAAACATCGACTATAAGCGATGCTATGAAAATATTGATTTCACAAAATAACTTATTATTTAACCTAAAAGCACTATGTGCTGATTTTAGCGGCAAGTCTCATGACTTGACCCATTCAATCGAGACATCAAACATGTCAGTAACTGGGGGATGCTCACTGGGGTATTGGTTTGGCGGTTTAAAGCGTGCGGCTTGCAACGCTCCCATTACGAGAAGTGTTAAGAAAGACGGACGGTTAACAGTAATGAGAGTAGTGGGTGAACGTGTGATCAGTCTTCCCTCATAACGGAAACACGATGGTCACCACCTTCTGCACAACTTCACTTCTTCATTACTTAACTTCCTACACTTCCTATGAGATCAGGTGCGCTCGATGACTTATATAAATAGGTTTTCAACCTATTTCAAAGAACAAGTGTTATCAACACAAGTAGCCAGAAACCATTTTCTGATACAACTCATAAAACAGCCACACCTTCATAATTCAACATTCTGATCTCAAACACCTTCTTCGCTTCCCTCCCTAAGATCAACCATTCTCTTTCACCTTGTGACCGAATTGAATCTGGAACGACCATTTCTTGGTTTAGGCCAGAGTCTTACAGATTGATCTGTCGAATCTAAAAGTACTCTCGTGCAGTGCATTTGTTTAGGGTTTGAATTCATTTCTCATCAACACACCCAAATTCACCAAAAACAGCAGAATCAGTTTTTATCCCAAAACACCAGTACAAACCTTTTCCTTTATCGAAATTAGTCGATCCAACGATTTAAAAACGTTTTCAAAATCCTTAAATCGATCTTTGTCGATAGATCCATCATGATAGTATTCCTCAAATAGATTAAGAAGCAGTCTAGTGAGGTTCCATATGCTTGAGCTTTTTTTCAAACATTTCCTGCAATGGACCTTTTTAAAGGAACGTTTATTTTTTCTTTTAGATTGTTTTCCATCATCTAAGATTTATAATGTCTTAGATGACTCGAGATTATCTTGAGGAAAATAAACTTTGAATAATCTTTGAGGATTTCTGGTGTGCGTTACAGATGCACATAATAAGTTTCCCAAAGTGATTTCATATTAGGACAGTCTTTAGGATCAAACAAACACAAACTTATTAGGTTTATCGTGTTTGCCTGCTCTGATACCAATTGAAAAAGCGGGGGTATAACAATCACACCCAGTAATTCGTTCAACAATCTGTATGGACTAACTCCAATATAATCCGAGAGTACCAACTTAAAAGCGAGCTCAATCAAGAGATATATCAAAGAGCTTAATCTCAATTTCTCAATACAATATGGAATCTAACAGATACAAACTTGTGAGCCCGATTGATATGAGAAATAGCTTGGACGGTACCAAAGACCAATTCCCAAGTTTCAATCAATTCCTATCCAACAATCAAGGTTGGATTTGAAAATGCGGGGGTCTAACAACCACATCCAACAATTCATTTGGCAATCTGAGAGGACTTACTCCAATAAACTTTCTAGAGAATCAACCAGACAGTCAGACTCAATCTAGAATAAAGTATATTAAAGAGTTTAATATCTGAACTCTTAATTCAATCCGCAATCATCAAATAGAAACCTGCGAGCCTGATTGAATATAAGAGGAGTTACTTGAACGGTACCAAAGACCAATGTTCAAGTGTCAATCAATGTAAATCAACAACCAAACGTTGGATATTCTAATTGATTGATCTTAACGCACAACCTGTGATATTTCAATTATATAACAAAATATAATATGGAAAAGAAATAACACAAACACCAGAATTTTGTTAACAAGGAAACCGCAAATGCAGAAAACCCCCGAGACCTAGTCCAGATTGAACACCACACTGTATTAAGCCTCTACAGACACTAGCCTACTACCAATTAACTTCGGACTGGACTGTAATTGAACCCTAATCAATCTCACACTGATTCAAGGTACAGTTGCGCTCCTTACGTCTCTGATCCCAGCAGGATACTACACACTTGATTCCCTTAGCTGATCTCATCCACAACTAAGAGTTGCTACGACCCAAAGTCGAAGACTTGATAGACAAATCTGTCTCACACAGAAAAGTCTATAGGATTGAATAAATTTGTCTCCCACAGAAACACCCAAGAGTTTTTGTTCCGTCTTTTGATAAATCAAGGTGAACGAGAACCAATTGATAAACCAGACTTATATTCCAGAAGAAAAACCTAGTATTATCAATCACCTCACAATAAACTTAATCGACTAGCAAAACAAGTTATTGTGGAATCACAAACGATGAGACGAAGTTTGTTTGTGATTACTTTCCTATCTTGCCTATCGGAGATAAAAAATCTCGAGCCAATTATTTCAATTACACTCAACGCGATAGAAACAACAAAATCAGATCACGCAACTACAAAGATAATAGTTGGATCTGGCTTCACAATCCCAATGAAGTCTTCAAGTCGTTAACCTACAGGGTCTCGAGAAGAAACCTAAGGTTAAAGGAGAATCGACTCTAGTTATGCAACTAGTAACATACAGGAGGTGTGAGGATTAGGTTTCCCAGTTGCTAGAGTTCTCCTTTATATAGTTTTCAAATCAGGGTTTGCAATCCAAGTTACCTTGGTAACAAAGCATTCAATAATCACCGTTAGATGAAAAACCTGATTAAACCAAGCTAATATCTTTCAACCGTTAGATCGAACTTAGCTTGTTACACACAAATGAAATGTACCCTCATTTAGGTTTATGTGTAACCGTACCTAAACGTGTATACCAGGTTGGTTCACAAATTGTTAACTGACCTTAACCATATGATTACTCTCATATCAACCTTATTCATCTTAAGCATAACTAGTTCAAATGACTCAAATGAAACTAGTTAAAGAGTTGTTCAATAGTTTTAGAAAACACAATTGAAACCAAATCGGTTTTATTCACTTGAAACAATTATGGACATTATAGCCACAGTTTGCAATGATTGCATTCCTTATGATTTAAATATTTAAGCCTATGAACTGACCGATTTAACAAAGTACCCATCTTAAGTATGCATACGGGTATGCGTACTTAAGAAACCTGTTTTGAGTTTGTAAAGTTTCCAAACTCAGGTGACTAGTTAAGAGTTTGTCAAAAACCAAACTCAGCAGAAATTCTCGGTTCGAGAACTTCCGCCAGTATGCATACAGGTACGCATACTTAACCTGTCTCCTTCAGCAATTTCGTATACACACATATGCATACTCTTGGCTTCTGGTTTATGTATTTATACACTAATGTGCGAACACACTATATATGCGTATATCCAAAGATGGTTACATCATCAACTCTTTATTTAAATCATTGAAACATTCTTCTAGAATGACAATAGCCGTTTTCACACACTATTAGCATCAAAGAAATTTTCAAGATATTGAAATAATCATTATCGAAACATTCCACGCCTACATCAAATGATTGTATCACACAAACCATGTAAGATGTTACTCAGCAATTTTCTCATGATATAAGATGAACTTGGTCGAAGGGAAAGCTTACCAACACATATTTCGAGAAATATGTAAGCGAGATATACTCATCTCGAAATCTCAAATATGTATAGAGAAAACTATATCGCAGCACGACTTATGTCTCAATATAGGAGATAGTAGAAATAGACTTTCCAAGTGATAGATGAGTTCAAGTCTCCACATACCTTTTATCGAAGAAGTTCCACAAGCTCCCCTTAGTAGTTCTTCGTCTTCAATAGATGAACTTCGAGAGATCTAAGCTCAACTACATAATCTATGTCCTAGTCCGAGACATCTATAATTAGGCTAGAAATCAAGACTTGTAGTTTCAATCACTAACATTGACAAACATGCTTGAGATAGAAAATCATGCGAGTTCGACCGAGCAATTCTCTAACAATCTCCCCCTTTGTAAATTTTAGTGACAAAACTATCAATACATATAGATTAAAAAAAAGATAAAAAATGTAGCTTCTCATCCACATGATTGATCTCCTTGGCATCTTCAACGCGACTCGAAATCTTCGTCACTTCCAACTACTCCATGATCCTAAAGGTTGTAAGTTCAGCATCACAGTTGTTGAAGATCCGTAGCTATAACAATGAGAAAACGAAATGCTCCCAATCATTGTTATACAGTGTCATAGTATTATTACACAGCATCAAAGTTCAATTGTATCACAACTTTGACAACAATACTATGGTGATATGTATCACTCCCCCTTAGCCAATACATATCTCAACATGAAAACCACTCCCCCTTACACAATGATCCGTAAACCATATGTATTTGTAGTGTGAACTACACATTAATTCTCCCCCTTTTTGTCAAAAAAATTGGCAAATGTACGAAAATTAGTGGGATCCTAATGAAATTTCCACGGAGATACTTCATGACCAAAAGGTGTATTAACATACCAACAAATTTAGATGCAATCATAAAGCCGAAGCTAAATGCATTCATCAAGGAGTTAATAAAGATACAAGATAACCCCTAAATATTCCAAAATCGCTCTCCCCACAAAGATTTGGCAATTAAGCACAAGTTCAAAATGAACTCTCCCCTATTGAATGTCATCCCCGAAGGAACAACAAAGGCGACCTTACTTTCACAAGAAAAGAAGGATTTCTTTTGGAAAATCAAATCGCGTGAAAAACATGAATTTGAATCCAAAAATATTCAACTTAAATAACCACAAGAGAACCCATGGTTAGTTCAATCGAAAAATACAACCAAATTAATCGCAAGAAATCCCATGAATAATTTAATTGAAATACACAACCAAATTAACCACAAAGTGATCAATTCAATTGGTCATGCTCGACATAAGAGAACTTACGGAGCAACAACTAAAATAACCAAAAGAGAATGATTAATTTAGTTGGTTATGCTCGACATAGGGAACCTTACGGAGCAACAACTAAGTTAATTATAAGAGAATGATCAACTCAGTCAGTTGTGCTCAACATAAGAAACCTTATGGAATAACACAGTATATGCACAAAAATATGGATCGTAGATCGACCAAATACTGCGGAATAGACAAGGATTCATCCTATTTTCCATCACTATTTTCACAATGACATACAATAGGCTTCATCCTTGTAAACAAAAGTTTTATCCTTTCTTCCATCAAAATATGACATAAAAGGCTTTAACTTTTGTAATGCCAAAAGTTCATTCTATCTTCCATCAATATATTCATATCGACATAATAGAGATAAATTTTGAACAAGTATGGGACAGGCAAGGGTCACGAACATAAACAACTTATCCCGTAACAATTTGCAATATATAAAATTATAAAGATTAAAATTACAAAAAAATCATCTCCAAATAACTTAGAGTTTAAATAAATGAATCTAAAATCATTGAAGATGAAAATCGTTGGCAATAGCTATGTGTACTCACAATAATTGTTATTCCAAACTCTAGTAATCCTTCTCAAAAACAAGAATAAATTCTCATAAGAAGTTTCATAGGCATCAAGACAAACTCGTAATGCACATATAAGATGATTTGTCCTTAGAGGGTAGAATCAATCTTTTTCGCCCGGATTTATACCAAGAATAGCTTCCAAAGGCATATAAAAAGATTTACTTAACAAAGAAGAACATACAAAATCATTAACGACCATGCACCATAGTTCACATAAAATGATTGTGAACATTCAAGAATCCCATAGTAATGCGTACTACTTCCCATTCTTGAACTTACTTCTTTGTGATTCACCAACAACATTCTTGTAAAAGCTACAAATTAGGTTAGAAGAGTAGTACTCCAAGAATCCAAGTGCCCAAGTCCAAGATAAGTGGAACAATTGCGACGAAACGGAGAAAAAACAAGAGACAGGACAAATACCAATCTTAACTCATCCGAATTCAAGGTTTCTCATCTCCATTTTGAAGAGAATTCAAAAAGGAAGATAATGCAAAAAGAATGAGGTCAATCCGAGTTTGGACGAAGAAGATACGGCCAAAAAAAGTTTACCAAATACCGACGTCTACATGCAAGTATGCATACGGGTTTGCAAACGATTTTTCATGACCTGGAGCAGTATGCAAACGGGATGCTTACTTAAACCCCTGGATTTTGATTTTAAATGATGTTATGCATACGTGGTAGGTGTACTATGAAGTCCAAACATCCCGAACTATTATTTTCAAACCTAAACGTTTAAGAACCTTAAACATAGATCAAGTTAGGTAGAAATGAACAATAAGAAAGGTACATAGATCATCATAAAACTTGCTCAAGTTTAGAGACATACCTTTTTAAAAGAATCCGATTGAATTCTACAACGTTACCAAACATTCAAAATCATACCCAACTTAATATGTGTGCCCCAGTTCTTATGCTTCCCTCACCGTTTACATATCAGGGCATTTCTGGGTGAGGATGCACTTTAAACACAATCAAGTTGTGTTGAGGTGAACAATGTCTTGCTCACCATGGCACCAAGAAAGATCTTCTTTCTAGCAACTTTTACATCTTGTAGTGTTGAGAAACACCCAAGGAACTGTTTTTATAAGTCTATCAAAGAACTTCAAGAGAACCTAAAAAGATTTGTGTTTCTGATTTCTTGTTTTCCAACTTATAAAAAAAGTTTCTGCAGATAGTTTTTAGTACTACGAAGGGAAACTCTTTTGATAAAAAGAGACGTCCTAGCATCTTCATAAAAGAATACAATACTATTATCTTGATAGGAAATATCAGGAATTGAGCAATGAATCTGTAGATGGGGCAAAACGATTTGCTGGTTTTTACGGAATTAAGGAGACGATCGTACGGAGGAGACTCCTTGAACCGAGCGAAATGTTCAACCTCACACAGATGCACTGCAAGAAGGGAGTGCTTTGAATTCGAGAGATCAATCTGTATTACTCTGGCCTAAACCAAGACAATGGCCGTTCCAGAGTAAATTCGGTCACAAGAGAGGATGGGTCGATCTGTAGGAGGGAAGCTGAGAAATGTGTGGAATCAATGGTAATCAAAGATTGTAGGTGTGTTATGTATTCTGAATAAGATAAGTTCTGAATGATTGAATCTCTCTTGAGAGTGATTACTCAGATGTTGAGTTGTTAATCTCGTGTTGCCTGTTTGACGTGAGATTCTTGTATATTCAATCATGATTCAGAGACTTATTTATTTTTCTGGAATTGTAGACACTATGATCCCATGAAGTGTGACAGTTGATGGAATCAAAGAGTGGGGAAATGGAAACCGTGTTTGAAACCAGTTGCTCATCGTGCGGAGACTTGGTCGATTTTCCATCCACTACTTTGTTAACTCCTTCAACTGATTGCACGACTTGCTCACATTCCATCGTGTGTATGAACACACGTGTCGTAGACCTCCATACCAAAACCCTAGTTAATATCCCCCATGTGACACGATTGACGTTTCGTGGTTAATTAGTCAGTTGTTGACTTCGTGACTTTATGGGACGATGAGTCCATGTATTTGCTGAGTTGAACACGATCTTGCAAAATGTCCTGAGACTCATGAATTGAACGTGCATGTTGAGACAAGGGTATGATTTTTAAGTAAACGTTGATAGTTAAAGTGAGCAAGTATTGCTCATTCGATGAATTGTTGAATATTGATAGTTGAACCAATATTCCTTGGTTTGAGCAAATATTGCTCATTTGATGAATTATTGGTAGCGTGACCAAGATAAAATATTAATTTAAAATATTGGTAATTGAACCGAGCATAATTAATAAAAATACTGATCATGAGATCGTCGTAAAGTTATTGGTGTTTGAATCTGGAATTATGATCCTTGGACTCAGAAACCCTAATTCGATCAATTGATGACCAATTGATGGTTTATTTGAAAATTAACCATGGAATGAAGGAGGGACCGGCTACATGGGATCATGTACCGGCCATGCAGCTCCCATATGCTCGAGTGAGAAAATACCAAGGTCTCTTGAAGAGTTTGTGATTTGTTGGTGAAAGAATGATTAAATGTTGGTTTAATCATTTATTAGAAAAATGCTCGTCTGAGCCTTAGGTGATAAAACCTAATTAATTATGAAGAGATGAGGGACCGACCAAGGGGTCATGAAACCGGCCCTGGATGGTCACGGGATCGAATGACGATCGCTCTATGAAAATTCCAAATTTATTTGGAAGAGTTTTGGACCTAATACGTGCAATTGCGCAAATTAAGTCAATTCATGAAAATATGTGGGACCGGCTCCGTGCGAGCCAAAGAGCCAACCTTGGTCGGTCAAGGTAACATCCTCAAGTCGTCAAAACGTCCGTATCTCAGTCCTGAGAATTTTGGTATTTTCTTGCGTGCGTTTGAGCGACCATTTGAGAAAATATGACAAAATCAGGGTTTTGCTGAAACTGAGGAAACTTCATGAGATGAAGGAAAATAATTATAAAATGAAGGAATGATGAAGCGTGGGACCGCTGAGGCCAAGGCATCGTCGACCGGTCAGTGACCACGGTCCCATGGTGCCTTTCCTTATTTTGATATTATTTTTCATGATTTTATGAAAATATCATGAAATCAAGGAGTTTGTTGAAATTAAGGAGTTTCCTTGAAGTGAAGGAGTTTCCATGGGATCAAGGAAACAAATAATATTAAAATAATAAAATAAGGGCGTGTGGGACCGGCTTTGAGCATGGTCGTCCGGCTGGGGCCCGGTCCCGTGCGTTTCCCTAATTTTATGTAATTTTTGTGTATTACTTCCATGATTTGAAGGAATTTTCATAATTTGAGAGAAATACCATGAAATCAAGGAATTTCATGGGATCAAGGAAACTTAAAATAATAATAGTAAAATAAAGGGACGTGTGGACCGGCTAGGGCATGGCCTGCCGGCTGGGGCCCGGTCCCACGAGTTTTCCTAATTTTATATTATATTTTGCATGGTTTTATGAAAATATCATGAGATTAAGGAGTTTTCATGAGATTAGGAAAATATTAATAAAATAATAAGCAACCATGAGGTGTGGGGTCGGCCGGGATCAAGGCATGGCCGGTTGGCCAATAAAGGCCCCACAGCATTTTTCCCAATTTTATATTATTTCCTTGGTGCGAAGGAAACACCATGAAACTGAGGAGTTTCCTCAAAACGAAGGATATTTGTTCAAATGAAAGGATTTTCATAAGATCAAGGAAAATAACAAAAATACGATAAAATATAAAACTGGCGTGGGACTGGCCACGGCACGGTCGGCCGACTAGTGAGCCCAGTCCCCCACTGCCTTGGTCAATATTTTATTATTTATTATTTTCTTTCCTATTTTGCATAGGTTCATCGTTTCGTCGTATTTTGAAATACTCGTTCGTGCGCTCAGGTGATTGTTAGTGCATCATCGTCGAATACACTTGCACCTTTTGAGTCGGGGCTTACTCGAAGGTAACTCAGACGCCCGTATGTTGAACATTTATTACTAACCCATGGAATTCTGTTGGGAAGAACCATAGATTGAAGTAACGAAATATTACGAAAATATTTGAATATTTTCATAAATTCAGCGGATGAATCCAAGAATTTAGGAATAATTAATTGATGGTTCTATACTAGTACGATCGTCTAGGAGCATTAATTATTCTGAGCGGCATGAGCTAGTTGAAGCGTCATATCCTTTATATAGTCAGGGAAAACTGTTGTTTGTATCCTGAAGACGTTATTGCTCTATACTAGCAGGCAAGCTGTCTAGGACCCGTCCAATCTCGTGATTCTATATAGAAGTAATTACTGAAGTGTTCAGTATTCATGAGATATGTCGTTTCCTAGCCGAGAGACTACATATTTGTATGTACTGTGAGAGACAATATTCTCAGTCAGAGATTCGATGAGAGACCCGTGTCTCGATACTCGCGTCTGATTGCTGGATCAGAAGTTCGTATAATTATGGGTTTACGATTTTAGCCTTTGTCGAAAATCCACCATCTACAGAATCGATTCATGCTTTGAAGTGATATACTCAGATGAATGAGATTTAAACTCCTCTTGTAATTCATTTAGTTTATTACAATTAAATGAATTACGCAGAGGAGGAGCATTGCTCTCACTGATTAGTAAATCAATATGTCGACTTCAACATGAATATTATTCCTCATAACTTGATTTAGCTTGTCAAGAGATTCTTGTTCTTTCTGGAGGTATAACTCAACATCAAGAGATAAGCTTTCAAGTTCTTTTCATGCCCTGAAAAAACTTCAAGGGATTTTAAACATGGTGGAGGTTTAGATAGAATTTCTTCTACAGATTTTATTAAATCAGTCATGGAAGAGAATTATGGAATCCCAAGATAGGGTGGTGCATTTATTGAGATAACACTATTTTCCATATCATATCGCTACAAACACATACTTATTAGGTCTTTAATGTGTTTGCCTGCTCTGATACCAATTGAAAATGCGGGGGTCTAACAACCACACCCAACAATTCGTTTGGAAATCTGAGAGGACTTACTCCAATACACTTTCTGGAGAATCAACTAGACAGTCAGACTCAATCTAGAATAAAGTATATCAAAGAGTTTAATATCTCTAGCTCTTATATCAATCCGCAATCAGCAAATAGAAATCTACGAGCCTGATTGAATATGAGAAGAGTTACTTGAACGTTACCAAAGACCAATGTTAAAGTGTCAGTCAATGTAAATCAACAACCAAAGGTTGGATATTCTAATTGATTGATCTTAACGCACAACCTGTGATATTTCAATTATATAACAAAATATAATGTGGAAAAGAAATAACACAGACACCAAAATTTGTTAACGAGGAAACCGCAAATGCAGAAAACCCCGGGACCTAGTCCAGATTGAACACCACACTGTATTAAGCCGCTACAGACACTAGCCTACTACCAATTAACTTCGGACTGGACTGTAGTTGAACCCTAATCAATCTCACACTGATTCAAGGTACAGTTGCGCTCCTTACATCTTTGATCCCAGCAAGATACTACGCACTTGATTCCCTTAGATGATCTCACCCACAACTAAGAGTTGCTACGACCCAAAGTCGAAGACTTGATAGAAGAATTTGTCTCACACAGAAAAGTCTATAGGATTGAATAAATCTGTCTCCCACAGAAATACCCAAGAGTTTTTGTTCCGAATTTTGATGAATCAAGGTGAACATGAACCAATTGATAAACCGGACTTATATTCCCGAAGAACAACCTAGTATTACCAATCACCTCACAATAAACTTAATCGACTAGCCAAACAAGTTATTGTGGAATCACAAACGATAAGACGAAGTTTGTTTGTGATTACTTTTCTATCTTGCCTATCGGAGGTATAAAATCTCGATCCAATTATTTCAATTGATCTCAACACGACAGAAACATCAAGATCAGATCACGCAACTACAAAGATAATAGTTGGGTCTGGCTTCACAATCCCAATGAAGTCTTCAAGTCGTTAACCTACAGGGTCTCGAGAAGAAACCTAAGGTTAAAGGAGAATCGATTCTAGTCATGCAACTAGTAACACACAGGAGGTATGGGGATTAGGTTTCCCAGTTGCTAGAGTTCTCCTTTATATAGTTTTCAAATCAGTGTTTGCAATCCAAGTTACCTTGGTGACAAAGCACTCAATAATCACCGTTAGACGAAAAACCTGATTCAACCAAGCTAATATCTTTCAATCGTTAGATCGAACTTAGCTTGTTACACACAAATGAAATGTACCCTCATTTAGGTTTATGTAACCTGATAAGTGCATAATTCATATGATTTTAGTATCCATTCCATACTTGCTTTAGCTATTATTCTTGCATATTTTCGTATTATTACTTTGTTTTTCTCTTATTTGTCTCAATTAGGTGAATCATCCAAAAAGGAGATACAAAGTGATGAAAATATATAAAAATATAAGTATTCCAAGTATCCAAGTGCCCAAGTCCAAGAGAAGTGGAAGAAGTGCGACGAAAAGGAGCAAAACGCTCATAATCAAGACACGGGCCAAATAACGATCTTAACTCATTCAAATTAAGGATTTTTCATTATCATATTTAAGAGAATTTAAAGATAAAAAGAATTCAAAAATAATGAGGTCATTCCGAGTTCGGATGAAGAACTTGTCACCAAAACAGTTTTTATCAAATACCGAAGACAGTGAATTCCGCGAACTGGGTTTGCGAACCGAGTTCGCAGACTTATTTCCGAAAATATCTGCTGGAATTTGAAGTTTGCGGACTGGGTACGCGAACTTATCAAATGGGAAATGTGTATTCACACCTTGGAAGGCCTAAGGGCACGTTTGGAGTCGTTAGGTCATATTTTCGGGTCGGGTTCTTAAACCTAACTAAATACTTGGAAGCCAAGAAATGTAAACCTATAAAGGTATTAGGTTATGTAAAAGATATCACCTTATATCACGTATTCTACTTGGAGCTTTGGAGATAGCCGCAACTAGGGTTTAGACATGGAAACTCTTCTCTTTATTCTTGTTATGAACTCCATGAGCATGAGTACTTAATTTTATTTTGGTTATGGATTAATTGGATTTCACATAACATGATTCTTTGATTCAATATATTAGTTTTGTCTCATATTTATCGTTCATGATTCTTTGGAAATATAGTTATATGATTAACGTATTATAACATGATTTGATTGTTTGTTTTGTCAAGTTGCAAATTGGTAGAACTTGTAATCACATCTATTGCTAGTTTAGGGTTTATCATCGAGCGATATCCTTGAACACAAGTAGCATAAATATGGTTATAGCTTATAGTGATATATCCTTGTAATCATATGAGAACCATGACCTTTGTTCGAATTGTTTGTGCAATGTATTTCAATTGCATTGATTATCCTAATTTCATGAATCTTAATGCTCCATGGGAATTGAACTTGATTAGCGCAAGGCGTTAGGTTATTCTTTTGGTAGAATTCATACTTGCATCGTTTTACATGTATGTGTGATGAAATCAGGAAATTGCGGGATATTTTTTTGACTAGGTATCTTAGGGATTTTGATAATGAGAGATTAAATATCAATTCTAGTTATTAAGACAAGAACATGTTAGTAACTGAAAACGAAATCCTTGACCAATACTTTCACATATCCTTGAGTTGATTTGTTTACTTTTATTTATTTGCTTTTATTGTAGTTTATTTTACATAAATCAGAAAATACCCCCCTTGTTTTACATAATAAATCGAAACATATTGACAACCTTAGTCCTCTCTATGGGAACTATCCTTTCTTTCCCTTGCTATATTTATATTTTGAGTAGTAAGAAAGTGTAATTATTTTTGACGCCTACGACAGCGATCAAATTTTGGCGCCGCTGCTGGGAGGCAGCGGTTGTCATTTGTTTTTGGTTTCTTATTTTTGTTTTTAGTTTTGTTTTTATTTTCTGGTTTTTAACCTTGGTTTGAGAATCTTATTTCAGGTACTTTTTATCATGGAAGGAGCGTACTACATAGATGGATACGGTTTTCAACAACCTCAACAATATGACAACTACCAATTCTAGGGGTATAATCAAAACCAATTCATTGGTTATGGCCAATATTCCATGGAACCTTGTGATCCTCATACGTACCAAAAACCTTATGGCAGGTATGTGTGTGAACAACCACAGGGATGGGAGGATTCTTATGCTCGTGAAAAACAAGTCTCTAACTTTTTGGACAAATTTTCCAATTTTGTACAACAAGAGTTTCAAAAAGCTAAAGAGACTACCGAAGAGCAACTCCAAGAACTTCCTGAAGGTATGGATATCTTGCAAAGAGGCATTGATCAATGTAAGGAAGATATGGATAATTCTAATGTCCATATGGTTTGTGATGAATATTTGATTGATGCTAATGTTGAAAAAGGCCAATCCTTGGGCACTTTCGTTGATAATTGTGTAGCTAACTCAACTCTTGATCTTAATAGTGATCATTCACTTATTCAAAAGGATGAGTTAGATATTATCAACACTAAATTTAGCGAGGATCAATCTTATGTTAACTACGAAAGTGACGATTATTATGATACATTGCTTGAACCAACTCATGGTGACAACAAAGAGGAGTGTACAATGGAATCTTTTTGGGATCAAGATGAAGATGAATAGGAATATGATGACTTATAGGTGTTGTAAAACACCTAATTTTATATCTAGTATGTATGCTTTCTTTGCTTTTATCCTTCTGAATTGCATCTCTTATGCTTAGGTTTGAGTTATTAGGTGCAATGGAGTCCTTGGGAGCAAAAGAAGGAGAAAACGTCCATTTGGAGCGGAAATGGCAAAAAGATTGATTCCCAGGCGACAATTGGAGCAGGCTAGGTTAGAAAGGAAGAGGTGGAGAATGAACTATAAGTTTCCCATAACTGACAGTCGAACAGAGAACTAGGTTGTCGGTTATCAGGGACCGACAGGCCATGTGTGAGCTGGTTACTCCTTAACCACTAAAGCGGGGTGTCAATATGAATTCCTTTTCCAACACAAACCTAAAAATCAGAGGAAATAATCATTAGAGTTTATGTCTTCCACTCCACCTGATAACAATGGCGGCACAATTTCTCATAGAAATCGAGAAATTTAGAGATGAAATTGACAAAATTCAGAGAAAGGAGAGAACCAGAGATGAAATTGGTGAAAGAGAAGCATACTGGTTGCAGAGAAGATGAAGATGGTGATGAACTTGTTGTTATAGGAGATTAATTTTGTCTGAATCAAGGGCTTGTTCTTGAGTTAAGTTGGTCGAGAATACAGACCCATGGAAGAAATTGGGGATCTGTTGTTGCAGATCGAGAATGAAAGGTCGTGAAGGAGATGGGTTTTTGTAGTTACAATCGATAACTGGTTTGTATGATTCTATTAACAGAGAAGATGGTGAAACTAGGGTTCGATTCAAGATGGGTTTGAGCTGTAGATTCATGAACCAGAATTAGTCTTGTTTGGAGTAATTTGAGAAGAAATAAAAAGGGTTTTGAGATGAGAAATGATGATGATGGTATCGATTAATGTGAGAAATTGATGATGATTGTTACAGGGATTTGATTTCTTGTTACGAATCTGAAGCTCAACAGGATTCCTGAGAATGAGTTTGCTCTGAACTGAGATTGGAATGAAAATGAAGAATTTGGTGAGAAGATAGCAGAACTTGAAATTATTGAATTAGGGTTCTTTGACTGGGGTAATTGTGATGAAGAAAGATTGAGAAGATGGTTTTACTGTGGCAGTTGGTGGTGATAATAAACTCAGGGTTTTGAATCAAGAAGATGATACTGTAAATCTTGTGTTGTGTGAAGCAATTAAGGTTTGCAATAAGTCTTGTGTTGGTGACAATGAAGCTCAGGTGGTGATTCTGTTGCTTGTGAATTACTGGAAGTTATTGTGTGGTGGTGTTGTTGTTTTGAGCTGGTGTTACTTAAAGGAGTTAGAAATTTTAGTTTGTGCTGAGAAGAATATGAAGTTGCAAGGTGCAAATAGCTGATGGTGTTGCTGGCATTGATGGTGGTAAGATTCAGTTGAAGCTACAATGGAAATGGAACAGTACCTGAGGTGAATTGGAAGGAGGGTCTAAGTCTGCAACAGACTGGCTAGAAATGCAGAGGTTGCTCTTGAGGTTCTGGTGATGCTGCTAACAAGGAGCAGCTGAGTTGAATGATGGTTTCAGATACAGATATGTCGCAGCTGTGTTGAGCTGAATTGTATGGCCACCGAGTAGATGTATGTTAGGGATGTGTGTATGTGAATCGCAACTGGCTGCAGAAGGTTCAAAAGTAGCTGTTGTTGAGCTTGTGATCTTGAGTTAAGCTGGTGGTTTCTATTGCATATACAGGTGTTGAGAATTCTGAGATTGGCTTGAGTGTGTGTGCAGTGATGGTAAGCAACTGAATTGGTGGATGTTTACTATGTGTTCAAATAAGAATCAGTTGTAGGTGGTGAACTGAGATGGGTGCTTTGGTATGAGGAAGTGATGTTATAGATGGGTTACGACCTCAGTCTTGAACTTGAAATGGAGAGGAAGCATTATGTGATGATGAGAACTGGTTGCAGCTGCAGTGGTGGATCTGGTGACTGATGATGGTGGTAAAGAAGAGATGAAAGTGCAGATGCAGTTAGATTGAGATGGTTCTGATGCTGGTAGTTGAGATTTGGATGGATGGAAGCTGAGGCAAAATGGGTTTTGGCTCGGGATTGAACTGAAATAAGAAAGCTGGTGTTATGGCTGAGTTATGGTGGAGATGAAGTAAGTTGTTGAGTTTTTGGATGCAGCAGGATTGCAGCCAAGAGATAAAGGCACTGGTGGTGCACAAGAAGACTTATTGGCAGAGTGGAAAGATGAGTGCTGAGTTGCAGCCATGGACATGGTGGTTATGGTGGAGTTCTTCCAGTATATGAAGCCGCAGTTGGTGCTAGAGAATGAATGATATTGAGTTGCAGTTTGCAAGGAGCCACAGATGGAGGAAATGTTGGTCTGACTGTGTGGATTCTGGGAATGAATGCGTTGCAAGTTGGTGCAATGACTTGCATAGGAGGAAGTGCATCATTGATGATGAAGCATAATGAAGGTACAACAGTGGGTTGGCCTGGCAAGATGACCTGCAAATGGCCTAGGACAAGGTGACTCAGAACTGACTCGTTCCTGACTCAGCCTCTGACTCAATAACGCCGTCAGTGACCGTTAACTTAACCGTTAGTCTTAAAATTAGACTGTTAGTTTGACAGTTCGCCTGAGATACATTTCCCGTTCACCTGAGTTGTTTTCCGTGGACTTCTCCGTCCAACTTCCGACACCTTAACCAGTTTTCTGGCGATCGATTTTGGACAGAATTCTAAATGGGTATTTCTCACATTTGGGATTGGAGGACTTCTATCTTTTGGACTTTTGAAGACTTGACCTAAGAAGAGCTACAAAAAGGAAAGTTTTCTACTTTCTTTGGAATCACGTATTTTTTTTATTTGGAGTTTTGGAGGAGAGCGGCGATTCTACTAGGGTTTGCTTTCGTATATTTTTCATTTCTTTATTTTATGAAAATGATTATGATGAACTCCATTACTATGAGTAACTAAACACAATTATTGGTTATGGGATGAAAGTTGATTTCTCAAGCATGATATTTAAATCAATGGATTAGTTTTGTCTCAACTTTATTATTTATGATTCATTGTAAATATTGTTGCATGATTTGAGTGCTAGTTTGATTGAGTCCGGAATCAATTAGATTGGTCTTCATATCTATTGCTAGATTAGGTTTTATTATACGAAAAAATGATAAATTCCTGATTACAAGTAGTATAAATGTGAATAGTGCTTGTAGTGATATATCCTACTAGTCACATATGAATCATAGCCTTAGTTAAATCGAATTAGTGCTTTTACATGTTCGGTTGCTTTGATTAGTCTTATTCCATAAAACTTATTGCTCTTAGGGAGTTAAACTTAATTGTGCTTTTACACTTTAGGTTGCTTTCTAGGAAGAATTCACATATGCATCTTTTAATGTGGTTGTGATGAAATCATGGAATTAGCGGGATATTCATGCGATCAAGGTATCCTAGGACTTTTCGTAAATGAGAGATTAAAATACCAATTCTAGTCATTGATGAAAATACATGTTCGTGAATGATACTATCCCGTAACCAATATCTTCCTCTTATTGATTATTTTCATATTTTATTGCTTTTAATTATTTTTATTGCATTGATAAACAAAAATCACCCCTTGGTTACTTAAGAATCTGAAAATTGCATAACAACAATTGCCTCTCTGGGGAAACGAACTCTTTCTTATCACATACTTCATTTATTTTAGTTAAGTAAGAAAGTGAATTTTTTTTTGACGCATACGACTGCGATCAAATTTTGGCGCCGCTGCCGGGGAGGCATACGGCTTGTTATTAAGTTTTTAGTTTCTTATCATCATTTATGCTCTTATCTTTGCTTTTTGTTTTCTTGTCTTGTTTCTCACTTGTTTGCGAGAATTGTTTTCAGGTACCTAATCCCTGGCTTCTAAAGATTGGAACTATCCAAGGTGCGGGATAACTGCTCGAAGAGGCACAATACTCCAACCAAGTCAAGACACAACGGAAGAACAAGAGTTAGAAGTGGAAGAAGAGTTACAACTAGAAGAAGAACAAGAGGTTCCATTCGTAGAAAAAACCACTAGTTGAATAAGAACCACTAATTGAAGAAGAAGCAATCGGTGATCGTACACTCAAGGATTTGGCTTCTCATAGGCTTGATGCACAACGGTGGTGTATTCAAACAAACTCAACCTTCGAGATCAAACCGGGGTTGATTAGAGAGTTTCCGAAGTTTCATGGAATGACGAATGAAGATCCAAACAAGCATCTCATGGATTTCCACAACGTTATCATGGCTATGCTTCCACCGGAGACTAATGCGGATGGAGCAATGTTGAAAGCTTTTCCGTTTTCTTTGGCGGGAAATGCTAAGGAGTGGTTGTATTACTTTCCTTCCGGAAGTGTCACTACATGGAACGGGTTGAAGAAACTTTTCCTAGAGAGATATTTTCCTTCATCCAAAGCTATGCAAATTCGTAAGGAGATTTGTGGAATACAACAAAAGAACGGGGAGTCATTGTATGAATGTTGGGAACGGTATAAGAGATTGGTGGCAAGCTGCCCTCACCACCAATTTAGTGACGTGATGATAATACAATACTTCTACGAAGGTCTCCAACCAAGTGATAGATATCTTCTTTATGCAGCGGGTGGTGGTGCACTAGTGAACAAGACGGTGGATCAAGCTACCGAGTTGATTGAAAGCATGGCTGCAAACTCGCAACAATTCTACACAAGAGGTGAACCAATGGTTAGGCGAGTGCATGAAGTTACGGATTCATCATCACACTGTGATCAAAGGATGGATAATATGGAGCAAATGATGGAAAAGATGGCTGCAGTTATTTTACCTTCATATGGTGAAGAGTTGGAGCAAGCTTGTGCGGTTTTTCCAAACCAGCAAAGACGGTATGTTCCCTATTCCAACACTTACAATCCGAGATGGAGAGATCATCCCAACTTTAGCTATGCCAACAAGCAAGGAGCGGTCCAACAACCTACTTTCAACTGTTCGAGTGGATTTCAACCACAAAAACAACAATTCCAACCGCAACAACAACAATTTCAGCAACCACAAACACAACAAGCAACTCAAAATCAAGGTTCCGATATTGATGCAAAGCTTCAAACGTTTATGAAAGACATTTCTACCATGTTTAAAGAAAGTCAACAAGAAACTAAAAGTGCTATCAAGGAGTTGCAGACACAAATGGGCTCCATGGCGATGGACATAAATAAATTGAAGGCACAAAATAGTGGGAAACTCCCTTATCAACCCATTAGTCCAAAAGAGGGTGTCAATGCTATTACGTTGAGAAGTGGTACAGAACTTGTGCAACCCGAGGTTACTGATTCGGGAAAGGTGGAAACACCTAAGGAACCTGTTTTGGAGGAGAAGAGTGATGATTCTCCCCAAACTTCTAAGGGACCTATTCCTAACTCTAAAACTCCGGTTTCTACTTATGTTCCTCCTTTACCTTTTCCTCGCAGATTTGCAAACTCCAAGAAGGCGGAACTAGAAAAGGAGATTTTAAAGGTTTTTAAAAAGATCCATGTGAACATACCACTCATAGATGCGATCAAGCAAGTTCCCAAGTATGCAAAAGTGTTGAAGGACTTGTGTACCAATAATCAAAGGCTCAAAGGTAATGAAGTGCTAAGTGGGGGAGAATGCTTCGGAAATCTTACAACACAAACTCCCACTGAAATGTAAGGATCCCGGTAGCTTTGACATTCCAGTCACAATTGGTAACACCACATTTAACAAAGCTATGTTGGATTTAGGTGCATTCGTTAATGTTATGCATGCATCTATGTACAATTCACTTGAGTTAGGTCCTCTTAAAAAGGATGGAATTGTATTTCAATTAGCCGATCGCTCTAATGTTTACCCAATGGGTATTGTTGAGGATGTTCTTGTACAGGTTAATCAACTTGTATTTCCAGCTGACTTTTGCGTGTTAGAGATGAATAAAGGGTCACCGGACTCGTCTCTTCCATTGCTACTTGGGCGTCCCTTCATGAAAACGGAGAAAACCATTATTGATGTGGACAAGGGAACACTAACTATGGAGTTTGATGGAGAAACAATATGTTTCAACATTTTCGAAACGATGAGATATCCTAGTGATGTCCACTCTTGTTTCTCCATTGATGTTATGGATACATTGGCACAACAAGTGTTTGAATTGAATGGTGAAGATGCTTTGGAAACCGTTTTAACTACATCCATGGATAATGGTGTAGAGTGTGGTAATGAAGTAAAGGAAGCCCTTGGTGATCTTAATTCACTACAAGGATGCCCGGAAACTCATAATATCTCTTTTATTTCTTTACCATGCAGTAATGAAAAGCTTGTACCTTGCATTGTTAAATCTCCAAAGTTAGAATGAAAACCTCTTCCCGATCACCTAAAGTACTTGTACTTGGGTGACAAGGAAGATTTACTTGTGATTGTTTCTAACAAGCTTAGTGAATTACAGGAGCAAAAACTTCTAAGGGTGCTAAGGAAGTACAAGACGGCCATAGGATGGACAATTGCTGATATCAAGGGTATAATCCCTACCGTTTGTATGCACAAAATCCGTTTAGAGGACGATGCAAAGCCTACAAGGAATGTGCAACGTCGTTTGAACCCTCCCTTGATGGAAGTTGTGAAAAAGGAGATACTAAAGCTTTTGGACGTGGGTGTTATCTACCCCATATCCGATAGCAAGTGGGTGATCCTGGTACAAGTAGTACCAAAGAAATCAGGTGTGACGGTGGCGGAGAATGATAAGAACGAACTTGTCCCAACTCGTGTGCAAACCGGGTGCAGGGTTTGTATAGATTGCAGGAAATTAAATGCCACCACTAGGAAGGATCATTTTCCATTGCCTTTTATTGATCAAATGCTTGAACGTTTAGCTGGACACTCTCACTATTTCTTCCTTGATGGCTATTCAGGTTACAATCAGATTGTGATAGCACCGGAGGATCAAGAGAAAACCACTTTCACTTGTCCTTTCGGTACTTTTACTTATAGAAGGATGCCTTTTGGCTTGTGCAATGATCCAACTACCTTTCAAAGGTGTATGGTAAGTATCTTTTCAGAATATGTTGAAAACATAATTGAAGTGTTCATGGACGATTTTAGTGTATTTGGTGATTCATTTGACCTTTGCTTGCACAACTTGTCACTAATCCTTGAACGATGTGTTGAAACAAATCTTGTGCTAAATTGGGAGAAGTGCCATTTCATGGTAACTCATGGCATAGTTTTAGGCCATATAATATCTTCTAAAGGCTTGGAAGTTGATAAATCTAAAATAGACCTTATTCGTGCTTTAACCCCTCCCACTACGGTGAGGGAGATACGCTCTTTTCTTGGTCATGCAGGTTTTTATCGTGGATTTATCAAGGATTTTTCCAAGATAGCATCACCACTTTGCAACTTATTGCAAAAAGATGTGGTTTTTAACTTTGATGAAAAGTGTATGGTGGCATTCAATCGTTTGAAAGAACTTTTGATTTCAGCCCCTATCATTAAACCACCAGATTGGAGCAAGCCTTTTGATCTCATGTGTGATGCAAGTGACTATGCGGTTGGTGCGGTGCTTGGGCAACGTGTGGGGAAGATACCTCATGCTATTTATTATGATTCTAGAACGTTAAATGAGGCCCAACAAAACTACACAACCACTGAAAAAGAGTTGTTAGCTACTGCTTTTTGCTTTGGAAAAGTTTCGCTCTTATCTAATTGGTACAAAAGTTGTTGTCTTTTCTGATCATGCAGCACTTAGGTACTTGCTAATGAAGAAAGAAGCGAAACCGAGGCTTATACGATGGATCTTACTCTTGCAAGAGTTTGATATTGAAATTAAGGACAAGAAAGGAATTGAGAACACCGTTGCGTATCATTTGAGCCGTCTTGCTGTGGACAAGGAAGCTATCCCATTGCGTGAAAGTTTCTCGGATGAGCAATTATTCTCAATTGCCTTTGGAGAACCATGGTATGCCGATATTGTCAATTACTTGGTGTCTAAACAAATACCAAAGAACTTGTCTCGTGCTGAGAGGGACAAACTTAAGAGCTTAAGGAACCAATACATATGGGATGATCCATACTTATGGAAATAAGGTAGTGACCAAGTATTACGAAAGTGCGTTCCCGAATCTGAATTTAATTCTATCTTGTCTTTTTGTCACTCCTATGCTCGTGGAGGACATTTTTGGAGTAAGAGAACCGCTCACAATGTACTTGAAAGCGGTTTCTATTGGCCAACCTTGTTCAAGGATGCATATATATTTTGTACAACTTGTGATAGGTGCCAAAGAACAGGCAATATAGGTGCCCGAAATCAAATGCCACAAACTTTTATTCAATTTATTTAAGTTTTCATTCTATGGGGTATTGATTTTATGGGTCCTTTTGACAACTCTCATGGGAATTTTTATATCTTACTCGCTGTTGATTATGTCTCCAAATGGGTGGGATCTAAGGCCACCCCAACTAATGATTCTAAAGTGGATTCAGATTTTGTGCAAGATAATATCTTTGCAAGGTTTGGAATTCCAAGAGCCATAATTAAAGATGGGGGTTCTCACTTCAAAAACAGGATCTTACAAACCTTGTTGAAGAAGTACAACGTGTTGCACAATATTGCAACACCTTATCATCCCCAAACAAATGGACAAGCCGAGGTTTCTAACCGGGAGGTGAAATCCATTCTAGAGAAGACGGTGAATCCAACAAGGAAATATTGGAGCATGCGACTTAATGATGCTTTGTGGGCTTATAGAACCGCATACAAGACATCTATCGGGATGTCTCCCTTTAGGCTTGTGTATGATAAACCTTGTCACTTACCCGTTGAAATTGAGCATAAGGCGTTTTGGGCTATTAAGCAATGCAATATGGAGATGGATGGGGCTGGAAAGCAAAGGAAGTTACAACTCCAAGAGCTATAGGAGCTTCGCAATGATGCATTTGAAAGCTCGCGCATTTACAAGGAAAAGACGAAAGCATTTCATGATAACATGATTTCTAGGAAACAATTTTGCATTGGGAAGAAAGTGCTTTTGTTTAATTCTCGTTTGCATTTATTTCCGGGTAAATTAAGGTCACGTTGGATAGGACCTTTTATTGTTACTAATGTGTTTTCTCATGGTGCAGTAGAAATTCGTAGCATAGCTACAGGCAAGGAACTTAAAGTTAATGGGCACCGGTTGAAACCATATTATGATAATTTCACTTCCGAAGTGGTGGAAGGAGCTAAATTTGTGGATGCACTCCCTCTGGAGGAGTCATAGAAAGCAAGGAGATAGTCGGGCTGACGACTTTAAACCAAGCGCTAAATGGGAGGCAACCCATATGATGAGTATTTCTTGTCTTATTTTTATTTTCTTATCTTGTTTTTAGCTTTTTTCTTGTCTTGCATTTACTTTTTCTAATTTATTGTCACATTATCATGTAGGATTTCCCACCTTGACTTGCTTTGGATGACTCAATCTACATTGAGGACAATGTAAAGTTTAAGTGTGGGGGAGTGGTTAAGCATTTGCATTGTAAATTTTTCATGAAATTTTCAACTTTTGTGTAAAATAGTGAATAAAAAGATCCAACTTGTAGTTAGTTTAGAGTCACATGGTATACTTGTCGCTAAGATTACATCGAGATTCTCATAAGAGTGACTGAACTTAGAGATGACAAAGAACATGATCGGGTTTCTTACTTGTATGAGAGTTAAAGTTGGATTTAACCATGCCAGTGGCAAATTAGGTGCAGACTGAATTCGGTATTAGAGTTGTGATCCCCTATAGTGGAGACTACCCATTGTTACAGCATGTGAGGCATCGACCTTCAATTCTTTGTACCTGTCTAAATATGTGCTTTTAGAGTGTGTGTCACCGTACGTAAACTCCGGGTAGAATGGTGAGCTACCCAACCTCCCACCAATTAGAAGCACTATTTTGATCTCTTGAGTGTTATCTTATCAATCATGAATGGTGACATCGAATTGTTAACTTACATACAACTTGTAATCTTATTCGCAGTTAGCACCATCCACTTTATCTCTCTCTACACCAAGAGGTCCATAGAAACACCATCATCATCAACAATAGGAGCATCAAAAATTCGAAGGAAAGTTGAAGACGTTCAGCGTTTACAAGCAACGGTACAAAAATGAGCAGATTTCAGATTCAAGTAAAGCAACAAGACAAGAAGCAAAATTTTTACAAGTTGAAGACTATTGTACAAGAGTGAAGATTATCAAGATGAGAATTCAAGAAGTTTATGATATCGAGACATACAAGTTGTGAAGAATCAAGCGGTAAAGTACTTACACCATGGCATTTGTACTTGCATTTTTATTTTATCTTTATTTTGTATTTGTATTATTTTCTCTTGTCTCAAAAGAAAAAAAAAGAAAAAAAAACTTGGGATATGGTCATCATTATGCTAGGTCCCTTGTTATAAAAAAAAGAAAGAAAAAAAAAAGAGACAATTTTATTAGGTTCATCATTAGTTTTAATATTTTGTTTGTTTTCATTTTGTATTTACTTTATTTATCTTGCATCTTATGGGAAAAAAAATAAAAATAAATTCATTGCATCATATTTTAGTTTGTTTAATTCGTTTTTGGTTTTGTATTCATTCAATAAAGCCAATGGAAGAAGAAATATCCATAATGAGGTTTCAAGCAACAAGGAATTAGAGGAAAGAGTTACATTGTCAAGATTCTACGAAGTTCAAGATTTCATCATCAAGAATTGAAGACCGAAGACGAAGATGAAGACAAGGATTGAAGACCGAAGACGTTTCTATGGATACTGTGAGAGTGGTGCTAACTGCACACCGAACGGATAACGAGGTAAGTAAGCATATTCCCACCTTCGTTAAGTGGTTGTTTTCCTTTCTTAGAGATCGTCAGAAAAAAATGGTTTTCAAAATGATTAAAAGATGTGAGTTTCCAAAACAATTCGGAGGGTTTTTCTTTGCCTTCCTACAATTCAAAGTGTCGCAGGATTCTCTCTTCAATCCTACCTGGACACATGTGTGACCCATAAAAAGTTGTTTATTATTAAGAGCAATATCATAAAACCCTTTCTTGTGAGGCAGAGTCGAGACTTTTGATCACTCCGAACCCGAATTTCTTTCGATAAGGGATGGTTATTTCTCTCTCAACTTTTAAGGATGACATTATGTTTATATATGTGTCTAACTTCTTATGACTAGTGTGCAGAATATCTATGTCTTCTTAGCGCGTTGGATGCTATCATTACGGAGAACTAGTAAGTTGGAAAAGTAGGTTTTGTGGGTATATCTCTAGTAAACCCTCACGAGATGGAGTTGTATATAGCCTTTAGAATAAGTTTTGTTTCATTTGCTCGAGGACTGGCAAAGTCTAAGTGTGGGGGAATTTGATAGGTGTTGTAAAACACCTAATTTTATATCTAGTATTTATGCTTTCTTTGCTTTTATCCTTGTGAATTGCATCTCTTATGTTTAGTTTTGAGTTATTAGGTGCAATGGAGTCCTTGGGAGCAAAAGAAGGATAAAACGTCCATTTGGAGCGGAAATGGCAAAAAGATTGATTCCCAGGCGACAATTGGAGCAGGCTAGGTTGCACAAGGAAGAGGTGGAGAATGAACTGTCAGTTTCCCATAACTGACAGTCGAACAGAGAACTAGGCTGTCGGTTATCTGGGACCGACAAGCCATGTGTGAGCTGGTTACCCCTTAACCACTAAAGCGGGGTGTCAATATGAATTCCTTTTCCTACACAAACCTAAAAATCAGAGGCACTCATCATTAGAGTTTATGTCTTCCACTCCACCTGATAACAATGGCTTCACAATTTCTCAGAGAAATCGAGAAATTTATAGATGAAATTGACAAAATTCAGAGAAAGGAGAGAATCAGAGATGAAATTGTTGAAAGAGAAGCATACTGGTTGCAGAGAAGATGAAGATGGTGATGAACTTTTTGTTATAGGAGATTGATTTTGTCGGAATCAAGGGCTTGTTCTTGAGTTAAGTTTGTCGAGATACAGACCCAGGTAAGAAATTGGGAATCTGTTGCTGCAGATCGAGAATGAAGGGTCGTGAAGGAGATGGGTTTTTGTAGTTACAATCGATAACTGGTTTGTATAATTCTGTCAACATAGAAGATGGTGAAACTAGGGTTCGATTCAAGATGGGTTTGAGATGTAGATTCATGAACCAGAATTAGTCTTGTTTGGAGTAATTTGAAAAGAAATAAAAAGGGTTTTGAGCTGAGCAATGATGATGATGGTATCGATTAATGTGAGAAATTGATGATGATTGTTACAAGGATTTGATTTCTTGTTACGAATCTGAAGCTCAACAGGATTCATGAGAATGAGTTTGCTCTGAACTGAGATTGGAATGAAGATGAAGAATTTGGTGAGAAGATAGCAGAACTTGAAATTATTGAATTAGGGTTCTTTGACTGGGGTAATTGTGATGAAGAAAGATTGAGAAGATGGTTTTACTGTGGTAGTTGGTGGTGATAATAAACTCAGGGTTTTGAATCAAGAAGATGATACTGTAAATCTTGTGTTGTGTGAAGCAATTAGGTTTTGTAATGAGTCTTGTGTTGGTGACAATGGAGCTCAGGTGGTGATTCTGTTGCTTGTGAATTACTGGAAGTTATGGTGTGGTGGTGTTGTTGTTTTGGGATGGTGTTACTTCAAGGAGTTAGAAATTTTAGTTTTTGCTGAGAAGAATATGAAGTTGCAAGGTGCAAATAGCTGATGGTGCTGCTGGCATTGATGGTGGTAAGATTCAGTTGAAGCTGCAGTGGCAATGGAGAAGTACCTGAGCTGAATTGGAAGGAGGGTCTGAGTATGCAATGGACTGGCTAGAAATGCAGAGGTTTCTCTTGAGGTTCTGGTGATGCTGCTAACAAGGAGCAGTTGAGTTGAATGATGGTTTCAGATGCAGATATGTCGCAGCTGTGTTGAGCTGAATTGTATGGCCACATAGTAGATGTATGTTAGGGCTGTGTGTATGTGAATCGCAACTGGCTGCAGAAGGTTCAAAAGTAGTTGTTGTTGAGCTTGTGATCTTGAGATAAGCTGGTGGTTGCTATTGTAGATGCAGGTGTTGGGAATTATGAGATTGCCTTGAGTGTGTGTGCAGTGATGGTAAGCAACTGAACTGGTGGATGTTTATTATGTGTTCAAAGAAGAATCAGTTGCAGGTGGTGAACTGAGATGGGTGCTTTGGTATGAGGAAGTGATGTTATAGATGGGTTACGACCTAAGTCTTGAACCTGAAATGGAGAGGAAGCACTAAGTGATGATGAGAACTGGTTGCAGCTGCAGTGGTGGATCTGGTGACTGATGCTGGTGGTAAAGAATAGATGAAAGTGTAGATGCAATTAGATTGAGATGGTTCTGATGCTGGTAGTTGAGATTTGGATGGATGGAATCTGAGGAAAAATGGGTTTTGGCTCGGGATTGAACTGAAATAAGAAAACTGGAGCTATGGCTGAGTTATGGTGGAGATGAAGTAAGCTGTTGAGTTTTTGGATGCAGCAGGATTGCAACCAAGAGCTAAAGGCACTGGTGGTGCACAAGAAGACTTATTGGCAGAGTGGAAAGATGAGTGCTGAGTTGCATCCATGGACATGGTGGTTCTGGTGGATTTCTGCCAGTATATGAAGCCGCAGTTGGTGCTAGAGAATGAATGTTTTTGAGTTGAAGTTTGCAAGGAGCCACAGATGGAAGAAATGTTGGCCTGACTGTGTGGATTCTGGGAGTGAATGCGTTGCAAGTTGGTGCAATGACTTGCAGAGGAGGAAGTGCAGCATTGATGATGAAGCACAATGAAGGTGCAAAAGTGGGTTGGCCTGGCAAGATGACCTGCAAATGGCCTAGGCCAAGGTGACTCAGAGCTGACTCGTTCCTGACTCAGCCTCTGACTCAATAACGCCGTCAGTGACCGTTAACTTAACCGTTAGTCTTAACGGTCGACTGTTAGTTTGACAGTTCGCCTGAGATACATTTCTCGGTCACCTGAGCTGTTTTCCGTGGACTTCTCCGTCCAAGTTCCGGTACCTTAACCAGTTTTTCGGCGAGCGTTTTTGGACAGAATTCTAAATGGGTATTTCTCACACTTGGGCTTAGAGGACTTCTATCTTTCGGACTTTTGAAGACTTGACCTAAGAAGAGCTACAAAAAGGAAAGTTTTCTACTTTCTTTGGAACCACGTATTTTTTTTATTTGGAGTTTTGGAGGAGAGCGGCGATTCTACTAGGGTTTGCTTTCGTATATTTTTCATTTCTTTATTTTATGAAAATGATTATGATGAACTCTATTACTATGAGTAACTAAACACAATTATTGGTTATAGGATGAAAGTTGATTTCTCAAGCATGGTATTTAAATCAATGGATTAGTTTTGTCTCAACTTTATTGTTTATGATTCATTGTTAATATTGTTGCATGATTTGAGTGCTAGTTTGATTAAGTCCGGAATCAATTAGATTGGTCTTCATATCTATTGCTAGATTAGGTTTTATTATACGAAAAAGTGATAAATTCCTAATTACAAGTAGCATAAATGTGAATAGTGCTTGTAGTGATATATCCTACTAGTCACATATGAATCATAACCTTGGTTAAATCGAATTAGTGCTTTTACACGTTCGGTTGTTTTGATTAGTCTTATTCCATAAAACTTATTGCTCTTTGGGAGTTAAGCTTAATTGTGCTTTTACACTCTAGGTTGCTTTCTAGGTTGAATTCACATATGCATCTTTTAATGTGGTTGTGATCAAATTAGGGAATTAGCGGGATATTCTTGCGATCAAGGTATCCTAGAAATTTTAGTAAATGAGAGATTAAAATACCAATTCTAGTCATTGATGAAAATACATGTTCGTTAAATGATACTATTCCGTAACCAATATCTTCCTCTTATTGATTATTTTCATATTTTATTGCTTTCAATTATTTTTATTGCATTGATAAACAAAAATCCCCCCTTGGTTACTTAAGAATCTGAAAATTGCATAACAATAATTTCCTCTCTGTGGAAACGAACTCTTTCTTATAAAATACTTCATTTATTTTAGTTAAGTAAGAAAGTGAAATTATTTTTGACGCATACGACTGCGATCAATGACACTTGTGTAGATTACTCAAGCATTGATCTTAATAATGATCAAGATCCTATTCGAAGGGTGGAGCTTGAGGATGATGCATTTTTGAGTCTTCTAAAAAAGTTCCTTATAGCGAAATTTGGAGCCGCAAAAGAGTATGTGCCTTACAACGAAGAAGAGTGTGTTGAGAATGAAACCGATATAACCAATATTGTGGAAAACCCAATTGAGCGTGCAAAGGATTGTAATGATGATGTTAATGTCGAGACTTTGGTTAAGGCAGAAACGGATGAAGAATGGTTGCAAAGTTTGATAGAGGACCATGATATACAAGAGGTAAGTAATTCACTTGAGTTTTTCAAGGATGAAGAGGATTCCGTAATACAATTGTGATAGGTTTTTCTAACCCTTTGCATATTGATTCTTCTCCTTTACCTCTTATTGGTTTGAATGTATGTGCTTCGAGAATATTGTTGAATGACTTTGTTTCTCGATTTCCGCCTTTATAGATACTTGATTCTCATACTATGCAAGCTTTGGAACAAGAAACCGTGGAAGTTCCTGAAATATATATTCTTTACCCACTTCCAAGTTTGGACAAGAATAAGTGTGGGGGAAACTTTTATCGGTTAATAGATTCATTTCTATTTTATATTACTAATATTTGTGTGAAGCTAGTGTTTGCGAACCAGGTGCTATGTGTGGATCCCCAACTTTTCCGATTATTGGTGTATGGAGAATTCGTTTTGCAAGTCGGGCTTTGACGACGTTAAACCAAGCGCTGCATGTGAGGCAACCCATCGGTTTTCTATCTCTATCCCTTTTTTTTAGTTTTCTTAGTTTTCATATCATATCTTGCATTCCCATCTTAGATTTTACAAGTCCTATATCTATAATGAAAGTTTGACGAATTCTCGTCAGGAAATTCTGACTGCACACTTGTTATGAAAATAGCTCTCGAGACTTCATACGGAGTCCAATTTGAGTGGTTGACCCCAACTTTTAAAGAGTTTCCAAAAAGAAAATACGAATTCGGAGTCTGTTAAGTTGGAGCGATAGGCCGGGACATTTGAGTTTCGGTATTTTTCCAGAACTTTTTCAGATTGAATGTCTGTCAGTACGGAGGTCATAAAAGTCAGACCATTTATCGAAACTTTTTGCCATTTTGACATGTTATATAAAAGACGTAGGTGAACAACTTTCGTTTAGGATGTTTTTCCTATTTCCCTATCCATTTGTACAGTTTTCGAGTTATTCAGGGTTGTTATGTCAGAAATCAGAATTTTCGGTTTTGAACATTCAGGACAATGTTGAGTTTAAGTGTGGGGGAGTAGTTAAGAATGTTTGGCTTGCATAAAAATAATAATAAAATAAATAATACTCTTTGATTTCTTGCATTCCTGAGACTTCATCTTTTGGATTTAATTATGAGCTAATTAGGATGACACTCTAAACCTTTTAAGGTTGAAACAGTTCTTACGACTATAGATTAAGTTCCATTTATTTCAATCCTTAAATATATACGTTCATAATTGAATGCGAAACTAAGCTATGGTAGTAGTTTGAAACATTCATCCTCGCAATTAATCATTACTGAATCACTTTCTTTTTATTTTTGCAGTTATATGTTTCTCTAAAGTGATTTGGTGGGATCCTGATACTGCCATGGATGTTGTAGAAAGGTAATCATTGGTTGAGTTTATATGAAATCCCCATAAGACAATTGGCTTGCACTCGTAAAGAGTAAAGAGTGATTTAAAAAAAATTAGAAAAGAAAGAAAAGAAAAGAAAATTATACTCCCTCCGTCCCTAATTAGATGACCTACTTGGTTTTAAATTTTGTCCCATAAATAGATAACCTATTTTTTTTTACTATAAGAAATATGTATAATTTGATAGTTATGTATATATTCGTTACGTAGGTGTTTTAAAATGCTTCTCAACGGTATAAAGTTTACGAAAAACCGTGATATAGTTTAAGACATAAATCATTTCTAAGTTTTACTAACATCCTTGTCTTAAAAATTGTGCAAACTACAACTAGGTCATATAATTAGGGACGGAGGGAGTATATAAATAAAGTTCCTCTTCATTTATCGACACTAATAAATGATAGGTTCAGAATCGCGGATAATCATAGTCGATAAAACAAAAACCATATCATCATTATATAGCAAGTCAAAAAGACTATTGATGAGGTTCTTGACACTTAGATAGCAGTATGTGTGAAACGTTGTCTCTGTCTCCGTCGCCTAAGCAAGCGTGGAGTGCAGGATCCAATGCAACTATCACATACTTGTTGACAAGGAACATGCGCTTAGAGTATCTAATCATGTGTGTTTGTACCGTGTACTTTATATACGGTGAGCCCGCCTAGCCAGCCCGTGACAGAAGATTCTAGAAGATTCCAGAAGGCTTGTTGCCCAAGTTGCTTGCACATGATGTTTACATCAAAATTAGGGTTACATAAACTCTTTAAATACATGTATCCTAAACCCTAAGAGCATATGGAATTTTAGGTTAGCTAACCCGGAGAAAACTCTTGTATACTACAATCAATAAAGAATTTCTCTGTTCCCCGTGGATGTAGGCAACACTTGTCGAACCACATTAAATCCTTGTCTCTTATTTATTTTATATCGATTCATAACCCTAATTTTCAATAATCATCATCTAATCAATCGTGTTCTGTGCCTAAAATTTATTTTGGGTACAAACATTGGCGCCGACTAAGGGGATTCGTGAAAACAATCGTGTTTTACTGTTGAGAGAAGTCTCGAAGAAATCTGCACGAAATCCCATGCAGAAATCAGCAGGAAGAAACAAAAAAAAATAGGGTTTAGAAGAAAAATCCGCGAAACTGTTGCATTCAGAAAAAACCGTTGCGAATCAGTTGCAGAAGGCGTTGCGAAAGCAGCAGCAAAGAGTAATTTAAAACCTCATAAAAACTGTAACAGATATATGTGTTGCAGAAAGATTCTTTCTGTACACGCACAAAGGTCCAACTTCACGTCCAGTTTCAGATCCAACGAACAGGATCCGTCATATTTACAAGATCAAATCCGTACGATCGGTTTAGCCTCCCATACAACTCCAGATCCAGCGAATCAGATCCGTAAGATTAAGAAGATCTCATCCGTGTACTGTCAAGCAGCGCATCAAGCTTTTGATGTACTTAGCCGGTTCAATACTTCTACCTATTCAGAATCCGTCACGTGTGGGGAAGTAGAAACCGGTTCAACTCTGGTCCAATCTGGTTTAGACCGAGCGGCTCTGACCAGTTGCCACGTCAGCACTCCGGCGATTACCGAAATGAACCAATTGGGGATTGCCATGTCAGCACCCCTTTTGTCCAATCAGTAATCCACGTCAGTGCCACGCTAGCTACTTTTCAAGAAAAAGAGAAAAATATGAGCTAGTTGGGATTCGAACGCGTGACCACAAGCTCGTGTTCTAAACTATTGACCAACTGTGCAAACCATCATTTGTGCAATGAAACATGACTCACTAAGTTTAGTTGTTCTTCACGCGTGCTTCGTGCAAATATTGTTTCATCAATAACTTCTTCGTTTTAAGTCCGAATTAAGTGATTTTTGGCTCGTTCGAATCGTCTTTCAATTCACTACAACATGGAAGCAAAACATACAGTATTCAAGAAATTTTTATGTGCACTTGGAGCAACAACATGATCGAGTTCGAGGTTCGTGGATAGCGACATGATCGAGTTGGAGGTTCGAGATGAGTACGAGATGAGGATTGTTTAGACCCTTCAATATTTAGCCTTGCATCACATCGCAAGCACCTAAAGCCTCACCTTGCACGTGAGCACATAAGTCTTGCTTTTATCGCAAACATAAAATCTCGTCTTGCACGGGAGTATGAAAGACTTGCACCTTGGCAAACATAAAGTCTCGTCTCAACCACGAGCCCAACGCCCGATGTTGGTCCAAATACTCGTACTCAACACAAGCAATACAGCCAGCCTGCCCGAGCAGCGAGCGCTACAGCCTTGTTACGTTGCAAGCAAAAAGCCTTGCCCCAGCCGCAAGCACATTACATTTCACTCAAGACTCGACTAGCTCTCGATCATCACAAGTCCACCACGTGGCAAAAAGTCTTTCCTAGCACGTGAGCAATATTATTATTATTATTATTTTTATTTATTTTTTTACTTTTCATTTTTATTTATATTTTTTTGCAGGTAATTACAGTTGGGGGCGTCTTCGCAATATCTCTACTCACGCTTGGGGGCGAGTTTCATCATCATTGTTCGAACAAAAGGATAAACAATTTTCTTAACCACCAACAAGTTGGAGGTTAAGAGGGGGCGATGTTTGTACCGTGTATTTTATACACGGTGAGCCCGTAATCAAGCCCGTCTAGCCAGCCCGTGACGGAAGATTCTAGAAGTTTTCAGAAGGCTTGTTTCCCAAGTTGCTTGCACATGATGTTTACATCAAAATTAGGGTTACATAAACTCTATAAATACATGTATCCTAAACCCTAAGAGCATATGAAATTTTAGGTTAGCTAACCCGGAGAAAACTCTTGTATACTACAATCAATAAAGAATTTCTCTGTTCCCCCGTGGATGTAGGCAACCCTTGCCGAACCACATTAAATCCTTGTCTCTTATTTATTTTCTATCGATTCATAACCCTAATTTTCAATAATCACCATCTAATCAATCGTGTTTTGTGCCTAAAATTTATTTTGGGTACAAACAATGTGGTCGAGTTAAATGGGTGCTTCTCTCAATTATTGCGCTATAAATATATATCCTTTGACGACATTCATACAAGTATTGTGGGTAACATATTTCACTTAAGTCAACATTTGCACACTTCACTTTTCCATTTCCATTTTCTTATATATCCATGTGAGTTTAATATGCGAGTGTTGTGATAAACGTTGCAACAAGTACGATGACTATCTTAGTAGAGTTTTGCAATCAGGTTGAATGTCACATGTAAGTAATTGCTTATGTGTGATGATTGGAATGTATGTGGGATGTTTGTAGCTAAAGAACATATGCAAGCTAATTATTTGGATTTTTTGCTTTATCCTTAGTGGTTCTTCCAAGGCGAGAAATTGGAGTATGTTTTGTGGGTATACCTCTTGTAAGCCCTCACGAGACTATAACTCGTCCACTAGGGACACCTAGGGGTTTAAAGGCCTGTTATTCATGCTAAGAGTAACCGTATCCTCACGACATAGAGTTGTTGTATTTAGGATTAGTTTTATTTAGTTTGCTCGAGGACTAGAAAAATCTAAGTGTGGGGGAATTTTATAAGTGTATAATTCATATGATTTTAGTATCCATTCCATACTTGCTTTAGCTATTATTCTTGCATATTTTCGTATTATTACTTTGGTTTTCTCTTATTTGTCTCAATTAGGTGAATCATCCAAAAAAGGAGCTACAAAGTTCTGAAAATATCTAAAAATAGAAGTATTCCAAGTATCCAAGTGCCCAAGTCCAAGAGAAGTGGAAGAAGTGCGACAAAAAGGAGCAAAACGCTCATAATCAAGACACAGGTCAAATACCGATCTTAACTCATTCAAATTAAGGATTTATCATCATCATCTTTAAGATAATTGAAAGATAAAAATAATGCAAAAATAATGAGGTCATTCCGAGTTTGGATGAAGAAGTTGTGACCAAAACAATTTTTATCAAATACTGAAGACAGTGAAGTCCGCGAACTGGGTTTGCGAACCGAGTTCGCAGACTTATTTACGTAAATATCTTCTGGAATTTGAAGTTTGCGGACTGGGTATGCGAACTTATCAAATTGGAAACGTGTATTCACACCTTGGAAGGCCTAAGGGCACGTTTGGAGTCGTTAGGTCATATTTTCGGGTCGGGTTCTTAAACCTAACTAAATACTTGGAAGCCAAGCAATGTAAACCTATAAAAAGGTATTAGGTTATGTAAAAGATATCATCTCATATCACATATTCTACTTGGAGCTTTGGAGATAGCCGCAACTAGGGTTTAGACATGGAAACTCTTCTCTTTATTCTTGTTATGAACTTCATGAGCATGAGTACTTAATTTTCTTTTGGTTATGGATTAATTGAATTTCACATAACATGATTCTTTGATTCAATATATTAGTTTTGTCTCATATTTATCATTCATGATTCTCTGGAAATATAGTTATATGATTAACGTATTATAACATGATTTGATTGTTTGTTTTGTCAAGTTTCAAATTGGTAGAACTTGTAATCACATCTATTGCTAGTTTAGGGTTTATCACCGAGCGATATCCTTGAACACAAGTAGCATAAATATGGTTATAGCTTATAGTGATATATCCTTGTAATCATATGAGAACCATGACCTTTGTTCGAATTGTTTGCGCAATGTATTTCAATTGCATTGATTAGCCTAATTTCATGAATCTTAATGCTCCATGGGAATTGAACTTGATTAGCGCAAGGTGTTAGGTTATTATTTTGGTAGAATTCATACTTGCATCGTTTTACATGTATGTGTGATGAAATCAGGAAATTGCGGGATATTCTTTCGACTAGGTATCTTAGGGCTTTTGATAATGAGAGATTAAATATCAATTCTAGTTATTAAGACAAGAACATGTTAGTGACTGAAAACGAAATCCTTGACCAATACTTTCACATATCCTTGAGTTGATTTGTTTACTTTTATTCATTTGCTTTTATTGTAGTTTATTTTACATAAATCAGAAAATACCCCCTTGTTTTACATAAGAAATAGAAACATATTGACAACCTTAGTCCTCTCTGTGGGAACAATCCTTTCTTGCCATTGATATATTTATATTTGAGTAGTAAGAAAGTGTAATTATTTTTGACGCCTACGACAGCGATCATAACCGTACCTAAACGTGTACACCAGGTTGGTTCACAAATAGTTAGCCGAGGTTAGCCATATGATTACTCTCATATCAACCTTATTCATCTTAAGCATAACTAGTTCAAATGACTCAAATGAAACTAGTTAAAGAGTTTTTCAATAGTTTTAGAAAACACAATTGAAACCAAATCGGTTTGATTCACTTGAATCAATCATGGACATTATAGCCACGGTTTGCAAGATTGCATTCCTTATGATTTAAATGTTAAAGTCCATGAGCTGACCGATTTAACAAAGTAACCAGCTTAAGTATGCGTACGGGTATGCGTACTTAAGCAACCGGTTTTGAGTTTGTAAAGTTTCCAAACTCAGCAGAAATTTTCGGTTCGAAAACTTCCGCCAGTATGCGTACGGGTACGCATACTTAAGGTGACTAGTTAAGAGTTTGTCAAAAACCAAACTCAGCTGAAATTATCGGTTCGAGAACTTCCGCCAGTATGCGTACGGGTACGCATACTTAACTGTTTCCTTCACCAATTTTGTATACACACATATGCATACTTTTGGCTTCCGGTTTATGGATTTATACAGTAATGTGTGAACACACTATATATGCTTATATCCAAAGACGGTTACATCATCAACTCTTTATTTCAATCATTGAAACATTCTTCTATAATGACAATAGACGTTTTTACACATTATTAGCATCAAAGCAATTTTCAAGATATTGAAATAATCGTTATCGAAACATTCCAAGCCTATACCAAATGATTGTATCACATAAACCATGTAAGATGTTAATCGGAAATTTTCTCATGATATAAGATGAACTTGGTCGAAACGAAAGCTTACCAACACATATTTCGAGAAATATGTAAGCGAGATATACTCAGCTCGAAATCTCAAATGTGTATAGAGAAAACTATATCGTAGTACGACTTATGTCTCAATATAGGAGATAGTAGAAATATACTTTCCAAGTGATAGATGAGTTCAAGTCTCCACATACCTTTTGTCGAAGAAGTTCCACAAGCTCCCCTTAGTAGTTCTTCGTCTTCAAGAGATGAACGTCGAGAGATCTAAGCTCAATTACACTATTTATGTCCTAGTCCGAGACATCTATAAATAGGCTAGAAATCAAGACTTATAGTTTTGATCACCAACATTGACAAACATGCTTGAGATAGCAACGCATGCGAGTTCGACCGAGCAATGCTCTAACAGGATTTACCAATTGATTGAACTACGCACAACCTATGATATTTCAATCACATAAACAAATATAATGTGGAAAAGAAATAACACATACACCAGAAATTTTGTTAACGAGGAAACCGCAAATGAAGAAAACCCCGGGACCTACTCCATATTTGAACAATACACTGAATTAAGCCACTACAGACACTAGCCTACTACAAGTTAACTTCGGACTAGAATGTAGTTGAGCCCTAACCAAGTCTCACACCGATTAAATTACAGTCGTGTTCCTTACGCCTCTAGAACCATGCCGGATTCTGCGCACTTGATTCCCTTAGCTGATCTCACCCACAACGAAGAGTTGCTACGACCCAAAGTCGAAGACTTATAAACAAATCTGTCTTCCACAGATAAGTCTATTCTGATAGATAAATATGTCTCCCACAGAAGTACCTACGAAGTTTTTGTTCCGTCTTTTGATAAATCAAGGTGAACAGGAACCAATTGATAATCCGGTTTTATACTCCCGAAGAGCAGCCTAGAAATATCAATCACCTCACAATAACTTAACTATATGGTAGTAGAAGAAGTTATTGCGGAATCACAAAGAATGAGACAAAGAGCTTTGTGATTACTTTTTATATCTTACCTATAGGAGATAAATCTCGAGCAAATCTTAGAGAAGATAGTACTCAATACGATAGAACAAGTAAGATCAGAATACGCAACTACAGAGAAAATAGTTGGATCTGGCTTCACGAATCCCAAATGAAGTCTTCAAGTCGTTAACCTATAATGCTTTGGAAAAACCTAGGTTAAAG
The DNA here is from genome assembly GCF_003573695.1 of Papaver somniferum. Lineage (NCBI taxonomy): Eukaryota > Viridiplantae > Streptophyta > Magnoliopsida > Ranunculales > Papaveraceae > Papaver > Papaver somniferum. Next base: position 110,283,211 of record NC_039367.1, read on the forward strand.
GAGAATTGAATCTAGTCGCAACTAGGACACAGGAAAGTGTCGGGATTAGGTTCTCCAGTTTCTAGAGTTCTCCCTTATATAGTCTTTCAGATCAGGGTTTGCTTTCAATCAAAGCTTAGATAGCTTAGTAACAAAGCATTCAATATTCACCGTTAGATGAAATCCTGATTTAAGATTCAAATCAATATATCTCCACCATTAGATGGGATTAGCTTGTTACACACAAATGAAATATACCTTCATTTAGATATGGGTAACCGTACCTAAACGTGTATATTGAGTTGGTTTAATAACAATTAACCGAAGTTAGCCATATGAACACTTTTGTCTTAACCACATTCATCTAACACATCTAGATCAACTATGATGATCAATCAATCACGAAAGATAATCAAATAAGTCTAATTGTGTTTCAAATAGAGTTATTTAATTGTTTACTATCTCATAGAAATATATATGAACCAATTGAATCAAAATCGGATTGATTCGTAATCGTAAAGTAATTATATAAGAATCAATTCATGAACATTAAGTTACGGTTTGCAAAGATTGCATTCCTTAACTCATAAATGTATTTGTTCATGAGTATGAAAAACATACTTAACCGATTTTAGAACTTAAACCACTAAGTTTGCAAACAGGTACGCAAACTATAGCTTCCGGACTTTGGTATTGTCCATCCGTTTGCAAACGGGTATGCAAACATCCATCCCAGACCTAACTCAGGTAGAAACATTCGCATACTAGGTATGCAAACAAGGTTCTCGGATTTTAACAGTTAAAACCGTTCGCATATTAGGTATGCAAACAAGGTTCCCAGACCTGAATCATACCAAAACAGTTTGCATACTAGGTACGCATACTTTGTTGTATCCAGACAAAGGTATTTATTCTAAACTCCCGTTTCAATCATTGAAACATCCTTAGAAGACGAAAATAGCTGTCACACTAACTATTAGCTTCAAGTAATTTTTATGTGATCGAATGATCAATACGAAACATTCCAAGTCGACACCAAATGATTGTCTCAAACAAATCATGTAAGATGTTTCAAGGCAATTTCCACATGATCATCTTTTGACTTAATATTTAGTTTCCAACAAATAAATTGTTTCCAACTAAACTCGTCAAGAATATGATGAATGTAGATAAAGCAAAAAGCTTCCAACACATATTTCGAGAAATAGATAAGCGAGATAAAATCGTCTCGAAATATCAAATGTGTATAATGTAAAAGTATATATAGCTATACGACTTATAGTCTCATTAGGAGATAGAATAGAATAGTCTTCTGAGTGATAGATAAGTTTTAGTCTCCACATACCTTTTGTTGATAAAGTTTCTCCAAGATCTCCTCAGTAGATATTCATCTTCATTCGATGAATGCCATGAAGTCTAAAGCTCAACTACACATTCTATCATAATCCGAGATATAGCTATAAGTAGACTAGAAATCAAGACCATAGTTTTGATCAGCTAAACTTGACAAACAAGCTTGAGATAGCAACGCTTGCGAGTTCAACCGAGCAATGCTCTAACAAATTTGATTTGATTGACTAACGGTTGTTGAAACTTTGACTGCACCTAGTTTGTTTATTATTTAGAATCTCTCTTCTAATATAAGATTCACTCAAACTAGATCAAACTATCGACGTGATCTTTAGAAATGTTTTTAGATCTAAATACATCTTGTGATAATTCATTGTTAACACTCCTTTCTATGTGTGATTGATCAAAAGAGATTCAAGTGGTGTTGTGCAGGTATTCGAAGACAATAGAAGATTTGAAGACGAAGAAGAAATCTTATTAGTTTTCGTATCTTGTGGATTTAGTGCACAAACCTTGCTCGGATGAGATCCATCTAGAATCGATTTATCTTTGGTAGATGTGATTGATTAGTTACGTGAAATCAGCATTCTCTATATTTCTCTTTGAGATCTATATTGATTGAGTGTGAATGTAGACTTGACTATTTCGGTAGTTATTGTTTAGATTGATCTAACCAGACAGAGAAGTTTATTAGATTAAACATAAGAGCCTTTGTCAACAACGCATCATAATCTTTATCAAGATTGATTAGCGTGGTTACCAAACAGATTCTTCCTTTGCTGTTTGGAATACGATCCAAAGGAATTTCTTTTCACATGCATGACTCTAGATGCCGAAGGCGCATGGATACTGAGGAAACTAATTATCTAGGGGTAGTCTGCTTGGTCTCAACTATACGAAGTTGATATTAGATTTTTTTATAACATCTTAATTATGAGAGTATTTTCTGCATTTGCGGTTTCCTCGTTAACAAAATCTTGTCGTGTCTTTTACTTTGTTTTCCACATTATAATTGTTATTATAATTAAGTAAACTACACAAGTACATTAACTCCGTAATACTTGATAGTGATCCTAAAGAGTTTTGGTAATTACCGAACCTATTATCAAGTACACACTTTGTTATCATATCGTCTTAATCTTGTATATGTAGTCAATCACACAAGTGATCTTGTTGAGGTATTGTCTCGATCTCATATCCATATATGATACACGAAGTGCGAACCGAATTGTTGTATTGTCTCGACTCTATCCATAGACGATCACACTTGGAAGAGGACTTATAGGTTGATAAATAAAAAATTGTGGTGTATTTGGAACCCTCGTCTTTTTAGCTTGAAATCAAGTCTGATTTGTCGTCATTGATCTAGCGGGAAAAGAGATGAGTTAATATTGAGCAAAAGAAGAAAAAAAAACAAAATATAGGTTAATCTGAAAGATTACAGTTTTAAATGAGATGGCCTTTTAAGGTGTTCATCAAGGGATTACAAGTGTAGATTATGAAGATGTTGTTTGTCGTGGAGTCAACTATAAATGCATCTGCTGGTGTTAAGGTTCCGGATGACATTAATAATTGAACTTTTATTAGTGATTTTTTTGATGTACAAAGAGAAACTGATTAATACGAGTTAGGATAGTAAACGTATGTATTGGCATTTGGATAATTATTTAATTTTTCGATGATTTTTTTAAACTCGAGATTGACTATATTTAGACCGGATTATTTCTCTCCTCATATACATTTGTTTTCCTCCAATTAACAAGACTCAATACTTCTTGCTTTAAGTCAAATTTTTGAATTCATTAGCAATTGCCTTTTTACAAGATGTAAATTTCGAATTAAGTAAAAATATTGCGCCATTTTACAAATATAAACTTGGACAATAAAAACTTAAATTAATACTTAAATAAATATATCTGACAATCTTTGATCCTGTTTTCTTCATATGAAGAAACTTCATTCGATTAGTTCGTGAGAAGATTTTCCTTTGTTCTTCTGACTACGTATGGTTAATTTTTCAAATAAACTTTTTATTTTCCTTGATTTTCCTTGCCTTGAACTCTTCTTTGCCTTTTAGAGCATCTCCAATAGAGAGTGATTTTCTTTATTTTTCATGACACGTAGGATTTTAAACCCCCATTTAACATAAATTCATCTCCAATAGTTGGATTCAACAAACTAGGAGGGATGTGAAAATATATGAAGGTGTTAAATAAAGTCTTATCTTCACCTCCGGATGCACTTTCATGTCATATTTTCAAATTTTTTTTAATAATTAGTTAAAATAAAAATAAGCGGTTAATATTTTACCACATAAGATATTCTAAGGATTAAATCCTTTATTATTGGAGATAGTTTTTTAACTACGGGGTTCTATTTTTGTTATATGTGTAAACTCTCCCAAATAAAAGTCTTAATAAGACTTCCATGCAGGATTTTTTACACCCACTGTTGGAGATGCTCTTAGCTGCAGGTTTGACTTGGTTAATATCCAAAACTTGAAGACTTCTTTTCTTTTTACCTATTTCTTTATAACTATGACATATCCTGTTAACAAAAACTTCAAGTACTACACCATAAAAATGAAGTTGGATTTGAAATTCTGTCACAAAATTTTTTGAGATCAAGGAAGAGAGAGAATTTTGTGAGTAAAATTTTGGTGTAAAAAATCGAGTTTGAGAATCACTTATTTATAGGTGACAGAGAAAGAGTCTTTGGAGTTAGAGTTTCCACCGGGCTACATAGAAAAAATCGCCAGCGATAAAGTCTCCATCTTTGGCACTCTCAACATGACCACCTGATAGCGTTTCTATCACCAAACTCTTTTCACATAGCAGCGCGGCTAGTTTTCCAGGCCACCTGCTATAGCAAATGATTTTTTTTGCCATAGTGCATAGGAACCGGGGTAAGGGATATCAAATAATTTTTCCTATTCTCCACCCCCAATTTTCTTATTTTCCATCCCCTCATAATTTCTAAAATCAATTTACTTTTTAATTTTGTTTTTTCCTATTTACCACCTACAAAAACCAAATTAAGTATGACCATTTTCTATTAACACTTTTATTTGTCTTCTTCTTCCTTACCGACAAAAAAAAACATTAAAAAACCATCAAGTTAGAAACCCCAGGTTAGATTTCTATTAATTAATCGACGACTAATTGGTAAATGACTATTGTAGAAGATTCTTATCGTTGAAAATATAAGAAAAAATATCAAAACCTAGATGAATCGAACATCGAAGAAGAACACCCAAGAAGATTATTTCACTACTTATTTTTGGGTTGAATCAGCCATAGCCAATGCTAAACTTCATTCAAATAATTACTTTCATGTACATATTCTAACTTTTATTTGATTAAAACACCACCAGTTATTTTTTGTGTTGAATTTGTTAGAGCATTGCTCGGTTGATCCCACTAGCGTTGGTATGTCAAGTTAGTTGTCAATTTTAGTTGTCAAAATACATTCTTGATTTAGTATATTAAAGATAGTTTCGGACTAGATTAGGTCTAAGAAGAGTTATTCTTGAAGGATGAATTTTGAAGACTACAAGAAGACATCAACAAGGAATTCATCAACAAAGGTATGTGGTAATTGATTTCATTTGGATTCTTGTTCAATTCTACCTTTCTAATCTATCGAAACAAATGTCTACTCTATGGAACAATTCCTATGACGGTAAATATACATTTATGTATATATACTCGAGGTTATTTGAGACACGACTTTTGTGACAATGACCTTTATCCCTAGAAATATTCTCATGTTATAGTGAATGAGCTTACGAATTCAACGAGCCAAGAATCACTCAGTTCTGAGTTATAACGATGAAGTTATGAGTGATTTATTAAAGTAACAATTATAAGTGTTGCTGTAATTGTTACAGTTCGTTAGTAGGAAACAATCCACGAACTGTTTGTAACGGTTCATGGACTTAAGCCCGATCACGCGACTAGAAGCCATTTTTGGTTAAGTTTTTGATATTTCCTTATCTAGGCAAGACATCTATTACTCCAAACATATTTGATTACCATATTAAAGTGTTTGTGATTCCTTCCTAAGATAAATTGTGATTTATTCACATAAATACAATATTTGCTAAATTAATTATTTATTTAATTATTTTGGCAAGATTTGTAACTTAGGAAAGACTCCCAAAATTAAGAGAGTCTTGAAAAGGGAAAATAGATTTGCGTAGCTTTCAAGTTACCTTTCACTATAAATAAAGGGTTCGTGAGTGCTACACGTTTTTTATACCCTTTGGAAAATTGGTGTACGCTTCATAAGGTTGTTTTCCATGTCTTCTGTTCTTCGTAAACAAGATTAAGATAAAAGTCTTTGTATTGGGGATCACAAAGCCGAGCTGGATTTAATCTTCGTGATTGATTATACAACTTGTAATCTAGGTTTTTCACCTCTTGTCTTTTCTAAGGTCTTCTCTTCTGATATAAGACCATTCAAGAGTTGTTGATCATAAACCCTAGGTTTTGATAGATTTCAGTTTCCAATCATATACCAACAGCTGTTAGTCGAAATCGGAAGCTAGAAAGAAAAATTCGATTAAGGTATCTCATGAAAATCCTTAAGAAATTTTAAACAAGATATGTTTAGATTTATTCTAGTTGTTCTTGTTGTAGAATCATTAGGTTTCTCTTCCTATTTTTGAAGAGTATAATAAACCCTAATCTACAAGTTTGTTTTGATATTACTTTTACCTAGTAATTGTTGTTCTCAAAACAAACACAAGATTTCCAAAACCTTGATTCACATTTAAAGGGAAATCAAATCAGTGTTTTTGTGAAAACATAAAGATCAAAAAGTATCAACATGTTGTTGCTTCTTTTTAAGAGAACTGACGTTCTGCTAGAAGATTTTTGAGAGTGCTTCTAAAAAGAACTCTGTTCTGCCAAAAGATTTCGAGAATAACTTCTAAAGAGAATTAGTTCTGCTAGGAGTTTTATAAGTGCTTAAATACAGCTGAAGAAGGTTGTTAGAGCACTGCTCGGTCGAACTCGCAAGCGTTGTTATCTCAAGCCTGTTTCTCAAGTTTAGTTGCTAAAACTATACGTCTTGATTTCTAGTCTACTTATAGCTAAGTCTCGGACTAGGATATAAAGTGTAGTTGAGCTCTAGACTCCACGACGTTCATCATGCAAAGACGAAGAACTACTCAAGGAACTGGTGGAACTTCATCGACAAAAAGGTATGTGGATATTTGAACTTATCTATCACTCAAAAGTCTATCTACTCTATCTCCTATCTTGAGACAAAAGTCGTATTGCTATGTAGACTTCGATTATACACATTTGCTATTTCGAGCTGAGTTTATCTAGCTTATCTATTTCTCGAAATATGTGTTGGTAAGCTTTCGCTTTGGAAAAGTTCATCTTTACTAGTAACGAAAGTCATGTTGATTATTTCAATTACTTGAAAATCGCTTTGATGAAAAATAGTTTGTGAATAACAACTATATAACATCCTCTAAGAATGTTTCAATAATTGAAATGAGAGTTTAGAATATATAACCATGTTTGGATATAAACATTTATTTGAATTCATACTTGTGTAAGTCCAAAATCCTTGAACCACAGTATGCGTACTTTGCTTGTTCAGGATGACCGGAGCTAAGTCCGCGTACCTGTACGCGTACTGTCGGAAGTTCACATCCCGTGAATTTCTAGTGGAGTTTGTGAACTGAAAACAAGCTCAGTCCGGGTACTTAAGTATGCGTACCGGTAGGCATATTTAAGTGGGTTATTTTCTAAAAACAGTTTAATTTGTGAACTAAGACATTTATAAATTAAGGAATGCAATCTTTGCAAACCGTGGCTATAATGTTCACGAATCGATTCGAGTGAATCAAAACTGTTTTTCCTTCGATTCTGTCTTGTATACTTCTATGAGATCTAAGCAATTGAAAAACTCTCTAACTAGTTCTTTTGAGTCATTTGAACTAGTTATGGTGAAGATGAATAAGGTTGATATGAAAGTGTTGGTTAACTACTGTTGAACCAACGACTTGTACACGTTTAGGTACGGTTACTCAAACCTAAATGAAGTTACATTTCATGTGTGTATAACAAGCTAAGTTCTATATAACGGTCGAAAGATATTAGCTTGAATCTAATCAGGTTTTCATCTAACGGTGAATATTGAATGCTTTGTTACCAAGGTAACTTAGATTGGAAACCCTGATTTGGAGACTATATAAAGGAGAACACTAGCAACTGGGAAACCTAATACCCACACCTCCTGTGTGATACTAGTTGTGTAAGCTAGAGTCGATTCTCCTTTAACCTTAGGTTTCTACCGAGACCCTGTAGGTTAACGACTTAAAGAATTCATTGGGATTGTGAAGCCATAACAAACTATTTTCTTTGTAGTTGCGGGATCTGATCTTGCTGTTTCTATCGTTTGAGTACAATCATAAGATTGTCTTGAGATTAATTTCTCCGATAGGCAAGATAGAAAAATAGTCACAAACATCTTCGTCTCATCGTTTGTGATTCCACAATATCTTGTTTCGCTAGTCTATTAAGATTATTGTAAGGTGATTGATATTTCTAGGTTGTTCTTCGGGAATATAAGTCCGGTATATCAATTGGTTCCTGTTCACCTTGATTTATCAAAAGATATAACAAAAATCGGAGGTATTTCTGTGGGAGACAGAGTTATCTATTCATGTAGACTTTTTTGTGTGATACAGATTTGTTTATTAAAGTCTTCGACTTTGGGTCGTAGCAACTCTTAGTTGTGGGTGAGATCAGCTAAGGGAATCAAGTACGTAGTATCCTGCTGGGATCAGAGACATAAGGAGCGCAACTGTACCTTGGATCAGTGTGAGATTTATTGGGGTTCAACTACAGTCCAGACCGAAGTTAGTTTATAGTAGGCTAGTGTCTGTAGCGGCTTAATACAGTGTGTGTTCAATCTGGACTAGGTCCCGGGATTTTTCTACATTTGCGGGTTCCTCGTTAACAAAACTTCTGGTGTTTGTGTTATTTCTTTTCCGTATTATATTTTTTTATATAATTGAAATATCACAGGTTGTGCGTTGAATCGATCAATTGGTAAATCCAACCTTTGGTTGTTGATTGAAATTGATTGATCCTTGAACATTGGTCTTTGGTACCGTTCAAGTTATTTTTCTTGTATTCAATTAGGCTCGTAGATTTATATATGTTTGAGTAAGGATTGAATCGAGGAATTGAGATATAACTCTTTGATATAGTTTTTATTAAGATTGAATTTTACTGTCTAGTTGATTCTCTTAAAAGTATATTGGAGTTAGTTTATACATATTGCTAAGCGAAATATTGGGAGAGGTTGTTGTACCCTCACTTTTTCAATTAGTATCAGAGCAGGCAAACACGTTTAAAGACCTCATAAGTCTGTGTTTGTAGCGATCTGACTCTATGGACAAAAATTCTATCTCCATAAACGTACCACCAGTCTTCGATGGCTCAAACTACTTGTGGTGTAAAATCTCTATGTGTGCTTTTCTTCAAGCTCGTGATTTTCAAACATGGGTACGTGTTGTTAATGGCTATACTCCTCCGGTGGATACAGAAGGCGATGTGTCTAAACCTAAGGATATTGGTAGATATAATCCAGAAGAAATCCTTGCTGCAAAGCAAAATTCTGACGGCTTAAATGCTATTATACATGCCATTATCCCAGATCTTCAGCATCATGTGACTATGTGCACAAAGTCTAAAGATGCTCGGGATATCTTAGAAACTGTATTTGAAGGGAATACCTGTGAAAAACAAGCTAGGCTTCAAAACCTAAATTCTGATTGGGAAAACCTTTGTATGGCAGATGAAGAATCATTTGATGAGTTTAATCATAAAGTGTCTGAAATTGTTAATGCATCCTTTGCATTGGGTAAGATTATTCCTGAAAAGGACATTGTGATGAAGATTCTCAGATCTCTTCCATCCAGGTACGATTCTAAGAAGCATGCCGTCGTTGAAGGAAATAATATCGCAACACTTTCCAGAAATACTATGGTTGGGAAATTAAAGATCTTTGATCATGAGCATACATCCAAATCTAGAAAGGATGTTGTGTTCAAAGCACAAAAGAACACTAAATTACTTGATAAAAGTAAAGTGTTTGCATCTCTGAAGATGATCTTTCTGAGGCTGATTCATCAGATGAAGATCTTGATAAGTCATTCTCGTTGATCACAAGACAGTTTAGAGACCTTCTTTTGAAGAGAAGTAAACAGTTCTCTAGAGATAAATCCAGGTCATCAGATAAACCTCATAATCGTGTTCCTCCTAAAATTAGGGATAATGATAAAACTGATGAAGAGGATATGTCTCAGTGCTTTAAGTGTAAATGTTTTGGTCATTTTGCAAATGAGTGTCCAAATCGAAAGAAATACACTGGGAACAAAGGTCTAGCTGCAACTCTTGATGAAATGTATGACAACCACGGTAGTCGATTTCGGCCATTTCGGCCGAAATTTCGGCGAAATTTCGGATTTCGGTCCATGAAGACGAGATTTTGTTAATTTCGGCCGGACGAAATCTTTGTGAAAATTTCGGCCGGAAACGCGTTTTTCGGTCGGAATTTCGGCCGGAATATATATATATAAATTTTTTTAAAATTGAGTGGATTAATCTCAAGTACAAAAATTAAACAGATTAATTCACTCACTAGTATTATTGCTTGTTGTTGTGTTTGAATTTCTTGACCTAAAATTATCATTTGGTGTTGATGATGAGGAAGGTGAACAACCAGATTTACTAATATTATGTTTCTTTTAAGTGGGTCAATACTCCCTCAATCTTCTAGTCTGACTCAAACTAGGATTGGAATTAATTGAACCTGGCAACAAACACTTCTTATTTTAAAAGTTGGAACCGAAATTACACCGAAATTTGAAAACGAAATCTCCCCGAGACAACGTTGTACCAGTGTCTCGCTCGGGACCGAGATGAACCGGAATCCGAAATTAACTACCTTGATGACAACTATGATTCTTATGAAGACGAAAAATCAAATATTGCACTTCTCTGTGAAAATATTGATTTTGATAATTGTAGCAATACATACATCAATCTTGATATTCTTTCAGAAGAGAACTTAACCAATCTGGAAGAAAAAATTGACCTTCCCATTGGAAACTCTCTGTCTAATGTTTCAGGTTCCACTATGTGTCTAGCAGCTTACACATCTCAGGCACTTGAATTATATTCCACGTTGAAATGCTCATATTGTTCACTCAAAGGTCATGAACTATCAAAGTGTTTCAAGTACAAACAAAAATTGAGACATGTCAACAAACTTCAACGAAGAGCAAATCGATTAGCAAACAAGCTTAAACTTGTTCAATAGACCGCTAAGGTATATAAGATTTTATCTTCGTCAAAGAAGTTAGTTTCCAAGGATAAGAAAACAACATTAGAAAGAAGTTTATGGTCTAAACATTATGAGAAACAAGGTTCTATGAATTCCGATCGAAAAGGATATGGTGGACAAATTATTGTTCCCCCCAGCACAACTTAAATTGTGTTGGTTAGTGCATCTTGTCTCATGTGCCTAATCAAAAGAGATAAGATTTTGCACACCTTAGGCTCTAGAAAAAGAAAAAAAATAGATTTTTTTGATTTTCTTTTTTTATGTTTTTGCTCTGAGAGCATTTTAAAATCTGGAATTCGTGCCGCTTTTCATATCAAATTGATATTAGAAAAGTATTTTTTGTTTCTTAATAATAAAAAAGGGTTAAAATAGATAATTTTGCTTTTTATAGGGTTGAGAGTTGTGTGTACAGAAACCTATGTGTTTGAAGGTTTCGTAATCCTACATACTTTTTTCCTTCTCTCAAACTCTTTTTAACTAAAATTGCTTGTTGAGCTTATGGATACTCCAAGCATCATGTCTTCTGATGGAAAATATGTTAATATGATTGTTAAGCCATCAATCATGAAGGAAAAAGAAAAATCTCTGATACCTCCAACTTTGAAAAGAAAAAGAAGGAATGTGAGGAAGCCAAGAGTTGTTCCTTCCAATTCTCAGAAGTTTTCTGATGTTCTTGAAGAGTTGAAGGAAACAAGAAAGGAGATTCAACAAATAAAGGCTTTTGTTATGATAACTCTTGAAATTTAGAAGGCCCTGGTTCGACATCATCGGCCTAGAAGGTTAATTTGTTGTAATTGACTCCTTTATTCACGAACCATATGTTCCCATGGATGTTGACGACAAGGGGTTCGAGGACGATAGAATTTTTCAGAGGTCTCAATGTCTAGGAAACTTCTTATGAGAATTTTATTTTTGTGTTTTTAAGAAGGATAACTAGGGTTTGGAATATCCATTATTGTGATTACACATAGCTATGTCCAACATTTTTCATCTTCAATGTTTTAGATTTATTTGTATAATTCTAAAGTTAGTTTGGAAAATGATTTTGCAGTATTAATCTTTATGATTTCATATGTTGTAACTTGTTATGGGATATGTGTGTTTGCGTCCGTGAACTATGAGTGTCCCATACGTGGTCAAAAGTTAAGTCTTTCATATGTCTATATGCATGTATTGATAAAAGATTGAATGAACTTTTGACAAACAAAAGATAAGCATATTATGTCATTATGCAAATATTGATGGAAGATAGTGTTAGAGCACTGCTCGGTCGAACTCGCATGCGTTGCTATCTGTTAATGGTGGTTTTTTTAGTTCAGGTCTAAATTTGTAAAAGTCTATCTACCTGACCCGGCATCAGATGTAGTAAACATTGATATGTTCATATTCCGCAAGGAATTTGGAGAATATATCAAAATCTGATAAGTGCCTATGTCTCTCTTCATATTATATTGAAACTCAAGCTCCTAGATGAATTGTTCACTAGTATAGAGCCTAATGAGTGTGTTGATGGTGGATTTTAGTTCAGGGCTAAAATTGTAAAAGCCAAAATTATGCGCTGACATCCTGCAAATGATAGATCCATTGATAAGTGATGAATACTTCTTCACTTTACTAATTCATCCAGGTTGGAGCATGTAGCAACAATCCCATATACCCTGTGAATTTATAGCATTCTCAATCAATACACGATTAGCCTTGTATTTCCATCCGAACTCTCATTATTGGTGCGGCATGATGACTGACTGTTGCTCTCAGCAGAGCAACAAGAATCTCCAAGCGTTAATAATAAAGCGTATAAAAAATACTCGTACAGGCTGCCGCTCTCGGTGTGTTATACTATCCCAATTGAGCATACATCTCTCGGTGTGTTATACTAGCCCGATTGAGCATCTGGAATGTCCATATCAGTCTCAGAAACAATCATGACCATCCAACTTCATCAGCATGATTGGATGGCTTAGATCGAATCCATAACTCTCAAGCAGGTATTGGAATGTTCAACACCGTACCAATGCGTACCCGCATGGTCGGCCTCCCCAAAAGGGTAGCATGTCTTGACAATTCTTCCAGCCAAAGCAGCGTGGACGAGAAACCATAAATTAGGGTTTGCAGCACATTACATGTGTCGCAAATCAGTCTCAATCATCCATCTTCGCGGGCATAGATGGAGGGTGTAGATGTAGATTCAAAGGGCCCAGAGCATGTCAACACAAACACCTTGGGCCCGCCTACATACATGACCGATCGTTCAGGACCAAAAATGGATGGTCGTCCCAATTCGTGCGCCCAAACAAGGCATGACGCACGGCTGGCAAAAACCTAATTAGGGTTTTCGATCACGAGCGTCCATTTTCACATGATCGAACGAAGGGACTAGGATTCGATTAAGCAGGTCCAGTGAGTACCAACACGATCACTGTGGGCCCACCTATCTCTACACCCGATCGGCCAAGGCATATCATACTTAGTCGTCTCGATTCGCACGCCCAAACTAGCCGTGGTCAAACCTCCCGATTGCAAACTAATCTCGACCACTCAACTTTGCCGGACAAATTGAGTGGATCATATCATGTTTCTATGGAGTATTAAGGTATGGACGTGTACACCATCCCGCCTTATGTATACCAGACTAATCGTCCAAGCCCGACCATGCTTGGTCGTCTCGAAACGCGCGCTCGAAGTTGGCATGACGCGCTGCTTTTGCAGCACCGGATTTCTGTCGCAAATTGATCTCAACCACTCAACTTCTCTGGACAAATTGAGTGGCTTAGATCACACTTTCACGAGACAATGAGGTATGGGCGCCTACACCGGCATGCCGTCTACACGCATGCACGATCGTCCCTGCCAAAATTGCGTCCCAAGCTTGGTTTCGACCAAGATGAAGAGTGATGCTTGCGCACCTCTTCACAAACCCTAATTCCACTAACGGTCGCAGATGAGTGTCTCAAATATCATCTCGTCTGTTCAACTTCACCTGCTTGGTTATACAACCCTGGTCAGGAGTTAACTGGTCAATGAGGTGTCGTGGTGATTATCATCCGCCACTCTACCACATCATGTGGTCGGCCAAGTCAGGACTTTAAAAAATAAATAAAAAAAGTAATTGTTGATATCCATATAATGTTCATTTGTTAGAGATATTATTTATTTACAACTTGTTGTGCGCCTCCCAGCCAAATCTTTGTAAATGTACTTTTGGTTTTTCTTAATAAAAGCCTTGTTGGCTCCTTTTCATTTGAAAACTAAAATAAATAAATAATAATAATAAGGTTTTTAGTTGAATTTTCCTCCTAGTTGGTCCTGGTTCTTTGAATTCTAATTGTGAAGATTGGGGATATTGTGAAGGTTATATCATGCGGCCAACTTGCATGGTCGTGATCGTTTCTGAGACTGACATGGACAGTCTAGATTTCCCTTAAGGAAATTAAATATGCTCGATCTGGCTAATCAAAAGCGCTGATACGAGATTCTCTTTGTTAGAGAATGGTGTAGCATGTACGGGTATTTCGTGCACATCTCGATATTGACACTTGGAGATTCATGTTACTCTGCTGAGAGTAAACACTCAGTCGTTATGCCATGCCAATAATGAGAGTTCTGCTGAGAACAACACAGGAAATACTAGGTAAATCATGCATTAATTAATAATGCTAAAATTCACAGAATATTTGGGATTGTTGTTACATGCACCATTCTGGGTGAATTTTGTGTATTTATTGAATTGCTTCAAATAAATAAAGCGGAGAGGTTTTCTGCACTCATCGCTTATCAAACGGCTTTATCCTTTGCAGGATGTCAGCACATTAAATGGCTTTACCCTTTGCAGGATGTCATCACATTAAATTTGGTTTTACAATTTTATCCCTGAACTAAAATCCAACATCAACATTAAGTCCCCTTCCTAGCACGTAATAGTTGCATTATTGTGGGGTAGGCATTAGATGGTGACAAATAAAGATAAAACTTATGAGACAAAGTTAGATGTTACCAGGAGAGATGGGTCTTCCTGTCCTTGGAACACGTCACGTTCAAGAGGCGTCGAAGTGTCTTCCTCTGAAGAGAGCATTGAAGAGGCTTCTTCCTATGAAGAGTTGAAGAGGCTTCTTCCTATGAAGAGTTGAAGAAGCTTCTGGAGAGAACGTCGAAGCGGGTCCCGGGGAGAGCGTTGAAGCAGCTTCTTATGGCGAGAGACCTTCTTCTGGAGAGAGCGTTGAAGCGGCTTCTGGAGGGAGTGTTGAAGCGTCTTCTTCTTCAGTTTGACTTCCCCTTGTGAATTACATGCTTCCTGATTGACCATCTCTCTTGTGTTGAAGAAGTCCTTGACTCTGTCCGCAGTGGTTGTTGTTATGGTAAAGCGCGGGCATTGGTAGTTTTCATATAGTGGTAGAGCTTGTCTCATTATTAGAGGGAAAATCTAATGATGGAACCGATAGATTCCTTGATGTTGCCTCATGGAATGAAAAATAGGGAGACAGTCCCCTGCCCACGAGTATCTACTGAGTCTTCGACTTGATAGACGTTGTCACGCTGGGTTCATGAGGCCGTCTTTACGTCTGCATTGCGTTTCATAGACTTCAGGAACATCACTGGTCTTTGACAATACGCCTGCTCTCTTGAGTATATCCTCGTCTTTGGGCATCTTGGAATCATAATGATAGCGTGCTTGCATCTCTTTAAATTCACCATCTTTGAGATGGGAAGTGCTAAGCAGTCCCCAGTCGCACTCCTTTGTCATTATCATCTTTGGATCGTGTCTTGGAGGAGTAAGGAAGTCCCTTCATGCGAATGACTTAACTAATAGGTTCTGCAAATATGATGAAACTGGAGAATCTGTATATACCTCTCAATTCCCAGGTGCAATCTCCTTTGGTAACGCAACTACTTCTTGTACGGGAGATGAAATTCTAAAAGCATCTCTCATTGATGCTTCTGCCATCGATACAGATATGGAGTTGTTTCATCATTGTGGCAGTTGTGCATGTGGTACTGGAGTTGGAGTTGGCGATTTTGGACGCGCAGGATGTTGTATCTCGGTGGTTTTCCTCTTGCTGCTTCAGCGAAACTGCTTACAGAAGACTGAAGGTTGTATTTCCTGTTGGTGAGATGTATGCTTCCACGAACATCATGATCCTCTTCATTACTGGCAGGCTTGTTCTTTCTAGCAGGGAAGGTGTTGGCGCAACTGAGCGTTTAGCAGCTTCATGGAGTTCAGTGGACGTCTGAAAGCTCAGGTTCTTCGACAAAGAACGATAGACAGGTACCATCCTATTGATGCACAATCACACCACTAGTTGTTCAGTCACATTTGGATCGTGACCCTCCAGTGCCTGAATTCGGGACCTGGGCTGCTCCTTTGAGGTGTCGGCTTCAGTAGATCTGAATATGTCTCGGGCTCGCTCTTGTCCGGGCTGACATAATAGGCGAACCCTTTATAATGATTTGGAGATGACATATTCGTTGGATCTTCCGAAACTATTGTAGTGCGGTCCAGACGAAACTTGCTCCTTTCTTCAGCAAGTGGGTGAATGAAGCAACAAGCTGGGATAAACCAGGTATAAAACGTCGAATGTAGTCCACCTTGCCTATGAAGCTTTGGAGTTCCTTCACAGTTCGCGGAGGCGGCATCGTGAGGATAGCTTGGGTCCTGGATGGGTCCACTTTGATTCCCTCAGCAGTCACCTGGAATCCCAGAAATTTTCCTGAAGAAATGCCGAAAGCGCATTTGAAAGGATTCATCTTCAATTTGTATTCACGAAACCTTTCGAACACTTGTCGTAGGACTCCTGTGTGGGACGCCCGTGCTTTTTATTTGACTACTATATCATCCACGTAGTCTTCAACTTGCTTATGCATCATATCGTGGAAGATTGTCGTCATAGCGTGTTGATACGTTGCACCAGCATTCTTTAAACCAAATGGAATTACAGTATAATAAAAATTTCCGAGAGGAGTTCAAAAAGTTGTCTTACTTGCGTCATGTTCATACATCCTTATCTGATTGTACCCGTTATATCCGTCCATAAAGGAGAACATGTCGTGTCCACTGGTGGCATCTACTAACATGTCGATGTTAGGTAGAGGAAAATCGTTTTTGGGGTAGCATCTGTTCAAGTCTCTAAAGTCCACACAACATCTGATCTGTCAGTTTTTCTTTTTTATCGGGACCACATTAGCCAACCCAGTCGGATGATGAATGGGTTTAATGAAGCCAGCAACTAGCAACTTCTGTATCTTAGTCCTGATTTGCTCTTCCACCTCGTGCCTGAATTGCCTCGGGGACTGTTTGATTGGCTTGGATCCAGGTATGACATGTAGATGATGGGTGACCAATTTTTCATCTAAACCGGGCATTTCTTCATACGTCCAAGCGAATACGAGCTTTGTGTTCATCCATGGACAAAGTTGAGATGATGGAGATAGGCCTGGGAGACTCTTCATTCCCGATATTAACGATTTCAAGATCATCAGTCGTGGAGTTGGTGTCGTCCTGCAGCTGTCGTGGAGCATCCAGCACCTCTTCCCGGTGGCTCTTCGTTGTTGTAGCATTCCATTGAGTGAAGAGACTGGGTAACAGTCTTCCCTGCTAATTGCTAACATCGGCGTCGGTACACGGTCTTCCCTTTCTGATTACGGCTCGTCACAAAAGTTCGCTCTCTCTTGGTGTGAACATGGGTTGCGGCTTCACCAGATGAAGAAGAATTCCCTGTCAGTGAAGACGTATCGTGGGGCTTATCCCTCAATGATACAAGTCGGTTCTCCTCCTGGATTTATGCCCATGTGGGGAGTGGGATGCAATGAACTTTGCCTGATTCTTCCCGTGAGGTTTCTCTTGGCTCAAACAACTCCAATCCACATATCGGCGCATAAGGAGACAACGACGCAGGAATACTAACGAATTCTTAATTCAGCATAGTCTTCAAGCATTGGTGATACGTCGAGGGTAAAATCCTATTGCATGAAGCCATAGTCTCCCTAGTATCATATGGTAGTCCGGATCCTTTTCTATGACTTCGAATTTCACCTTTGATTGGACGGGTCCTACAGATAAATTCAGATTGACATACCCGTACGTGTTGGTTTGGTTTCCTTCAAAGTCTGTCATCGTGGTAGGCTGTCACACGATCTTGCTTGGGCGAACCTTGGTCGTCCTGAGCGTCTTGAGAGTAATCACATTTGAAGACGCTCCCGTGTCGATGATGGCCCTCTTGAACTCTGAATCCTTGATGCGTGCAGTAACATGTAGGGCCCGGTTGTGACCTTCTTCTGCCATCATGTCTTCTTATGTAAACGTAACATTATTCACAGACATCTCTGGTGTTTTCGAGGCTTCTGGACGAAAAGGAGTTAAATGCACGTTCAAGGATATCTGGTTGATTGCAGCAAACGTCTCTGCCCGCTGATTCTTCGAGAGGTGTAAAAGTTCGCATAAACTTTCCACTAGGGAAACTGCTTCCTGATCCACCGGCCTTTAGTTCATAGTGAAACTATTGACTTGAGGAGAATTGTTGCGAGGATCAGTCCCCAATGCGGAAATATCTGTGACATGAGAACCGCTCATATCTGATGTCATCTTGATGAGGAGATCGAGTATGCAGTTTATTGTTTCTTTGATCAGGTCCATGTTCTTCGTGTGAATCTCCTGCACCCGTGCTAACTCGATCAATTTTAGGATTCTTCTGGTTACACCATCGGATACACCATTGGGAAGAGGGGTATCTTCATTGGAGGAGCTTCGACCGAGATTTGAAATTGTTGGGGAAGTCCTAAGACCAACCATTTTGAAATCAGCCAAATGGGATTGGGCATTGAAGAAATTGACTTCACAACCGAGAGATTAATCTCCCACTGTGGTCGCCAATTGTTTATGGGTGAAAATTGTTTCTACTGGTTTTGGTAAATTTGGGTTGTGTGGATGAGAAACGAATCTAAACCCTAAACAAGTGCACTGCAGGGAGTGCTTTTGATTCGAGAGATCAATCTATACAATTCTGGCCTAAACCAAGAAATGGTTGTTCCAGACTTGCTTCGGTCACAAAGTGAAGGAGATGGGGTTGATCTTAGGGAGGAAAGCGAAGAAGGTGTTGAGATTGTGATGGTGTTGGCTGTTTATGACTTGTATCATAATGATGAACTGGATTGCACAATGAAAGCTATCAGTTCTGAGTGTTTTCTGGATACTGTGACAACACTTGATTTCTCTGTGTCTGTGTGTTGTTTGGAAATAGGTGAAGGACTTATTCATACAAGTCATTGAGCGCAACCCTCATCTCGTAGGAAGTGGAGGACGTGAAGTGATGGAGTAGTTGGGTCGTGTAGGAATGGTGATTATCACACGATCACACCTTTGCCCACTTCCCTCATCACTATTAACCGTCCACCTTTTCCTGACACGTTCTTGTAATGGCGCGTTGCACGCTGCACGCTGTAAACCGCCAGACCAATACCCCAATAAGTATCCCCCAGTTTGTGACATGTTTGATGTCTCGAATGAGTGGGTCGAGACGTGGGACCCGCCGCAAGAAATAGCATACGGTGCTATTAGGTTAAATTACTAAGTAATTTAAGGATTTGATATTCATGAAATATCGTGCATGCCCGATGCATGTAATGCATAGTTTTGAAGCAAGATGCTCAAAAAAATTGATATGCATAAAGCATCGCTGTTTTAAAGCTTGATTGAATAAGTCGCGGATTAAGCGTCTTAAAATGGCATCACGTCCAACCATCTTCGAGTGATCATTTGGAGGCCGTATGGCGGGCCACCCTTTGGTCGATCACTCTCTATGACAGAGTGGTGGGCGGTGATCATTGAGACGCTTCATTGATCGCCTAACTCTTAATCCAAGTCATTTGACCAAGCTGGCAAAGTTGGACGGACGAGATGATTTATGGCGCATATTTGGTGTCGTTGATGGATTTTAGGGTTTTTTAGAGGTGCGCAACATCCCCTCTTTGGCTTGATCGAATTCAAGCATGATTGTTTATTTTGGTTGGACCGACCGGGCATGCGTGGAGACGGCCTGCTGACGTGCATGTCGACACCTCTCGGCCCCATAAAGGTTCAATCTAGGCCACTCAATTTGACCGGCAAAGATGAGTGGTCGTGATCGATTTGCGACACAAATATGTTGTCGCAAAGCACAAGTTATGGTTTGAGGCCGCGTGACCTAGCACCTTTGGGGCATGCGTTTCGAGACACCGGGTCCCACTATGCATAGGTCGACAGGTCACACGTCAAGGTGGGCCCATGGTGATCATGTTGATATCCTTGGGACCTCTTGAGTCTATATATACACTGTTTGTTTAGGCCGGCGAAGAAGGATGGTCGTGATTGAACTACGACAGATGTGCATTGCCGCAAACCCTAATTAAGGTTTTGAAACAGTCACGCACACGTGACTTTGGCCAAACGGTTTGGCAAGTCGTGATCCTCCTTTGGGGAGATCGATCACGTGGGGCTCATGTTGGGATGACGGTGAACGTACGTGCACCTTCCTGATGGTCCTAAATGTGATCCAAGTCATCCAAATAGGTTGGTTAAGTTGGATGGTTGCGATCGATTTAAGACATTAGTGGAATTTCTGCGACCCTTAGAAGCATCACGCCTTCCATGGTTTGATCAATCATTTTATTGCTCCATGGCCTTTCCGTGAGAAACCCGATCGGGTGAGGGAGAAGTGGGCCCGCCAACGTGTGCATTAGCGCTTTCCTGATCATTCACGGGATGATCTAATCCGTCCAACCAGGCTGGCGAAGTTGGACAGTTGTGATGGTTTTAAGACTGCCTTGAACGGTCTTGCTCGTTCGAGCTTCTTCCAAAGCAGCGCGACCACCTTATTTTAGGGCTGGCGTTTTGGCGCGCTGGGAAGTGTGGCGTGGTGTTCGACCGGCTGGGGCATAAGTGGGCCCGCCTGTAATCATCACAGTGATTGCCTACTCCTGCTAGGGTTTGGATAGGCTGGTTAAATCATGCGGCCAACTTGCATGGCCGTGATCGTTTCTGAGACTGACATGGACAGCCTAGATTTCCCTTAAGGAAATTAAATATGCTCGATCTGGCTAATCAAAAGCGCTGATACGAGATTCTCTTTGTTAGAGAATGGTGTAGCCTGTACGGGTATTTCGTGCACATCTCGACATTGAAACTTGGAGATTCATGTTACTCTGCTGAGAGTAAACACTCAGTCGTCATGCCATGCCAATAATGAGAGTTCTGCTGGAACAACACATGAAATACTAGGCAAATCATGCATTAATTAATAATGCTAAAATTCACAGAATATTTGGGATTGTTGTTACATGCACCATTCTGGGTGAATATTGTGTATTTATTGAATTGCTTCGAATAAATAAAGCGGAGAGGTTTTCTGCACTCATCGCTTATCAAACGGATTTACCCTTTGCATGATGTCAGCACATTAAATGGCTTTACCCTTTGCAGGATGTCATCACATTAAATTTGATTTTAAAATTTTAGCCCTAAACTAAAATCCACCATCAACAGGTACCAACAAACCAACCTTAACCAATGAAGGACGTATTCAGTGTCCTTTCAAAAAAAATTGATGGTTGTTCTGATGGGTTGGTGGTAATGGATACAACAAATAGGGTTTTTACAGGCATTTACGTGATAGACATTTACCAAATACAGGGTGTCAACATGCTTGTAGGGAGAGAATCAGATCTAACAGAATAGTTTATGAATCTTGGGAACGAACACTAAATCAATTGCAGATGTGGTTGTGCGTGCCATGCATGCATATACAGGCTTGGAACAAATCTTGCACATCTCATGTAGGTAATGCCACTGCTGGACCACTTGATGGTAATTCTGTGGAATTTCTCATTCATGGAATTGTCAAACCTGATGACACCCCCGATACAATTCCAACAGTTGTGCGAGATGATGATGCTGCTCTCAAAGATGTTTCCCTCAACTTGGATATGTTAAACCTTGTTTATCAGAAGCGGTTCACAACCATTGCCAGCATCCCCCCACCTTGCAGGCTTCATTTTTCAAGGACTTTAAAGAGCGCATTGGATAAGGTACTATCTAATCCTACAGATTTATCAACATGACTGCAGCTTCTATTGTTGCCAATATGCACCTTAAATTTATACATGCCTAAGAACTCAAGGGAAGAGAGGGTTGGAACTAGAAAGAAGCTTCAGATGGATAGTATCAACCAAGCTTTGTTACATTGGAAGGAAAGTGGTGGGTGTGTTCATATTATTGAACAACTTTTGGCTGAATCCGAGAAGAGTCAGCAAGTCAGCAAATCAAACAAGAAGAAGAAGCATAACCTTAATGTGTAAGCCTGTAAGAAGAAATTGAGTCACGGTCACTACACTGCTACTATAAATGTCTTATCTTCCAATGGTACAGCTCCGGACACTGCAGACACTCTACAAGAGCTTATCCAAAAACACCCAAATGCCCCATCACCATCTATCCCCCCTGAGCCAGTTGAAGCTGCTTCTTTGTATGTTGATTCTAAAGTTGTCCTTGATGCATTGAAGAGTTATCCTAAAGGCACTACATGTGGTAGAGATGGGCTTAGGGCTCAGCATCTCTTAGATGCTTTGAGTGGTGCGGCTGCTGCTGTGAGTGACGACCTTTTAGCATCCATTACTGGGGTAGTCAACTTATGGTTGGATGGACAATGTGCATCTGATTTAGGGGAGTATATTACGAGTGCTCCCTTAACTCCTCTTTTCAATCTTGGAGGTGGGCTTAGGCCAATTGTTGTTGGTACAATATGGCGTCGATTATGTTCGAAGCTATATGCTAAATCAGATTGCAAAGATATGTCTTTATATCTAGGGGATCATCAGTTCGGGGTTGGGGTTTCATGTAGAGCAGAAGGTATTCTTCACGCTGCCAATAGACTCTTGGAGATGAAAGGTACTCAAAATACTATGTTTATGCTTCTAATTGACTTCTCTAATGCTTTTAATATGGTTGATCGAACCACGTTAATTCAGGAAGTTAGACTTAGATGTCCTAGCATCTCCAGATGGGTGGAGTTTTGTTATGCTTCTCCAGCAAGACTCTACTATAATGAGGTTGTTCTTTCATCTGCTTGTGGGGTACAACAAGGGGATCCGTTGGGTCCTCTATTATTTGCCTTGGTTCTTTACCCTCTAGTGAACATGATTTCAGGACAATGCAAACTGGATTTCCATGCATGGTACCTTGATGATGATACTATAGCTGGTGATGGTATGGAAGTAGCTAAAGCGCTCTCGATAATTCAGGCTGAAGGCAGTAGCCATGGGTTACATCTTAATGTTCGCAAGACTGAATTGTCTTGGCCCTGTGTTGATCCTAGAAGTCAAGCTGATGGAGTCTTTCCGGCCAACATTAGTAGACCTACTCGTGATGTAAAGTTGTTGGGAGGGACGGTAAGTTGTAATCTGCAGTTTTGCAGTGATCTTGTGAAGCATAAAATTGATAAAACTTTACAACTCATGGAGTCTGTTAAGCAATTACATGACCCGCAAAGTGAGTTATTACTATTACGAAGTTGCGCATGTGTTTCGAAACTATATTTCAATCTGAGAACTACCCAACCTGATGCTCTTCAACAAAATATTTTTTGTTATGATTATCCCTTGGTACAATTTCTGCGGCATATTGTTACAGGAGATGGTGCAGGGTTTGGGCTCCTTCAACAACGTATTGCTACGCTGCCAATGAAGGATGGGGGTTTGGGTGTTCACACGATGGAAGATACAAGCAATTATTGTTTTCTTGCTTCTTGTTGTCAAACGAGAAATCTGCAGGAGGTCATCCTTAATCTTCCACCGGAATCTGAGCCAAGCCTTAGCTTTCAGCATGCCTTGTCACAGTTCATGCAGGTATGTAGGTTGTCTTCTTTCGATATCAAAACTATTTCCACCCATCCTATGAAATCTTTGGCAATGCAGTATTTTGAGGTTATTAAGAAAGATATGCCTTCCAAATTTGTTATGTCAGAACGTGATACTATACTTTGGCAAAGCAATAGGCTTGACCACGCTCAGGATTAACTCAAAGCTATACCAATATGTGGGCTTAATCAGACACTTGGACCTCGTCAGTTCAGGGCAGTTGTTAGTTACAGACTTGGTGTACCTATTTTTAACACTATTGATGTTTGTGCTTGTTGTAAGAGGAAAATGGATGTTTATATCGATCATGCACTTCTTTGCGCAAGTGAGGTGGGCATAAAGTTTAAGCATGATTTTGTTAGGGATGTTGTTTAGGATATTTGCTACAAGGCCGGAGTTGCAGCTAGAAAGGAGGTCAATCTTGGACTCTTATCGGATGATGCCAAAGATTTAAAGCCCGCTGATATTCTTGTCTATAATTGGGTTAGTGGGCAAGATTTTTGTTTTGATGTTACGGGTGTTTCACCTTTTTCCGGTATTAGTGGTCGGGATTTCGTTCCGGGTATCGCCATTTCTAATGCTATTTCACGCAAGCGTGCAAAATATTTGGATAAGGTGTCTGCTCATGCGTATGGTTTTGGCGTCCTTGCTTTCTCCACTTTAGGCGAACTTAGTGAAGACATGGTGATAATAATAATAATAATAATAATAAAAATAATAATAATAAAACCGGCTGATAAGGAAGACATGGTGAAGACATGGTGACATATGCTACAGGTCAGGTGTTGTTGCTCGTAAAGAAGTCTCTCTAGGGTTTCTTTCAAACTCTGACAAGGAACTTAAACCAGCTGATATCATGGTCTATAATTGGGAAGACGGCAAAGATGTGTGCTTTGATGTGACCATAATTTCGCCTTTCACTACCTCCAGAACTCGTAACACTCCTCCGGTCCAAGCCATCATCGCTGCAGTGAGTCGTAAGCGTACAAAATACTTACATAAGTGTATGACACTTGGTTACGGTTTCCAAGCACTAGCTTTTTCCACCATGGGAGAATTGAGAGATGACTTAGTTTTATTTCTTAAGAGGTTGAGCAACTGCCTAGTTAGTCACGATGTTAATCACAAAATAGGCAATTCTTTGTTCCATAGGCTAGGTATTATTATTCAAAAAGGTGTTGGCGCCCAGCTTGTCGCTCGGTTGCCTTCTATCGACTTGTAATATACACTCTGTCATCTTGCTAATAAAACGCCCTGAGTGGCTCTTATAATAATAATAATAACAATAATAAATAATCTTCACGCAGGAGGGAGAAATTCCGACGACAACACAGGTGACAGAAAACCTGAGTTGAATTT
Organism: Papaver somniferum; assembly: GCF_003573695.1. Lineage (NCBI taxonomy): Eukaryota > Viridiplantae > Streptophyta > Magnoliopsida > Ranunculales > Papaveraceae > Papaver > Papaver somniferum. The sequence continues at coordinate 110,308,153 of NC_039367.1, forward strand.
TCCTATTATTACATTCGCTTTTCATCAGATTTTCATATCTTCACCAGTACTAGATTCCTGGGAACATCCCGCATCTTGCGATATCATTTTTACCCATACCCTCTCTCAGGAAACAGTTAGGGCAGTTTTCTTTTCCCCGCAATATGCCGAGAACAAGACAATCTTCCCAAACTGCATCTTCATGTTCTTCGGCCAAGTCATCTTCATCCTCCCGAGTAGGTCATGCTGCCTCTTCCGCAGGCCCCTCTGCAACTTGTACAACAGTCCCTTCTCAAGGAATTTCTCCTTGTGCCGATAACGATGAAGAGGATGACCCATACTGTCATTGCCCGTTCAAACACTTTGAGGGGTGCAATGATGGTGTAGGAGGAAAGGGGTATGTCAAAACCTCAATTCTGAAGCATATCCATGACAGACACTCTCCAACTGCTTCTGTCATTTCTACCTGCAAAGATAGAATCTCCACTGAGGTACGTGTATACATTGCTTGGGAAAAATTGTTGAAATAACTTCGTATGTGGCTTTGTTTCCAGTGTTTTCAATGTTATTCTTGGAAAAGACCATGTCGGGACCATTCAGGAGGCGTGTTGAATGGTCATTTCAATGACAGGGGGGCGAATTTCCTGATATATGGTGTTGATAAACCAATTGCTCAGATCCTAGACACTGATGTTCATGATGCTGGGACTACAAGTGGAACTGCTGCTAATCTAGGGGTTTCAATAGAGATTCTTAACCTGATTTTTCAGAAACGTAATACAACTATCTCTAGCATCCCCCCACAGTGCAGGTTATCCTTTTCTAGAACCCTAAAATCCTCGTTGGATAAGGTCTTGGCCAATCCCACGGATATATCTTCATGGATACAGCTGCTTCTATTACGCACTTGCACACTTAGTCTCTACATTCCTAAAAGCACAGCAGAAGAGAGATCTGGCGTCAGAAAGCGACTTCAGACAGAATTGATTAACCATGCTCTTAGCATTTGGAAGGAGTCAAATGGTTGTGCTTTACTAACTCAACAGATTCTCGATGTGCATAAGGAGCTTTAACGAGCAACGAAAGACAATAACAAGAGACACAATACCGATGCCCATGCCTGTAGGAAAAAGCTTAGCAGCGGACATTATACAACAGCCATTAGAATCCTCTCTTCTAATGGTGTTGCTCCCAACAATGTTGAGACATTGGACGAGCTGCAACTGAAGCACCCTTCGACTCCACCTCCCATCATCCCAACAGAATGTATTAGAGTTGCACATGTTTCAGTAGATGGCCCTGCAGTTCTTGCTGCTATTAGGAGCTTTCCGAAAGGTACAGCATGCGGACGCGATGGACTTCAAGCTCAGCATTTGTTAGATGTATTAAGCGGTTCCGCTGCTGCAGTTTCAGACGAACCACTTGTGTCCATGGAAGCCATGGTGAACTTATGGCTAGCCGGAAAATGCCCCTCTGGTTTGGGGAGTACATTTCTAGCGCGCCTCTCACTCCCCTCCTAAAGCCTGATGGCGGTTTAATACCAATAGCTATTGGTACAATCTGGCGTCGGTTGTGCTTGAAATTGGCAGCAACTTCAGTATGCAAAGAGATGGCAAACTATCTAGGCAACCACTAGTTTGGTGTCGGCATTCCCTGCAGAGGGGAAAGCATACTCCACGCTGCCAACAGACTTCTCGAGGAGAAAGGTACACCGTACACAAAGCAACCTAACTATGATGCTCACTGATTTCTCTAATGCATTCAATATGGTTGATAGATCAACTATAATAAGGGAAGTCAGAGCTAGATGCCCTAGCATATCTTACTGGGTTGATTTTTGTTACGCAAAGCCTCCAAGACTTTATTACGAGGAGTCTATTTTAGCCTCCACTCAAGGAGTGCAGCAAGGCGATCCATTAGGCCCTCTCCTCTTTGCACTAGCTTTACACCCCCTGATCTGCCACATTGCTAGCAACCCTGATCTGCCACATTGCTAGCAACTGCACCTTATGCCACATTGCTAGCAACCCTGATCTGCCACATTGCTAGCAACTGCACCTTAGACCTGCACGCATGGTACCTCGATGATGGAACCATTATAGGGGACACTTTAGAAGTCTCAAAAGCTCTTAAGATAATTCAACATGAAGGTGGTGCATGAGGGTTCCATTTGAACATCAGGAAGACGGAGATTTTCCGGCCTTCTCTCGATCCAAGATTGTAATGGACAGGTAAATTTTCCCTCTAACGGGTTGGATATCAACCCGTCCAGAAGGGAGAAACTCCCTGTACGTCACTCGAAAATAAAAAAATAGATCGATAATCAAAATGTAAGCTAGGTAACATTTCTGGACTAGTCGAATAGGTCCGAATAATTAGAAGATTTAGAAGTCCATTGACATTTCTAGCAACTCCAATGTGGAAGCATGTATACAGATAAAGAGTTGGATCATAAAATTTAAAATAGGACTTGTCCAATTGGGTCCATTTATTTTAAGCATTTAAAACAGGCATTCAAGACATTGGCATTACTACTATAGTTGCGAAAATATGAAAATGCACAAGTGAAAGTTCAAACAGATTGTAATAGTATATATAAAATGACCTGCAATATGTATTCAAATCGATGAAAAATGAGATCCAAATAAAAATCCCACCACTAGTCTTACTTAATTACTAGAAGAAAAACATGTAAAGAGGAAACATACTGCGGATCACTTCGAAAATTTAGGCAAAGTTAATGTACACAGTACACCTCTTTTTAACAGTAAGAAAACAAGCCAAGATACATGAGAAGAAAACAAGTTCCAAAGGAAAGTGACCTGTACATACTAAGGCTTTTGAATACATTAATGTTCCAAAAAAAATAAATATAAGTTCCATAAGAGCAACTACATGCACCGAAATATGGACAAACCTTAAAACTTTACCAACTTAACACGAACACATCATTTTCTTGCAAAATAAACAGTCATTATATACATCAAAAACATGGGAGGTATCCACAAAATAACGACAAGAAAATAGACATGGATATTTTGCATTTTAAATACCCAGCAACCCCGTGATATACACATTATAGACAGCAAGAAACTAACTTTTGACGTGCTAAAAGCCTGCCGTAAGCCCTGCCCGGCTTACTGCTGCAAGCTCCTCTCATACTCTGTGGAATATAAAACTAAAAGGGGTGAGCCACAACTCAGTAAGGGTTATAACGACAAAAATGTAGCGCATGCACGAAATATAAACGAATGGACAAGAGCAGCATCTAAAATGATGTATAAAATAAAAAGCATTATGCAATTGAAATTTCATAATGAAACATAGCGCTACAAATCGAGTTACTTTACTATTCCTTTGGCCAGCGCCGATGTCAGGGTAATTCTGGATACCAGCCACCGTTACAGCTAACGGTCTTCCGGGTTGCCACTCGTAAGTGGGGGGGCCCCAGTGGGCCTGACATTCCTAAAGTAGAGTCGTCTTGGTTTTCGATCATGTGCAAACGATTAAATGTAACATTTACAAACACATACAGGATAGAAAGACAACTACGAAACCAAAAGCTTAACCAACACAAGTGTAGTTGTACAGTCTCAATCTCACCAGAAAGTCGATAAAGTAAAATGCAATTTTGTTAAGTTAATGAAGTTACAGCAACCACAGATCCAGGGAGCAAACCAATGGACACAAATCTGACGTAAACAAGGTAAAGTCTCGTAGTTCACTCCTAATTGCCAAGAGAGTTTTCAAAGAATCAATATGACAAAACATGTTCAAGTTTGGTATAAATAAGTCACGGAACTGTTCAGTACCCATTTCTTCATTTTTCTAAAGTTTGTATCTAAATCAGGGATAGCCAGCAAATAAAGCTACGTCACAAGGGAGTTAAAATTGTCAGTTCCATTCAAAGGAGTATTATAGAATTTTTTGTGAGTAAGACAACAAACAAAACAGTAATTAAGTTGGATTTTTGTTTTTATCACAAATGTGATGATAGTGTGAGAAAAGGAGTAGCATAACTGGCCACTAAAATCCAGAATAGAACCCATTCATTTTTCTTCTTCACAAGTCAGAGATATATTAGTTTCCTTTAAAATCAACCCAAACTCTTAAGGCGTGGAACAATGATGTTAAGCAAAATTTTTATCAAGAAAATAAGCCAATGATACAATGGAGCCAATTCGAGAAATCATCGTGTACCAAACCAAACGATTAAGAAAACAAAGAAAACGACGGGGAGGCAGTTTTATGAATAGGCTTAGTACTGATACCGTTAGGCGACTTATAAAAGATTTCCATCAAAAAAGTTAGACCGTAAGATTTGAAGAAATGGGATTTTAATAAAATCAATTGGACTAAACCAAACATCACGGGCTAAAGGTTTACCAAGAATTCACAAATTCATAGAAGAGATTAACATAAATATAGAAAAAGATTTCATTTCTTTCACTCTCGGCAACTACGACTGACCAAGACCAATTTATGAAAATTCCAGGTTGCATTACAGGTTTCAAAATGGTGTTCATTGGGTCATTTTCACAAACATGAAAAAGACAAATTTAGAAACTAAATTCAAGGTTAAATATATACACGGTGGAAATCAAAACTTGGATGGTTCCATAAACCTTTAAATCTTCATAAGACAATTTGTATCTTTCAAAATTATCAACAGTCCACATGCAAGGATTAGATACAAAGGTTACAAAATTTCTAATTGTTTAAAAAATAATAAACAGAAAGACGGGGACGATGTGAAGGAAGAACATGGGTAAGTTTTGTTAAATCCATGGATAACAAGTATCTTAAAAGATACAAATGGTTATAATTGTAAAAATGTAGGCATGCTCAGGAATTGAAATGTAAAAGCACTGAAAGAAATTTAAAAGATACCAAAGGAAAGAAAAAGAAAGAAAACCACTACCTCTGCTCAGAAGACAAATCCAGCCGGAACGGAGCTTGGGTGGAACTTGAATTTTTGATTTTAAAAGCTACAAAATTCTTATTTTGTTTGAGATTTCTTTGAGTATGAATTTGTGACAGTAAAAGAGGGGAGGATTCTCAGAGGAACACAGAAGAAACGAAGCTGCTTTTCTTTTTATTTAGATTTAGACTTGGTGACAAAAAGACAGGACTATCCCTCTAGCTGCTCATGTCCATCACGTGGCATTCATGCCTTGATTCCCATAACACCTACTAATTATGCAGAATAAATTCACTAAGGGATAACCACTTAGTTAAGAAAACCTAAACTTGGTTTAGGGCACTCTTCATTTTTATAAGCATCCGATAATACTAGGATTGTACGCGCTCGTTACCCTGGTTCTAGCTAGATAAATTAGGATCGTCTCAAAGCCCACGAGAAATTTTAGCGACGTTACATCATTACCCACTGAAAAAAATTTGGTCCCCAAATTCAAAACTAAATAGAAGAGCATCAGCCAACCATTTGTTGGGTTGGAAAATGGTACTTGTATCTAGTTCAATAATTGATTCAAATCATGGAAGTTTTAAAAACAATCACTAACTTATTACGTATCAAGGAAATGTGAAAATGCTCATATACTATATAGATAAAGAAAACAGAAAACAAAATGGAGAGTCGGTTGGCAAACTTTATAAAGTTCAAATTTTCTAAAACAGTAACCATGTGTTTTATAGTTGGGGATTATGTGGAACGAAAACAAATTTCCTAACATTAATTCAGTACCTCAAAGTACCTAAGGAAATAATGCTGGAAAGTCAGGAAAATGATAAAAGCACCTTACTTTTGTTATAAAACTGACTGCGCAAAATAAATCCAATTTTGATAGAAATGTTGCAATGTGAATAAACTTTTCTTTATGGTACAACAAAATTTCATTTTTAAGGCTCATTTGTTAAAACCTTGCATGAAGGATAGCTTCATCGAGTTAGATAATTTACCAGGCAGTTAAATCAAAGGGGCAACAAGATCTGACCTCAAAAGAAATTCCAAGGAACCAAGTTCAAATATATGAATGCGGCTAAGTTAAGTAATAAAACCATATGAATGGGTAAGACCGGTATCGAATAAAACTTTAACGCGAGAACTAAAAATTAGGAAGTTACCCTTGACTACGGCATTGTCTGGTTCCTCCTTAATCTCCACATCATGATTTAGCTTTCTTTGGATGTTTGGTTGTCTCGATTGGAAGGGTGGCGCATGGGTACGTGGTTGGTAAGGTTGTCTCCCATAAATATCCGTTTTATGTGCAGTAGGCTGTTGAGGTTGATTCGTGTTTTGTGGCATCGGTGGTGGTGGAACAGGACAATCTTTGACAAGATGATCATCTCCACATCGAAAGCAACCCTTTCCTTTGTTGGTTGTATGCCCAGAACGAGAAGGATCAAAACGTGGACGTTTCCGTTGGGGGAACGAATCGTTGTTATTCTTCTTCTTACTCGGCACACTTTCTTCCCTTTCCTTCTGTGTTTTTATCCAGTTAGCTTCAATAGCTAATGCGGCTCCCCAAACCTTCTTATAAGTTGGGTGTTGTAGAGGAACAACTTGGGCACGGATTCCTGGCTTCAATGCATCTTCTAGTTTGCGAGCCTTCAATTCCGGGGTCTCGACAAGATGTTTTCCATAATGTTGGAGTTCATAAAATTTCTTGTCTAACTGAGTAACTGTCATGGTCCCCTGCTTCAAGATAGCAAACTCAGCACACTTCAGGGATCGGGATAGTGGGGGGGGGGATACTTGTCAAGAAACAACTTTTCGAACTGCGCCCATGACATATTTGTTTCGTCTCCCATTCTCTTTTCGGATTCCCACCAATCGTCTGCATTACCCTTAAACATATATGTAGAAAAACGTACTCTATCCTCCTCAGCCACTAAATGTGCATCAAACTCCTTTTTAATACCCTTTAAACCACTTTTCAGCTTCTACGGGTTCTTCGGTATCATGAAACGCTCTCTCACAAACCACTTTCCTGAATTCTTTCAAGTACATAACATTATTGGGCCGCGACTGGTTCTGGTTCCCAATAACACCAGCCATGGTTCGTACGTATTCTGCAAATTTCTCACAACTTGCTTTCATCATTTTTGCAATAGCAAGATTTTTGGCTTTACCATTTCTCGCTGCAGCAACACCTTTTAGCTTAAGGACCCTCGGAGGCATCTTCACAATACAAAGACATTTACAAGAGTTAGAAAATGTTAGTAATGTTCATTACTAACAAGCGCATTAATATGTATATCATGGTTTCTGGCTTTCCCTAATACCCCAAAATGACGAAATCAATGACTTATTCAAACAAGAAAACCAACACAGCCCCGGTAAATCGGAACATTTGCTCTGATGCCAACTGTAACGGACAGGTAAATTTTCCCTCTAACAGGTTGGATTTCAACCCGTCCAGAAGGGAGAAACTCCCTGTACGTCACTCGAAAATAAAAAAATAGATCGATAAACAAAATGTAAGCTAGATAACATTTCTGGACTAGTCTAGTTAGGTCCGAATAATTAGAATATTTAGAAGTCCACTGACATTTCTAGCAACTCAAATGTGGAAGCATGTATACAGATAAAGAGTTGGATCATAAAATTTAAAATAGGACTTGTCCAATTGGGTCCATTTATTTTAAACATTTAAAACATGCATTCAAGACATTGACATTACTAATATAGTTGCGTAAATATGAAAATGCACAAGTGAAAGTTCAAACAGATTGTAATAGTATATATAAAATGACCTGCAATATGTATTCAAATCGATGAAAAATGAGATCCAAATAAAAATCCCACCACTAGTCTTACTTAATTACTAGAAGAAAAACATGTAAAGAGGAAACATACTACGCGGATCACTTCGAAAATTTAGGCAAAGTTAATGTACACAGTACACCTCTTTTTAACAGTAAGAAAACAAGCCAAGATACATGAGAAGAAAACAAGTTCCGAAGGAAAGTGACCTGTACATACTAAGGCTTGTGAATACATTAATGTTCCAAAAAAAACCATAAGAGCAACTACATGCACCGAAATATAGACAGACCTTAAAACTTTATCAACTTAACACGAACACATCATTTCCTTGCAAAATAAACAGTCATTATATACATCAAAACATGGGAGATATCCACAAAATAACGACAAGAAAATAGACATGGATATTTTGCATTTTAACTACCCAGCAACCCCGTGATATACACATTATAACAGCAAGAAACTAACTTTTGACGTGCTAAAAGCCTGCCGTAAGCCCTGCCCGGCTTACTGCTGCAAGCTCCTCTCGTACTCTGTGGAAAATAAAACTAAAAGGGGTGAGCCACAACTCAGTAAGGGTTATAACGACAAAAATATAGCGCCTACACGAAATATAAACGAATGGACAAGAGCAGCTAAAATGATGTATAAAACAAAAAGCATTATGCAATTGAAATTTTATAATGAAACATAGTGTTACAAATCGAGTTACTCTACTATTACTTTGGCCAGTGCCGATGTCAAGGTAGTTCTGGATACCAGCCACCGTTACAGCTAACGGTCTTCCGGGTTGCCACTCGTAAGTGGGGGGGCCCAGTGGGCCTGACATTCCTAAAGTAGAGTCGTCTTGCTTTTCGATCATGTGCAAACGATTAAATGTAACATTTACAAACACATACAGGATAGAAAGACAACTATGAAACCAAAAGCCTAACCAACACAAGTGTAGTTGTACAGTCTCAATCTCACCAGAAACTCGACAAAGCAAAATGCAATTATGGTAAGTTAAATGAAGTTACAGAAACCACAGATCGAGGGAGCAAACCAAGATACAAATCTGACGTAAACAAGGTAAAGTCTTGTAGTTCAGTCCTAATTGCCAAGAGAGTTTTCAAAGAATCAATATGACAAAACGTGTTCAAGTTCGGCATAAATAAGTCACGGAACTGTTCAGTACCTATTTCTTCATTTTCCTAAAGCTTGTATCTAAATCAGGGATGGCAAGCAAATAAAGCTACATCACAAGGGAGTCAAAATTGTCAGTTCCATTCAAACAGTGAGTAAGACAGCAAACAAAACAGTAATTAAGTTGGATTTTTGTTTTTATCACAAATGTGATGCTAGTGTGAGAAAAGGAGTAGCATAACTGGCCACTAAAATCCAGAATAGAACTCATTCATTTTTCTTCTTCACAAGTCAGAGATATATTAGTTTCCTTTAAAATCAACCTAAACTCTTAAGCCGTGGAACAATGATGTTAAGCAAAAATTTTGTCAAGTAAATTAGCCAAGATTGTAATGGACAGGTAAATTTTCCCTCTAACGGGTTGGATATCAACCCGTCCAGAAGGGAGAAACTCCCTGTACGTCACTCGAAAATAAAAAAATAGATCGATAATCAAAATGTAAGCTAGGTAACATTTCTGGACTAGTCGAATAGGTCCGAATAATTAGAAGATTTAGAAGTCCATTGACATTTCTAGCAACTCCAATGTGGAAGCATGTATACAGATAAAGAGTTGGATCATAAAATTTAAAATAGGACTTGTCCAATTGGGTCCATTTATTTTAAGCATTTAAAACAGGCATTCAAGACATTGGCATTACTACTATAGTTGCGAAAATATGAAAATGCACAAGTGAAAGTTCAAACAGATTGTAATAGTATATATAAAATGACCTGCAATATGTATTCAAATCGATGAAAAATGAGATCCAAATAAAAATCCCACCACTAGTCTTACTTAATTACTAGAAGAAAAACATGTAAAGAGGAAACATACTGCGGATCACTTCGAAAATTTAGGCAAAGTTAATGTACACAGTACACCTCTTTTTAACAGTAAGAAAACAAGCCAAGATACATGAGAAGAAAACAAGTTCCAAAGGAAAGTGACCTGTACATACTAAGGCTTTTGAATACATTAATGTTCCAAAAAAAATAAATATAAGTTCCATAAGAGCAACTACATGCACCGAAATATGGACAAACCTTAAAACTTTACCAACTTAACACGAACACATCATTTTCTTGCAAAATAAACAGTCATTATATACATCAAAAACATGGGAGGTATCCACAAAATAACGACAAGAAAATAGACATGGATATTTTGCATTTTAAATACCCAGCAACCCCGTGATATACACATTATAGACAGCAAGAAACTAACTTTTGACGTGCTAAAAGCCTGCCGTAAGCCCTGCCCGGCTTACTGCTGCAAGCTCCTCTCATACTCTGTGGAATATAAAACTAAAAGGGGTGAGCCACAACTCAGTAAGGGTTATAACGACAAAAATGTAGCGCATGCACGAAATATAAACGAATGGACAAGAGCAGCATCTAAAATGATGTATAAAATAAAAAGCATTATGCAATTGAAATTTCATAATGAAACATAGCGCTACAAATCGAGTTACTTTACTATTCCTTTGGCCAGCGCCGATGTCAGGGTAATTCTGGATACCAGCCACCGTTACAGCTAACGGTCTTCCGGGTTGCCACTCGTAAGTGGGGGGGCCCCAGTGGGCCTGACATTCCTAAAGTAGAGTCGTCTTGGTTTTCGATCATGTGCAAACGATTAAATGTAACATTTACAAACACATACAGGATAGAAAGACAACTACGAAACCAAAAGCTTAACCAACACAAGTGTAGTTGTACAGTCTCAATCTCACCAGAAAGTCGATAAAGTAAAATGCAATTTTGTTAAGTTAATGAAGTTACAGCAACCACAGATCCAGGGAGCAAACCAATGGACACAAATCTGACGTAAACAAGGTAAAGTCTCGTAGTTCACTCCTAATTGCCAAGAGAGTTTTCAAAGAATCAATATGACAAAACATGTTCAAGTTTGGTATAAATAAGTCACGGAACTGTTCAGTACCCATTTCTTCATTTTTCTAAAGTTTGTATCTAAATCAGGGATAGCCAGCAAATAAAGCTACGTCACAAGGGAGTTAAAATTGTCAGTTCCATTCAAAGGAGTATTATAGAATTTTTTGTGAGTAAGACAACAAACAAAACAGTAATTAAGTTGGATTTTTGTTTTTATCACAAATGTGATGATAGTGTGAGAAAAGGAGTAGCATAACTGGCCACTAAAATCCAGAATAGAACCCATTCATTTTTCTTCTTCACAAGTCAGAGATATATTAGTTTCCTTTAAAATCAACCCAAACTCTTAAGGCGTGGAACAATGATGTTAAGCAAAATTTTTATCAAGAAAATAAGCCAATGATACAATGGAGCCAATTCGAGAAATCATCGTGTACCAAACCAAACGATTAAGAAAACAAAGAAAACGACGGGGAGGCAGTTTTATGAATAGGCTTAGTACTGATACCGTTAGGCGACTTATAAAAGATTTCCATCAAAAAAGTTAGACCGTAAGATTTGAAGAAATGGGATTTTAATAAAATCAATTGGACTAAACCAAACATCACGGGCTAAAGGTTTACCAAGAATTCACAAATTCATAGAAGAGATTAACATAAATATAGAAAAAGATTTCATTTCTTTCACTCTCGGCAACTACGACTGACCAAGACCAATTTATGAAAATTCCAGGTTGCATTACAGGTTTCAAAATGGTGTTCATTGGGTCATTTTCACAAACATGAAAAAGACAAATTTAGAAACTAAATTCAAGGTTAAATATATACACGGTGGAAATCAAAACTTGGATGGTTCCATAAACCTTTAAATCTTCATAAGACAATTTGTATCTTTCAAAATTATCAACAGTCCACATGCAAGGATTAGATACAAAGGTTACAAAATTTCTAATTGTTTAAAAAATAATAAACAGAAAGACGGGGACGATGTGAAGGAAGAACATGGGTAAGTTTTGTTAAATCCATGGATAACAAGTATCTTAAAAGATACAAATGGTTATAATTGTAAAAATGTAGGCATGCTCAGGAATTGAAATGTAAAAGCACTGAAAGAAATTTAAAAGATACCAAAGGAAAGAAAAAGAAAGAAAACCACTACCTCTGCTCAGAAGACAAATCCAGCCGGAACGGAGCTTGGGTGGAACTTGAATTTTTGATTTTAAAAGCTACAAAATTCTTATTTTGTTTGAGATTTCTTTGAGTATGAATTTGTGACAGTAAAAGAGGGGAGGATTCTCAGAGGAACACAGAAGAAACGAAGCTGCTTTTCTTTTTATTTAGATTTAGACTTGGTGACAAAAAGACAGGACTATCCCTCTAGCTGCTCATGTCCATCACGTGGCATTCATGCCTTGATTCCCATAACACCTACTAATTATGCAGAATAAATTCACTAAGGGATAACCACTTAGTTAAGAAAACCTAAACTTGGTTTAGGGCACTCTTCATTTTTATAAGCATCCGATAATACTAGGATTGTACGCGCTCGTTACCCTGGTTCTAGCTAGATAAATTAGGATCGTCTCAAAGCCCACGAGAAATTTTAGCGACGTTACATCATTACCCACTGAAAAAAGAATTTGGTCCCCAAATTCAAAACTAAATAGAAGAGCATCAGCCAACCATTTGTTGGGTTGGAAAATGGTACTTGTATCTAGTTCAATAATTGATTCAAATCATGGAAGTTTTAAAAACAATCACTAACTTATTACGTATCAAGGAAATGTGAAAATGTTCATATACTATATAGATAAAGAAAACAGAAAACAAAATGGAGAGTCGGTTGGCAAACTTTATAAAGTTCAAATTTTCTAAAACAGTAACCATGTGTTTTATAGTTGGGGATTATGTGGAACGAAAACAAATTTCCTAACATTAATTCAGTACCTCAAAGTACCTAAGGAAATAATGCTGGAAAGTCAGGAAAATGATAAAAGCACCTTACTTTTGTTATAAAACTGACTGCGCAAAATAAATCCAATTTTGATAGAAATGTTGCAATGTGAATAAACTTTTCTTTATGGTACAACAAAATTTCATTTTTAAGGCTCATTTGTTAAAACCTTGCATGAAGGATAGCTTCATCGAGTTAGATAATTTACCAGGCAGTTAAATCAAAGGGGCAACAAGATCTGACCTCAAAAGAAATTCCAAGGAACCAAGTTCAAATATATGAATGCGGCTAAGTTAAGTAATAAAACCATATGAATGAATGGGTAAGACCGGTATCGAATAAAACTTTAACGCGAGAACTAAAAATTAGGAAGTTACCCTTGACTACGGCATTGTCTGGTTCCTCCTTAATCTCCACATCATGATTTAGCTTTCTTTGGATGTTTGGTTGTCTCGATTGGAAGGGTGGCGCATGGGTACGTGGTTGGTAAGGTTGTCTCCCATAAATATCCGTTTTATGTGCAGTAGGCTGTTGAGGTTGATTCGTGTTTTGTGGCATCGGTGGTGGTGGAACAGGACAATCTTTGACAAGATGATCATCTCCACATCGAAAGCAACCCTTTCCTTTGTTGGTTGTATGCCCAGAACGAGAAGGATCAAAACGTGGACGTTTCCGTTGGGGGAACGAATCGTTGTTATTCTTCTTCTTACTCGGCACACTTTCTTCCCTTTCCTTCTGTGTTTTTATCCAGTTAGCTTCAATAGCTAATGCGGCTCCCCAAACCTTCTTATAAGTTGGGTGTTGTAGAGGAACAACTTGGGCACGGATTCCTGGCTTCAATGCATCTTCTAGTTTGCGAGCCTTCAATTCCGGGGTCTCGACAAGATGTTTTCCATAATGTTGGAGTTCATAAAATTTCTTGTCTAACTGAGTAACTGTCATGGTCCCCTGCTTCAAGATAGCAAACTCAGCACACTTCAGGGATCGGGATAGTGGGGGGGGATACTTGTCAAGAAACAACTTTTCGAACTGCGCCCATGACATATTTGTTTCGTCTCCCATTCTCTTTTCGGATTCCCACCAATCGTCTGCATTACCCTTAAACATATATGTAGAAAAACGTACTCTATCCTCCTCAGCCACTAAATGTGCATCAAACTCCTTTTTAATACCCTTTAAACCACTTTTCAGCTTCTACGGGTTCTTCGGTATCATGAAACGCTCTCTCACAAACCACTTTCCTGAATTCTTTCAAGTACATAACATTATTGGGCCGCGACTGGTTCTGGTTCCCAATAACACCAGCCATGGTTCGTACGTATTCTGCAAATTTCTCACAACTTGCTTTCATCATTTTTGCAATAGCAAGATTTTTGGCTTTACCATTTCTCGCTGCAGCAACACCTTTTAGCTTAAGGACCCTCGGAGGCATCTTCACAATACAAAGACATTTACAAGAGTTAGAAAATGTTAGTAATGTTCATTACTAACAAGCGCATTAATATGTATATCATGGTTTCTGGCTTTCCCTAATACCCCAAAATGACGAAATCAATGACTTATTCAAACAAGAAAACCAACACAGCCCCGGTAAATCGGAACATTTGCTCTGATGCCAACTGTAACGGACAGGTAAATTTTCCCTCTAACAGGTTGGATTTCAACCCGTCCAGAAGGGAGAAACTCCCTGTACGTCACTCGAAAATAAAAAAATAGATCGATAAACAAAATGTAAGCTAGATAACATTTCTGGACTAGTCTAGTTAGGTCCGAATAATTAGAATATTTAGAAGTCCACTGACATTTCTAGCAACTCAAATGTGGAAGCATGTATACATATAAAGAGTTGGATCATAAAATTTAAAATAGGACTTGTCCAATTGGGTCCATTTATTTTAAACATTTAAAACATGCATTCAAGACATTGACATTACTAATATAGTTGCGTAAATATGAAAATGCACAAGTGAAAGTTCAAACAGATTGTAATAGTATATATAAAATGACCTGCAATATGTATTCAAATCGATGAAAAATGAGATCCAAATAAAAATCCCACCACTAGTCTTACTTAATTACTAGAAGAAAAACATGTAAAGAGGAAACATACTACGCGGATCACTTCGAAAATTTAGGCAAAGTTAATGTACACAGTACACCTCTTTTTAACAGTAAGAAAACAAGCCAAGATACATGAGAAGAAAACAAGTTCCGAAGGAAAGTGACCTGTACATACTAAGGCTTGTGAATACATTAATGTTCCAAAAAAAACCATAAGAGCAACTACATGCACCGAAATATAGACAGACCTTAAAACTTTATCAACTTAACACGAACACATCATTTCCTTGCAAAATAAACAGTCATTATATACATCAAAACATGGGAGATATCCACAAAATAACGACAAGAAAATAGACATGGATATTTTGCATTTTAACTACCCAGCAACCCCGTGATATACACATTATAACAGCAAGAAACTAACTTTTGACGTGCTAAAAGCCTGCCGTAAGCCCTGCCCGGCTTACTGCTGCAAGCTCCTCTCGTACTCTGTGGAAAATAAAACTAAAAGGGGTGAGCCACAACTCAGTAAGGGTTATAACGACAAAAATATAGCGCCTACACGAAATATAAACGAATGGACAAGAGCAGCAGCTAAAATGATGTATAAAACAAAAAGCATTATGCAATTGAAATTTTATAATGAAACATAGTGTTACAAATCGAGTTACTCTACTATTACTTTGGCCAGTGCCGATGTCAAGGTAGTTCTGGATACCAGCCACCGTTACAGCTAACGGTCTTCCGGGTTGCCACTCGTAAGTGGGGGGGCCCAGTGGGCCTGACATTCCTAAAGTAGAGTCGTCTTGCTTTTCGATCATGTGCAAACGATTAAATGTAACATTTACAAACACATACAGGATAGAAAGACAACTATGAAACCAAAAGCCTAACCAACACAAGTGTAGTTGTACAGTCTCAATCTCACCAGAAACTCGACAAAGCAAAATGCAATTATGGTAAGTTAAATGAAGTTACAGAAACCACAGATCGAGGGAGCAAACCAAGATACAAATCTGACGTAAACAAGGTAAAGTCTTGTAGTTCAGTCCTAATTGCCAAGAGAGTTTTCAAAGAATCAATATGACAAAACGTGTTCAAGTTCGGCATAAATAAGTCACGGAACTGTTCAGTACCTATTTCTTCATTTTCCTAAAGCTTGTATCTAAATCAGGGATGGCAAGCAAATAAAGCTACATCACAAGGGAGTCAAAATTGTCAGTTCCATTCAAACAGTGAGTAAGACAGCAAACAAAACAGTAATTAAGTTGGATTTTTGTTTTTATCACAAATGTGATGCTAGTGTGAGAAAAGGAGTAGCATAACTGGCCACTAAAATCCAGAATAGAACTCATTCATTTTTCTTCTTCACAAGTCAGAGATATATTAGTTTCCTTTAAAATCAACCTAAACTCTTAAGCCGTGGAACAATGATGTTAAGCAAAAATTTTGTCAAGTAAATTAGCCAATGATACAAAGGAGCCAATTCGAGAAATCATCGTGTAACCAAACCAAACGATTAAGAAAACAAAGAAAACGACAGGGAGGCAGTTTTATGAATAGGCTTAGTACTGATACCGTTAAGCGACTTATAAAAGATTTCCATCAAAAGAGTTAGACCGTAAGATTTGAAGAAATGGGATTTTAATAAAATCAATTGGACTAATCCAAACATCACAGGCTAAAGGTTTACCAAGAATTCACAAATTCATAGAAGGGATTAACATAAATATAGAAAAAGATTTCATTTCTTTCACTCTCGGCAACTACGACTGACCAAGACCAATTTATGAAAATTCCAGGTTGCATTACATGTTTCAAAATGGTGTTCATTGAGACATTTTCACAAACATGAAAAAGACAAATTTAGAAACTAAATTCAAGGTTAAATATATACACGTTGGAAATCAAAACTTGGATGGTTCCATAAACCTTTAAATCTTCATAAGACAATTTTTATCTTTCAAAATTATCAACAGTCCCTATGCAAGGATTAGATATAAAGGTTACAAAATTTCTAATTGTTTAAAAATTAATAAACAGAAGGACGAGGACGATGTGAAGGAAGAACATGGGTAAGTTTTGTTAAATCCATGGATAACAAGTCTCTTAAAAGATACAAATGGTTATAATTGTAAAAATGTATGCATGCTCAGGAATTGAAATGTAAAAGCACTGAAAGAAATTTAAAAGATACCAAAGGAAAGAAAAAGAAAGAAAGCCCCTACCTCTGCTCAGAAGACAAATCCAGCCGGAACGGAGCTTGGGTTGAACTTGAATTTTTGATTTTAAAAGCTACAAAATTCTTATTTTGTGTGAGATTTCTTTGAGTATGAATTTGAGACAGTAAAAGAGGGGAGGATTCTCAGAGGAACACAGAAGAAACGAAGTTGCTTTTCTTTTTATTTAGATTTAGACTTGGTGACAAAAAAATCATGCAATGCATCGCTACCACCACCTATGTTGTTCTTATAAATGGCTCTCCATACTCTTTCTTCAATCCTTCTAGAGGTCTAAGACAGGGTGATTTCCTATCCCCATATCTATTTCTTTTCTATACGGAAGCTCTATCCAGAATTCTCATTCATGCTGAGGACTTGGGTATCATTTCTGGAATAAAGATATGTAGAGGTGCTTCTTCTATCACCTATAAGTTGTCTTTAGTTACATAATCAAGCGACTCTAAGATGAGTTTTAATTCACAAAAATATGACAACTAAACTTGACATACCAACGCTTGGTGGGTTCAACCAAGCTATGCTCTAACAGTCGCCTTCTGGTCATGATCCTCTGAAGCAGGAAGAGCGACAAGCTATATCTTGGCTGGATATAGCGGTTTATGACCGTAAGTGGCTCTGCAAAGTTTTTGACTAGGTCATGATTTTTGTAGCCTTTCCAAGTGTTTGCTAACTTTATTCTGTAGACGATGAAAATCGAATCCAATGGAAATTGAACGAGGTCAATCGGATACGAAATGCAAAAGTTATAAGTAAAATTGTAAAGTGAAGTAAACTTCCTGAGTCCATGTGATCAGGTCGAAGGTCCTTGACCTAAACGAATTTTGGAGCAAATATTCGTCAGAATCTCCAAGTTTAGGGCGTCATCTTCTCTGGGGAGGTCGATTGCAGACAGACCGGATCCCTTCTGTGTTATTCGCAGCAATTTTAGTACTCCTTCCCTAGGAAACGTGTAATCGATCTAGATTTGTTGGATTTATCCCTACTGGTAACTTTAAAGGCATTTTCGGATAAGTCATGATACCGATCTGAGAGTTTGCAAGATTCTGGTGAGTCCCCAAGAAATCGCCTTGGTCCTTACCCAATGTTTCAAGGATTAAGAATAGATTTTCATGGAAATAGGTCACTGGGGCGTTTTCCATGATAGAGATATCCAGGTCATCCGGGATGTACTAGCCTATTCACTAGGGTCAAATATTCATCTCAGAGATAAAAGTGATGGTAGAGATAAACCTCTCGAGCGTGTCAGAGGTGGATTTACAGATATTGAATCAAGGAGATGTTTTTGTGTTCGGATTGATGAAATCAGCTTCCTTTCTAATAGTGACCATGATTAAAATCTGTAACTGAGTGGACAACTTCCCACTGTGGTCGCCAAAATATAGTTACCTTAAATCTGAGAGAGGTTAGAAGTGGGATTCTAGGATTTCTGAAAGTGAGTTACGGCAGGTTGAACACGAACAGTATTCGTCTAAACTACGCACAATGGTCGTTCAAAGGCTACTCCAGTCACAGGGAAGAAGCTTAGTGCTAGTCTTAGGTAGGGAAGCAGATAAATAGAGAGATCATGGAATTCTAGGGTTTGAATAAAAAAATCTCTGAGTTGTTGAGGGGAAAGTTTTGTGTTAACTTGGAGAAATAGATGACCTATTTATAACTGAATTCTCTAATCTCAGGTTGGTGAAGATAATGATTGCTTTCCTTGTCATGCGGATCAATTCTGTTGTCTCTTCAAGAATAGATAGAGATAAACTAAGTTGTGTTTATCTTATTATTCCACCGCCTTTACTCAATTCTGCGGTGAAAAATAGGTCAGGTATTTCTCACACGTGCTGTAGACCGCCAGACCAAAACCCTAATTGATATCCCCCCATTTGTGTGAACTGAGTCAGCCTTTGTGATGATGTGTTGAGAGAGAAATATTCTCTTTAGCCGAGTTGGCCAAGATAGAGAGATATTCTCTGACTTGTGAGAATAACTAGGATGAGTCACGTGAAAAGGCATGGAATGCCTCAGGAATTGTGTGCAGGTGTGAGGGGAGATGAGGTTGATCTCCCTCTCTTCATGGTCGGTAACATATGTCATGTGGAGACTGTATTATTGCTTGAGGGTCCCTTTATTGAGCATGCGGAGCTCAAGAGAGCTTATCCACGATTTGGGATGGACATGTATACTTCAGGCTCAATTTACTAGACGCGAGTGTGTTTGAGAAGACGAGAAATAGGATTGGGCCCTAGGTAAGGCGTGTGCCTATCATGGGGAATATTCGGCCATGTATTAGATTTCATGAGAGATTTTGCATAGAGATGTGAATCTCTCCGGGATTGTGCAGAGAGATGTGAATCTCTCTGAGATTTTGCGGAGAGATATGAATCTCTCCAAGATTTTGCAGACGGATCTGAATCTCTTTATGGTCAACTAAGATTCATTCTGAAGAGAGAGAAAAAGCTTTGTGCGTCCGATTAATGTCTTTGCGATACTTTGAGCTTACTTGTCTTTGACCAGCGTATCTTGCTGATATGTGCTAGGAATCAACTGTGTATATATGATAGGGCCGACAAGACCAGTGTAATATGAAAGGATGTTCTAGGAGTCTGTCGAAAGGGCCCGGAAGCAAAATAACTAGTGTATCTCGCGGGGATGTACTAGGAATTATTCAAAATCCTCAGTAAGTCGAGTCAGAGCCTAGAGAAGACATGACTAGTGTATCTCGCGATGATGTACTAGGAATCAGTACTTAATCTCAAATATGGTGAGTTGTGCTTAGAGCAGACATGTATGTATCTGCTCTGGGTCATAAGTCCGTCGGGGACGTTTTTATGCATCTACAGAGCCTACATGACCAGCAGTATCTCGTGGAGGATGTATACTAGGAATCATGGCATCACAATCAGCTGTGTCTCGCGAAGACATGCTGGAATTGTGGTTGTTCTGGTTCATAAGTCTGTCGGGGACGTTTTACGCTCTACAGAACCTACGTGACCAGCAGTATCTCATCGAGGATGTGCGCTAGGAGTCACGACATCACGACCAGCAGTGTCTCGCGGGGTCGTATACTAGAAATCATGGATATGAGTGCCTTGAGGACCAATTGCTTAATCTCTCCCGTGAGAGTTGAATTTTTGTCTATGGTCTTGAAATGACACTTTTGCCCCTTATCCAAATTTCACCATCTACACTAGCAAAATCACCTATTCACGATGACAGGAGAAGGGATATGCTCGAGACCGATTATAGCATGAATCGGGAGAACATAGAATGGAAATAACAATAAGACATGACATGTATATAACTTATTAATTGGAGATGATTCTCATAGATTCGGAGGTAATAGAGTTTTTAAAAAAAATATATTATAACAATTATTATTTGTACAATACCTAATAAAACAGAAAAACCAGATGCATGTTTACATCAAGCTAAAAGATATTCCTTACTTTAAGGACAATATCAAGGATCAGCAAATCTTTCGAATCCAACATTTGAATCTGCAATCATACCACAGAGATTTTCGACCAGTACTTGCTGCAAGAAAAAACTGGGTGAATACATTCATGTGCATATTTCTTCTCCCTAAAAAGGGTCATCACGTACCAACATACAAATTTGCAATGTCAGATTTTACAACACTTAGAGAAAAATAGATAAGAGAACAAATCTGATAGGTAATATATCAAACAATATACAATATATTATTTATGTACAATAATAATATCTAAACTTAGTAATTATTTTTCGATGCACCCTGCACGCGAGCCACAGCCACAATGGAATTTCGATAAGGGTATATTTATGTGATAATTTGACCAACCAATTAACTGATTGTATGTTGGGAAAAAGAGAACTCAGGGACTATACTCTTATCGAATGACCACGGGGGAGATCTTTCTACAGTTCAGTAAGCTATAAGAATATGCATAAATCTCGATATACCATGTTTAGAGATTTACAAGGGAATATATGTCATGAGAAATACGTTGAATTGGTCAAGAATTTTTAAATTGAGCTTAACATTGAAATTGAATGACCAAGGGGGATATCTTTCTAAAGTTCAGTAAAACTATAAGAATATACATAAATCTTGACATACCAGATTTAGAGATTTACAAGGGAATATACGTCATGAGAAATACGTTTGAATTGGTCAACTTAGTATTTAATAAATCGTTGATAATTTTAACACCAACATGTTGGCAACTGGAAATATATGCCAGTGGAAGAATTAAGTGTTTCAGGAATCCCGAACCAAACAAATGAAGAATTGATATTTGAAAATCATATACACTCGGTGAAGCACAAACAAATACATGACAAAGAAAAGTTTATGGTATGATCTGAAAAGTAATTCAATTTAACTGGATTTTTTTATTATAAAAGAATCAAACGCAATGCAGGGCAAAGGAATAATTATTGGAAGTTAGCAGGATATTTGTGGTACTACATGGCATATCCAGTATGCAAAAGGCATGCTTACATGAAAGACGAACCATGATGCAATAGATATGCAGTCATAGTAAACGTACCAATACCAAGATAACAAATAAAAATGTTAAGTTACCAATATCCATCTATTTCTTATTACATGTTATAAAAAAAATGTTACTAAACTAGCGCATGCTTCATGACAATTATATTCTCCAGCTTATAGTACACGACGGTAACGACAGCGATATATTCACAACAATGGAAAAAACGGCTGAAGTGGTTATAGATAACAATATTAGAGTAACAAAAATTATGGCGTTCCAACGGTAGATGTACACGTAACCATAATGTTTATGATAAAAACAATTTTCTGGGGATAAAACAAAAAACAAAATGCAACCTCATAAAGAATAATTTTATTGCGTATAAAAGAAATATTAACTGCAATAGGAAAATCAATGGTCTTTAGATTCATACTTGAAGAAGGAAACTTCATGTAGCTCAGTCCAAAAGAAACTTTATATTTCATTATGATAATGCATATCTATTAAACAAACATGGAAGGGTGTGTACAACTACTCACAGAGAACAACTCTAGATGCCTACTAAGAAAGACCTGGTAAAAAAAAGTATGATACTACACAAAACGACAATGACATTCCCACATTGATCGAACTGGATGAACATGATGATGAAATGGACGGGATTATGGAGAGGGATATATCAATCCCGACATCCCACCGTCGGTCGAGATAAATGAAGAAGGTAATGGAGCGTATACTTATTAATAGAGATTATAGATAACATGATTATTTATTTTTAGACACACCGATTTTGACACACATTAATATTATTCGACACTATATGTTTAAATTTTTGCAAACCAAAAAAAAAATGGCGCAATTTTAAACAGAATGGATGTGAATCTTATAGTTAATTGTGCTACCATGGCGTTCCTTCTTGGGAACCAGTACCCATCTTGGACAAGGCCTATTAAGTTGTATCGTGAAACTACGCTTAAGTAATAGTCAAAAAACCACTAACAAACATGTTAGAGCACTTATCGGTCGAACTCGCAAGCGTTGCTATCTCAAGCTTGTTTTTCAAGTTTAGTTGCCAAAACTATAAGTCTTGATTTCTAGTCTACTTATAGCTAAGTCTCGAATTAGGATAGTAAGTGTAGTTGAGCTTTAGACTCCACGGCGTTCATCGAATGAAGACGAAGAACTACTCAAGGGAACTTGTGGAACTTCATCAACAAAAGGTATGTGGAGACTTGAACTTATCTATCACTCAAAAGTCTATCTATTATATCTCTTATTGTGAGACAAAAGTCGTATTGCTATATCGACTTCAATTATACACATTTGCTATTTCGAGCTGAGTTTAACTCACTTATCTATTTCTCTAAATATGTGTTGGTAAGCTTTCTCTTTAACCAAGTTCATCTTTACTCTTGACGAAACTCATGATTGATTATTTCAATAACTTGAAAATCGCTTTGATGCTAATAGTTCGTGGATAACAGCTATTGCCACCCTCTAGTTTTAATGATTGAATTGAGAGTTTAGAACAAGTAACCATGTTTAAATATAAGCATAGTGTGTATTCACATTTATGTATAAATCCAAAACCGGGAACCTATGTATGCGTACCCGTACGCGTACTGTTATCGGAAGTCCGGAATCTAAGTATGTGTACCCGTACGCGTACTGGCGGAAGTTTGGGTTCCGTGAATTTCTGCTGAAGTTTGGAATGTGAATTGGTATGCGTACCCGTACGAGTACTGGCGTAACCAAACTCGGTCCGGCTACTTAGGTATGTGTACCCATTTGCATACTTATGTAGGTTACTTTCTAAAATAGGTTTGTTCATGAACTAAAAAATTTATATAATAAGGAATGCAATATTTTGCAAACCGTGTCTATGATGTTCATGAATTGATTCGAGTGAATCAAAACCAATTTTGTTTCAATTGTGTCTTGTATGCTTCTATGAGATCTAAGCAATTCAACAACTATCTAACTAGTTTCATTTGAGTCGTTTGAACTAGTTATGGTGAAGATGAATAAGGTTGATATGAAAGTGCTCATATGGATAACCATTGGTTAACTATTGTTTAACCGACTAAGTGTACACGTTTAGGTACGGTTACTCAAACCTAAATGAAGTTACATTTCATTTGTGTATAACAAGCTAAGTTCGATCTAACAGTTGAAAGATATTAGCTTGAATCTAATCAGGTTTTCATCTAACGATGAATATTGAATGTTGTGTTACCAAGGTAACTTAGATTGCAAACCCTGATTTGAAGACTATATAAAGGAGAACTCTAGCAACTGGGAAACCTAATCCCCACACCTCCTGTGTGATACTAGTTGCATAAGCAAGAGTCGATTCTCCTTCAACCTTAGGTTTTTCAGGAAACCCTGTAAGTTAACGACTTAAAGACTTCATTGGGATTGTGAAGCCAGACCCAACTGTTTTCTCTGTAGTTGCGTGATCTGATCTTGTTGTTTTCTATCGTGATTGAGTACAATCGTAAGATTTACTTGAGATTTATATCTCCGATAGGCAAGATTGAAAAGTAGTCACAAACATCTTCGTCTTATCGTTTTTGATTCCACAATATCTTGTTTCTGTTAGAGCATAGCTCGGTCAACCTCGCATGCGTTGCTATCTCAAGCATGTTTGTCAATGTTAGTGATCAAAACTATAAGTCTTGATTTCTAGTCTACATAGCTAAGTCTCGGACTAGGATAGAAAAGTGTAGTTGAGCTCAAGGACTTCATGGCGATTCATCATACAACGACGAAGATCTACACAAGGAACTGTGGAACTTCATCAACAAAAAGGTTTGTGGAGACTTGAACTTATCTATCACTCAAAAGTCTATCTCTTCTATCTCCTACTTCTTATGAGACAAAAGTCGTATGTTGTATAGACTAGATCATACACATTTGATATTTCGAGCTGAGCATTCATTGCTTATCTTTTATCTCGAAATCGTGTGTTGGTAAAGCGTTTCGCTTTGATCAAGTTTATCTTCACCTAGTGACGAAAGTCATGAAAAGTTTTAATCACTTTAAGAATTGCTCTGACGTGAATCGGTCTGTGAATAACGGCTACATATCGTCCTCTGAGAATGTCTCAATTATTGAAATGAGAGTTTAGATTACATAACCATGTATTCTTTGAACCGAAGTTTTCAAACTTTGTTGATCAAGAGAAATCGGGAGGATTGTGGAATTGGCTTGCCAAGTCCGCGAACTGTCGGAAGTTCTCGACCGAGAATTTCTGCTGGGATTTTCCAAATACTCGTTTGTGTGCTTAGTCCGCGAACTGGCGGAAGTTCTCTTTCCGAGAATTTCTGCTGAGTTTGGAAAACTCAACCGATTAGCTTAAGTCCGCGAACTTGTTTGTGAGCTTAAGAGGTTATGATCTAAAGATGTGCTCTGAACATGAAATATTAAATTACTAAGGAATTCTTTATGCAAACCGTGGATATAATGTTCATGAGGCGATTCAATCGAATCAAATCATATTTGTTTCATTTGTATCTTGTGTAGTTACATAAGATCTCATAGCAACTGAACAACTCTGTAACTAGTTCATTTGAGTCAATTGAACTAGTTATGGTGAAGAAGAACAAGGTTAATATGAAATGCTCATATGGTTAACCTTTTGGGTTACTATGTTGAACCAACATACACGTACACGTTTGGGCGTGGTTTTCACGAACCAAGTAAACGTCTACCCAAGTGTGTGTGACAAGCTAAGTTTTCGATCTAACGGTTGAGAAATGTTAGCT